>NC_050198.1:18103609-18749029 GCF_004126475.2 Phyllostomus discolor | reverse complement strand
TAGCTTTGTGACTTACTGTCTCTGTAACCTTGGCATTGTGTCTTAGGTACTCAGAGTTTACATTTTCATACCTATACATTGGAGATAACACAACCCATTTTACATATCAAATAGAGCTTTTGGAAAAGGTTTGAATTCTATGTACATGGAAGTGTATTTTATATTATGAAGCTTTGTCAAGAGCTTTTAAAACAGCTTTTACTGCTCTCACCGTTCTCTCTGCCAAATTAAACAAATCTCAAGGATGAGTAATACCTATAGTATTAAATGCCTGCTATTTAGCGATCAATTAATGTGTTCCTGGCAATGTTGTAATCATCTCAATAGAGATGAGGGCGATTTAACAGACCAGAAAAAATGAGATGCTGAGGGATAAAGTAACAAACCCTAAGGAACAAACTGGTAATGATATAATAACCCAGGCAATACAGTCCTGGTCCCTAACCCAGGTACATATTGCCTATCTAGGTAAAGCATTGAGTTGGAGTAATATTTGTAATTAAGGGTGCCTTGCATATGCCATACCATATCGATTTTTCAGTTCTCACTCTCCATGGAATACCAAACTTTTGGGATAGTATGACTTTTCCTTTCACATGTGGTCACTTTAAAAGCTATCTATTGACACAATGGAATACTACTTGGCCATAAAAAAGAAAAATCCTACCTTTTGCAACAGCATGGATAGAACTGCAGAATACTATGTTAAGTGAAATAAGCCAGTCAGGGAAAGACAAATACCATGTGATCTCACTCAGATGTGGAATCTAATGAACTACATAATTTAACAAAGAAAACAGAAGCAGAGGCATGGATACATGGGAGAGACTGACAGCTGTCAGAGGGTGGGACTTGGGGGGCTGGGTGTAACATGGTGATGGGATTAAGCAAAAAAAAAATATATATATATATAACACATATACACAGGCCACAGTATAGTGATTGCCACAGGGAAAGCGGGGTCTAGGTGGAGGTGGGCTGGGGGGATGAATGGGATGGAAAAAGACTTTGGCATGATGGGCACACAATACAGTATGCAGATGATGTTTTGTTGCATTGTACACTTGAAACCTGTATATTTTTTAATCAGTGTCACCCCAATAAACTCAATAAAAATAAAACGACTGAAATTAGTTATAGAAATATATATATTTATTAAATAAAAATGAGTGCTATCCTATATGGAAGCACGGAAACACGGGCATGAAAAACTGGAAATGTATATGAAATAAGCAAGCATTGTGATTATTACACTAAGACTTTGTGATCTCTTCTTTACTTCCTACTGTTATAACCTCAAAATATTAGTGTCTCTCTCTTTCCCTCAGATCAGTGTAGTGCTCTCTACCTGGCAAACCAAAGTGAGGAATTCAGGACCCTCCTGAGCTTACTTTTCTCTTCTCTCACGTTTAACAGGTTGCCACTAAACCTTATTCGTACTATTCATGAAATGACTCCCAAGTCGAGCCCATTGGTACTCCTGTCATGGACATCCTGTGCACTGTACACTCACAAAACAATAGAATCTTCCGAAGTGCATTCTTGCCTCTAGCTTCTGCTCACATCACCTGCACCAGTGCCATCGGGGTTACTGCCCTTAAAGCCAACACAGGCTGCAGCCGTGCTGCGATATTTCTGTCTAGTCTGCCATCTTCAGGGTTAAATCCAAACTGCTTATCACGTTATGCAAAGCCTTTGGTATTCTAAGCCTTTGTAAACTATTCATAAAGTTTTCTTCACTTTTCTTACAGCAGTCCCATAAATCTGAATATGCCCTCCTTGTCTGAATACCTCATGTCCTTACCCGTCTCTCCTTCTGCTTATAATTACTTTCTCTCTCTTAGGAAGCTCCAATTCCTCTTTGAAGCCAAACTCAAACATTACCACTTTTCAAATCTCTTCCTAGTGTATAAAAAGAAGAAGAAGAAGAGGAGGAGGAGGAGGAGGAAGAAGAGGAAGAGGAAGAGGGAGGAGGAGGAAGAAGAAGAAGAGGAAGAGGAAGAAGAGGAGGAAGAAGAAAGAAGAAAGGAGAAAGGAGAAAGAAGAAAGAAGAAAGAAGAAGAAGAAGAAAGAAGAAGAAGGGAGAAATAAAGAATCAAGTGCTTTTTCTTCCCCTGATCCCTCCCTAGGAAGATGGTCACACTTTCTTCTGAGCTGTCCTAGCATTATATTTTCATATAAAATTTTTACTTTAGGGTAATTTTAGATGTACAGAAAACCTGCAAAGATAGCACAGAGGGACACCTCACGCTGTTAAGATCTTACATTGGTGTGGTGCATTTGCCACCAACAACGAGCCAATATTGATATGTTATTATTAACTGAAGTCCATACTCTATTCAAATTTTTCTCAGTTTTCCCCAGCTGCCCCTTTTCTGTTGTAAGATTCCACACAGCACAGGCAGCAAACACAAGGCCCGTGGACCAAATCTGGCCCTCCACCTTGTTTTGCCTGGCGCCTTGTTTCTACCCAGCAGCAGCACCGAACTCCTTGCCCCTAGTTAAGGAGTAGTTACATGTACACAGTCCTAAAATGACATTCGGCCCTTTGAGGGCAACCGTGAGGCTAATGTGGCCCCCCGGGGACAATGAGTTTGACAGCCCTGCTGTACAGGATGCCACATTACATTCAGTTGTCATGTCTTGTTAGACTCCTTTTGGCTGTGGCAGTTTCTCAGACTTTCCTTACCTTTGATTATCATGACAGTTTTGAAGAGGGCTAGTCGGGTGTTTTGTGGACTACCCCTCAATCGGGATTGGTTGGATGCTTTTCTCTCAGTAAGGCTGGAGTTACGGGTTGCTTGTATTGTATTGTAACAGAGGTAAAGTGCCGGTCTCATCACATATCAAGGCTATGTGCCATCCCCCTGACTTCTCGTTGTCATGTTGACCTTGATCAAGGTCTGGCTGAGGGAGCATTTGTCAGGCTTCTCTACTCTACAGTTTCTCTTTTTACCCTTTTCCGTACTGTCCTCTTTGGAAGCAAGTCACTATGAGTAGCCCACAATTCAAGAGTGAAGAATTATGCTTCACCTCCTTGAAAACGAAGTCTCTACATACATTGTTAGGAATTCTTCTGCATGGGCTATTTGTCCACTCTCCCCCATTTATTTATTACTCACTTGTTTATATAAGAGCAGATATTTGTTTTATATTTGTGTTTGCAATTCAGTGTATATATTTTATTTCGTTGCTCAAATTTTCAAGCTTTGGCTAAGGGAATGTCTTTATTTTTTAAGATTTAATTTATTTATTTTTAGAGAGGGAAGAGAGGGAGAAAGAGAGAGAGAGAGAGAGAGAAACATCAATATGCGGTTGCTGGGGGCCGTGGCCTGCAACGCAGACATGTGCCCTGACTGGGAATCGAACCTGTGATGCTTTGGTTTGCAGCCCATGCTCAATCCACTGAGCTATGCCAGCCAGGGCTAGGGAATGTCTTTTGCTTGGCTCCTGTGTATATGTGTGTATATGTGTGTGTGTGTGTGTGTGTGTGTGTGTGTGTGTGTATTTGGGGTGGGTGTACTGCTTTACTTTTTGTTCCCAGGCTTGGCTTGAATATTCCCCACCTTGGTTATACCTAAAATAAGTCATTTATTCAAATCCTGATCCTTTTATTAGAGAAAGGTATTTGAAATCAAGATCTGGATTCCAGGACCCAATATTATGTTTACATTCCTATTAAATAGCCCTCATCAAGTTACCTTTTTCTTATTTTTCTCTTCCATGATACTAAGAGCTTACAATCATCATATTCTATTCTCTTGCACAGGAATAAATCCTGTAAAATATGTAACCCTGCAATTTTCTTTTGTTGTTTGGTGGATTTATAATCTTTTGCTGTACAACTGGATTCTCATTCAGATTTGGAAACTAGGAAAGACTTCTAGAAAAAATTATCTTATTTATAGTTATCTTTGATCTTATTTATAGTTATACAGTAAGAACTTAGGTGAAGAATATACAAATTACATTGATTTTTAGAATAATTGTTAAGAAACAAAACTTGATTATTCATCTTGACATATTTTACTTAGCTATTTTTTTAAAAGTGAATTAAAAAGCTTCTTAATTCACTGCTAATATGTGTTCTTTAGTAGGCAAAATATTCTTAGAAAAATAAGCTTTAAATGTACCATATCACAGCTTAATTTTTTTTACCTGTTAGGTAAAATTAGTAAGAAATTTAAACAGTCCTTATAGTCAATGGCTTGTTATTCTGTAAGAATCTTGACACAGAGATTTCTTATTTGTGGGAAAAAAAGTATGTGTACATTTTAGACCTATTTTTATTGCCTTTGTGTGAAAAGAAACCTCTCTTTTACTGGTTCACAGAACTATAAAGCTATTTTCTGCACAATTTGATTTTCTACACATTTCTAGTTATCTGAGGACGGAGGTGGGACCTCAGTGGAGACACGTTCCTCATTTCCCTCCCCCAAATAAATTTTTTTTCTCAAATTAGGTGAGAAAATTTCTAGATAGACTTTTAACTCTAATCTGAAGATGGAATTTCATGTGTGTCTTCTGCAAAGAATACACACCAAGAGAGACATTAATAGGAAAGAGGGATGTAATGCAGTTCAGTGGGCACTAAACGTCCCTAAATGGAGTCATCCATGGAAGGAAGCCACAGAGGAGGCAGTGTCACCACGCATTTACAAGGAACCATGTGGAAATATACACAAACTCTGTCTCAAAAGGCGTAGCCAAATATCAGAACGGAGATCATGCTTTATGTCTTTATAGCTTATGCAATTTTCTATTTTGAATGTATGATTTATAGAACAATGATACAAATTCTGGAATCATTAGACCATAGATTGTTCTTCAAAAGATATGGAAAGGAACATGGCATGGAACGTGAACCCGTTGCCTAACTGTAAAATCTCAATTTACTTTGAGGAAAATAGCCCTAACAGGTGCACATAGCTGGTTAAATATTTTGCCAGTAATTTTTCTCCCTATTTTAGAAATGTTAAATTATGTGTTAGTTTTGAATAGAACATAATTCTCTCATATACACAGATGTGAAATCTTTACAGGAATTTTGCTCTAAATAATATCTTACTTAGGTGTTCAAAAGAGCAGCAGGAATTTGGAAAAGATTTTACTGATTACTACTTTTTAAAAAAGATTGTATTTATTTATTTTTAGAGAGAGGGGAGGGGAAGGGAGGGAGAAAGAGAGGGAGAGAAACATCCATGTGTGGTTGCCTCTCGCACACCCCCTACTGGGGACCTGGCCCACACCCCAGGCATGTGCCCTGGAGTTGGAATCAAATGAGCAACTGTTTGGTTTGCAGGCCTGTGCTCAATCCACTGAGCCACACCAGCCAGGGCTGATTACTACTTTTAAAAGGCAGACTGGAGGTATCTTTGTAATTTTTTTCTACTTCTTTTTCTTACACATGAGTTAAGGAAAACTGAAAGTGGACCTGAGCTGAGTGAAGTGTGACAATAATAAGTCTCTTCTACCTTTCTTTTCATTGTAGGAGATCATTGTCCATTACTGTAGAAATATGTCTACTGTACTCTCCATTCCTTTGATTTCTGGCTAGAGAGAAAATAACTTCAACTATACTTAAGATGATTTTTCCACTTTTATTGGTTGACAGCTACTTTAATTTTCAAAGCACAAAAGTAAATTTGTATGATTTGGTTTGCTCATCAAATTACTATGGTAAACATTTTATATATAAGAAGTCATTATGAATTTAGTTGTTTTAGAAACGTTATTATAGAAAGAGTTGGAATCTGCTGCTCTTCAAAGGCTTTACAGATATTTTTTTTCCCATTTAAGAAAAGCAGGCTAGAACTGGAAGTGAAGTACCCAATGATTTTATTGCAAAACAAAGAAAGCTATTATGTTCCCTAGATTTCTTATCCTTAACAATGCAGAATGCCCATTTTCAGAAAAAGGCATTCTGGAGTGGCAGACAGACCAAACTCATCTTACATTAATTTTATATGTGGAAAAATATCTAATTATTTTCCATTTCTTAAAGAGCCTGCAAATTAATTGGCTTCAATCTTGGAGGATAGAATTGATAGGTGAACTTCACCCCAGACATAGCAGGTCTGATTAAGAGATGATAGAGAGCCCTGGCTGGTGTGGCTCAGTGGATTGAATGCCAACCTGAGAACCAAAGGGTTGCTGGCTCGATTCCCAGTCAGGGCACATGCCTGGGTTGCGGGCTAGGTCCCCATTAGGGGGCGTGCAAGAGGCAGCCACACATTAATCAATGTTTCTC
This sequence comes from Phyllostomus discolor, assembly GCF_004126475.2. NCBI lineage: Eukaryota > Metazoa > Chordata > Mammalia > Chiroptera > Phyllostomidae > Phyllostomus > Phyllostomus discolor. The sequence goes on along the minus strand of NC_050198.1, from coordinate 18,742,779 downwards.
TCCGCTTTCTCCCTCCCTTCCCCTCTCTCTAAAAATAAATAAATTAAAAAAATAAAGAGATGATAGAGACCTTCCATTGTAACAAATTAGCACATAAAAAAAAGTAAATTAAAAAGCAAGCAAATTACAGACACTAGTAAGGAACACCATGCTGTTCTAAGAGCAGGACTATCAACATGTTACATTCTAAAAACATGTAGTTTCTCACAGGAAATACTATGAATAAAGACACAGAGATCCCTGGGGAGAGTGCATTCTGGTATGTATACTGTTTTATATATAACAACTGGGTAAAGCAGAGCTAAGATTCCTCATACTCTCAGACCACTTAGTTATTCAAAGTGTGGAAATTCATTCTATGCTATGACTGAAACCATAGAAATGTACCATCATCAACGCCTCGGAGCTTGTTAGAAATGCAGAATGCTGACCTCTGTCAGGTGTACAAATCAAAGCCTGCATTTAAAAAGCTTACTAGGTGACTGATAATTGACTTTGAGCAACACTGCTCGGTGAGACACTGTTTTTCAGTAGCAGAGCTTTTTCATCAAATCCTATGTATAAATCAACTACTTAAACTGTAAAACTGGAGCATATCTGGTTGAAGCGGAGGCAGAATTCCCAGAACCACACTAATCAAAGCCCCTGCTTGTTCCTTGGGGTGACCCAGAGCATCTCCAGAAACTCCTACAGATCCATGGCGCACACTGTGAAAACCGTTTATCCTGGCCTTATACAGCACTGCCAGGACAGCTCTTCCTCAGGCCCACAAAATCATGGTGATAAACTTCTGTTTGAAACCCTAAACGGCCAAGGAGATGTGCGCATCCATCCACATTCCAGCTTTCGATTTAAGACCGCTTTGTATCAGCATCCTGTTGGACATCAGCGGCTCCAAGGGCGATTCAAAGATTGGCCAATATGTCTGGATATACTTCATTGTTCCATGGGGAAGGGTGAATAGGAGACATAGAGAAAGCGGTCCGGTGTCCATGAGAAAAGTCTCAAAGCTTTAGGAAATTAATGTTTGAAATATTCAAAAGTTGAAGTTAAGATTCACGTACACATGCATGTGCACACACATACATGTTCCTGGGTTCCATGAATACATTTCAAACTGTCATATAGATGTCCTAGATTTAACGTCGTGTAAAATATATATGGAGAGTAACACAAAAAAACATCTTGACCAAAATTAAGTAAAGACTGCAAGGAAGCTAACAACATAATGGTGGGATTAAGAACTTCATCAGGGTGCTTATAACCGAAATACCATAAGAGAAAGTTGAATCTATAGAGGATGAAATTGAGGAACTAATCCTTTTGCAATGCAGACAACAGAAGAGGAATTATAAATCCAAAAATGGTGTGGAAAATATAACGAAGGAGAATGTTTTATTGTACACTTGTGCTTGCCAAAGACAAAACCACAACCAATGGAAGAGATGAAAATTCAATTGAGCTGTAAAAAAAAGTTTCATAATATTTTGAAGAATAGTCCTGATATTTTAACTTTATTTTCTGCAAACACCTCACTACAATAAACCAACAAAAGGTGTACTTAAGGACAAAAGTCAAGTAGGTCTCAGACTTCTCCAAACCATCACACCAGAAAGCATTAAGGCAATGTCTAAATTTTAATTGGAAAATAATTATAACGTTTATTTTATTTGTTTATAAAAGTCATACTTTCTTGAATATCCAATGACTCAAGAAAAATCAGCTTTGACCAGGAGGTTGGATGGAGCATCATTCCATACGCCAAAAGGTTGCAGGTTCGATCCCTGGTCAGGGCACATACCTAGGTTGTGGGTTCAATCCCTGGTCAGGGCATGTACAGGAGGCAACTGATCGACGTTTCTCTCTCACATCAATTTCTCTGTCTCTCTCTCTCTCTCATCAACAAACATATCCTTGGATGAGGATTGAATCAAAAAAAATATAGACTCAATCCAAAACAAAATCACAATGCATTGTACTTGATTGCTAGATGAATCAAAACAAAGCGTTCTTTCTGTATCTGTTTTATAAAAATAATACAAATCCATTCTTTGGTAATATAATAACTGACAGATCTGTCAGAAAGTAAAATATTCAATAGTGACACTGAGAAACCGATGTAGCTAATTGGTAAAGTAATATATCTTTTCTATTAGGCCTTTTCTTTATATCAAAATATATTCAGATAGATTAATGGAGCAAAGTTACTGGGTAACACTGTGGGGGAAATATATGATAAAATGGAGGCAGATAAAACTTACTGTAGCTAAATGGTTTAAAAAGTAAAGAATGACAAAATTTTGAGAAACTAATTATTGAGTGAACAGAACACATGATACACACACACATATCTCTAAGAAAATGAGTGTCTAGCCCTGGCTGGCGTAGCTCAGTGGATTGAGCATGGGCTGCGAACCAAAGTGTCGCAGGTTCGATTCCCAGTCAGGGCACATACCTGGGTTGCAGGCCACGGCCCCCAGCAACCGCACATCAATGTCTCTCTCTCTCTCTTTCTCCTTCCCTTCCCTCTCTAAAAAGATAAATAAATAAAAGAATCTTTGAAAAAAAAGAAAAAAAAGAAAATGAGTGTCTAATAAAGCAGTCAAATACCAATGATATCAGATCTATGTTAAATAAAATAGTGTCAGTAGGTGCTGCCTTTACCATTAAAAAAAATGGCAGTAGCTGTCAAATGCCCAGGAATTGAAATCAAAGAAACAAGAGTTAGTTGCCAAGCTGTTTATCATTGCTTCATTAACACAAATGAAAATTAGAAACAATTCAAATACCTAATAACAGGGAAGGTTTTAGTCCCGTGGTTTTCAAAATATCTCAAAAGATATTTAAGCTCTTTATTATAAACAACAAGGTAGATTTAAAGTAAGGAAACCTATTTTGTTTGGTTTGGGTTTTTTTTTCCCCTCGAATTTCTAAATAGGCAGGTTTTTTGATACTTCATTATGGTGAAGTGCTTTAGAGTTCATAAATTATTACCCTAAACATATCATTTTAGTCTTAAATCTTCTCTGTAAGCCAAGCATCTCAGAGTGTTATTATTTCTGCTACTTCTTGGATAATAGAATTGATTTATTAGGCAAGATTTTTTTTTCTTTGCCTGCTCACACTGTTTCACTCTCTGCCCTCACCATGCTGTTTGTTTAACGCTGGGAGAATGATTTCTATGAGCTCTGTCAACCAGCTTGTCTGTCCTCTGGCTTCTGGATATGTTGACGCAATGGAAGTCACTGGCAACAGAGGGGAGCATTGGAGGAGAAAGAGGTATGTGTAGACCTGGCTCACTCTCCGCTGACCTGCAGGGTAAGGGTGCCTGAATTTTCTAAGGCCACAGCTGCTGTTGTGCAGCCCCTCTTCCAAAGCTCAGCTCTCACTGGGCCCGAGTATGAACATGCTTTCCCATACTCCCTTCAGGCCTGGGTGGGATCCTAAGGGCTTTCTAGTGTTACTAGTCCCTGTGTGCTTTACAACCCTTCCTGTGTAATTTAACTCTGCCCACCTGACTTCCCTTATCCCGCTATGTGGTGTGCCACCTGCGTACTGTGAGGGCCGTGATGGATACACAGGTACGCAGGGAGCTAATGGCCCAATTATAGTGCAGAAGAACATGTCCCAGCTAGGTCAGAGGCTCCACCATGTCTGTCCTTTCTACTATATCAAGCTCTATTTAAGAGGAACTTTTTGCTTTAAAAACTAAAGCTAGGGCAGCTTATGTGAGACAAGTCTATGGTTTGGGCCATTTAAAATCAATCTGTGGATAGATGAAGTTTATTATATTCATCCGTTATCAGCACAGAGGTTCTTTTAAGCAAATTCTGCTGTCACATCACTGGTCTTCCTGTCACTGATCCTTTTATAATGAAATGTCATGTCACAAGGGCAGGGGGAAGCCTTGGTGAACACGAGCCCCATGAGAAGCAGGGAAACCTGTAACGAGGACAGAACTTCCATATGACCCTATAAAAATGAAGTCTCTGTATGAAAGTACCTAGAACAAAACAAACACCCTCAATGACGTAGTTTCTGGGAAAGAAAACAAAACAAAACAACAAACAAACAAACCCCACATCCAAACCAAAAAGAAACAAACGTAAAAACAGACCCTCCATCTGACATGAGGTAAGCCTTCGAGCAAATGTGGTGGAAATTGTGTGACTATTCCTTATTTTTAAGTTCTGTAGTCAGTACATTTTGTTGATAACTCTTTGCAGTGGAGAGACTGTGGGATATATTTTATAAAATAATCTGACTTTTAATAAAGCTGGTAAGTTTGCAGAAGCATCGGTTTGCTGAATTAAAATTTTAGCACCATAACCAGACATATTTCATAAGTCAGGGTTTCATTTTTGTTGGACTAAGGAGGAACAGACACTGCAGAATGTGATGCAGGTGGTGACGGCAAAGGCAGGGGAGGGCTACGCAGAGGAGGAGTAACTCAAATAATTGGGAAATTTAGAAGATCACATCATAGCACTTGACAGTTTGCATTTTTGCAATTGCAAAATTTGTATATATATATATATATATATATATGTTAATTAAATATATATATATATTTATTTACCAACAGACCGTGATGGATGTTAACTTGATTTACTGTGATCATTTTGCAATGAATACAAAGATCACATAACTAAGTTGTACACCTGAAACTAGTATAACATTACATGCCAATTATACCTCAATTAAAAATATATCTTATATATAATAAATCAAGTGGAAAGAAGGCATGGTAAGGGCAAGAAGGCTGGGGTTGTGTTTGGGGGTTAAGGAGAGGAATGCTATTTTCCAATGGATGATCAGAAGGACTCCAAGAGGATGTGACCTTTATGTAGAGTCTGAACGCAAAATGTGCCATCCTGATCCCCCTCCAAGGACAGACGTGCTGTCCTAGTTGCTGGAGAGCTGTCAGCAAATGGCCTGCAATGACAGAATGTGCAGGGATGCTCTCAGCTGCTGAGAGCGTGTCTCTCTCAAGGGCACATCCTTCTTGCGGGCTGATCCACGTGGGGATAGAACAGTGCCAACAGCATCTACCTGACAGGTGAACTTTTGTTTCAGACTCTCCCTCTGGGCCCGTAGAGATGGTGCAAGCATACCTTGCTTCCTTTCCCTCCTTTCCATGGAGATTCCAAGACCACCTCCTCCCACCCATCCTATGAGCGAATCTAAAAATAGCAATGAAACCCTAAGCACTTGGGAGCGATTGAATTTCATTCAACCAGACACCCCTCTTCCCAGGTTTCTGCAGTTTGCCCCCAGAAGCCAAATCATATCCTGCAAAGCATGGTTTTAAGTTGTAAACACCTCAATCTCTGATGCATCATCCGTGTTCGATAAACAGTTTTTTGGTAAAAAATATATGATGGCAGTCATCCAACAAGTCAAAGCAGAAAGAGAAAATATAATTCATGCATGCAGGCCTACTTCAGCACAAGCAAACATGCGTGGGATTCTACTTTCAGAGTGTGTCAAAGGAAACCAAAGGGAGATGCAGTCGGATACCTCTTCATTATTAAAGACATTAGAAGATTCTAGCCGGAAAGGGTATAGAAAACATGTCTGTTAAACTTTGTATATGAGGTTTCAAGTAAAAGTAAACAGACTATGTAAGTCCTCCAAGATATCCCTCTGACAAACCCAATAGAATATATTTTAAGGATATATGTTGTATTTTTACTAAACCCGTGTGAGGACCTACCACCTAGATGCTACTTTTGAAGTCTGCTTGTGTAGGAGAATGATATATAAACGTGTTTATATATGGAGCTGTGGCTTGCGGCTGTGTTCATAGAAATTAAGGCCCTTTAGATATGTGCAAAAATATGAAACTAGACCAAGTTTTTACACCAGACCCAAGAATGAAGTCAAAATGGATTAAAGACTTAAATGTAAGACTTAAAATCATAGAAATCCTAGAAGAAAACACAGCAAAATGTTGGACGTTTCTCATCTCAATGTATTTTCTGAGACATCTCCACAGGAAAGGGAAACAAAAGAAGTTAACAAATGGGACTCGAATCAAACTGAAAGATTTTATACAACAAAGGAAACCATCAACAAAATGAAAAGGCAACCCCCTGCATGGGAGAACATATTCACCAATAATGCATCTGATAAGGGATTAATATCTGAAATTTATAAAGAACTTATACAACACCAAAAAATAAACAATCCACGTATAAAGTGGGGAAAAGACCTGAATAGACCCTCTGCAAAAGGACACACAGATGGCAATAGACACATGAAAAGATGCTCAATGTCACTAATCATCAGAGAAATGCAAATTAAACCACAGTACTACATATTACCTCATACCTGTCAAAATGGGTCTCATCAATAAATCACCAAACAGCAAATGTTAGCAAGAATGTGGAGAAAAGGGACCCATACTGCCCTGTTGGGGGGGAATGCAGACTGGTGCAGCCACTGTGGAAAACACTGTGGGGTTTCCTCAAAAAATAAAAAATGGAACTGCCTTATGATCCGGCAATTCCACTGCTGGAAATATAACCAAAGACACCCAAAACACTAATTCAAAAGAATACATGCATCCCTATATTTGTTGCAGCATTATTTACAATAGCCAACGTCTGGAAACAATCCAAGTGCCCATCAGTAGATGAGTGGATAAAAAAGCTGTGGTACATTTACACAATGGAATACTGCTCAGCTGTAAAAGAAGGAACGCTTACTACTTACAGCAGCATGGCTGAAAACAAAAATCTCTGAGATTTGAGGAAGATATTTGTAAATGATTATAATAGGATGTTCTCCTTAATCATTATGCTAAGTGAAATAAGATAGAGAAAGACAAATACAATGATTTCACTCCTATGTGGGATCTAACGAACAAAAGAAACAAAAAATAGAAACAGACTCATGTATAGGGAACCAACTGACAGCTATCAGAGAGGAGGGGGAATGGGGGGAATAGGTAAAAATGGTGAAAGGATTAAGCAAAAAAAAAAAAAAAACCCTAATAAACATGGACAACAGTATGGTGATTACCAGAGGGGAGGAGGTGTAGGGGAAGGCAGAAGAGGGGAAATGCGGAGTAAATGTGATGGAAGGAGACTTAAGTTGGGATGGTGAACACATAATACAGTGTACAGATGATGTATTATAGAATTATATACCTGAAGCCTATATAATTTTGTTAACCAATGTCACCCCAATAAACTCAATAAAATTTTAAAAATTAAGGTCATCTGGAGAGTTCTAGGGGGCACCACAAGGGATAGAGGGGTACTGTTAGCCAGCATAGTCAAGTACCCCATTCCACATATGACAGTTTGATTTTTGAATTTTATAAAAATTTCATCAAGATAGAAGGATGAGTGTACAATACTTCAAAAAAAATATAACTCTATTATCTAAGGTGAGGAACTGGTTTATGTTTGTGTTCTTTTTTTTTAAAGATTTTTATTTATTTATTTTTTAGAGAGGGAATGGAAGGAGATAGAGAGAGAGAGAGAAACATCAATGTGCGGTTGCTGGGGGTTCTGGCCTGCAACCCAGGAATGTGCCCTGGCTGGGAATCGAACCTGGGACACTTTGGTTGCCAGCCCGTGCTCAATCCACTGAGCTATGCCAGCCAGGGCTATGTTTGTGTTCTTTGTCCAAGTCGTCAAGTCTAGGATACTGATGAATGAGGGAACCAGATAGGCTGATAGAAAATGTGGCATTACAGGGTGAAAATTATGAAGAGTATGCTAAGAATCTATCTTGGGTGCATGGACTACGCCTGGAGAGTTTTTACAGGACAAGAACATGGATGGCAGATAGGATTAGGAGTCACAGTGAAAAGACATCATTGGTGTAAGAGACTGAAACCCAGAATGCAAGTAATTTTCATCATGCATGCCAGCAGGAATGTGCTGTGGATTTGGGGTGAGGAAGTTGTGAAAGATACTGAGTTTTCTTCCAGTATTTTCAGAAAATGGGTCATGATTCATTGATAATGCAAGGTGTGGACACGGACGGCGCAAGTACTGACAAGTTAGCGCTAGCTCTTCCTACAGCTTACCTTTCAAAGTTTCAGCTCACATGCTTTCCTTGTCAGCTCCTCTGTGAGGGCTTCCATGAACACCTTATTTAATACATGCCTACCTGCAGTTTTATTCTTTATCATATGACTGATTATTTTACTCTTAGCATTTACTAAAATCACTCCATGTGTTGAAATTATTTTAAAACAAAGCAAAAGATTTATATGATCTGAAGGGAAGCCAGAGCATGAAATGATTTTATTTGTATACTTATTGTTTGATTGTTTATTGCCTGTCTTCTCTCCATAAGGACAGGTACTGCATCGGTCATCGTCTCTTACATCTCTAGCACCAACTGTATAGCAGATACTTAACAAAATATTCTATATTTACCAACACTCTTTTGATCTCTGCTGTTATGCCACTTACCATTTTGACCAGTTCTCTTTTTTTCTCATGAAGGTTGAGTGAAACCTTGGTAGGTGTGTTATCTTACAAGGTGCTACTAGTCAAACAAAAATAGTGACTCAGAGCCAGAGGGAGCTTTTCTCCAAGTGGTTTTCTCACCTTCAAAATCCCTCATCCTTTTTACTGTTGATTTTCGATTTCTTTTGATTTCTTGGCACGATTCAAAATTCCATGTATGATTTATGCGCCATTGATGCAATGGACCATTCACCTCTGTTTTCTGCTTTCTTATATGACTGGCATTCACATTGTTTATGCTTATGGAGGGATCTTCTTAACTTTGAAGTGATTCATAGTAGTATTTTGAGAAGAGCTTACTTCATAATCTGGGATTTCTGTAGAAGGTACGGAAAATTATGAGTTTAAAGTCAAAGACAAAATTCTGTTATTCTTGCTGCTACCTTATAATTAGTTTTGAATGCAATTTGGAAATAGAACCTCCAAAGTTTGAATGATATTGAAAATCCTATAACATGTCTGTATGGTCAAGTAAAGTCCTCTTTGATACATCATTTATAGATAACTGTAACAAATGTTGGGGGAGAGAAAACTTTAAAAAACTAATTCCCAATTACAGTGTTGATTTAAAAAAAATGATAGACATTATAATATACTACCAATTTAAATAGCACTAGCTTAAGTGATAATGAACAAGACTTAAGATCTATGTTGGTTATAATAATGGGTGCTAATATCAATGATAGGATCCATCTGTGTATTAAGCAGTCCTCTTAAAGTAGGCAGGAAATACATAATAATAACTACCATTTAGTAGCATTTCCTATTACCAAGGTCTCTTCCAAGCACTTAAAACACATAACATATACAGTATAATCTCTCTAATGGTTCTGTGAAGATAGTGTTATATTAACAGAAGTATATTAACAGAGGAGGAAACTGAAGTATAGGTGGGAAAAAGTCACATGCAGAGTCAAGCTATTAAGTGGCAGATCTGGAGTTCAAACCCAGGCAATCTGTGGACAGCATATGTGCTCTCCAAAGCTGGGACCTACGTATAATTGGATCTTATTTGAATATTTTAATAGTAATGATGTGATTTCCAGTTACCAAAGGTTTTTAAGCACATGACAAATTTACAACTAGCCAAAAATCACTTGTAATTGTTTGATTCTGGGCACCTGCTAGGGCTGACAATGGAGACTTTTTATATAAAATTGAATCTGTGTTTTCATGGCTATCCACTCTAGGTTGTAGGACCTAAGTGTACACAGGTATTCATTCTTTGAAAAGAAGACACAAAAGCATTTTTACCACTGCTGCTGAATTTGTCATTTACTATAGCTCACTATCTTCAAACCATGAATGCATTTAAATAATGGAAAACAGTATGGAGTTCACTCAATAAATTAAAGATAGAACTACCATATGATCCAGCAATTCCACTCTGAAGTATTTATGCAAAGAAAATGAAAACAATAATTCCAAAAAGTATCTGCACCCCCATGTTCATTGCAGCATTGTTTACAATAGTCAAGATATGGAAGCAACCTAAGTGTCCATCGATTGATGAAGAGATAAAAGATAAAGATGATGTATGTATGCTGTGTGTATATATGTACATATGTGTATATATATCTTTTATCCATTCATATATATATATATATATACACACACACACACACACACACTTAAACATATGCACAATAGAATCCATTCAGTCATAGAAAAGGAGATCTTGCCACTTGCAACAATACAGATACAACTTGAGGGCATTATGCTAAGTGAAGTAAATTGGACAGAGAAAGAGAAATACCATATAATCTCACTTATATGGGGAAACTGAAAAAACAAAACAAAACAAAAGCTCATAGATGCAGAGAACAGATTGGTGACTGCCAGAGATTGGGGTTGGGGAGTGGGTGAAGGGCATCAAAGGTACACACTTCCAGTTTTAAAAGAAATAAGCCATGAAGATGTCATGTGCAGCATGGGGACTACTGCTAACAATACTGTTGTTTTGTCACAGTTACTGAGGAAGTAAATCTTAAAAGTCCTTACCAGAATTTTTGGGGTGACTATATACGTTGATGGATATCACTAGACTTATTGTGATGACTATTCTACAATACATAAAATATCAAATCTGTATGTTGTATACCTAAAACTAATATAGTATTATATATCAATTATACTCAATTTAAAAATAAACTTTTCTTAAAAATATAAAGATAAAGCCCTGGCTAGTGTGCCTCAGTGGTTGGGTGCTGGCCTGCGAATCAAAAGGTCGCTGGTTTGATTCCCAGTCAGGGCACAAGCCTGGGTTGAGGGCCAGGTCCCCAGCGGGGAGTGTGCAAGAGGCAACCACACATTGATGTTTCTCTCCCTCTCTTTCTCCCTCCCTTCCCTTCTCTACAAAATAAATAAAGTCTTTAAAAATATAAAGACAAGAAAAAGGAAAGGAAATAGAAAGGATGATGAGGGCTTTATTGGACATATAGAGTTTGAGGCATCACAGAGACATATGTCCAGCCTGAAGGTGATGATGAGGTCCATGGATTGGGGAAGCACTTTGTAATAAAGATACAACTTTGAGAGCCCATTCTTGTTGATATGATAACTGAGATTGTAGCTTGAATATGAAGTCACCAAGGTAGAATGTACAGATATAGAAGAAAGTCAATATGTGTCATAATAATGGCCACCATATATCAAGAGCTTTATACTGTATTAAGGGCATAGGGGTAAGAGCCACAGAAATAAATCTTGGCTTGATTTGAAACCAGACTTCAGTATTTTCTTGCTATATGACTTTGGCAACTTACTCAACTTTACACAACTTCAGCTTTGTCTTCAGTAAAATCAAAATAGTAATCTCTGTCTCCTAGATTCGTGGTGAAGAGTCATCGAGTAACTGTGGAAAGAACCAAATACAGTGGATAGTGTATAGTGGAAGTGAGAAAGGACTAGCACCCTTGCCCAACTTAATATAAAGTAGATGAGACTATTATTATCAGTGCTTGAAAATTACTGCTCTTGCCTACTGTATATATTTTCTTTAAATCCTTAAAACAACAGTATATGCAGGATTTATGTGATTGTGCCCATCATATATTTGAGGAAGTTTAGGTTGAGAGGTCAGTAACTTGACTAAGCTCAAAGTACTTAATAGGTATAAGAGCTAACTCCCAAATCTCAGTGGCTTAACTCAACAAAACTTTATTTCTTGTACAATTTATAGCCAACTTTGGGTAGAGATTCTGGGTGATTGTTTTGCAGACTCATGGAGTCAGATTTCTTCCATCATGTGATGCCATCATCTTGAAAGCTTGTCCTATATGCTCATTAATGAAAAAAGGAACGAGAACAGGGAAGGGTGATCAAGCCAAGTGTTTTGAGCTTGCACAGACAGGAGCCCGAGTAAATTTCACACACAGTCTATGGGCCAGAAACCAGTCATATGTTCACCCCCAAATTAATTTCAATAAAAACTTAGTAATGTAGTCTTCTTGCTCATGAGAAGAAAGGAAATTGGTGAGCAAGACTTTGTCATGTCTTATAACTGGTAAAGGCATGACTTTAAAGAAGTACAGAGGTTGAAAAAGGAGAAAGAAAAGTTCTGATGAATAAGAGGAGACCTAATATAAATTTCCTATTCTGAGAGCCAAAGGAAAAGAGATTCTCTCCACTTATTAAATCCTTACTCCATGCCCAGCACTATGCTGGTTCAATGTTAATTCATGAAGAGGTTGTAATTGTAATTGTAATGAGGATTTGGAAATGTCCATTGGTTTTAGTAACTGAACATATACCGAACTTGTCTCAGGAGGGATGAGGAAGGGACAGGGAAGGATGACACAGATTAACTGTCAAATGATTAAATACAGATATATCAAATCATACATAGTGATTCACCATACTAACAAATTAAAGGATTAAAACCATGTGATCATCTCGAAAGTTGCAGGAAAATAACAAAATTCAGTATTAATGCAGGGTAAAGATTTTTAGTAAACTAAGATGAGAAGAAGTCCTTTCATCTTAATGATTACAGCAAAACTGAGAGCTTTCTTGTTGAGCTTGAAAAAGGAAGATGGCTGTCATCTCTCTGCCTGTTTATCATAGCACTGAAAATCCTATTCAGTGCAATAATGCTGAAAATAGACATTAAAGTTATAGAATTGGAGGAGAATAATGTAATTGTCTTTATTTCTGGATTCTATCACTATATTCCTGTAAAAACAAAATCATCACTAGCAAAAAAAATGAGTTAAAGTTTAGCAAGTGTTCTGAACTTAAAAATATCAATATAGTAAAATCGGGTAGTGATTTGTGCAAAAAATTGCTGAATAAGCACTTCCATAAATCCTCCCTCCATAAAAGCAATAAAAAACATGAGACACATTCTCAGAATTAAGTTTTTCTAAACTGGAAACTAAGCAGAGGCTTTCAGCAATCTAGGTAGTGTTTATTCAAGAACTATGACCAAATCTTGGTAAGACAGCAACCCTCCCCTCCTTTTGGTGAAATAACGCTTAAAACCTGCAACCCAGGGACAGAATAACTTTGCAGCTTGTGTAAAGTCCCATTTCCAGAGAGTTGTCATTCTTTTCCCTGCCCAATAGGTCCATGGAAGACCTCACTCGTAATGCTGTCTTTATTTGACCTGGTTCAGATCTCAAATAGTATCTCAAATAGTGCGAACACTCTTTTCTGGGGATGATTCTTGAAAAACAACCAGAGGCAATTACTAAACATTACGGTTTAAAATTAATTATTAACATTGCCTAAGTAGAGGATACAAGTTGAAGAAAATAAGATAATCAAAAAGAATGCAGGAAACACGATGCACATAGAATACATCGAAAAGCTCCAATATCGGATGGGAATCAAGAATGCCATGCATATGTATAGAGTTTTGTTCATGCCGAGAAGTGTACACAGAAAACATCTGAGAACACCCTGGTCTCTCATCTCTGGTTAAAATTTAGGTTTTGTCAGTGCAAGAAGTGAGGATCAGACAGAGATATACACTACCTTGCTGAGTGGTAAAGGTGGCACCCAATGCACACAGAGACGTTCAGCAAACATTGGAAGATTTATTGGTTCTATGCATTTAATGAAATCTCTGTCCAATCATTAGCTGGTTGGTAATATTCTAACTGAGCAGAGACTTCAGTGACTGCATGTGACGAGGAATATAGCTTTCTAAAATTACAATAGTTCAGGAAGGTCATTAAAAAAGCAACCAAAAAAAAATACCCAACAAGCATTAGGCCCTGGTTGGTGTGGCTCAGTGGATTGAGCACTGGCCTATGAAATGAAAGGTTGCTGGTTCAGCTCCCAATCAGGGCATAAGCCTGGATTGCCTGCCAGGTCCCCAGTAGTTGGCACAGAAGAAGCAACCACACATTGATGTTTCTCTCCCTCTCTGTCTGCCTCCCTTCCCCTCTCTCTAAAAGTAAATAGATAAAAATTTTAAAATCAAGACTTCCGGCCAAGATAGAGGCATAGGTAGATACACTGTGCCTCCTTGCACAACGAAAATAAGGTCAGCAACAATTTAGAAATAAGATAACAACCAAATCTGATAGAAAATTGAACTGTATGGAAGTCAGACAACCAAGGAGTTAAAATATACACATTCATCCAGACTGGTAGGCGGGGCAGAGTCGGGCAGCAGGGAAGAGAGGGGTTGCAGCACAAAGAGCAGTGGCAGTGGGTGTGTAAGGCATCCCAGGCGCAAGACGGCAGTGGGCAGACCCTGGGCGCATAGGCTGCTGACAGACCCAGCAAGGTGGTGACTGTGAAAAGAGGCATAGCACGCAAGGTGCTTGGCTGTCCAGGTGATCTCACGTTTGCCCGCAGATAAACCAGGTGAAATTGGGCAGTGAGACAGATCATGCAACCTGGGGTCCCAGCACCGGGAACTAGAGCCTCAGGACACTGATTGAAAATACCTGTGGGGGTTGAGGTGCAAGAAGAGACTCCCAGTCTCACAGGAAAGTTCGTTGGAGAGACCCACAGAGTCCTAGAATATGCACAGGCCCACCCACATGGGAATCAGCACCAGAAAGGCCCAGTTTGCTTGGGGGAAGCAGCAGCGGTAGGGACTGAAATCTGAGGGAGAGAGGAGCAAGTGCCATTGTTCCCTCTTGGACCCCGCCCACACATACACGGTCACCACCCAGAGACTGGGTTGCCCCACCCTGGAGAACACCTAAGGCTCCACCCCTCACTACATAACAGGCACCACCAAACCCCCCCCAAAAAAAAAAAAAAGGCCCAAATGGAAATCAGCTCAAAGCTCCACAGCAAATACAACTAAGCAACCAAGAGATAGCCAACCTATTCAGATGCACAGTTCAAAGCACTGGTGATCAGGATGCTCACAGAATTGGTTGAATTTGGTCGCAAATTAGATGAAAAATGAAGGCTATGTTAAGTGAAATGAAGGAGAATGCACAGGGAACCAATAGTGATGGGAAGGAAACTGGGACTCAAATCAATAGAGTGGACTAGAAGGAAGAAAGAAACAACCAAACAGAAAAGAATGGAGAAATAAGAATTCAGAAAAATGAGGAAAAGCTTAGGAACCTCCAGGACATCTTTAAGCAGTCCAACATCCGAATTATAGGGGTACCAGAAGGGGAAGAGGAGGAGTAAGTGGAAAAGTTATTTGAACAAATAATAAAGGAGAACTTCCCCAATCCGGCAAAGGAAATAGACTTCCAGGAAGTCCGGGAAGCTCAGAGTGTCCCAAAGAAGCTGGACCCAAGGAGGAACACACCAAGGCACATCATAATTACATTAGCCATGGTAAAAATGAAGGAGAGAATCCTAGAAGCAGTAAGAAATAAGGGGACAATAACCTACAAAGGAGTTACCATCAGATTGTCAGCTGATTTTTCCAAAGAGACCTTGCAGGCAAGAAGGGGCTGGAAAGAAGTATTCCAAGTCATGAAAGGCAAGGACCTACATCCCAGATTGCTCTATCCAACAAAGCTTTCATTTAGAATGGAAGTGCAGATAAAGTGCTTCTTGGATAAGATCAAATTAAAGGAGTTCATCATCACCAAGCCCTCATTTTATGAAATGTTAAAGGGACTTATCTGAGAAAAAGAAGATAAAAAACATGTACAGTAAAATGACAGCAAGCTCATAATTATTAACAACCACACCTATAACAAAAACAAACCAAGCAATCAACTAGAATAGGAACAGACCCACAGAAATGGAGATCACATGGAGGGTTAGCTGCAGGGGAGTGGGAGGAGGAGAGAGGGGGAAAGGTACAGAGAATAAGTAGCATAGATGGTAGGTAGAAGATAGACAGGGGGAGGGCAAGAATAGTATGGGAAATGTAGAAGCTAAAGAACTTATGACACATGGACATTAACTAAAGTGGGGAATGTGGGTGGGAGAGGGTGTGCCAGGGTGGAGGGGAGTGAAGGGGGGGGAAAGGGGACAAGTGTAACAGCTTAATCAATAAAATATATTTAAAAAAGAAAAAGAAAAAGAAAAAAAATTTAAATCAACAAGCATTGAAAAACTTTAGGAAGGGAGGGAAATCACATTTCCAGAGTTGTCACATTATATTATTTTAAATGTCCAATTTTTTAAAAAAACCTTTAAGTTTGGTACCTATGTTTTATTCTGTGTATTGTACTGATTCAGGTCTTATTTTTAGGTTTTTTATTCATTTTGAATTAATTTGTGTACAGGGGAACAAACCGTAGTCTAGTTTCATTCTCTTGCATGTGGCATTCCAATTTTCCCAGCACCATTCATTACAGAGGCTTTCTTTTTTCCATTGTATGTTTTTTGGCTCTGTTGTCAAAAGTTATTTGCCCATATATGTGTGGGTTTATTTCTGGGCTCTTAATTCTGTTCCATTATTCTGTGTGTCTGTTTTTCTGCCAATACCATGTTATTTTAATTATTGTCACACTGTAGTATAATTTGACATCAGGGCATGTGATACCTCTGGCTTTGTTCTTTTTTTCTCTCAGGATTGCTTTGGCTGTTTGGGGTCTTTTGTGGGCCAATTACTACAATTTGAATGGATCTTGAGAATATTCTGCTAAGCAAAATATTTCAGATGGAAAAAGTCAAGGACCATATGATTTAATTTGTATGTGGCATTAAAGCTGAAGAATCAAACAAGACGAACAAACAAAACCTCATAGACACAGACAACAGTATGGTGGTTACCAGAGAGAAAAAAGAGGGGGCAGGGGCAGATAGTAAAGGGTAAAGGGGTGAAATACTTGGTGACAGAAGGAGAACTTGGGGTAGTGAACACAATAAAATATACAGATGATGTATTAAAAAATGTATACTTGAAACCTATATACTTTTATGAACTGATGTCACCACAATAAGTTTAATAATATTTTTAAAAGACTGGATGTGCAAAAAAAGAACCAAATATGTGTCATCCATTCTCAAGGAAGAAAATGAAACAGCCAGGATCGAGTGTCTCCGAAGATACCATTGAGAATAGCATCAGAATCATCAAGTACCTGGAAGAGAATCTAGTCAAAGATGTACGCAACCATCGCAGAGGAAATGATAAAACTTTAGAGAGAGATTTAAGAAAAAATAAAGGGACAGACCTGCTTTGTTTATGAATTGAAATGCTCAGAAGAAGAAAATTCCCTGAAACCTGATCATAAAACAAGCAAATTAAGACTCATAAAGCGGTGTTGTGTTTTATTATGTTTTACTTTACAATTCAGCTGTCCAATTCTAAAATTTATAGCAAGCTGTAAATGGCCTAAGGAAGCGTGCTTTCTTGAAGGAAAACAAACAGGAAGAGCTTCTACAATGCAACGTGGCATATTATTGTATAAAGCTCTCGTAATCAAGTCGGCATGTTGTTCACACTAGGATAGGCAAGCAGACCAATGAAACAGGAGAGAGAGCTGCTGGAAGCAGATCTCAGCAGAAGTGACACTGGAGAGCAGTGGATAATGAATGTTCTTTCTCAAATATTGGTGAGAAAATTTGCTGGCCGTGTGAAAAAATAAATCTGACCCCTAGATAATACTCCATATTGAAATAATTCCATGGATTAAAAACCTAAAGGTAGGAAACTAAACCTATAAATATTTCAGAAGAGGATATAGATCAACTTCTTGACTTAAGGTTAGAGATGTATTTTACTAAAAAGACTTTAAAAGCAATAGCATAAAGGAAGATATTTTTTATAAAATCATATGTATTATTGCATCATGTTAATTTATATTATATAATAAATTTGCATTATTATATAACCATTGACCTTCTGTTTGTGAAAAGACACTATTAAAAATAGAAAAAGCAATCATGAGCAGCACAAGAGACTTCCAACGTAATATAACCTGGTAGAGACAAATACCAGAATATATAAATGACTCCTAACAAAAGCCTTATAGAGAAGGAGGTCCTACCCTTTGTGACAGCATGGGTGGAAATGGAGAGCATTATGCCAAGTGAGGTAAGCCACGTAGTGAAGACAAATACCTTATGATCTCGCCTATAGAACCTATTCAACAAAACAAACAAGCAGGCAAAATATAACCAGAGACATTGAAATAAGAAACAAACTGACAGTGACCAGAGGGGAGGGGGAGGGGGATAACGCAGGAAAGAAGAGGAAGGGTCGTCAAGGAAGATGGATAAAGAAAAGACCCATGGATAAAACCAAAGGGGGGGGGTAGGATCCAGAGTGGGAGGTGGGAATGGGTGGGGTGGGGGGAAAATGGAGACAATTGTACTTGAACAACAATAGAAAAATTTAAAAATATAAAAATAAAGATAAAGTCTTATAGAGAAAGGGTAAAATACTTGAATTGGGAACTTGCAATGAGGACATTCCAAGCCTATAAAAACAGAATGCAATTAAAGCCAAAAGAAAATATCACTTCACCCTCATCAGACTAGCAAAAATTAAGAAGTTTCTGTTAATGCCAAGTGATAATGAGAAAGTGGAGCTTTAGGAGTTGCTAACAGTAATGTGAATTGTTAGGGCCACTTTAGAAAACAATTAGCCATTATCCCTGCAATCTGAAAATACATTTATCATCTGTGACACAGAAATTTCAGTTCTAAAGCATGTGGGTTAATGTGCACCACAACATACGTGTGGAATGTCACTCCTTTTTCTTTTTTAAAAATCGTCAATGCCTTAATCAGGTCTTTATTTTTTGACATCAATAGACTTTGGATTTGCTTTTGTTCTTTTTTTCTTTTCATTGAATTAATTGGGATTACATTGGTTGATAAAATTATATAAGTTTCAGGTGCTCAATTCTATAATACATCATCTGTACGTTGTATTGTGTGTTTACCACCCCAAGTCAAGGCTCCTTCCATCACCATCTATCCCTGCTTCACTCTCTTGTACCTCCAACCCCTTCCTCTCTGGTAATTACCATACTGTTGTCTGTGTCTGTGAGTATTTTGTGTGTTTGTTTGTTTGTTTAATCCTTTCACCTTTTCACCCTCTTCTACTCCCCCCCCCCACCCGTCCTTCCTTCTGGTAATTCCTCTGGTAATTACCATACTGTTCCCTGCTGCTATGAGATTTTTTTCTTTGTCTAATCCCTTCACCATTTTTTACCCCAGTTTCCCCAACACCCCTCCCCTCTGTATCTGTGAGTCTGTTTCCATTTTGTTTGTGGATAGAAAGCATTCACATCATTAAAATGTTCATAGTTCACAAAGCAATGTATAGATTCAACACGATCCCTATCAAGATACCAATGACATATTTCACAGAACTGGAAAAAAGAGTCCAAAAATTTGTATGGAACCACAAAAGACTGCAAAGTCATTCTTCATGGTTTTCGGAGACTGAGAGGCTTACACAGGAAAGATAGCAGAAGAGTGGGAAGTGAGGGGGAAGGTGCATGTGGTATATGACAAAATTGAATGTTGGGATTGTGTATGGCCTTTTAGGGGACAGAAAATATAATGAATTTTATTTTAAGTCGTAAGGATTTAAAACAGTGCAGGAAAAACAAGGATTTAATTTCTCTGTTGTAATGATCTCTGGTTACATAAAAATGTATATAGTTAAAAGACATTGGAAACCTAAAGAGACATTAAATATATAAATCTCCTAGACTATATATATTCCAAGGGTGGATCAGCCTTTCTATAGTTGTGTTTATTTCCAGTATATATATATATATATATATATATATATATATATATATATATATGTATATATATATATAATGTAGTAAAGAAACTCAGATTTATAGAATGAATAAATTATTTTTAATGTAAAATCATTCCTTTGTAAATAAAAAATAAAAATTATATGAAGTTTGGTATGTATGTAGCACTTTCTGCTTTGTGATTGATTTTGTTATTGACCTGTAAAATTTAAACATGTGATTAAATTTTACTGTGTTAAACAAATTAAGAGACCCATTGTTTCATAATTTTAAATACTTTGAAAAATATATCATGTTCCCCATAGTGCTTGTGGTAAAATCAAAAGGCAAACATCACATAAATGCTTTACTGTGCCCACAGTTTATTTTTTAAATTAATTATTAATTATTATTAAAGTTAATCATTATTATGATGAAATTGGATTAACCCCTTGAATTTTACATTAAATAAGAAAATGTTACCTTAAACCTGCATTAGAAATGAGAGAATAAGATTTGAATTATCTTACCTAACAATAATGAAATAAGTATATATTGTTTCCATATAAGTAAATATTTTAAAATTGGAAAAAAAGAAAGGCAATGGCAATAGAAGAGAATGCTCATTAATTTGCATTTCAAATTTTTAAATATTTTCTGAAAATGTTACAGGACTTTCGAAGGAAGGATCTTGAATATTTGGCTAATTTTTACTTTGAGATAATATTAGTATTTTCTCTTTTTGTCTTCTTTGGATAGATATCAGGGTCCCCTACTCATTCCATAAAGTTTCTTATAAAACAACTTTACTAAATTTTTTAGGGTAACATCAGTTAATAGCATTATAACTGATAGTATATAAATTTCAGATGTACAACCTTATAATACATCTATAACACCTGTATATTCTATTGTGTGTTTACCATGCAAAGTCTAATCTCCTGTCACCATATATTTGATCCCCTTTTAACCTATTCATCCACCCCTCACCCCTCTTCTCCTCTGGAAACCACCATTCTTTTGTCTGTGTCTATGAGTCTGTGTTTTTTTTTTATGTTTGTTTTGTTCATTTGTTGCTTTTCATTTTATATTCCACATGTGAGTGGAATCATATGGTTCTTTTCCTTTTCCACCTTATTTCACTTAGCACAACACCCTCAAGACCGATTTATGTTGTCGCAAATGGCAATATTTCAATTTTTATGACTGAGTCATATTCTGCTATACATATGTACCACATCTTTTTAAAAAAATATTTATTCTTAGAGGGGAAGGGAGGGAAAAATATCGATATGAGAAATATTGATCAATTGCTTCTCGTACACGCCCTGACCAAGCCTCCACCCAGGCATGTGCCCTGACAGAGAATCAAACTATCAAACTTTTCCTTTGCAGGACAACACCCTGGTTAACTGAGCTACACTCGTCAGGGCAATATGTACCTCATTTTCTTTATTGGATCATCCATCAAAGGACACTTAGGTCGTTTCCATTTCTTGGTCCCTGTGAATAATGCTGCAATAAACACAGAGTTACATATAGCTTTATAAATAAGTATTTTCAAAAATTTTCAGGTAGATACCCAGAAGAGGGAGTGCTGGGCCATATGGGAGCTCTATTCACAGTTTCTTGAGAAAATCCATACTGTCTTCTATAGTGGCTGCAACAATTTGTATTTTCAGCAGTGGGAGAGGGAGGTTACCTTTTCTTCACATCCTTTCCAGCACTTGTCATTACTTCTCTTTTTGATAAGAGCCATTTTAACACGTGTGAGCTGGAATCTCATTGTGGTTTTGATTTGCATTTTCCCTATAACTAATGATGTTGCGCATCTTTTCATATATCTGCTGGCCAGCTGTATATCTTCTTTGGAAAAGTGTATATTCATAAGATTTGAATAAAATATATGTGCTGATATCTGTGACCTTGTTTTCAAATTGGGTCGCTATTCTATAATAGAATTTTTTGTTTTGTTTTGTTTTATTTTATTTTATTTTTATTTATTTGTTGTTCCAGTACAGTTTTCTGTCTTTTACTCCCATCTCAGATAACCCCCCCAACCCTCCCCACCTCCCTCCCATTTCCACCTCCCCTAGTTTTTGTCCATGTGTCCTTTATACTTGTTCCTGCAAACCCTTCCCCTTTCCCCTGAAATTCCCTCCCCTCTTCCCTCTATAATAGAATTTTTAAATATGTGATCACCTATGTCCAGGTTATAAACTTTATGCGTTTAAAACATCCATATTTAAATTAGCAAAGAATATCTCATTTTATTGTTCTGTTTTAATAATCTTTTTTGGTATTTCTTGTGATATATTTATACTCAAAACATTCTAACCATTACGGCATTACTGAAATAAATTACTAAAATTTATCAGCCCAGTAGAGCATGTGTTTTTAATTATGCACTTTTTCAATGCGCAGTAGTTCCTAGAATAGTATTTAAAGCAGCCTGAAAAAATTGAGAGTACTTGCGGAAGTGATTATGGGAAGGATTTGCACATGTTAGTTATTGTGAACTAATAGAAGGTGAGCTATCTGAAATCAGAAGTGTTCATACCCAGGTATGGACGTGAACCAACACAGCTGGTGTATGTTTGAGTTATATTGCGTATATGTTGTGTATGCCTGCATTGTTCCCATTTGCTGAGATGCAGTTTTCTCAGTTCACCTAGTAGTTCTCATGGAATAAATTGCACAAATCCACCGTGTAATTTGTATTATGCTTATATTGTTCCCTAATATATCAATCACATTGAAACAAATTTGTGTGCTCAAAACAACTATTCTAGCAGAAGTGATTGTAACTTTTTTTCCTTCCCCAAATTGCCAGATTTCAAATGTAATTCACTGAGAGAGTATGCTTTGTTTGTATTTCCCATGGAATACTATGGGTAAATTTGTATCAAATTCAGATAACATAAAATGTATTGCATATGTAATATTGAAAATATCTCTACAGGATCCATATAGACTATTGAACTTTATTTCGTTTATGGATAATTTCACATTAACCAAATTCAGCAACTTCCAAATGGAGTAGTAGAAGTGGATGTATATGTTCAATTATACATTAATTCTTTTTGAAATATTAAAGTCCTTATAGGGAAATATAGCATATGTATGCTATATCCCACAAAGACAATAAAATAAAACTTTTAAAAAATGCATTTAGAGGCAGTTACAAGGCTCATCTTTGGGTGTAATTTTGCCCTTGCCTATGTGAATGCAGCTCTTTTTAAAATCAAGTCACTCGGAACAAACAGCATGTGCATCCAAGAGCGGAATATAGTCGTAACACTGGTAAGAGGCTTAATGTTCTGGGGATCGATAAAATACCTAAGTGCATTCTTAAGATGCTGGTTGTGCAGTATTTATTGCTTTTGATTGATTACTGAAATATGAAATACTGCACTTCCATAAGTAGTTCTTTTTTTCTCATAAACAAAGTACAAAAATCAAAGGGGAAAGTCAAGCTCTCAAAGATGACTTTTTTTTTTTACCACAGAACAATGCAAATTAAATAAAAACACAGAAACAAAAACTAAGCACAAAACCTTAATTTGAAATGTAAAAAGCCAACATGCTATCAATGTATCAATGCATTGTTTGTCACATATACTATATAATGAGAATTTTTCAAAAAATAACTATTATAAATATTTGGCATAATGTGTTTTCTGATATTTAAAGTCAAAATTGATAACAGTATATATAATATTTGCTTGGCTTTTAATGGTGATATATATTTATGGCATTTCAGTGTAAACATACTTTATAGTCCTCTAAATTGCTTGTGCAGTTTGAGAACTAGAGCCATGAATAGATTTAAGTCCCCTACTTATTAATACATAATGCAAATGAAGTTTTTTTAATGAAAGCTATACCAGAGTTAATAACAGTTCTTTATTTCTTTATAATATTTTATATTAAAATCTGTTTACATTTATTTCATTTGCGCTGTCCAATGACCATGGAAGTTTGGCTCAGATTCTTCAAAGTAGAGCTGATTTTAGAATTAAACTAATTTTACCAAGAAGGAAACTGAGGTATACAAGAGAAAAAATGAACTTTCTCACAGTAAGGCTTAGAACTGATTCCTTGTGAATCTTACCTTTTATTTTGTTTCTTAATGAATTGCTGTACTTTGCTATTGATGACATCCAAGAAATAAGCAAAAAATGACACATATCAATTCAATATGATCTTTTTAGAAGTTTATGGTTCCGTAATTTTTTAAAACACTTTCCATGTTCTGGGAACTATGAAGAAAAGCTTCACAAACTTCTTTTGATTAATCAGAATCTAGCTGATGAGAGAGTACCCACATAAAATGAATTGAGAACCACAACAAAGCAAATTTAGCAAATCAAAATGGAAGTCCCACTGAGTGGGTGAGACCTCTTTGGGTATATGGACAAAGGCAAACCTTTATGGTCAAAAAGGTCTTGGTTCATATCACAGCTTGTCTACATGAGTGATTTTTGACCTTGAGGAAGTTATGTCTCAGCTTATATTTTCATGTTGTTTTTTTTAACCTGAGAACAACCATCCTTTTATTTCATTGTTTGAAGGATTAAATGAGGTGCAACTCACTCTCGAGCTGGCCCCCATCCACTTGGACACATGCTTTTCACTTCTTTCACACTGGAACCCATGCCCAGTGCCTTTCTTTTCCTCTACCTATGTAAACCTTGCTTTATTCTAAAAAAAAAAAAGGATTGAATGAAATAATATATGAAGCATAGGTGTCTCCAACTACAATATGGATTCTTAATAATAAGGATGTAACATAAATAGTTGTCATCGCATGAGCTAAGAAACAGGGGTGAAGTACTATGACACAATTAGGAAACATGCGATTTGCTTGGATTATAATAAAGTGAGGGGTAGATGGGAAATTATTGATGAAACCATCAATAATGGGAGACCATTCAGGATCAAATAGATGGGATAAGCACATTATGAAGATGCAAGAAATTAAATGACATATTTTGGTGATAAACAAGAGAGCGGGACTACTACATATCTAGAAGTAGTGGTACGTAAGGTCTAAAGTAGACTAGGGTCAGAAGGCAGAACTCTAGAGACATACTGTAGACCTGAACTCATGGGTAGTGGAGAGCATATAAAATATTCTTAAATCACAGGAGTGGGAGAGTGGGATTTACAGGGAAAAAAGGTTAGAAATCATGAAAAAATATAAATTCATAATAGACCTTATACATTTTGGGTCTTTGTATTTTGGAGGCTTGTAACTAATTAAATTCTGTACTGTTGGAAGTCAAATTTTAAAAGTTTGAAATCATAAATCTCAGATTAAACCCTTATCTAGGTAAGTGGTTTATAAATTTATACAGGTTGCCCATTTAGGTTTAGATTGGAGGATATAAGTAAATATAAACCCATTTCTGTGACTGGAGTTAGAGGAAACATGCATTTAACACATGAAAAGTTTACTACAGAACACAGACAGACATAAAAAATAAATATTATTATGAGCCTTTTATTCTCCTCTCATTTTTAAAAAGATTTTACATATTTTTATTTTTAGAGAAAGGGACAGAGAAAGAGAAACATCAATGTGTGGTTGCCTCCTGTGCGCCCCCTACTGGGGACCTGGCTGCAACCCAGGAATGTGCCCTGACTGGGAATTGAACCAGTTACCCTGTGGTTCACAGGCCGGCACTCAGTTCACTGAGCCACACCACCCAGGGCCCTCCTCTCAGTTTTGAGCATATACCCTAGAGGAAGCTAAGGCAAGTGATGTGAATTTGGTGTTTGCATAGAATACGGAATTCCCATGTGCATCTCAGAGTGACCGTACTTCAGTTCCTTGAGTGTGAGACTTACAGCATGGCCCCTAAGAACAGACTAATTGACTGTTTCTTCAGGTATCCCACTGAATAAACAGCCAGCCATCCCCATGGTGAAGGAAAAGTTTTTGTTGTGGCACTTAATGTGAGATGTTCGTCCTCAATGTAGTACCTTAATTGAGCAATGATTGTTCCCAACATGATACATCTCTAAGAAATATTTAATGCTACTTTTTAAGATTTATATTTGGCATTTTTTAAATATTTTATTTATTTATTTTTAGAGAGAGAGGAAGGCAGGGGGAAAGATAGGGAGAGAGACATCAGTCTGAGAGAGAAACATCAACTGGTTGCTTCCTGCATGTGTCCAGTCTGGGAACCGAACCTGCAACCCAGGCATGTGCCCTGACCAGGAATCCAACTGATGACATTTGGCTTCAAGGGATGACACCCAACCAACTGAGCCACACTGGTCAGGGTATATTTTGTGTTTAATTTCAGAAACTAACTCCTTGTTACAACGTGGCTGTATTTTCCTGGTAAAAAATAGCTCTAGCAAAAAAAGTATACATATAGGGATAGGCAAAAGTAGGTTTGCAGTTGTTCCTATGGTAAATAATACAATAATTAATAAATAACACAAGAATAAAGACCTGTCTGGTGTGGCTCAGTGCATTGAGTGCTGGCCTACAAACCAAAGGGTCACCAGTTCGATTCCCAGTCAGGGCTCATGCCTGGGTTGTGGCCAGGTTCTCAGTAGGGGGCATGCGAGAAGCAGCCACACATTGATGTTTCTCTCAGTCTCTTTCTCCTTCCAATCTCCTCTCTAAAAATAAATAAAAATAAAATCTTAAAGAAACTACCTTAAAACAAAACATTTCAAACCTTTTTTTAAAAAAGAATAAACTGTATATTTCATGTACTAACAACTGTAAACCTGCTTTTGCCCATCCCTGCTATTTTGTCATAGACATATCTAGTATAATATGCAATTGTGACTGAAAAGTACATTTGATAATCAGCTTGGTTTCCTTTGACCTAATTACCTTATACTTTCCTTTCCAAGTGCCACTATGCACCTCTTGAGTTCTATCAGGAATCAGTTTTTGGTAGGTAGCATACTTTAACTGGAAACAAAATGCTCAAGAGACCAATGTGAAATCATTGAAGTCTAGTAGAAAAGGAAGAACAAACATAATTTCTAACTTTTGTCTTCTTTCTTTCACTTTTCCACCGACTTGACAGCTGTGCATCTAAAAAAGTATTTGGGAGTCCCTTCATTTCAGGAGGTCATCGTTTTAAAGGCTGTGTCAGTGCATACAGACTAATATGGGCTTTCCATGCGGTAACCCAGAACTTGCATGTAACCTTGATGAACGCTGCATCTAGTTTCATCCGAAGTAATTATCCTGTTCTGAATAACAGACAAGTCTGAGAATAGATAAATTGACTACAGATATATATGGCTTGGGAGATTCAATGAAGTAGATAGATACATTCAAATAAATCACAACTATTATATCCATGACTGTATTTTACAAGTCAGAAAAACAGGGCTTTTAAAAAAAATTTTTAGAGCCCTGCCAGATATTTTTATGTGCCGATCAATGGTTACCTGCCACCCTCTCACCAGGTTGTCCGTATAGCCAGCAAAGAGATTCTGCACTGACGCGGCTCCACCTTGCTGCTGGTACTGCTAACTTCTAGCTTGAGCTCATCAGCAGTGATCTTGCCCTCCAAATCCCAGATCTTGATGCTGGGGCCAGTGGCAGCACAGAGTCAGTAATGGTTAAGACAGAAGCACAGGGTGTTAATGATGTCCCCATCATCAAGTGTATAAAGGTGCTTGCCTTCGCTGAGGTTCCACAGCACGGCCTAGGCATCCTGGCCTCCAGAAGCACAGGGGGATCCATCTGGAGAGACAGTCAAGGTGCTCAGATACCCTGTGTGGCTGATGGGATTGGCCTTCAGCTTGCGGTTTGCCAGGTCCCATTGCTTGACCAGCTTGTCTCAGCCACAGGACATGATGACGGGATTGCTGCTGTTGAGTGCAAAGCAGACACAGACACCCACTCTGAGTGGCTCTCATCCTGGACAGTATATTTGCATATACCCAGAGTATTCCACAGCTTGATGGTTTTATCTCAGGAACCAGAGACAATCTGTCCATTGTCAGAGGAGAAGGCCACACTCATCACATCCTTGGTATGGCCTACAAATCAGCATATGGTGGTGTCCATTGTGAGATTCCAGAGGTGAACGGTTCCATCCCAGGAGCCAGAGAGGGCAAACTGGCCATCTTAGAAGATGACCACATCACTAACAGTGGGAGTGACCCTGAAGAGCACACAGTGGGATGCCTTATTTGGTCTCATCCCTCATCAGCTTCCACATAATGATGGTCTTGTCTCAAGAGGTGGACAGTATCATGTCCGGGAACTGGGGAGTAGTAGAAATCTGGGTCATCCAGCAATTGTGGCCCTTGAGGGTGCCACGAAGGGTCATCTGGTCAGTCGTGACATGTGTAGGTGTTGCCACAGTGAGGAGGATGGATGTGGATACCCCAGAGAGACAGCCACCATGATTAACTTAATTATAATGCATCCAAGAACACACCTCCAGAATGCTGGGTCTTGTGTGATGAATTAAAGATAGATTTCTAAAGTTGTTCTTATCATAACAAAATCTCTTGGGTTAAGCCATTTGAAATGGTATTAAATATTTTATGAACATTAGCTGAACTTCCATTTTGAATAAAAAGAGTAGAAGATATAATATAAAGGCATACTTCCCTGCACATATAATAGCAATCTTCTGTTCAATGGTTAAATATTTAAAAACATTAAACACTGGCAACAACAGCTACTTAATTTGGTAGCCCAAACTTACTCTCTGTTTCCAGCCAGGTAGAAAATAAGTTTCTGCTTATGAGTTTAAAATCAGATTGATCTAAGGAATTTGCAGAAAGTAATATAATAGTTTACCTTTATCAACCTGAGCACTTCTATAGGTAGTGGTAGAGTAATTTGAAAGGGGGGAATATTGTTAAACTGTAGATCATATGCAATATATCTATATCTACCTATATATATATATATATATATACACACACATATATATGCATATATATCAATTTTTAAAATGCTTAACTTCTTGAAACATGCTTAAAGAAGACTTAAGTCAACTTATCTCTTCTTTGCATATGTAATAATATATTTTCCCTTAGTATCTGAAAGCTTTTAAAGTAAATTCTTAAACAAAAAGAAAAAAGAAAAGCTCAAAGACAGACAACAGTATGGCGATTACCAGAGGGAAAGGGGGTGAGGGAGGTAGAAGAGGGTAAAGCAGGGTAAATGGTGATGGAAGGAGACTTGACTTGGGGTGGTGAACACCCAATACAATATACAGATAATATATTATAGAATTACTGTACACACCTGAAACCTGTATAATTTTCTTAACCAGTGTCACCCCCATAAATTCAATTTAAACAGTCAAAAATTAT
Organism: Phyllostomus discolor; assembly: GCF_004126475.2. Taxonomy (NCBI): domain Eukaryota; kingdom Metazoa; phylum Chordata; class Mammalia; order Chiroptera; family Phyllostomidae; genus Phyllostomus; species Phyllostomus discolor. Next base: position 18,713,879 of record NC_050198.1, on the reverse strand, counting down.
TAAATGCATTTTTATGGCTCTTATCATTGATTAAATGTCTTTCAGATTCAGCTATCAAAATAACTTCATGATCTAACATTTATCATTTAAAAATATTTATTAGGCACTCACTAAAATCTAGCACTGTGCTTAGCATAGAGATTAAATAAATGGTGATGAAAAACATATCAGTACGTTCATGGATTTAATGGTTCGGTGACTATGCCATAATCCAGTATACACTAGTGTGTGTGGAGACGTGATGGTGGAACAAAGGCCATGCGCTACTTAGAACCTAGTGGATAGAGACCAGGGATGCTGCTAAGCATCCTCCAATGTGCAAAAATGGCCACCCACAACAAAGACTTATCCAGCACAAAATGTCAATGATGTCCCAGTTGAGAAACTTTGTTATTGTATAAAATAGGCATTGATTAAACAATTCCTGTTGAATGCATGGATAACATCCAAGATGAGCACTTTGCAAAACAGGAAGCATGGTTTTTAGGAGGCCTGATAGTGAAGAACTTTGACCTAAACTGGAGTCAGTGTAGCCCTCCCTGTCTGACTAAATTATCTGAAGTTTACCTGAAGGATAAAGTGTTTTGTGCCTGTAGTGGTGGGCAGGAGGGTATCAGAGAAGGCTGGTTCCAGATGGAAAGGCCAAGGTTTGAAGGAAATAGTAACCGATAGTGGTGGGACATGGAGATACAAGCCTGAAGGGGTAGGTAAGTGCATACGTGGTCGGGGGGATCCTTTGAGGAATGTAAAGTGCTGAAACATTTTAAATGAAGTGGGACTTCATTGGACCCACAGGTTTGAAAATGTCATTCTGGCTTCAGTACAGATGGGGGGAGATTGGAAGAGGACAGAGTTGATGAAAGGAAGAAAAGACGTTCCAGCAGGTGCTGTAAATTATCTGAATCAACAGTAAGAATGGCTGTGACAATACTCATGTTTGTTTAACTCACAAATGACAAAAGGTCTTTGAAACCATGACTCCTGGAGTAAGATGTGTGATTTTTACAGAGGGCTGAGGAAAGTCATGTATTTTCACTAATAGTATATGTAAGCAAATACTTATGCCTCTCTTTTTGAACATGGATGGGACTGGAGAGCATTGTTCTAATTAAAATAAGCTAGGCAGTGAAAGACAAATACCATATGGTCTCACCTATAAGTGGAACCTAATCAACAAAACAAGGAAACAAGCAAAAAAAAAAAAAAAGAACCAAAGACATGGGAATAAAGAACAAACTGACAGTGACCAGAGGGGGCGGGGAATAATAGGGCATAAAAGGGGAAGGGTCAAGTCAGGGAACTTGAACAAAGACAATGGGTAGGGGTAGGATTGAATGTGGGAGGCATGGGGTGGGTAGGTCAGAGGTGAGTAATGGGGGAAAATGGGGACAACTGTAACTGAACAATAAAAAATCAGAAGAAAAAATACAAGTTTCAACAAAGTTTAATCTATGTAGTTTTCTGATTGAACTACTAACAGACTTCATTTATTTCTAATTTAGTTTCAGTAGTCAAAAATTCAAAGCCAGTTAAATAATTGGGCTACATTAAATCCTTTTACTATCAGTGTTATCTTTATTGAATGAGACTAACTTTCTTTTAGTCTGCACAATTATTTTGAGATTCCTCCTATGTTGTAGCTGACATAACAAGATCTTTTAGTAAGTCTTTTAGTAATGGCTTTATTTTTTTTTTTTTACAAATAATTGATATGAGTGTAATATTCACAATGTTATACAAATGTGAGAAGACTATAAGTGAATATTGATTTCATAGTTGGTAAAATACATAAAATATTGATGAACCCAGCCCTGGCTGGCGTAGCTCAGTGGATTGAGCGCGGGCTGGGAACCAAAGTGTCCCAGGTTCGATTCCCAGCCAGGGTACATTCCTGGGTTGCAGGCCATAACCCCCAGCAACCGCACATTGATGTTTCTCTCTCTCTCTCTCTCTCTCTCTCTCTCTCTCTCTATCTCTCTCTCTATCTCTATCTCTATCTCCCTCCTTTACCTCCCTAAAAATAAATAAATAAAATATTTAAAAATATATTGATGAACCCAAGCAGAAGCTCATTTAGAAATTTTTATTAGCATTAGGTGTTACATTTACAGATGTCATAGAACCAAAGTTGTACACACACTGTGAGACATTCATTGCGAATTCTGATGGATGTTAACATGAGAGAGAAAATAGCCAAGTAAGTAGTAAATAAAAATTGTTTAATCATCTTCAGATGTATCATCAGGTACTTTTGAGAGGAGTTTCATGACTCGGTCTATAGGAGTCTTAACAGAATCATAACTCCATTTCTTCCTCAAAAACAACTTCTCAATCACACCTGGCATCCTGTAGCCCTTGCTTACAATGAAATCTTTGAAGGCAATTGGTCCATAAAGATCATCAAGAATGTCCGGTTCAAGATCCCTTGCATGACTCTGATATTTCTGTTCTTCTAAGAGTTTGGGGCCAACCCAGGGTTCATCATTTATTTGTTTTTTTGAGGTCTTGGGGTTCAGATACCACTCTCCATACCTTAACTTCACCCACTTGGGTCTATAAGGAGCAGGTGGTTTCCTGAATTCTCTTTCCCAGTCATCTTCCTGGAGGGCAAATTCTCTTTTCTTAATGTCATCTAGCTCTTTGCTGTAGTATGGTTCCATTGGGATCTGGGTTACTTTCTTTATTTTGCCCATATTATCATTAGGTATGCACTTTTCATCAAATTCAAACTGTTCCATGCTGAACTTTTCATCAAAGTCCATGTCTTCAAAAGTATCAGTCCATGTGCAGAATTCACTAGCTTCATCCTCAACATATCTATAAGGATCAGGATATTTGGGAATGCCCTTTCTGCTTGACTTCTTTTTTTTCTTTTCCTCAGGAAACAACTTCATTAAATACGACAGGAAAGAGTCTTTGGGAGACCCTTGGTTGACTTGGTCAGGAGCTCCTGGGGTGACTTGGCTGGGACGTCTTGGGGCAACTTGGCCAGGAAATACCTGGTTGAGTTGGTTGGGACGTCCCTGGTTGACTCGGTCGGGAGGTTCCGGGGTGACTTGCTTGGGTGGTTCCCGGTTGACTTGCTTGGGAGGTCCCCGGTTGACTTGCTTGGGTGGTCCCTGGTTGACTTGCTTAGGGGGTCTCCGGTTGACTTGCTTAGGAGGTCTCCGGTTGACTTGCTTAGGAGGTCTCCGGTTGACTTGCTTGGGAGGTCCCCGGTTGACTTGGCAGGGAGGTACTGGTTGACTCAGCTGGGAGTTCCTGGTTGACTTGGCCAGGAGGTCCCAGGATGACTTGACCAGTTGTTCCCAGGTTAACTTGGCTGGAAGGTCCCTGGTTGACTTGCTTGGGAGGTCTCTGGTTAACTTGGCCAGGTGGTCCCCAGTTGAGTTAGCCAGGAGGTCCCCAGTTGAATTGTTCAGGAGGTCCCCAGTTGAGTTGGCCGGCAGGTCTCCAGTTGAGTTAGCTGGGAAGTCCCAAGTTGACTTGGTTGGGAGGTCCCGGTTGACTTGGCTGGGAGGTCCCAGGTTGACTTGGTTGGGAGGTCCTGGTTGACTTGGCTGGGAGGCCCCAGATTGACTTGGCTGGGAGGTCCCAGGTTGACTTGGCTGGGAGGTCCCAGGTTGACTTGGCTGGGAGGTCCCAGGTTGACTTGGTTCAGAAGGTTCCAGGTTGACTTCCTCAGGGTGTTTTTCACCAAGCTTTGTGGGGGACTTCTTTCTGTCCATGTCCTCACAACAAGCCCAGGTGTCCTCCAGCTTCTTGTCAGGATGAGTCTCTTCCAGCACCTTCAGTAAGAGGTCTGCAGGTAGTATTTTCTTCAGATCCGGGTAATGAGTCAAGGGGTGTGGGGCCAGGCTGGCTTCAATCTCCTCTACAAAAGCCTTCCGGGCTTTCTGGGCTGGTGAGAGCCTGGAAAGCAGTTCTGCTCCTTTGGGCAGCTTTTTCTGAGTCTTTCTGGGGGGAGGTTGGGGAACTCTATGAGCAGTCGTGGAGAGAAAGCCCTCTTTATGGCCACGAATGAACAGATTATCAGCAGGTGGGAAGCCCGTTCTGAAATCGTCCACCCCCTCTCTCATAGATATCCACCACCGGCTGTCCATGGAGTACTTCAGAGGCCTATGCCTGTGCTTTGCCAAAGAGTTGGGAGGTAACTTGTCTCTTGTCTTGTACCAGCGCTTACAGTGAGGGCCCACGGGTATGGGCTCCAGAGGCTCCATCCCGAACAGCCACTTCTCCTTGAGCTGAGGCTGAAACAGCCTCTTCTTGTCCGCCATGGTGCCGCTGGCCTCAAGGCGACCAGCGGCTTCTGCGCTTTGTTGTCTCAGCCACTCCGGTTGCTAGGTGACCGTTACCAGGTGCTGCCGGAATCTTTCTGGTAGCCGGGCAACACAGGCTCCCTTCGAATCCCGCATTCTCCCCAGGTGGGCTGGGAAGATGCGTTCTTTGTCATGGTGGTGAACTGTTCCAGTGTACGGACACCCCACAGTATGTTTACCAACTCACCTTTTGATGAACTTTTGGGTCGTTTTCAGTGTGAGGCTGTTGCAAATCAAGCTGCCACAGGTATTTTACGTCTTCACATCTTTCTACACATACTTTCATTTCTCTTGGGTGAATTTTAGCTAGAAATTAAATGGTGGGAGCATCTGACATGTGTTTTTTTTCCATATGTACTCACAGCCATCAGGTTTTAAGATTTGCCCATATATGGGTGGGGTTTAAGGTGGCACCAAAAAAACTCAGCAGTCGAGATCAATTGTGTTTTACAAATGAACAAAATAGAACCAGAGACATGGAAACAAAGAACAAACTGACAGGGACCAGAGGGGAGGTGGGGTGGGGATAACGGGGGAAAGATGAGGTAGGGGCAAGGAACAGAAATAGAGGACTCACGGGCACACACAATGAGGGGATTGAATGTGGGAGTGGGGGTGTCAGGGTAGGGGGGAGCAATGGGGAAAAAGGTGCAACAACTGTAGCTGAACAGCAGTAAAAAAATAAATAAGTAAAATAATTTTTTTTGTTCTACCAAAGTCATTGGAACAGAAGATACATTGAATTAGCAAAGGAAAATAATACACACACACACACACACACGCACGTGCACAAGCACACACAAAACAGAATGACTCAAGATTTAAGCCAAGGAAAACCACTAAATGGTTAATGTTTAGGCAAAGTGGGGCTGTGACTTTACTTCCTGCAGAGTCTATCATGGTTGAGTAAGCCATTTCTGCCTTAGTGCAGAGGGAGCAGATTGAATAGTGAGCCTTCTCTGAACATTGTGTTCTGTTCATAGGTACAGTGAAATATTGGAATTGCTGGTAGAGTGAATGACTAGAGGCAAAGGTACTTCTTTTTGTTGGAGAAGCTATTATGTTTGTACCTTTCCCAATAAAGCGAGGGAATGACCAAATTCTGATTTAGGAACTGCTCTCCGTTCTCAAGTATCGGTGAGGGAAGTTGGAGATGGTAGTGACAACACAGAGGTAACATGAATTGTGGCTAAAATGTAGCTCCAAACTCAATTATTTTCTAAGCTTACAGGAAAGCGTTTCGAAAATCTCTGGCAAATGTTCAGTTTGTTATGCCTATTTTTGTTTCAAGTTGGTAGGAAGGAGAGTAGTTAAGTGATGTTGATTCATGTGGAAGGTTGAAGGTTAACCTCTGTTTATGCGGTGACATTAACATCATTTAGTTCGACTCAGAGACAAAGGTAAATTTTTCCACACTGGGCTTTGCAGATGGTGATTAGCCTCTGTCTAAACACCTCAGAGGAGCAGGATCTGGAGGATAAGAAGGCAGACTGTGCACTGTGGATGCCAATGCTCTCTGAAAGTGGTACCTGTCGTATGAACTGTAATCCCCTCCTACTGTTGACTTGTCCTCGTGATTCTCTTTCTACAATCAGAAGCAACGTATATCGTCCCTTCCCATGTCTGAGATTTTTGTGTGTTCTAACAGCCACCCCTTTAAGTTCTCACATGGTAGGTTATTCTTCATTCTAGCCATACATTCTAAATGGCAGCCAAAACAAAATTGCAGTTATTTTCTAGATATTGTCTGGTTGGTTGTGGAAATGAGAAGAGTATAGTTTCTTGTGACTGAGACATTATGCTTCTTTTTTATTGTATTTTTCATTACCATTTAACCTTGTTATACCTCCTCCCCCAACAATTACCACACTGTTGTCCATGTCCAGGAGTCCTTTTTACTCAATCCCTGTACCCCTAATCCCCCCAATACCTGTCATTATATTTCTTATATTTAATTAGATGAATTATGACTTGACTAGTACTTGGGATCTATAATGGTTTTACTAATAAGGGTCAACATTAAACCAATTTTCCTTGTGATAGACTTACTGATCAGTTGATTAAGAAATGGTGTAGGTGCCCTGACTGGTGTATCTCACTTGGTTGCATGTGGTCCCACAAACTGAAAGGTCGCCTCTTTGATTTTCATTCAGGGTACATGCCTGGGTTGCTGGCTGGTCCCTGGCTGGGGGCTTGTGAGAGGAAACCGATCCATATTTCTCTCTGACATCACTGTTTCTCTCCCTGTCTTTCTCCCTCCTTTCCCCTCTGTCTAAAAATAAATGAATGAAATCTTTAAAAAAATAAACACTGCTTTAAAAAAATGGTATAGCCATAACACTGGGGACATCTAATTTCTACAATGTTTTGCCAAGGCTTTCCATATGATTTCCTGGTTAGAAGATATTATGATTCAGTGAGCTTAAAACTCCCAGAATATTTGTACCAAAAGGGGACTCAGGGATGGTGAATTCAGTTTTGGGCATGTTGACCTGTAGATTTCCATGATCCTTCAAATAGAGACACCCTTTGTATATGTCACAGGCTCAGAAATAGGTGACGACTGTTGTTATGTTTTAGAAAGAATAAGCATCAGGCGATTGCTGCAGGCTTGGGTATGAGTAAAACAGCAGAAAAAAGGAGTATGCATATGTTGAATAAATATGAGATCTGAAGATGGAGTGCTTGGAATTTCTGATTTATAAGAAGCAAACAGAGTCAGCTAATGAAAAGGAGAAGATACATTCGGAGGGGGGCGGGAATCAGAAAAGGGGTGTCTCAGAATCTCTTATGGGAAGGTTTCAAGAAGCCAGGACTGTGGAATAACAGATTTTTAACGGATTGAGGACTAAATGACAATTGAGAATGTGTATATACTAAATGAAATATACATTGCAATTCTCTATTTTGATGGGAGGACTTGTAGTTGCTGGAAAGTCTATAGTTTATGTATCAAAGTTCTGGATGGAGATGAAATAACCAAGAGATCTAAAGATGAAAATAAGGAGAATGAACCATGAATAGCAATGCGATCAAGTTCTGACAGACATTTATATGAGGGTAAAAGAAGAAGACTGTTGAGTAGACATTGAAAAGTTTCACAATAGCAGAGCCACAACCCTATGAGGGGCCAGGTATAGGAGAGGCAGCTTCTACTGTTGAGGGATGCTTGGAAACGTGGTGTCTTGCTGGGAAAACCAGTCAGTTAAAACAGTGAGGGAAAGAGCGTTCTGAGAAATAAATTAGAGGATACCGGGATCTTTATTTGCTGTGGAATAGGTATTTAAATCCTCTGGAGATAGGCAAATCTGATGAAAATTCGTGGTGACAATAACAAAGAGTAGGAAAGATACCGGAAAGGCTTAATATTCATTGGTTATTTAAAAAATGACACAGTGTGAAGCCAGCGTGAATGGAGGATCTGAAGGCAACTTGATAAGCGTGATTCTGTGCCCATGCATTCCATCAGCCAGTGACCTATGCTGTCCATGGTTCTGCGTGTGTTCAGACCATTAAATAGAGAACATTGATGAACATTTCCGACAAGGGTAGAAACAGTGACTAGGAGCAGAGAGACACTATCCTAATTATAATTCATTCAAAATAATGGCTTTTAATTACCCACCTCTGACTCATGGATTTCTACAGCTTAAGTTTATGAATCATTCTTCCACCCACCATTTCCTCAAACCATTGCTTCCTTTTGAAATCCCAGGTCTCCCCTTAGTTCATTCAGGGTTTCTTCTCCGAGTTCACCAAGTCTGTGATGCAGTTCATGGAGGGACTTGCCGTGATCCTTCCGTCATGCTCTGGTCTGCCGGCATTTGGCAAAATATCAGAAACCAAACATCGAATGCAGGGAGCAATTTAAAGATCTTTTAGAATTTAATGAGTTGATGTAGGCAACCACACAACGATTTAACAATAATCTTAGTCCGGGAATGGAAATATCGTGATGTTCTTTCCATTTTGACTTTCTCCAGTGGGCTCTTCTCATGCTGGAGGGGCGAAGTAGCTCAGGAAGAAGTCCTTTCTCACATTGGCCAGGTGTCACTACTGCAGACGAGCTAATTTATTATTGATGACTTGCGATGCTTTTTTATTTGTCTGCGTTTCAGCACTTCTGATAGGTTAGGTGAGGCCTATTGATTCACCCAGGTTTGGCTTTGACGGTAACTTACTGAGAGAGACTCGAAGAAAGCTTGCAGAAGAGATGGACATTTTTCAGATCTTACCCAAGTGGAATAAAAGAAACATAAAAGGTCTGTTTTCTCCTGTTCAGTTAATGATTCTGCTGGGATTTAACTCGTGGGTGGGTCAGGCTTGATGGGGAAAGGGTATTGTTAGACGTGGAGTGATCAGATCATTGACTATTGAGTGTTCATGGGAGGCTGGACTATGCATTTGAAAAAGCATATGAGTTCGAGTTGAAAGGCATGATTCAATTTAGTTTGTAAAAATCCATAAAATCTTCTCTTGGAGAGGCCTCGGTGTGTTATAGTGAGGCTTTGTTAAATAGATTAGATTTCAAAACATATCGGTGACTAATACTTCTGTGATGCCTAGCATCAGAAGCGTCTGAAAAGTAAAAGCAAATATCCTGTTTCATCTATGTCTTCTCATGTAAGTGTACAATTTGTCTTGATTGGATCTAAATTAGTGAGCAGAGAGAATACGCGCATCCACTTTCCCTGACCCTCTGGGGACAGCAAGTTGAATTCTCCTGCGTGTTGTTCTGGCTTGCCTAGGTTTGTCTGTTTTTATCTCTGCTCTGCACAAAGATGACTGAGTTTCAGCTTCCCATTGGCAAACGGAAAAAAAACAATAGTCTCCCCTTTCTTAATATGTTTCTTCCAGAAAAGATGCAACTAAATAAGTTTTAAGTAGCAGATAAGAGGGTCCCGGATGCTGAATAAAATTGACCCTCAGTAAAGAGTGTTTGAAACCTGTGTGGACTACTCAGATGGAGCCAATCAGAGGTTAGCAAAAAAAAAAATACTGTCATCTGATGAGAAGCAATTGAACAAGGAGTGAGCTCAGAGCTTTCAGTTTAATCAGTAACTATGCAAAAGTTCTATCAATCTTATTACTATAAAGCTAACCTTTAGCTTCTGTGTTGCAAAAGTCTAAATCGCTGGAGTTACAGAGCTGTTCTACTTAGGTAATTTATTGAAACAAATTACGGTATTCTTTAACCATCTCATTGTTAGAGTGTTGAACTTTAAAATTTGCTTTTGGTTATAAAAATGTGCAAAGAATTGGAAAATAACGCAGAGGTAAAGTAAGGGAAAAATAAACGTGTGACATTGTTGAAAGCAGGCATTTTCTATTTAGTAAATACTGAAGCTGGTGCACCAACATTTTAGAAAAGGTTTCGTTTCTCATTCTTATTTTGATTTAGAAATTGTCTTAAACATGCATGAGATCAATTAAAAGTTTCTGATTGTAGGCTTTTGCCATTATTTCATTTAACAACTTCTTTTTGTCAGCATGCATATGAGGAGGAGATGGTAGGTGCAAGGTACTTTATCACACGTGTTCTCATGTTCTTTATATGTAGCTGTTGAGAGATTTCATATATCAAATTTTATTTACATTTTATGTACATAATAAATAATTATAAGTAAATAATATTATTATAGATAATAAATATATAACATATAATATATATAAATATACAATATTTATTATATAATAAATATATAACATATAATATATAAATATACAATATTTATTATATAATAAATATATAATAAATATAAGTAAAATAAGTAAAAATAAGTAAATAATAATAATTAATAATAATAATAACCTTAGTGGTTATATCAGGGAAAATACGAACAGTTCATTGCTGTTTGGATAGGGAATAAATGGGTAGAGAGAGAGTTACAGAAGGGAAGGCTTTCAGGAGGAGGTGAGATTTGAGTTGACCCTTGACATTTTTAGAAATCTTAGGTGACTGATGATATGAAAACAATGTGGTCAGAGATAGAGATGGTAATTAGTTAGATGTTGTTATGGCAGCATATAGCATTTGGGAAGCATCTGAAATTTGAAAATGTGATTTACTTTAGATTGTGGAAACATGCATTTCTCAGTCTCAAGAAATTTGGATGTTATCCGATGTTCTTTCTGACGGCTAAAAGAGTTAGAGGTATTTACTACAGAAAGTAAGCACAGTAGTCTACCGTAGGTACAATAGGATTACAACAAGTGAAATAGTTTATTAAATAACATTTAGGCTTGCTGTCTGATTGGCTGAGTACCACCCATGGACTTCCAAGCCCTACAGATAGTAAGTGTTCCTGGATAGAAAGAGGTTAAAGATAATCAAAGTTTGGAAAAGAGAAGAGAAAGCTGTTATATGCTCATGGATTTGTCAAATATGGGTACAGCATATGGGAGAAAATTAGCTAGTAAGTTATAGGACTGGTAATTAGCATTAATAAAGAAGATAGATTAATAAAGAAAAGACCTAATCTATGAAGATATATACTATATTTTTCAGACTATAAGATGCACCTTTCCCCCACCCCACCCCCAAATTTGGGAGGAATAATGGTTGTTAAGGCTGTTGTTGAGTTCTGTTTACATTTATGTTGGTGAACTAGTATGTTATTTGTGTTATTAAATATTTTACCACATTTTTTGATTCAAAATTTTTTTTTCCTATTTTCCTCCTCTGAAACCTAGGTGTATGTTATGGACCAAAAAATACGATAGGTATTAGTATATAAACATCTGTGTCAGAGATCTCTGATTATAGCTAAATTGAACCTGGTATTAAATTTGTGTCATAGTAGAATATCAGAAGTGTGAAGTTAGAATACCAATCCATTTTAAGCACTCATCAGAGGGTTAGAAGATTCCCACTGGGGCCCTGGCCAGGTGGCTGAGTTGGCTGGAGTGTTGTCCCATACACCTAAAGGTTGTGGGTTCGATCCCCAATCAAACCCACAACTTTTAGGTGTATGGGTAGGTTGGTGTGGGAGGCAACCAATCGATGTTTCTCTCTTACATTTTTGTCTGTCTGTCTGTCTCTCTCTCAAATCAATCAAAACATGTCCTTGGATGAGGATTATAAAAAGAAGATTTCCAGTGGGGTGGTGATGGAAGGAAACTTGACTTGGAGTGGTGAACACACAACACAATATACAGATGATGTATTACAGAATTGTACCCCTAAAACATATATAATTTTATTAACCAATGTTGCCCAAATACAGTCAATAAAAAAAAAGAGAAAAATGCTACAGTACTGTCCTCAGGAAACCCATATTGAAGTTAGCATATGATCATCACTTTTCCAAATTTGCTGAGTAAGTGGCATGATTTCAGGGGTATCGTGAGCAATCTGTTATTGAAGATTCAGCAAAATAAAATGCAGTGGATGAAAGGATACAGCTCTTTGCCAGAAAATGCTTTTACCAGTTGTTGAAAAATGGTCGGACACACGAAAGGCAAAGATTGGACTATCTGGAAGGAGAAAGCCTACACGTGTGAACCCAGGCACAAGTTGTTTTTCTGGAAGGGATGTTGACATTCTCTTCCAGATCTTGACCGAGAGGTGCAGTCCTTGTTCTTTCCATATCGTGAGCATTTCATTGTATGATGGATAGTGTGAGTGATGCATTATGGAGAGTTGTCCTCAGTTAAGGGCTTTGAGCTTTGCTCAGGCAATTAGTTAAAATATTGGTAGTTCCTTTTGGATATATTAGATAACGGTTTTATTCCTTATTAGCTTGATGTGATTTTTAAACATCTTTTAATCAATACGAGTTTGGACTTGAACTTAGTCCTGGGCCACACCTCTTACTCTAGATCATAGATCATACTGCCAAGGCAAGGTCTTCCTGGGGGTATCAAGGAAGGGGTTCATTCCAAGGGGCTGAGTGAGGTCTTACTCTCCTCTCTAATTCGGGTGGGAACACCAGGTTCCTAGCATTACACGAACTCCTATGTCGTTGCTTAGCTCTCAGCAAAACAGCAAATGATTTCTACGAGGCTCGCAGAGTTCCATGCACAAGGATCTCTACTCTTGGGAAAATGGTGAATGCCCAAGCAGGTTTCTGAGGCCCTCTTTCTGCATAGTTTCCTCTTCTCTGTTACCTGCTGCAGGGATTCTGCTTCTTCAGCAGCTCACAATTTGTTTTGATTTAAAATTTATTTATTTATTTATTTATTTATTTATTTATTTTTAGAGAGGGGAAGGGAAGGAGAAAGAGTAGGAGAGAAAAATCAATATGTTGTTGCCTCTTGCACACCGCCTACTGTGGACCTGGCCAGCAACCCCAGGGGTCTGTCCAAACTGGGAATTGAACCGGTGACCCTTTGGTTTGCAGGCCAGCACTCAGTCCACTGAGCCACACAAGCCAGGGCAGAATTTACAACTCTGCCTCCTCTGCTCATGACATCCAACACATTGGGGTGTATTATTCAGCGCTACAGCACAAATGAGCATCTAGATCATAGGTGGCAAACACAAGGTCCCTGGGCTGAATCCAGCTCTCCACCTCGTTTTACCTGGCCGGCACCTTGTTTCTACCCAGCAGCAGCACTGAGCTCTCGCTTCACTGTTAAGGAGCAGTTACATGTATACAGTCCTAAAGTTACATTCGGCCCTCTGAAGTCAACTGCGAGGCTGATGTGGCCCCTGGTGAAAATGAGTTTGACACCCCTGATCTAGATAGAACACAGGGAGTTGCTACTGCTTACTTTGCGCTTCCCTTTTCTGAGGTGTTACAGTCCCGCCCTTGTTATGGTCCCGTGTCTGAAAGCAGTTCCTCGTGTATTTTGTTAATTTACATAGTTGTTCAGTGAAAGGACAAGTCTGTTACCACTTACTTTTTCTCTTCACATTCTAAGATTTTGTGTTCTATTCTGTCTTTGTTAAACACACAGAAAGGGCTTGTACTGGTTGTTCAAAAGTCAGCTTATATCAGGTTGAAAATGCCTCATTATATGTTTTCTTATTTCCTTACCTGATCTGTGAGTATGTGTCACAAAATCAGTTTCATGAAGGATTTTGAGCAGAGTATCCTTTATAGAACCAGCAGGTGAAAATGTTTACCAAGTTTACCCTTTTCTATGACTAGTAAGTGTTAACCGTTTAAAGATCCATCAGATATCCTCGGATGGTTTGTAAAGCATCAAAAAGGCAAATAAGTCAACAAATGAAATTTTTTGTCTCTTTATTTAGACAGGTTCTCGGAGAATAAGTCTGTCTATTGTTCTGGTGTCCATTATTCCACATTTTCTCCAGCTTCGAATGCCAGCTTTGCCAAAAGTGAGAAAGAAACTTCTGACTTCCCAGGAGGGCAGTGTGTTAACTGTGCTCAAGTTTCTTTGTGTTGTAACCTAACTACCAAATATAAATGTTTGCTCTGACAGAGCAGCCGTTTACCAGCAGTAACTCAAAACTCCATTTCAAACCCAAGAAGATAGTTTAACAGAATCAGTTTACCACTTTGCTGAGAATTACATCTTCAAAGGATTCAGTGGCAATTTTTATGATATCTTCCAAAAATATAGAAACAGAAGGAACACCTAGCAAACCATTTCATGAAGGGAGTATTACCCTAATAACAAAAACAAAAGTATAAGAAAACTAAAGACCAAACATCATGTTGATTTCAGGTGCAAAATTCCTCAACAAAAGACCAGAGAAATAGACCCAACAAGGGTTTTATATACCATGACCAAGTAGGACTTACCAGGGAATACACAGTTAGTTTCACATCCCAAGACCAATTGATGTAATACACTATATTAATAGAATAAAGGGTGAAACCACATGACCTCATTAATAAATTCACACTAATCATTTAAAAAATACAACAGCCACTCTTGATAAAAATACTCAACAAACAAGGAATACAAAGGCAATTTCTAAACTTCATAAAGAAACATTTGCCCTGACTGGTTTGGCTCAGTGGTTGAGTGCCGACCTGAGAATCAAAGGGTTGCTGGTTCGATTCCCAGTCAGGGCACATGCCTGGGTTGCAGGCCAGGTCCCCAGTAAGGGGTGTGTGAGAGGCAACCACACATTGATGTTTCTCTCTGTCTCTTTCTGTCTCCCTTCCCCTCTCTAAAATAAAAATAAAAAAATAAACTCTTAAAAGAAAGAAACACCTACGAAAAACCCACAGCTAACATTTCAGTAAATGGTGAAAGTGTCAACTCTGTTCCCCACAGATCTGCAGCCAGATGAGGGGATGTTTTCCCTTGATACTTCTATTTAACATTGTTTGTGAGGGTTAGCCATAGGGTTTAGGCAAAAAGAAGTGGGGAAAGAGACATTTAGCTTAAAAAGAAAAAAGTAAAACCACTTCCATTTGTAGATTTCTTGATTTTGTACATAGATAATCCTAAGGAATCCACACCAAAATATATTAGAACTAATATATGCATTCAGCAGTGTTGCAGGATATAATGTCAGTACACAAAATTTAATAGCACTCATATTAGCAATGATTAAAGTGGAAATAAAACTAAGAAACACATCCATTTTCAGTAGTAGCAAGATAAAAATAGCAATAGATTTTATAAAGATCATACTTGTACTCTGAAAATGGCAAAACTCTGCTAAATATAATTAAATATCTAAATAAATAGACATCTGTGTTTATGAATGTGAGTTTTAAAGTTATTTATATGACAACACTCCCCAAATTAAACTCTAGATGCAATACATTCCCTACCCTAGTCCCAGGTGAATTTTTTAAAGAAACTGACAAAATGACAATTTCCTAAAATTCATATGGAAAGCAAGGGACAGAGAATAGACAAAATAATCTTGCAAGAGAAGAGCAAGATGGAAGCCTCAGATTTCCTGATATCCAAACTACCAGAAAGCTCCAGTAATCATGGAATTTGATAGTCTAAAAGTAATCCATTATATTTGTATAAATTGATTTTCAACAAGTGTGCCAAGACAATTGAATGGCAGAAAGAAGAACCTTTTCCACAATGGTGCCAAACAGGATATCTATGTGAAAAAGAATGACATCAGATCACTATCTTACTCTAGACAAAAAATTTAACCCAAAGTGGACACTAGACCTAAATGGTAGAAATAAAACTGTAGTCTGGCTAGGTGGCTCAGTTGGTTAGCACATCATCTTGATACAGCAAGGTTGCAGATTCGATCCCTGATCAGGGCATATACAAAGATCAACCAATGAGTACATGAATAAGTGGAGCGACAAATCAATATTTTCATCTCTCTCTCCCCCTTCCTCTCTATAAAATCAATCAATATTTTAAAAATTTCATTTATTTATTTTACACAGAGGGGAAGGGAGGGAGACAGAGAAGGAAACATCAATGTGTGGTTGCCTCTTGTACGCCCCCTTCTGGGGACCTGGCCCACAACCCAGGCATGTGCCCTGACTGGGAATTGAACTGGCGACCCTTTGGTTTACAGGCTGTCACTCAATCCATTGAGCCATACAAGCCAGGGCTAAAATTTTTGAAAAAGAGAGAAAACTATAAAACACTTGAATAAAGCACAAAAAGGAAGTCTTTGTAACCTTGGTTAGGCAGTGGGTCATTTGTTATAACAACAAAAGTATGAGTGACAAAAGAAAGATGAAATGAATTAGATTTAATCAGAATGTAAACCTTTTGTACTGCAAATGATACCACCAAGGACATAGAAGGCAATTCACAGAATGGGGAGTGTATTTGCAAAATATGTATCTGATATGGATCTTCTATCTATAATATAGAAAGAATTCACATCAATATTTAACAGATGACCCAATTAAAAATGGGTGATTTGAGAAAAAATTTCTTCAAAAAATTGCTCGATTAAGCACAGTGTTATGAGTAATAAAAGAATTCAAATCAACATCACTACAGCTAGTATAGCTGTAATAAAAGGCAGAGAAACATTACAGGTGGCAATATAGCATGGTAAAGTTGCTTTGAAAACAGTTTTGTGGCCCCTAAATGAAAAACATTGAATTACCATATAAGCCAGCAATCCCATCCTAAGTATATACTCAAGAGAAATGAAAACACGTATTCACACAAAACATGTGTAGGAATATTTAGAGTAGCATTATTCACAGTAGTCAAAGAGTAGAAACCACCCAGATTTCCGTCAACTGGTAAATGATAAATAACATGAGCTATATTCATATAACAGAATATTATTTGGCAATAAAAATAATCCTGATGTTCTGATGCATGCTGCAACATGAATGAACCTGGAAAATATTGTGCTAACTGAAAGAAGCCAGTTAGAACATGCATTCCATGATTCTACAGGGTCCGGTACAAATAACGCCCCCTCTTTTTATAAAATCATAAGCATGTCATTCTGTAACATAACAATATCACACTCAAGCACACCACATGGCATTTTAGGTCCAACGTTCAAATTAAAACTATAAATTATGACAAGCAGGGGTTACTTCTGCCAGACCCTTCAAATGAAATGTCCAGACTAAGCAAATGTACGGAGACACAAGTGATTTAGTAATTGCCTAGTGCTGGAAATTGGGGAAGAGTAGGGAGTGACTGTTAATTTTTATAGTTTCTTTTTAGGATAATGAAACACTCTAAAATTAGATTGTGATAACGATTGTACATTTATCTGAGTGTACTAAAACATTTAATTATTCATTTTAAAGAGATGGATTTTATGGTATGCAAATTATACTCCAATAAAACTTTTAAAAGTACACCCTGAAATTTTATTTACTTGCTTTTTCACCCTAAAATTAACTTCTTTCCTTTGGATCAAGGGCATAAACTAAGTGTTAAGTTGACTATTGTGGATATGCTAGTCACATGAAGCCATTTACATTTAAACTAATTAAAATGTAAAATTTGAAATTCAGTCCTAGTCACCTATCAGATACTTAAAAGCCACACGTATCTGATGAATATCTTAGCTGCAGACCATTTGTCATCATCACAGCGAGTTCGATTAGACCTGCTTTAGCTGATTTCATGTCATTAGAGATAGACTTCGCTACACTTTTTCTACAACCCATTGGTGACTACTGAGGCCAATTTGGGGAAACCGCTAAAACATAATCTTCTACTTCCTGCACTTAAAGAAGCCTGTCTACAGTATTTCCTGCCCCCTCCCCCACCCCCGCCAGGTTTTTGTATGTTGCTTAGGCTTTCTCTTGAAGTGTGCGAACGCTGGCTCCCTGGTGTAAGGAAAGGCAGCAGTTGACTAGCAAAAGATGTAAAGGTGAGAAAGCTAACTTTTTTCCCCCGAGGAGTGGGGGTTAAAGTAGACCTAGAGAAAACAGACTGTGAGAAATCAGCTCTGGAAAGAAGAACAAAGTAGACTTTTAAAAAACTTATCATTACTTTGTAAATTTTTCTTAGGAATGCAAAGGCAACAACGTAGTCCCTATTACAATATAGGCACAAACCAGAAAACATGTCTAATTCTGATTGTTCTCACCTTTACCCTGATAAGTTTTGTGGGGTTTATTACCAACTAAACATATCCATACAGGTTTATATATCAGAGAGAGGAAATACATTTTTATAGGTCTTGCTTTTATCTTGTTTCTAAGTAATAGGTTACTGTAGAAAATGTGAACATGCAGATAAGCACAGGAAAGGATTACCTGTAATTTCAACTCCATGTGGAAATTCTATAGATGTTTTATGCTTTCTACTATATGTTACATATTCCTTTTAGATATTATATTTTTAAATATTATATTTCACATGCTACTTTATGATAGTTTTACTTTTATTACTTGAAGACTATGTCAGTAACTAGTATTTTTAAGTTCGACATTGAAGAGTAAACACATTAATATTTCACAAGTAAAATGAGATAATATAGCCATAAATAATTGTGGGATTGTGTTTACAAATTGTTTTAATTTTTAAACAAATAACATCTACTAAATTTTTTTTTAGTTTTATTTTAATCATTGTTCAAGTATAGTGTTCTCCCTTTTACTCCCGATCCAGCCCACCCACCCAACCCTCCCCTCTTCCCTCCCATTACCACCCTCCCCCTAGTTTTTTGTCCATGTGTCCTTTAAATTTGTTCCTGTAAACGCTTCCCATTGTCCCCTGAAATTCCCTCTTCTCTCCCCTGTGGTCACTGTCAGCCTGTCCTCTATTTCAGTGTCTTTGGTTATATTTTGCTTGTGTCTCTGTTTTGTTGTTTAGGTTACTGTTAAAGGTGAAATCATATGGTATTTGTCTTTCACTTCCTGGCTTGTTTCGCTTAGCATAATGCTTTCCAGCTCCATCCAAGCTGTTGCAAAGGGTAGGAGCTCCTTCTTTCTTTCTGCTGCATAGAATTCCATTGTGTAAATGTACCATAGTTTTTTGATCCATGCATTTACTGATGGGCACCTAGGTTGCTTCCAACACTTGGCTATTGTAAATGGTGCTGCTATGAACATTGGAGTACATAAGTTCTTTTGGATTGGTGCTTTAGTGTTCTTAGGATAAAGTCCCAGCAGTGGAATTGCTGGGTCAAAAGGCAGAACCATTTTTAGTTTTCTGAAGAAGTTCCATACTGCTTTCCATAGTGGTTGTACCAGTCTGCAGTCCCACCAGCAGTGCACTAGGGACCCCTTTTCTCCACAGCCTCTCCAACACTTGTTGTTTGTTGCTTTGTTTATGATGGCCATTCTGACTGGTGTGAAGTGGTATCTCATTGTGGTTTTAATTTGCATCTCTCTGATAGCTAGCGATATTGAACATCATTTCATGTGTCTTTGGATTTTCTGTATGTCCTCCTTGGAGAAGTGTCTGTTCAAGTCCTTTGCCCACTTTTTAATTGGATTCCTTGTCTTCTTAGAGTGCAGTCGTGTAAGTTCTTTATATATTTTGGAGATTAGACCCTTGTCTGAGGTATCATTGGCAAATATGTTTTCCCATACAGTTGGTTCTCTCTTTTAATTTTGATACTGTTTTCTTTAGCTGTGCAGAAGCTTTTAATTTTGATGAGGTCCCATTTGTTTATTCTTTCCTTTATGTCCCTTGCTCTAGGGAACATGTCAGTAAAAAAGTTTCTGAGTGAAATATCTGAGATTTTCCTACCTACGTTCTCCTCTTGGACTTTAATGGTGTCACATTTTATATTTAAGTCTTTTATCCACCTTGAATCTATTTTTGTATAGGGTGTAAGTTGGTGCTCGAGTTTCATTTTTTTGCACGTGACTGTCCGGTTCTCCCAACACCATTTGTTGAAGAGGCTATTTTTACTCCATTTTATGTTGCTGCCTCCTTTGTCAAATATTAATTGACCATAGAGACTTGGGTTTATTTCTGGGCTCTCTGTTCTGTTCCATTGGTCCACGTGCCTGTTTTTATGCCAGTACCAGGCTGTTTTGATTACAGTAGCCTTGTAGTATAGTTTAGTGTCAGGTATTGTGATCCCTCCTACTTTACTCTTCTTTCTCAAAATTGCAGCAGCTATTTGGGGTCATTTATGATTCCATGTAAATTTTTGACGTGTTTGTTCTATGTCTGTGAAATACTCCATTGGTACTTTAATAGGAATTGCATTGTAATGTGTAAATTGCTTTGGGTGGTATGGACATTTTGATGATATTAATTATTCCAATCCATGAACACGGTATATGTTTCCATTTGTTTGTGTCTTTCTTGATTTCTTTCCTGAGTGTTACGTAGTTTTATAAATACAGGTCTTTTACCTTTGTGATTAGGTTTATTCCTAGATATTTTTTTTTTTTGCTATATCGAATGGGATTTTTTCCTTGATTTTTGCTTTTGCTGTTTCATTGTTGGTATACAGAAATGCCTATGATTTCTGGATATAGACTTTGTATCCCGCTGCTTTGCCGAATTCATTTATTAGGTCAAGCAGTTTTTTGGTGGAGTCTATAGGATTTTCTATGTACACTATCATGTCATCTGCAAACAGTGACAGTTTTGTTTCCTCCTTTCCAATTTGGATGCCTTTTATTTCTTTTTCTTGTCTGATTGCTGTGGCTAAAACTTCCAGTACTATATTGAATAGAAGTGGTGAAAGTAGGCAGCCTTGTCTTGTTCCTGATCTTAGTGGAAAAACTTTTAATTTTTGCCCATTGAGTATGATGTTGGCTGCAGGTCTCTCATATATGGCCTTTATTATGTTGATGAATGCTCCCTCTATTCCCACTTGCTGAGTGTTTTTATCATAAATAGGTGCTGTACCTTATCAAATGCTTTTTTCTGCATCAGTTGGTATGATCATGTGGTTTTTGTCTTTGCTTTTGTTTATGTGATGTATTACATTTACTGATTTGCGAATATTGTACCATCTTTGCATCCCTGGAATGAATCCCACTTGGTCATGGCGTATGATCTTTTTAATGTATTGTTGGATGCAATTTGCCAGTATTTTGTTGAGGATTTCAGCGTCAATGTTCATCAGTGATATTGGTCTGAAGTTTTCTTCCTTTGTTGTGTCTTTATCTGGTTTTGGAATTAGGATGATGTTGGCCTCATAAAAAGAGTTTGGGAGTCTCCCATCTTTTTGGATTTTTTGGAATAGTCTGTGAAGGATAGGGGTTAGGTCTTCCTTAAATGCTTTGTAGAATTCTCCTGTGAAACCATCTGGCCCAGGGCTTTTGTGTGTTGGGAGTTTTTTGATTACTTCTTCAATTTCTTTTGCTGTTATTGGTCTGTTCAGGCTTTCTGCTTCTTTTTCATTGAGTATTGGAAGATTACATTTTTCTAGAAATTTTTCCATTTCACCTAGGTTTTCAAATTTCTTGGCATACAGTTCTTTGTAGTAATTTCTTGCAATCCTTTGTATTTCTGTGGTATCTGTTGTAATCTCTCCTCTTTCATTTCTGATTGTGTTTATTTGGGTCTTCTCTCTTTTTTTCTTGATGAATCTGCTTAAAGACTTGTCGATTTTGTTTATCTTTTCAAAGAACCAGCTCTTGGATTCATTGATCCTTAGAATTGTGCTTTTAGTCTCTATGTCATTTAATTCTGCTCTGATCTTGGTTATTTCCTTCCTTCTGCTTGCTCTGGGCTGCCTTTGTTGTTGTTCCTCGAGTTCTTGTAGACGTAGGGTTAGGTTGTTTGTTTGGAATGTTTCTAACTTTTTTAGGTGGGCCTGTATGGCTATGAACTTCCCTCTCAGGACTGCTTTGGCTGTGTCCCATAAGTTTTGGGTTGTTGTGAGTTCATTTTCATTTGTTTCCAGAAACCTTGTGATTTCTTCCCTAATGTCATTCTTAACCCATTCATTGTTTAATAGCATGCTATTTAATCTCCATGATTTTGAGCGTTTTGGGTTTTTTTCCTTGGGGTTGGTTTCTAGCTTCAGTCCCTTGTGATCCGAGAAAATGCTTGGTATGATTTCAATTTTCTTGAAATTCTTGAGGCTTGTTTTGTGTCCTATCATGTGGTCAGTCTTTGAAAATGTTCCATGTACATTTGAAAAGAATGTGTATTTAGCTTCTTTTGGATGGAGGGCTCTGTATATATCAGGAAAGCCCATTTCATCAAAGGTATTGTTCAATGCCACAATATCTTTGTTGATATTTTGGAAGATCTGTCCATTTCTGATGGTGGGGTGTTAAAATCCCCCACTATAATTTTGTTGCTGTCCATATCTTTCTTGAAGTCCTCTAAGATTTTCTGTATGTACTTCGGTGCTCCTATGTTGGGTGCATATATATTTACAATATTTATGTCTTCTTGATGTATTCTTCCCTTGAGTATTATGAAGTGACCTTCTGGGTCTCTCTTTATGGACCTTTTTTGGAAGTCTATTTTGTCTGATACGAGTATTGCTACCCCGCCTTTTTTTTTTTTCCTGTCCATTTGCTTGGAAGATTTGTTTCCAGCCCTTTCACTTTCAACCTGTGCAGGTCTTTTATCCTGAGGTGGGTCTCTTGTAGACAGCATATGTGTGGGTCATTTTTTCTTATTCATTCAGCTATTCTATGCCATTTGATTGGAGCATTTAATCCATTTACTTTTAAGGTTATTATTGATAGATACTTATTCA
The DNA here is from genome assembly GCF_004126475.2 of Phyllostomus discolor. Classification (NCBI taxonomy): domain Eukaryota; kingdom Metazoa; phylum Chordata; class Mammalia; order Chiroptera; family Phyllostomidae; genus Phyllostomus; species Phyllostomus discolor. The sequence goes on along the minus strand of NC_050198.1, from coordinate 18,691,589 downwards.
TTGTCTTTTGTGTTCGTGTGTTTCTCTCTCTCTCTCTCTCTCTCTCTCTCTCTTTTCCTTCCTTTCCTTAAAACAGTCCCTTTAGAGTCTTTTGCAGAGCTGGTTTGGTGGAGGTGTATTCTTTTAGACTTCTTTTGTCTGGGAAGCTTCTTATTTGGCCTTCTATCTTGATTGAGAGCCTTGCTGGGTAACGTAGCCTTGGTGGCAGACCTCTGGTTCTCATTACTTGGAATATTTCTTGCTATTCTCTTCTGGCTTGAAGGGTTTCCATTGAGAAGTCAGCTGTTAGCCTTATTGGGGCTCCCTTGTATGTTACTTCCTGTTTCTCCCTTGCTGCCTTTAATATTCTCTCTTGTCTTGAAATTTTGCCATTTTAATTATGATGTGTCTTCAGGTAGGCCTCTTTGGGTTCCTCTTGATTGGGACTCTCTGTGTTTCCTGGATTTGTGTGAGTTTTTCTCTCATCAAATTAGGGAAGTTTTCCATCATTACTTTTTCAAATAGGTTTTCTATCCCTTGCTCTTCTTCTTCTCCTTCTGGTATCCCTATTATACAGATATTATTATGTTTCATATTGTCTTGCATTTCTCTTAATCCCTCTCCATTCTTTCTGAGCCTCTTTTCCTTTTCTTGCTCTTTCTGGGTGTTGTTTTCTACTTTGTCCTGTAGCTTGCTACTCTGATCTTCTGCTTCATCAATCCTGCTTTTCATTCCTTCTTCTGTGTTCCTCAGTTAAGAAATGGCATTCTTCATTTCCTCTTGGCCCTTGTTGAGAGTTTCTATTTCCTTTTTCATATTGATATAGTTTGCAGTGAGATTGTTGTAGCTTCCCTCTAGTTTCTGATAGCTCATTGTGAGTTCATTGAGCTTCCTGATAATCATGGTTTTGAACTCAATATCTGATAGTTGAGCTGCCTCTATTTCATTTAGCATTTTTCCTGAGGCTTCCTCCTTTCCCTTCAATTGGGGATTGTTTCTTTGTTTTCTCATTGCTTGTGGGATTCTTCTTGTTAGCCTCTGTTTGTTAAATTGATCTGTTCTGGTTCCCTGGGTTTATGGTGTGAACTTCTGTGGTAGAATACCTGTGAGATTCAGTGGTGCAGTCTCTTTCGTGTATCCTGGTGTTCACAACTTCCCCCTACTCTTTTTTGTGATCATTTGGAGGAGTAAGGCAAAACGGTTTAAGACAACAAGACAGTATACTATGATATTTACATTAGCAGCCAGTGGAGAAGAGATGGGTTATCCTTTGGCTCCTTATAGTGTTAACCGTGATCCTCCACCCCACTATCCACGTTTTAGAAAGGATGTTAAGAAGGTAAGACTGTTATTGGGGATGAAAGGATTGTTAGTTGGATTTAGAAAGCTGTGAGGCTGTGGGAGGTCAGATTCTAAGGTAGGGTTGGAATAAAGATTAGTAAATAGGAGTAGTGTGTAAAAGAATAGAGACAACCCCCACAATAGTATAGTTCAGGAAATTGCAAAGTGGGCTGAGATCAGGTAGGGGTGTTGAGTAGTATTTACAATTGTGTGAACTAGGTCTTATTTACAGTAATATTAAAGCAACAGTCTTGTGGCAGAATCGATGAGATCTGGAGAACAAGAATAGGGAGTATAGAACCTTGAGAGGTGTATTAATGGAACACAGATGGAGGATAGTAAATTATCAACACACTGTGACTGAGATAACAAGGGGAACCTATCAAATGACAGTATAACCAGCCAAGCAAAGAAGATTATACAGAAAGAAAAAGAATACCAAATACTATTAAAATAAAAATGTCGGAAAAGTGAGAAAAAGATAATACAAATTTGCAGTAACTTGCAAGCTCAAAAAAAAAAAGGAAAAAAAAGAAGAAGATGGAGTGCAGGAGAGATAAATTTGGAGTGGAAGGAATAATACTAGGATGAATGGAAGAGAAACATAAGGGATTGAGAGATATAAAAATAATAAGAATTGAAAAATAAAAGTCGCTTAAAACACAAGATAAAATCAATCAACCAACAATAGCCAAACAAAACAAAACCAAAAAGACCTCTTGTTGGTTTCTAACTGGCCAGATCGGTTTTTCTGATCTTGCTGGGTTCAGCAGGCTGAGGGGCATTTGAAATGGTTATCAGTCTTCCCAGCCAAATCTCAGTAAGTCTCTCAGGTACTGTCCCCAGTAGGGGATAGGCAGGGCGCTCTCCCCAGGGCCAATCTGACTTTCCCCTACAGGACCCTGGGCACTCCCGAGCACACTCTCAGGAGCTCACTGATGCAATCTTGGGGGCCCAGGGCCCCGCAGGGCTTCTGTGTCTTTTCGGTTTCAGGATGTAAGCTCCCGGGATTGCAAGGAGATGTGCTCTTCCCCCAAATTCCACCTCGGCGAGGTCTATGATCTCAGGGAGCATGTGCGACTTTTTTGGATTCACGGTGCCATCTCTGGGGATCATAAAAGGGTGCACCCATCCACCAAATTTTTGAGTTTCGGGCTCTAGGAATGCACTAAGTGCAGCGTCCCTTCTGGGATCACAGCACAAGAGTCAGGATTCCCGAGGGGGTACGCGCTTCTACAGTTCAGCACTGCAGGCTCCGGAAACCTGAGAACGCCTGCACCCTTTCCTGGATCCGGGCTGCGACTTCTGGGTTTTCCAACGATCCACACTCCCACCGGGCTGGGGGTGCAGGCGTACTTTCAAGCCACCCTTGGTCGTGCCGGCCGGAGGCACTCACTTCTCCCAGGGCTATGGGTGGGTGTTCACAGTCCCTGGATGATTTTTCCCCCAAGTCCATCTGGCCTCTCTGTGTCTTCAAGCAACAAGTTCTCCCCTGGAGTTGCTCAACCCCCGTATTTGTATTTGGGGGAGGGAGCAGTGACTCCCCTCTCCCAGGAACCCTGAGGCAGACCCGGGAGCACCGGGCCTGGGGGCTGCAAACTCCTGGTCCCCGCGCTGATCCCTGGGTCCCTGTTGTCCTGAAGCAGTCTCCTTACCATCTGGTTTTTCAATGATCCCTATAATTTTTGATGTCCTGTTTTCAAAAATGTTTCGGTAACCTAGGCCACTTGCTCTGTTCCTCCAGTGATCTGTGAGTTTCCCTCCTCTTCACAGAAGCTGAGAATCATGCTGCCTGTAGTAAAGCCGCCATCTTTAGAAGAACATCTACTAAAATTTAAAAAAATTCTTCTTTTGGAGTAATGAGTTTTATTCACAGACTCTTCATTGTTTGTAATAATAAATGACATTCTGCCATAAATGGACTCCTAGAAATATTCTTTCAGTCGTGTCATGGAATATGTTGTTTATCCACAATTATTTTCTTTCTTTTTTAAAAGATTTTATTTATTTATTTTTAGAGAGAGAAGGGAGAGAGGAAGAGAGGGAGAGAAATATCGCTGTGTGTTTGCCTGTCATGTGCTCTCTACTGGGGACCTGGCCTGCAACCGAGGCATGTGTCCTCACTGGGAAGCAAACTGATGACCCTTTGGTTTGCAGGCTGGTGCTGAATCCACTGCACCACACCAGGACACAACTATATTCTTTTAACAGAGCTTTATTAAATGTATCAACTCTCAGAAGTCTAAATGCATTCTGAACCTTTTGCTTCCCATGTTTATTTCAAAGGGTTGAAAAAAGGACCGACTTTTCAGTCCTAGGTTGTAAATTCAAATATGATTCTGGCTGATATGTGACAGGTGTATCACAACCTGCTCTCTAAAAGCTGTTGCACTCAATCTACCATTCAGTGTTAATGTGACACACAATATAATCACAGTTGACGTTGATGAAGGAAGCCACTGTCTAGGATGTATGAGAGGCTGAGTTATTATTTGCTGTTTCCACTCTGTCTCCATCTCTCTGTCTCTATCTCTTATCCATATGCATACATACATATATGCTCCTTACACACATTCATACACATATACATATATACACATATATACACATGCATATAGTAAAAGGCGATGTTTTATGGACAGTTTTGTTTCTCTGGGGGTGTCATTCAGGAAAATTTAGGGATGTATACATACCAAAGTTGAATAATGATATCTCCACTGCTTGTAGTGGAAGAAACACAGAACGAGTACATGTAGATATAGGATATATGAGTACATTTCATGTTTCTATAGAGTTAATACGCATTTCACAGCCAAATGACTTGTTAAAAATCCCTTTGTCAAAAGGGAAGCAGAAATTTGGGTGAATCTATTCCTACTACAGATATTTGCTCTAGAGCAGGGGTGTCAAACTCATTTTCACCATGGGCCACATCAGCCTTGTGGTTGCCTTCAGAGGGCCGAATGTAATTTTAGGACTGTATACATGTAACTACTCCTTAACAGTGAAGCGAGAGCTCAGTGCTGCTGCTGGGTAGAAACCAGGTGCCGGCCGGGTAAAACGAAGTGGAGGTCTGGATTCAGCGTGTGGACCTTGTGTTTGCCACCTGTGATCTAGGACATATGCTTTACAGTATGATGTCTGAAGTATTGGCATTTATACTACTGAGAGTGAAACCAAGGCTTGTTTTCTCTTTTGTTCAAAAAGAGAAACATGGATGAAAAAACTGATGTGCATTGTGTTTGTGATTTTATCCTCTCCCCGCCCCTAGTCATGACTAGGAAAGAATAGAGGTCAGTGACTAATGTCACTGATATATGTATTTTTTTTTAAGTATTTTCAAAAAAACTTACAATTTTTTTTCTCTACCTTGGGACTTTTTATATAATATTTGTTGCAGCGAACAGCTTGTATTATCAAATCACGGCTAAATTAGGTCAGAGAGGCACCTTTTAGCCTTTTTTAATTAAGATTCCTGTTTCAATTCTATTAGGTTCTTGTGATTTTAGCTGCGAAATTAGGAAGTGAACATTTGTAATATTGTCTTTTGCAGTTTAACCCCTTGATATTCTTAGATAAGAACACTTTACTGAGACAGTATCTACCACATGCATTGTGCGTATCTATGTGTATGTCACACATAGATACATACAGGGGTTGGCAAAAGTAGGTTTACAGTTGTGAGTACATGAAATACAGAGTTTATTCTTGTGTTATTATTTATTAATTATTATTCCCATATGAACAAGTGGAAACCTACTTTTCCTCACCCCATGTGTGTGTATGTACTGTTTCTTATTTTAAGAGAAAATGATTACTATAAAATAATTTTGTATTTCAAAACTAGCTTCTTAAAGTGCATCGTTGAGAGGAAACATTATATAAAACATTATCATCATTCAAATAAAGTGAATTTCAGGTAACTAGTATATTTGCCTTTAAACCAGTGCACTGAACTGCTACTTATGATCACTAGGAATGTAGTTATAATTTAAGAAAACAGCCCTAGCTTGTGTGGCTCACTGGATTGAGCACCGGCCTGTGAACCAAAGGGTCACTGGTTCAATTCCCAGTCAGAGCACATGCCTGGGTTGTGGGCCAGGTCCCCAGTAGGGGGCATGCGAGAGGCAACCACAAAGTGATGTTTCTCTTTCTCATTCTCCCTCCCTTCCCCTCTCTAAAAAAAGACATAAATAAATAAAATCTTCTTTAAAAAGTGATTATGTTAAAAAAAGAAAGAAAACGTCTCACTGGTATTTAAGTTCAGTATACACTTGTCTTAAGGTCCTATTGATAAATTACTAGCACTGTTTTATATGCAGTTGCTCATGTTTCTGTGACCATGTTGCTATTTTGACATTGGAATTACTTGGGGACAAAGGGAAAATTGTTTCTATCTTCATTTTATACTAATGATCTCCCAAAGGATTGCTGTCGGGACTGGGGAATGGGTGGCATGATCATAGCAAATATATTAAGGTAACTTGAAGGATCTACGGAGGTTCTTGAATCTTTTGTATTAATGCTGCATCTGGAGGCTCATCCCTGGTACCTATAATAGAAAAATTTCTGTTTGAGCTACCTGTATTGCAGGGATCATAGAGACATCAGTTTCTCAGGGCTCAAATGTGTTTTCTGTCTCATAAGTACAACTTCGGTTTTGTTCATGAGTTGAATAAAATATGTGTACAAATAATATGTTTCAAGAAAGCCGTTCATCATTCAAATAAATGCCGTAGTTAATAAAAATTAATGCCATATAGGTTTCAGTATTTCTGGGCTTTTTGTGCTTTAAGTCTCTTCTTCTCATTGAGAATTGTACTTCCCTAAGAGGTGCCTGGGAAATTGTGGGGCAAGTCAGGTATGGGATGCCCCCTGCAGCCCACAGCTGAGGCACACACAGGAGAGAACTGTTCCTCCATTCCACACGATTGCCGGCACCCTGCAGCCAGATATTCGTGTGAACGAGAAGCCTGTTTATGTATGTAGGCACTACCTTTGTTTTCTATATCAACACAAAGCACTTTTGCAGTCTTTTAATGTTCCATGAATTTTGCGATAATTGAATGGTTGTATATAGTCAGAGGGGCTCATACTGTATTTTGGTTCAGAATTTTATCAGGAACTCAGGATTTAGAAAACAACACTGATGGTAATAGTATAGGTTATAATGCTTGAATCACCAATATGATGTTTTCACTCTTCCATCTAGTGTAGATGATCATCCTTTAATTTTTCTGTGATACTATATTTTCCTTCTATTTTTTCTGTAATAGCACAGTTAAGTCTTCATATAGTGGTTTTCTCTAATTTTATGTGCCAGCAGATGTTTTTTTATGTGAATTTCATGATAATACTAAAAAAGACAAAACGCAGGGATGGGCAAAAGTAGGTTTACAGTAATGCATACATGAAACACAGGGTTTATTATTATATTACTATATATTTATTATTATATTATTTATTTGTATTAAGTCTCCTCTTATTCTTATTATTGTTATTATTTTGTATCCTTACTTATGAGATATCTTTTAGGTAATAATGGCTGGTCATTTAACCTACTTTTGCCCACCACTGTTATTTGCTTTAAAGGTAAGAGGAATGACCTATTCTTAGTCAATATCTTGTCAAGAATTGAGAGGTAAATAAGCTTGATGTCTTTAACTGTCAAGTGGTTCAGCAATATTAACTGTGTGTGTACGTGTGTGTGTGAATGTGTGTATTTAGTGAAGTGAGGGAGTTGATGCAAATTTGGCAAAAAGTTAACCATCAAGCTAGCTGGAAGGGATACACGAGTTCCTTGTACTGTTTCCACACCACCAACTAAAATTCTCCATTCTTAACATATTCCATATGATTTTAGCTGTTAAATTCAGAAATCTGTTTCTGAGTTTGGAAGATTTTTTCCTTTGGTGGATTCAGTGCATTTTCTTTGTGTTGATGAAAGAGATTCCAGGGCCCTGACAGAGGCCGCTCCCCCTGGTGCGTCTTCTCTCTGGCGAATGTTCGTGCAGGACTTCAAGCCAGAGCTGACTAGAAAGCATCATTCTGCCGGAAAAGAAGATGCAACTACTTTGGGGCTCACTTATAAGGAAATTGCTATTTATTATCATACCAAATTACCCAAATGTTAGATGTATTTTGATGTGTGGGTCACCAGCCAGCAGTGACCACAGAACGCTGCGGATGGCTCAACCATAACACACGAGAAAAAACATACACAGAGACAGACCAGTTTCTGTGGGGAAGTAGGGAAGAAATGGCCACTCCCCCAGTGGGGAGCAGGCCGATTTACCCGTCCATACCTGCTTTTTTTAGGTTCATTTTGCATAATAATTCAGGTAAAGTACAGTACTCATTAGGGGGAAGTAAGGAACCATTGAAAACAAGGAACTCTGCCGGTCTATTTTGAGTCGGGGTCAAAGAGCTGTAAGACTTTGAGGAACAAACTAACTTCCTCCTTGGACCCTTCTCATTCAACTGAGAGCATTCTAAACAAAGAAGGTTTCACAGTAATTTACATGTTCTTTCTTAGGCCTGATCACCCAGGGAATCCGTCCTTTTCAGCACAGAGCTGCACCACCCTGTTATTGTTCTAGGCTTAGCATGGGAACTAAGGCAACCAAGAGATAAGGAGATTTTCTCCCAGATGCTGGGAACTCAGGCTATGTCAAAGCCAAGGAGCGAGGGCCCATCACCCCCTTTTGCTGCAGCCCCCCAAGTCCTTCTTTTGGGGGACCTCCCAAAGTGATCGTGCCTGTCTTAGGTCATTCCCCCCGTGGGGAATCTTACCCGTCTTTGGCTAACCGACCAAGCTTTTTGGGGTTCAGTTATGAATAAAGCAGCAGAAGCAGCATTCCTGCCAGGGAGATAAGCTTTTGTCTCCTTGCTGGCTTACGGTTCCAAGGGCGTTCCCTTAGCCTTAGCCTAGGCGGGGGTTTCAGCTTCTGATACCAGTCAGGGCGGTTCCCAACAGTATTTAGGAAGCCGCAGTAACATTGCCCTAGGCTGTATTTCTTAATAATTCCTCAGCAATGGAAGAACACATTTCCCAACTGAAGAAAATTGTGAAATACATAGTGATGGGCATGAGATTACAAGTTTATAAGATGAATGTTTAAGGAGTATCATCCCTATATGAAAGTGGCCACAATCTTTTAATCACAGAATACCAGCAGTGATCAAAGAGCGTGGAGAGTTAATTGAACTACAGCAGATTTTGTATATCAGAAAGATGAAAATTTGAGGGGGAAAAACCTAATAAGATCCTGTGACTACATTATGGTGGTTCTGAACTTTGAAAAGCCAAAGATAATTCTTATTTAATTTTTTCATTGTATTTAGAAAATCCAAATATGGAATCTGTTTTTATTAGATAATATCTTTCAGCCAGTAATCATAATCACAATTATAACTTCCTTTTCTTTAGCATCTCAGTATGTGCCAGGCACTGTTCTAAACTCATTTTGTTATCACATGTAGTTTGCACAATAGTCCTATGAAACATAGGCAGTATTATTGTCATTTTTACATAATAAGTAACCATAGAGGCAGATACTGAGACTGGGAATTAAATACAGACAAACCTTGTTTTATTGAACTTCACTTTATTGAAGTTCATAGATACTTTTTTTTCAAATTGGAGGCAAGACCCTCCACCAGCAAAAATATTATGACTTGTTATATTATGACACTCGCTTAATTATTGTACTGGTCTGGAACCGAACCCACAACATCTTTGAGGTGTGCCTGTATATGTGTTTTAGTGTGTGTGTGTGAGTATGTGTGTTCCTAGACACATACAAGGAACCGTAGAGAAATTGGATAGTTAATATGGAGAAGGACATAAGGAGAATACAAGACATTTTAACAAGCAGGTTGTTGCTCAGGGCATCTTGTGCACAATTCTGTTGGTAGTTTCTGGAAGATGGTGAAAAGAAGCGGTTCTCAAATTTTGGTGTGCATCAGCATTCCCAGAGAGTTTGTTAAACCAAAGTACTGGGGCTCATCCTCAGAGAGTCTGATTCATTATATCTTAGATTGGGTCTGAGAATTTGAGACTTTTCTAGCAAGTTCCCGGGTGACGGTATTGCAGCTGGCTGGGGACCAAACTCTGACCAGAAATGGTGAGAGCATACCTAAGAGCTGTGTCAGCTGAGGTACAGAAAGCTGTGGTATTATTTTCTTTTTTTAAGATTTTACTGTAGTATTATTTTCTTTTTTTAAGATTTTATTTATTTTTTTTTAGAGAGAAGGGAAGGGAAGGAGAAAGAGAGGGAAAGAAACATCGATCAGTTGGCTGTCACATGCCCCCAACCTGAGACCTGGCCTGCAACCTAGGCATATGCCCTGACTGGGAATCGAACCGGTGACCCTTTGGTTCACAGGCTGGCACTCAGTTCACTGAGCCACACCAGCCACTATACTGTGGTATTATTTTCTAGTTTCTGTCTATCACTGACTGAGTGCTGTGCTGCTCTTTGGGCATTGACTTGCTAGCACTTTGGGCCAGCACTGTGGGTGCACCTTAGATAGAGAGTGGCAGGCTTTTGCAGTAGGACTCCACCCGCATGAACTAGAATGACAAGTTTGGGGGTAGGGATGGTGATGTGGTTGGAACCTCAATACTCTGCTATACCTTTAGATTACAAATGAGGACACTGAGGCAGAGAGAAGTTGGTTCACTTTCTCATAGATTAACAACTGCTCATAGGTAGAGTCAAGATTCTAATTCAGAATTAAAACCCAAGCAGCATCAACATTTCCTGGGAGCTATGAATATAAACAGACATAGAAATAGAAATATTCCTTCTTGGGTCCCACTCCAGACCTGCTGAAATTGAGAACTGATACTGGGGTGAACCCCAGAGGTATGCATTTTAACAAGCTCCTGAAGTGGTTTTGATCTACGCTCAAATTTAAAAACCACTAGTCTGTTATATTCTTACATCTTACATTATGTAGTGTTAATTCTATAACTACAACTTCATCATGTTTCATCTGTCTCGTTTTTTTAAACATCAAAGAGAAACATGAGCCCTGGCCAGGTAGGTTAGTTGGTAGTTGGTTAGAGTATCATCCTGATTCACCAAGGTTGTGGGTTTGTTCCCCAGCTGCGGCACATAGAAGCGGCAACCAGTGCATGCATAATTTTTTTTAAGATTTTATTTATTTATTTTTAGAGAGGGAAGGGAGGGAGAAAGAGAGAGAGAGAGAAGCATCAATGTGCGGTTGCTAGGGGTCATGGCCTGCAACCCAGGCATGTACCCTGACTGGGAATCAAACCTGCGACACTTTGGTCCGCAGCCCATGCTCAATCCACTGAGCTAAGCCAGCCAGGGCTATGCATGCATAATTAAGTAGAACAACAAATTGATCTCTCTCTTTGTCTCTCTGTCTCTCTCTCCCTCTCCCCTCCTCCCTCTCTTTCTAAAATTAAAAAACGAGAGAGAAAATGAATGGTAACAAATTGCCATTTGCAGACATGAATCTACATGTCTGTCACACATGACAATATACATCTATGTACAGTATGTGTACACTTTTAAAGATTTTATTTATTTATTTTTAGAGAGAGGGGAAGGGAGGAGGAAAGAGAGGGAGAGAAACATACACATTACACATACACATTAGTGTATGGTTGCCTCTTGTGCGCCACCTACTGGGGACCTGGACCTGCAACCCAGGCATGTGCTCTGACTGGGAATTGAACCAGTGACCCTTTGGTTTCCAGGCCAGCACTCAATCCACTGAGCTACACCAGCCAGGGCAGTATGTGTACATATTTAGAATCCAGGGTATTTGCTCCCGATAATGTAACTGGCCATATGGTTCCTCTTGGTCACAGAGTAGGTCCTTTCAGGGTATGTCTTTTCACTGCACTGCTTTTGTTCTGTAGCTGCCTGATGCAACTTCATTTTCATGGTCCAGATTGCGTAAAGTTCTGAACCTGCATGTCCTTTTAGCTGCTAATGGTGTCAACATGTGGCATTTGCTTATTTGCATGCACAGGGCCACAGAGAAGACTCAGATCAAACAGGGCTTCTGAGCCGGAAAGCTGTCAGTGTTCCAGAACTTCACAGCAATGGATTCCTTTTTACCACTTGATGAAAAATGGTGATGTCAATAAGACTGCTTCTTGTAATATATTTAGCTGGCTGTCACACAGCTCCCATGCAGCATGCAGCCTGTGTCTTGTGTCTGCTGCTGTACTAAGTGTTCATTTCCCTTCTCTACCTGGGAAACCCTCTTCATTCTTCGGGGGTCAGGCACACTGTTCTTTTCTTTTTAGCCTTCTGTAAACCCACAGCATTAGCCATGTTTGCCTCTGTCCCCAATAACACTGTTCATCACCATGTTCTAGTGCCTATCACGTTCTCTTGCAATGATCCGGTTTCCTGTTCATTCTAAACTATAAACTCTGGAGGCAAGGGGCCAGGGCTTATGCAACCTTGGGTCTATAGAATCTGGACTGTGTCTTCATTGATTAATATTTAACCAATGTAGCCCTGGCTGGCGTAGCTCAGTGGATTGAGCGCGGGCTGCGAACCAAAGTGTCGCAGGTTCGATTCCCCGTCAGGGTAGATGCCTGGGTTGCAGGCCATGACCCCCAGCAACCACACATTGATGTTTCTCTCTCTCTCTCTTTCTCCCTCCCTTCCCTCTCTAAAAAATAAATAAATAAAATCTTTAAAAAAAATTTAACCAATGAAGATGTGAACGATGAATCTCTCTAGAGATTCATCGAGGCCACTGCATCTGGTCTCTGATTAAAAAAAAAAAATTAACTTATCATTTCTTTTTCTTTTTTTAAAATTTTAATTGTTGTTCAAGCACAGTTTTCTGCCTTTTAATCCCACCCCAGGCCATGCCCTGCCCTCTCCACCTCTCTCCCATTTCCACCCCCATTAGTTTTTGTCCATATGGCCTTTATACTTGTTCCTATAAACCCTTCCCCTTTCCCCCTGAAATTCCCTCCCCTCTGGTCACTGTCAGCCTGTTCTCTATTTCAGTGTCTTTGGCTATATTTTGCTTGTTTGTTTTGTTGATTAGGTTCCTGTTAAAGGTGAAATCATATGGTATTTGTCTTTCACTGCCTGGCTAATTTCGCTTAGCATAATGCTTTCCAGCTCCATTCAAGATGTTGCAAAGGTAGGAGCTCCTTTCTTTCTGCTGAATAGAATTCCATTGTGTAAATGTACCATAGTTTTTTGATCCAATCATTTACTGATGGGCACCTAGGTTGCTTCCAGCACTTGGCTATTGTAAATTGTGCTGCCAAGAACATTGGGGTGCATAGGTTCTTTTGGATTGTTGTTTCAGGATTCTTAGGATATAATCCTAGCGGTGGAATTGCTGGGTCAAAGGGCGGATCCATTTTTAGTTTTTTGAGAAAATTGCATACTGTTTTCCATAGTGGTTGCACACCTGCTCTTTGATTTTCATATAGACTGTATTTGAAACTATTCAACTGAAGAGTTTATAGATATTCTGGAGGATATCTTGAAGTCATACTATTTTAATAAGGTGTCCAGGAGCCTTATAACTGCCTTGCCCTGTAAATGCACTCAACATGACATCATTGTTAAATGACTACATGTACTTTGCCCTTTTGGAAGCTGAGAACCATCTACCACAGCCTTCTCAAAGCAGTGTGTTAGGCTTCAAATCAAATGGGAAACTCTACCTCGATGGCTTTCAGCGCTGTATCAGATATCATCAACCTCACACACTATAGGTAAAGGAAATACAAAACGGACAGATCTGAAATCCCGAACAGTCAGGCTGAGACATACTTAGCCTCATCTTGTCAATTGGATAAGACATCTCAGAATTAGTACAGATTTCCCAGATAGACGATAATTCACTTCATCATCCTTAGATTTTTCTCAATCTTTGGTGTTTGCAGCAAGCTTGTATTTTTCAGTACCTTACCACTCCTGCATCAGGAGATACGGTTTTTGTTCCTTTTTTCTTGAATATTTGTGGGCCTTGTTTGACCATCCGAACTAATAGACTGTGGCAGAGGTGACGCTGTACGACTTTCTAGGCTAGGTCATCAAAGGTGATAGAGCCTCCCACTGGCTGTCTCTTTTGGTGCCTTTGGCCTTAGAACTCAGTCATCCCAGAGGAATCACAGAGTGCATGAAGAAGCCTGGGCAAAGAGGAACCGAAGGGTTCAGCTTGACTGAGCACCAGCCATCAGCCAGCAGAAACTTCAAAGCCACGGGGAAGAGCCACGGTAAAATGGCCTCTCTATTCTCCCACCCCTCAGCTGATGCTGCGTGAAACAGATGTCAGGCTCGTCTATCAAGCTCTACTGACTGTGCAGTCATGAGCTACTTAATGGCTGTTGTTTTAAGCCACTAGATTTTCCTGTGGTTTGTTACACTCAGTAGATAAATGTAAACAGGTTGAAATAGAGCACTGGGCTCAAAATATGACTATCATGGCATTGTAGAGTATACTGTGCTCGAATGCTATTCCACGGAGCAAGTGCTTCCTTTACCGACCTGGCAAAACCTGTGTATTCTGCCCTTCCCTTTGGTAGAATCTTTTCCAAATCCCCAGAGCTCACCACCTTTTTCTTTGCTCCCTCTGCGTTCAACTTCATTGTAGTGCTTATCATCTTCTCTTGAAATCTTCTGGTTTTCTAACCCTTAGCAAGCTATCTCCCCTTGACATTAGAAAAATAAAACTATGCTCATATCTAGAAGCCAGGGAGTGATTGCAGTATTCATCCTGATTTTGTGTAGTTTGTTACGGAATTTTTACTCTTCTATTTCATGGTGCTGCCTTCCTGAACATGGCCTTCAAGGTTGCTGCTGAAGTGAGTGCATGAGGGAGGCTCCAGCTGCCTTTTACTCAAGAGAGATGCACACACTAACATGAAGGAAGGCAGCGAAGGATGCCTAGCCTTACCTGGTGGTGAGGAGGTGAGAACGCTAAGCCCTCGTTCAGCAGCCTTCTCCCAGCAACGACGCTGTCTTCCGGGAGAAAGGGCAGGAGTCTGAGTGGTCAGCGGGAGGGAGAGTCAAAACCGGAAAGCAGCAATGGAATGAAGGTGAGGTAGAATAACGTGTGTCAACTATTTCTGACATTTATTAGCAATCAGATCATGGATAAGCCTTAATGTGTATGAGGCTGTTTCCTCATCCTGAAAGTAGTCATAGTACAATTTATTTCATGTTGCAAGTAGGGATCAAAAGCAGTCTACTTTGCTTATTTGCACCTGTTAGGTGTGAGTTCATTGTGAGCACAGATTTTGTACTTTATATCCTATTATATTCAGTACCTTGCATATAGTGTAGGGCATAGGTGGCAAACACAAGGCCCGTGGGCCAAATCCAGCCCTCCACCTTGTTTTATCCGGCCCGACACCTTGTTTCTACCCAGCGGCAGCGCCGAGCTCTTGCTTCACTGTTAAGGAGCAGTTACATGTACACAGTCCTAAAGTTACATTCAGCCCTTTGAAGGCAGCTGTGAGGCTGATGTGGCCCCCAGTGAAGGGGGTAATACAATCAAAGTTGATGAATATCGTTTCTGTCATATGCACAGAAAAATTAAAATATTAGAAAAGAATATATTTGGATTGCTTATGTATTAACTGAAGCTAAATGCTTTAATATACCTCATCTTGGACTTCCAGCAAGATGGAGGAATAGGTGGACGCACTATACCTCCACACACAGCCAAGATTAGAACAATAATAATTTACAGATAGAATAACACCCAGAACTGACAGAGGATTTATTTGAATGGAAGTTGGACAGCCAAGAAGTTGAAGTAGACCAGTACTTCCAGGCTGGTAAGAGGGGCCAAGAGGATGAGCCAGGCAGTCGGCGGTGTGCAGAGATCGGGGAGAACTTGGCGCAAACTCCGCACGTAAGGCATCTGGGGCACGCAAGAACGTGGCGGTGGACCCTGAGTATGCAAGCTGCAGCTGGCGGACCCAGTGAGGCAGCGATTGTGGACCAGGGCAGATCTCGCAGCCCAGGGTGCCAGAGAAGGGACTGAGATCCCAGGAGAACGGAACTACCGCCATTGTTCGCCCCCGCCCCGCCCCCACATATAACGTCACAATCTAGCCACTGGGGTGCCCAGCCCCGGTGAACACCTAAGGCTCCACCCCTCACCGTAACAATTGCGAGCAACCAGACTGAAAAAAAAAAGAGAGGCAGGGAGAGATATGTTTCCAACAGAAGAACAGATCAGTCCCCCAGGACTCATCCTTTTGAGCGACCAAGAAATAGACAATCTATCAGATGCACAGTTCAAAACACTGGTGATCAGAAAGCTCACAGAATTGGTTGATTTTGGGCGCAAATTAGATGAAAAGATGCAGGTTGCCATAAAAGAGATGAAGGAAGATACACGGAGGAAAACCAATAGTGAAGGGAAGGAAACTGGGTCTCAAAACAATACAGTGGACCAGAAGGAAGATAGAATCAACCAAGCAGGAAAGCATGAAGAAATAAGAATTCAAAAAAATGAGAAGCTTAAGAGCACCCAGGACATCTTTAAACATTCCAACATCCGAATTATAGGGGTACCAGAAGGGGAAGGGGAAAAGCAACAAATTGAGCACGTATTTGAACAAATAATAAAGGAGAACTTCCCCAATCTGGCAAGGGAAATAGTCTTCCAAGAAATCCAGGAAGCTCAGAGAGCCCCAAAGAAGTTGGACCCAAGAAGAAACACACCAAGGCACATCATAATTACATTACCCTAGATTAAAATGAAGGAGAGAATTCTAGAAGCAGCAACAGATAAGGAGACAGGTAACCTACAAAGGAGTTCCCATCAGACTGTCAGCTGATTTCTCCAAAGAGACCTTACAGGCAAGAAGTGGCTGGAAAGAAGTATTCCAAGTCATGAAAGACAAGGACCTACATCCCAGATTGCTCTATCCAGCAAAGCTCTCATTTAGAATGGAAGGGCAGATAAAGTGCTTCTCAGATAAGGTCAAGTTAAAGGAGTTCATCACCACCAAGCCCTCATTTTATGAAATGCTAAAGGGACTTATCTAAGAAAAGAAGGTAAAGAAAAAACATATATAGTAAAAGGACAGCAAACTCACAATTATTAACAACCACACCTAAAGCAAAGCCAAAAGAAACTAAGCAAACAACTAGAACAGGAACAGAACCACAGAAATGGAGGGCACATGGAGGGTTAGCAGCAGGGGGGTGGGAGGAGGAGAGAGGGGGAAAAGGTACAGAGAATAAGTAGCATAGAATGTAGGTTGAAAATAGATAGGGGTAGGGCAAGAATAGTACAGGAAATGTAGAAGCTAAAGAACTCATAAGTATGATACATGGACATGAACTAAAGGGGGGGAATGTGGGTGGGAGAGGGGGTACAGGGTGGAGGGGAGTGAAGGGGGAAATGGGACAACTGTAATAGCATAATCAATAAAATATATTAAAAAATATACCTCATCTTACTGTTTTTTCTGAGAAGTCAAATTATAGACAAATAGAGACAAAATATAACTACAAAATAAATGTTAATAATAAAACAGCTACTGTTGATTGATACTTACTAGATATTAATTTGTTTTATGTAAAATTATTTTAATGTAAAAATATCCTGACAGACACTATTATAATCTACTTTTTAGAGCTGAGAGGCTATGGTATAAAGAATTAAAATAATTTGCCTTGTTTCACTTAGCCAGTAAGAGACAAAATCTGGATTTGAACTTGTTCCTCCTGATTCCTGGGCCTGATAATTTCGAAAAGTGCAGTTCTCAAACTTGTTTATGCACATTGGGAGCACTATTTTTAGTGATATCTTGCTCCCCCTTCCCAGTGAATTTTTGGAGAAATTAAATAAACTTTGCAAAAGTTGTGAGGTGTTTTGTGGTGAGACTAAGAATCATTGAAATTATTCCGATTGTGAGTGCCAATTCGTATTTTGTCAACTGATTATATTGTCTGTGTCAGAATTTTCACACATAATTGAAGATTGTACTTTCCCAAAATCAGTCTGAGCTACAGTGCAGCTTCTTTATAACCATACCCTGACAAGAGAATTTGGAATATGTTGGGGGCAGATATGAGTTAGAATTTATCTGTGTAATCTACATGTAGGTAATTACTGTTCAACAGAGTATTTATGTAGCTATACAGCTATCTTCGCAGCGGCGAGAAACACTTTAAGGGAGAATTTATGTTACATGAAGTCTCATAAGCAGGGAGACTTTTTGTTATTCCGGTTCACTTCCCTTAGGAGCACAAGAGCACTCATGTGAAATAATAAATCTACCCCGTAAGATTTTACAGTTTTCAGGAACTTTTTATTCCACAATGAAGTTATTCTTGTACATATTGGAGTTATATAGGGCTCATCCCTGTTACCTTCCAGCGTAGATTGTGATAAAGGTAAGTGACAGAAAGGAAGTTTAGTATTCCACAAGGTGTAATGTACAGGCTCGCGATTGTAGATGCACCATTGAGAACCCCATGGCAGATTTTCATTCTCGGGAGCACTAAGCTTTATATAGTGACAAAGCTTAGTGTTCTACAAACTTGTATTGTCTTCACAGCTGATGAATAGCATATTTTAAACTCAAGGGTTTCTCTGCATCTGCTTTTTGGTGATATTTCAAGGTGACTTGATCTGGTATTCTACACCTGTGTATTCAGAAGATCTTTATACTGACTGTAACAAAAAAAATAAGCACCATAAAAGTACATCATACCCATTTGTAAAGCTTATGTGTTTTTCAAAGTCAATGTCCCCTTTTGGAATAGCTAGAAGAACATTATTCCAAAATACTGATTTGTTACTTTGAATGCTGATATTAACAGCGTGGACTTTACTGACTTAATACTGCTTTTATACAGATGGTAATAATATATGCATATATCCCTAAGTGGAAAATTGGACAGAGCTGATCAGGCAAAAGCATTGACTCCAGTGATGGGGTGGTGATTAGCTTGTTATCTTCGGTGGAACAGGGAAGTCTAAATATACAGGAATGGCTGGGAGAGCCCAGTACATTGGAAAGACCATTTCTGGATGGTGTGCGGAGGAGGGGCGGGTTTAGGTGGGTACATGACGAATGACCTAATGCAGGAAAGGTACGCCATGGCCCAACGATGAGTACTGTGTACGGAGATTGAGTTTTATACTGGAAGTGTAAGGAAGTTGTGGTGGGATAAAGAGGGACACACATCGGTGGGAATTTCTCCCACTGATATGTGGAGTCTAGCATCCCCTTGAAGCAAAGAGCATACTATGACTGCTTTTAGCAATAGAATAGGGGAAAGAGATATTGAGGTTGTTTCTAGGCCCAGTCTTTGAGATACCAGAAGCGTCTCAGAACTTGCAGGTAGATTCTATCTTTCCTTCCTCCTTACATCCTGACTTTAAATGAAATTCTTTGGTCCCTTTATTTCTGGAATCCAGCTGTTATGTAAGAGCTGTCTGTCATGACACAAACATGCTGTCAGAAGTCCAAGACATGTAGGGAAGATTGGGGGATGACATGCTGTAAAGGCAGAGATAGAGACAGAGAAAGACAAGCAGGACAAACAACACAGTGGTGCCAAACATTAAAGAAAATATCTTCAGCCCTGGCTGGTGTGGCTCAGTGGATTGAGCTCTGGCCTGCAAACCAAAGGGTCGTTGGTTCGATTCCCAGTCAGGGCACATGCCTGAGTTGCGGGCCAGGGTCCCCAGTAGGGGGAGCATGACAGGCAACCACACACTGATATTTCTCTCCCTCTCTTTCTCTCTCCCTCCCCCTCTGTCTAAAAATAAATAAATCTTTAAAAAAAATAAAAAGAAAGAAAATATCTTGGAAGTGGATCTTGCAGCCCCAGCTGCCACAGTCATGCTACCCTGGCATGGGAAAAGAAGAGCAGGAAGCGTCCACAGCCCCTACCTTCACCACAGGCGCCCACAGAGTTCCCCCCAGTGACCACTGGGGTTTGCACTGACGCTGATGTCAGCTGACCTGGTGGGTGCATGCATCATCTTTAATGTAAAAGTTAAATGATGAAAATATTTAATGGACACATAATATAAAAAGAAGCAAACTAGCACTTCAAGAACAAAGTGGGAGGAGTAAAAGTAGAGGTTTTTTTTATGAGATTGAAGTTATCAACATAAAATAGATCATCATAGCTATAAGATATGTATGCAAAACATATAGAAAGCAATTAAGAAAATGGCAAAAGTTAAGTTCTCTCTTATGGTTAATTACCATAAATGTAAATAGATCAAATTCCTTGATAAAAAGGCATACAGTGGCTGAATGAATTAAAAAAGAGATCACAATGCACTCTTGCAAGAGGTTCACTTTGAAGACATTTAAAGACAGTCACAGGCCACGAGTGAAAGGATAGAAAAAGATATTCCATACAAATGATAAGCAAAAGAAAGCATGAGTGAAAAATATACTTTCAGTCAAAAAGTCTCTCTACAAAGAAGATCATCATATAATGAGAAAAGAGTCAATTCAACAGGAAAATATAACAATTTTAAATATATATCAAAACACTCGGTCATATACCTGAAATATATACAAATTGTCAATTATATCTCAATAAAGATGGAGAATATTTGGGTGAATAGTCAAAATAGCTAACTTAATAGGCATTTAGTAGAAATTGACAAGTTGTATCTAAAGTTTATCAACAGAATAAATGTGCAAGAATGGCATGAATGAGTAAATGAATGAATGAATGATGGAACTAATCAAGAAATGGGTCATTGTGACAATTATGAGACTGCACTTTAAACAGTATAGTATTTGAGCTGACACAGGCAAATAATGGGATAGAACTGAGAATCTACAAACGGAGGTGTGCGCGCACACGAGCGTGTGCGTGCGTGCTATATGATACATATGCCATAGTGTCCAAGGATAGCATATTTCATAAATATTGTTTCCTCTCAACAAACCATCATATTTTTGTTGCCATTATAGCTTTTTAAGAAAGTATAGGTCAGGTCAATTTGAGGCATAATTGCTCTGTGTTTCTGTGTCTGTGTAGAGATATAATTAAAGAACCTCTGATTTTAAGTGGTATTTCCCTTTATAGATATGAGTACCTTTAATGTTGTACCTTTAGTGTTTATAAATATTTATTCTTTTTAAATCTTTTTAAAAAGATTTTATTTATTTATCTTTAGAGAAGGAAGGGAGGGAGAAAGAGAGAGAGAGAGAAAAAACAATATGCGGTTGCTGGGGGCCGTGGCCTGCAACCCAGGCATGTGCCCTGACTGGGAATCGAACCTGCGATGCTTTGGTTCACAGCCTGTGCTGTTTATAAGTATTTCTTAAATTGTCCCCAATCTTTTTTTATTCCTGAGACATTTAAAAGTAAAAAAAAAAGTCCGTTTTTTCACAAAGAAAATATTTCCCATTTTATTGGCTCATTATACAAGGAAGCAATATGCTAAGATTATATTTTATCTGCAACGATCTAATCCCATTACCCTTTCACAGAAAGCACTTCTTACTTCCAGGTCCAACGAAACTTTTTGCAGTGAAGGCCATCATCACACAGTTTAGTTTGCTTCACCAACCACGACTTTCTTATTCATCATACCACTCCCCCCACCCCTGAGTTCATTGGAATTCTTTTTCTGATTTTAAAATTGGGGTGGGGGGGTGCCTGTTTCATGGCATCACTAATAAACATACTTTCTTATTCACACTCTATTATCAAGTCTATTTTATTTACCTGTTTATTTACTCTAGGATCTATTTCATCTATTTATCATTATCTTTTATTTTTCATCCTCACCCAAGGATATATGTATTGAATTCAGAGAGAGAAGGGCAGGTGGGGGGACTGCGAGAGAGAGAAAAGAAACATCGATGTCATTAAACCTGCCACCTAGGTATGTGCCCTGCCTGGGGATTGAACCCTCACCCTTTTGGTGTACAGGATGATGCTCCAACCAATTCAACCACCCGGCCAGGGCTATTTATCATCTTCTCAAATAAGTTATCCTTAGAGAGATTTGACTGTCCACTTAAGTTGCAGTTACTGCTTTTTAAAAAGGAGGCTGTGAAGTTTCTCATAGAGGGTATTCTTTGAACAAAGCTACAGTTTAGAAGAAAAACAACCAAAAAAATGAGGAAAACAGCTTTGCAGGAGCATTACTGAGATAATTTTGGATTGGGATATATTGGACATCTAGTGAAAAGAATGGAGAAATGTATAGTTTTTTTTGTGATACAGAATGGAAATGGCATAAACTAGTAACACTGGAGAGCAGCTAGGTTCAGATTGCCAAGGGCTCTTTGGTTGAATTGTATGGGTCACTCTAGAAGTCAGCTCAGCTGAGTCAACTCAACTGTGGTTTACAGCAGAGAAAACAGATTGTTGTAAAGCAAGGGTGTCAGACTCATTTTCACCTGGGGCCACATCAGCCTCATGGTTGCCTTCAAAGGGCCGAAATACTTTTAGGACTGTATACATGTAACTGCTCCTTAACTGTTAAGGAGTTGAAATTACATTCGGCCCTTTGAAGCCAACTGCCAGGCCAATGTGGCCCCCAGTGAAAATGAGTTTGACACCCTGCTGTAAAAGTTTACTCAGTGATTCTACATTGTAAGATTAGTTGAAAATCTTTTATGAATAAAGAAAATATTCCCTCACATTGTTCACCCTGCCAGACTCTCAATGGAATAATGTCGCTTTTTTCAACACATAGACAAGTGTGTGACTTTCTTGGGTTTGTGTGTCTGTTGGTGCATTGCAATCTTTTTTTTTTACTTTTGGTGAGTGGGGAGCAGTTAAGTTTCTGAGTTTACTGTAGAGATGTCATCTTGGAACTTTTTTTGGCCACTTGACTATGAAGTGAGTGTCACCATTTTTAAATCCTATATTCTTTTTGCTTCTTTGTTTTCATCTTCCATTTGCTCGGTTTAGCCACAGGGAACTTCTTCAGAGCAGATGCCTGAGACATCACTTTCTTCAGTTTTTGAATTTCTGAAAATGCCCTAACACTGTCCTCACACTGGGTTGGTAAATTATGTGTATCTAAAATCCAGTTTGAAAGTCACTGGCAAAAGAGCTCATAAGTTGGATTATAAGTCATTTCTTATTCTGTTGTCGGTAATTTGTATCTGTGTAGGTTTTACAGTTTGGGCAGTTTTTAGGGATCTTGCTTTTAACTGTGGCATTCTCAGATTTCAAAATGTCATCCTGTTATTTTGATTTTACTTATTTTGGGTAAATACCCAGAAGTGGGATTGCTCGATCATGGGGTAGTTCTATTTTTAATTGCTTGAGGAACCTTTGCACAGCTTTCAATAGTAACTGTACCAATTCATATGCCTGTTAACAGCGAACACTGGTACTCTGGAAAACAGTATTGAGTCTTCTTAACAAGTTAAATAGAGAACTGCCACCTGAGTTGGCAATCCCACTTCTGAGTACATATCCAACAGAATTGAAATCAAGGTCTTCAAGAGATATTTGGGCCCTGGCTGGCGTAGCTCAGTGGATTGAGCATGGGCTGCGAACCAAAGTGTTGCAGGTTCAATTCCCAGTCAGGGCACATGCCTGGGTTGCAGGCCATGACCCCCAGCAACCGCACATTGATGTTTCTCTCTCTCTATCTCCCTCCTTTCTCTCTCTAAAAATAAATAAATAAAATATTTTTTAAAAGATATTTGAACCCCCATGTTTATTAGAACATCATTCATGATAGCCAAGAAATGAAAATAACCAAATATCCCTAGACCAGTGGTGTCAAACTCATTTTCACTGGAGGCCACATCAGCCTCGCAGTTGCCTTCAAAGGACCAAATATAATTTTAGGACCTTATAAATGTAACTATTTCTTAACTAGGTGCAAAGAGTTGAAATTACATTAGGCCCTTTGAAGGCAACTGTGAGGCTGATGTGGCCCCCAGTGAAAATGAGTTTGACACCCCTGCCCTAGACAGATGAGTGGATAATGAAAACGTGGTAAGTAAATAAAATGAAATATTATTCAGCCTTAAAAATGGGGCAACCCTACCATTTGCAACAGCAGGGATGAACCTAAAGGACATTATGCTGAGTGAAATAAGCCAGTCAGAGGAGGACAGTAGGGCACAAGTCCATTTATATGTGGTATCAAAAATAATCCAAGTCATAGCAGCAGAGAATGTATTGGTGGTTCCCAGGGGCTGCAAGGGGATGGAGAAATAGGAGATCATTGCTCGATAGGCATAACGTTTCACTTATGCAAGATGAATAAGTTCTAAGTTCTACTGTACAACGCCACACCCATGGTTAACACATTAAGAGTATAGATCTCATGTTAAGTGCTCTTACCAGAAGCACACACATACACACATGTACACACAGGGGAATGTTTGGAGGGGATGAGTATGTTTTGTATGTCAACTGAGGTGATAGTATCATGAGTGTATGCATATGTCCAAACTCATCGATGTATACATTAAGTGTGTGTAATGTTTTCCACGTTGATTAAACCTCAATAAGGCATAGAAAATAATTTTTTACAAGATATCAATTAAAATTAGTATTTTCGTACCAAAAAAAAAAAAAAAACAATGAAACATTGTTTGGACCTTCTATTCTGGAGCATCGTGTTACTTGGTTCGACTAAAAGATGGGACATAATTTTGACTTCTAGCAGACAGCTTCCACATGGTACAATTACACTACCATATAAAAGACAAAGGATTCAAGCAAATATGTGTTTTGTGAGACAAAATTTTGTTCTTTCTACAGTGTCTCATAGAACAGAGATATGGGAGATATGAAAGAAATCTAGAGCACCAAGGCCTGGCATTTAAGGAATTATGGTGTGTTTCTTTAAAAAGAGACAAACATATAAAAACCATATGGCAATGTATAATCATGATAGATGATGTTGTAGGGAAGAAAGAGCTGTAGAAATTCAGAAGACAATTCCTGAAATTGACAGAAGACAGCAATTTCTTAGTATGTATCTATGCTACTAACATTATGAATGTCACTACCTGATAGGTAAATGGTACTTTGTAAATTATTGTAAGTTGAAGCAAACCTTCTCGACCAGTTTGTCATAGCACAGAGAACAATGGATAGACAATTGGCATGATGCAATATGTTCCTCTCCTTAGCCTTCAAGGCAGCCAAGTGGCTGGATTTACCTCCAGCTGGGAGTCACCTTTTTCTCAGTGCCTGGCAAGGTGCCTGAAGAGAATGTAGACAATGGGAATGTACCAGGACCCCTCAGTTGCTGGGAAAAAATAAGCAACACATACCCATATTTTGCAGTGTATAATGCACCTTTTTTTGCCCAAATTTCTGAGGGAAAAATAAGGGTGTGCATTGTACATGGAATAATGATTACACGCCACAGGTGTAATAATCTTGTGTATAATGTGCACAAAAATGTGGGCACACATTATACACGGCAAAATTCGGTATTCCTTTGACTTCTCTAAGACTCAGAAGCCTGCTGGTTAGCTTTCCCCATTGCCACTAATGAATCATCTTGTGAGTTGCCTTGCTCTTCCCACTGCTTAAATATGAAAACCTCCAAGATGCTGCCACCAGCCACTGCTTGTGCCTCCAAGGATCTCATTCCTTTGTGAACTTGCACCTGTGACTCTCATCTCAGTGTTGATGGTATTACCCTTGAAGGGGTGAGCGTGGCTAAAGATGTGCTCTACCACCTGGATGCCATCTCCTTCATCACAGGAGTTGCAGGGGTGTCCAACCCATGTCCTGTGGGTTGCATGCTGCCCAGGATGGCAACGAATGTGGCCCAACACAGAATTATAAATTTACTTAAAACCTTTTTTTTTGCAAGCCCCGGCTGGCATAGCTCAGTGGATTGAGCGCGGGCTGTGAACCAAAGTGTTGCAGGTTCGATTCCCAGCCAGGGTACATGCCTGGGTTGCAGGCTATAACCCCCAGCAACCGCACATTGATGTTTCTCTCTCTCTCTCTCTCTCTCTCTCTCTCTCTCTCTCTCTCTCTTTCTCTCTCTCTCTATCTCCCTCCCTTCCCTCTCTAAAAACAAGTAAATAAAATCTTAAAAAATAAAAAAATAAAACTCCATATACATTTAAAGAAAATTTAAAAAAACACCTTTTTTTGCTCATCAATTTTTGTTTGTGTATTTAATATGTGGACCAAGACAGCTCTTCTTCTTCCAATATGGCCCAGAGATGCCAAAAGGTTGGACACCCATGTATGTAGAGCACCCCTCTACCCATTGTTGACAAAGGACCATGGCTTATATGACATTACTTGCTAAACTCTTGAACTCTCCCAGATCCACAGTCCTTGGTTCACATAGCACTTCTATTAACACACTCAATGACTAAAGTCAAAAATTGATCACTCTTTTTAGCCTTAATTTCATTATCTATGAAATGGGATTGATAAAAATGTATGCCTTATAATGTTATTGTAATAAGAGGAGAAGAATCTGTGTATGTTTTTAGTACTGTGCCTGACACAGGAACATTGCAATACCTGTCAGCATCCCTGTTCCCACTGACACTGTCATCATCGTCATCTTATTTGGCACTATCGATACTTTCTGGTCTAGTGGGATGAGCATTAAATATGATAATTTATGAATCGCTAGGCAACCACTATGAATTTACATTGCTTGTATCTTATTTTTATGTTGACATATTATCAATTAGAACTGGAAAATCATTTTCTACTGCAGAAGTGTATTAATAATAATGAAGTAGAAAAAGTGTTTAAAAAATGAGGTGGTAAAATAGTCATGTAAAGTAGGAACTGTGTGTTTAGCATCTTTGCTAACAACTTTCATATGATAAACTCTTCCTGTCAATGATATTAATAATAATTTTTTATTAGGAATTTTACAAATTTACAAACATGTAAGAGATACCACATCTTTCCAAATATTTATTGTTCCCATCAAATAAGAACTACCTTATTTTCTAAAATTAGAAGAGTATTGCCTAGTTTAGGTAGTGTTACCCCTCGTTCTACCTTTTGGAAAAGAAATTAAAATGGGTGTTCAAGAGAAAACTATCATTTTACTTCTCATATTTCCATTTAACCTTTGTAAGCATAATTTATTCCCAAATACATATGATATGAAAATAAAACTGAGTGTTATGCAAATGTATGAAAGGAAACTTGATTGCCTTGGGGGAAACGAGATTTGATAACATTTTCTGCTTTTTGAAAAATATTCTAGATTTTTCTTAAACATTGGAAAATGTAGATAATGGGGGCTATTGCAAGCAATATGCTTCTCCTACCAAGAAACTGACTTTTGAAGTAAAACGATGCTTCTAATATTAATTTCAGTGAATTCTACAAGAGCAAATGATTTAAAATCTTAATATTTTACAAATCATTTCCCCAGAATGTTGAGTAGAAATTTTACACAGGTAGGTAACTATACATTCTTGAAACATTCATTCTGAAAATAACTTCCATTTATATGACATTCAACTTTTTTTTTTGAAAGTAGTAATAACAAGGAAGATGGTAGGTAATTAAAGGCAATGTTTACTATTACTCCCTACATTAAACACTTCATCTATGTTGCCTTCGTTGATCCTCACAATGACCTCACAAGGGAAGTTATTACTATTTTCCACATTTATAGATGAGGGCACTGAATAAAAGAGAGATCAAGTCATTGATAAAGCTGACACAACTAGCAAGAGTCAGAAGTAAGATACAAACTTAGATTGCGTTAATCTGATGACATCGTGTTGACTGCTAGGACATACCCCCTCTAGATGCTTCCACCTCTAAAAAACACAAATACTTCATAACCAGAGCGGGAACTCAAAAGGCTAATTGAAGTAATAGGGATGTATAGGTACCGTCGTGTGAGTATAAATTCTTTAATAAAGGACTTGGTATTCTGGAAGGCAATGGCCGAAATCTAACATGCTGAACTTGTCTAAAATCACTAAGACTAGGAATGAAATTATCTGGTCCACCTGATGTCAGGAAAAGAGATGCTTTGCCAGCTTGGAATAGTGACCATATATACTGCTAATACAGTTTTACATCCCTGATGCGTAGATGTTATGTTAATCAAATGCAAGCGTGTCTTTTCTAAATGTCCTGTTGTGCTGCTATTTTTAATTTTAAAAAACATAAATATCATTCTTTGTGTTAAAATAGGAGTTGTATTTAAGTGTGTGGGATATATTAATACTTTAATACTTTGGTCAATTTGGTGTCATATTATTGTGGGAAATGCCACATTAGAAAGATAAGTTTTGGTGTGTGTTATGAATATTAAACTTGATGTAAGAGACTGGATCTTTCTTAATCAAAGGTAGTCGTGCAAGTTTTCATTCTTAGTGTCTTTTATATCCTTGTCTTGAAAAGTAACCTAGTCTTAAGGTGATTGTCACTAAATAGTTCACACACAGAAGATGAGTGTTGTGTCTTTCTTAAGTTATGAAGAGTTTGAATATCAATTGATGTTTAAGAACTTAATAGCATAAAAACACAGCTCCCCTTCCCTTGGTAGCCCTCTCTTTTCATCCTTTGCTTCAAGCCTTTCTTTACACGGACCTATTTAAAACATTTGGGATTCATTCATAGTTGATGTACACGTGTAACATTGCTATTAATGGCAATCAAGCCAGGAATATTCCCTCTTGTCAAAATCCACAGAGAAAAGCTAAATCACTCTGACAGCATAAGAGAGACCAGCTGTAAATTTCATATTTGCTGAGACGGTGGCAGCAAAGCAAATAAAAGAGTAAAAGCCCGATTTCTCTTCCCTGGAAAAAAAAATCTCCTGAATGTTTAGCATTTACAAGGCAACACAGAGATAGATTTTTTCTGTTTCCAAGCTACTGCCTGCCTTTTCTATAACAGAAATATTTTAAATAAGAGTTTCGTTTTCGGTAGAAATTACTCTGCCCTTAACCAGATTTCTTCAGAGGAGGCAATATCCAAGGAATAACTGTTACCTATAAGTCACTGCCCCTTTTCAAAAAAATTGGCACCTAATCTTAACTTTCATGAATTTTCCAATATTTTGGAGGCGAGCATATTTATACAGAAAGAGCTACCACACTGAGATGCGTGTGGAGGATGCCAACAGATTGGATATAAGTGCCACATCAAGCTGAGTGTTATAAAGAAACCAACCATATAGTACACAGGTGGCAAACACAAGGCCCGCGGGCCGAATCCAGCCCTCTACCTTGCATTATCTGGCCGGCACCTGGTTTCTACCCAGCAGCAACACTGAGCTCTCGCTTCACTGTTAAGGAGTAGTTACATGTACACAGTCCTAAAGTTACATTCGGCCCTTTGAAGGCAACTGCGAAGTTGATGTGGTCTCTAGTAAAAATGAGTTTGACACCCCTGATATAGTAGTAAGGAGGGCCCACTAATTGATTTCAGCATATCCTGTTAAAAATGGCAGCAGGTGCCAGATTAAAGGCTTGAGTTCTCAAATCCTTGCCTTCACCATTTTTTTTTTCTTTTTCATGCTACCTGTATCACTAGGAAGAAGTATCTAGTGGCAGCAAATTCCAGCATCTCTTGTCAACACAAATTTCTATAAATGCCAAACACTGCGTGGTGAGAAAGAGTGGGCAGAGGTGCAGGTATCTTTCTTTCTCCAGTCTCATGCTTCCGAAACTTACTTACTCGGCTATCTTTTAGATGTAAAACAGGTAGGCTCAAAGTAATTTTCAGAATTGTTATAAAATTTTCTTGGAAAATGTCTTACATTTATAAAAAATGTCTCCTGTGACCTTTTCAAATTATAGGGATTCTGTAAAATTTCCCAAAGAAGAGCAAGCCCAGTAACTGTTAACTGTTATTTTCCTTGCCCACTACACTTCGGCACCCGTGACTAACAACTTTTAAATGGCAACTTCTGAGAAGGCCTGTTCAATGAACACATTATCTCAGTTATATGTAATTATTACTGATCAGAGAATTCTGTTATTCCTTTGTGACAGATCATTGACAGCCACTGTGCAGGATCTATCCCCATCACTATTAACTTATATATTGCATGAAAACGGGATTATGCTGTATTTCATCATCACACTTAGTATACAGTAGAATAACTCAGAGCATAGCATTTAATCAATAAATGTGTGTTGAATAAATGAATATTTTAAGGAGTTTACAGTTGAAGATCTACTATTTATTAAGGATATATTTGTTTTATTTTTACAAGTGCCGCATGCAATATGTGGTGTGGGCAGAGAGGAATAAATAATATTTATAAGACACATGAGTTTCGAGTGGTATGGTATTGTTACAGGCATATGGATATCCCTGCTTTAATTTTTCTAATCAAATTATGTAATATAAGTTTACCTTGAATAATAATTTTCTTCACAATTAAAAATGATTAACAGGATTACACTAGGCATTTTTTTTCCAGAGGCCAAACCCTCCTTACTCTCTCAGCTCTTCCTCAGAACAGAACAGAGTGAATCTGGAAACTTAGTCTTCCCAGAGTTTTTATATTCATGATAATACCTAATGCTTCCTCACAACATGTGGCTGGGTACCTAATTGTCACTTAATAAATAGTTAAATGTCTGCTGCAACCAGCAGATGCTGCCAACAAGATTTTGGCAAGCCCTCGATTCTGTCAGTTTATGGCTGAAATCTTTGACAGCCCAAAGCACCGTTTATCTGTGGTGTTGACTAGAAAGAGAGCAATGTGCTTTAGGCCTAGGCGTGCTCATGACAGAATTGGCATTCTGCTTGAAAATGTTAGATGTGCGACATATTTTTGTTCCCATGAATAACTGCTCGACTTCCCTATAGAGGAGAACTGTAGGGGCTCTTTGGGGGAAGTAATTACTTTATTGATGGATAACCAAACACAGTCAGTCAGTCAGGCCCTAGGCACTGTTGAATGTGGTCCAGGTACTTTCAGATCGACACTAGAAAGGAGTACACTATGCCGGCATTTGTTTGGAGGTTTGATTTAGTGATGACACAGCCTTCTGCTCCGTGTCCATGCTGTTCTGCATCCTGTAGTAAGAAGTTTTTCTCTATCTGGCTGTTATATAAGATGTCATAGTACTTTTGGACTGATATAACAAAATGCTGTAGACTGGTGGCTTATAAACAACAGACATTTATTTTTCATAGCTCTGGAGGCTGCGAAGTCCCAGATCAAGGCATGAGTAGATGCCCTGTGGGCTGAGAACCCGCTTCCTGGTCCATGGATGTCTCTCTTCTCATTGACTGCTTCACGTGGAGGGAGGGGCGAGGGAACTTCTCGGGTTTTCTTTTAAAAAAGCACTGACACCCTTCATGAGGGGTCCACCCTCATGATCTAATCACCTCCCAAAGGTCCACTTCTGAACACCATTCTACTGAGGATTAGGTTTCATCCTGTGAATTTTGAGAGGATGCAAACATTCAGCCTACAGCATAAAGTCATATATTAGCCTTGTGCCTGTATATTTCTCAATTCTCTCATCTCCTCACACGATGGAATCTTGGTCATGCATGTATTCTACTGGTCACCTGCCTGTAAGTGTCAGTATACTGAAGTCCATTGGCATATTTTCCACCGTCTGACTTGCAGATGGAATTTGCTAAACAGCAACTGTTCTAAGGGTGTCCTTCTCATTTCTCCTTCCATATTGTAGCACCCCCATGAAGTATGGTTTTCTGAGTGGTAGACTCATTTCCCTGTAATTAGTTCCAACTCAGTTTAAATTTCACAGCATTGATAATATTAAAATAAATATCATAGTTTAATTTACCTATATATAACATTAGGTTGGCCAAAAAGCCTGTATGGTTTTTTCCATTAAATGAAAGACACAGTTTTCATTTTCTCCAAATAACTTCATTGATTTGGAGATTTTGAGTATGTTAGCTATCTCCAGCCTGGTAGAACATTGATTGTTCTCAATTAATATCTTGGTTTAATTGCTATCAACTTCAGCTTACTGTACTGACTGTGGAGCATCATCCAGTGAGAAATCTCCAGCATGAAACTTTGCAAACCACTTTTGACACATTCAATCACTCACAGCACCTTCTCCACACACTGCACAAATCTTTTTTTGCATTTCAGTTGAGTTTTGACCTTTCTTGAAATAATACAGCATAATATGCTGAAACTGTTATGTATCTGCTTCTATCTTCAATATTAAAATGACTGCAGAAAAATTCACCCATTTTGATAAGTTCTGTTTAATGCACACTAATATGACAGCTGCCACAGTACAATCTAGCAAAATTGTTTTGAATGAAGTTAAAGACAACTGAGCACTACTAGAGCCATCGTATGAAAAAAACTAAACAAACTTTTTGGCCAACCCAATTATTTCTAATAAGCTGCAATATGACTTCTTATTAGTTTTAAAGGAAATTGATCTTAACAGTGATGGAAATTCTATTCTAGACTCTTCTGAGATTTGTACATTTATTTGAATATTTTTCCTAAAATAGAGCCTGATTTTTAGTTTTGTTGGTTACGTAGTCCCTTTTTCAAATTATAGAGAGTCTATAAAATTTACAAAGGAAGACAAAATCCTGAAACTGTTAGCTGTGGTCATCCCTAGAACTTATGGTTAGGGGCAGTTGGAACAAGAGAGAATAAGAAGATGGAGAAACTTTATATAATTTATATTTTACAATATAGTATTTGAAATTTTATGTTGAAAGTATATAACCTCCTAAAATGAAAAATGATAGGAGCAATATTGATTTTTTCCTATACTTCATCACCTCATTCATTCACTTTTGCATTCCCTCATTCAATCCATATCTGTTGGATACTTAATAAGTTATCACTCTGATGAATAAAAGAACAAATAAAACAGAATCCCTGTTAACAGTCCAGAGAGCAAACCTATGGACACAGCAGTGATTCTAGTACTATATCATACAGTTTGCAAATTATTGCATTATAGTGGTTAATAATGTCTCCTCTATTGTTATACGGATTTGCATCCTCACTGTATTATTTACTAGCCATATGTTGGGAATGTTACTGAACCTCTTTGCGTGCCATTTGCACCCCCAGTAAAATAGGACTAATTAAAACACCTACCTCGTCATGTTGATGGGGAGACTAAATGAATGAATATATGTGGAGTACTTGGAGCCATGTTTGGCAAAGAGTAAATAATCAGTAATTTTTTAGGTACCTTACCAGAAAGTACAAACACACATGCAAAGCACTCTTTTGGGAAGAGGAAATTAGAGGAGGCTCCCTTAGCAATCATGGTAACTAAGTTAAATGCTTAAGAATATTTTGGACTTTCTGAGTGAAAAAAGACTGGATATTCTGCTGAGCTTGTGAACTAGGATCCAGACTGCTAAAACGTTTCATTTTATTTGCTGAATGTTTTAACTTTGTAAATATTATCTTCAAATATTTAATATCAGGACATTTCACATAAAAAACAGATCTGGTATTATATACAGATAATGTATTATAGAATTATACACTTGAACCTATATAATTTTATTAACTAATATTGCCCCCCAAAATTCAATAAAAAGTTTTAAATAAATAAATACATATTTTTATTGAATTTATCAGGGTGATATGAGTTAATAAAATCATCTCAGTTTCAGGTATATCATTATATAATCATCTGTGTATTGCATTGTGTGTTCACCACCCCAAGTCAAGTCTCTTTCCATCACCATTTATCCCCCCCGTATCTTCTCCTATACCCCCTATCCCACGTTTCCCTCTGGTAGTCACCATACCGTTGTCTTTGTCTATGAAGTTTGTTTTTTCTTTGCTTAATCTCTTTACAATTTTCACCCAATTACCAAGCCCCTTCCCATCTGAGAGCTGTCAGTCTGTTCTCTGTATCTGAGTCTGTTTCCATTTAGCTTGTTATTTTATTTTGTTCATTAGATTCCACATATAAGTAAAACCGTATGGTACTTGTCTTTTTCTTAGCATAATACTCTCAAGGCCCATCCATGCTATTTCAAAAGATAAGATTTCCTTCTTTTTTACAATTGAGTAATATTCCATGTGTAAATGTACCGCGGTTTCATACACCAATACTGAACTATCAGAAGAGGAAATGCAGAAAACAACCCCATTCACACTTGCTTCAAAAAGAATAAAATACCTAGGAATAAATCTAACCAAGGATTTCAAAGACCTACACTTGGAAACTTATAAGACACTGAAGAAAGATATTGAGGAAGAGATACAGAAGTGGAAACATACACCGTGTTTACAGATAGGAAGAATTACCATTATTAAAATGTCCTTACCACCCAAAGCAGTCTTTAGATTCAATGCAATTCCTATCAAGATATCAATGGTGTATGTCATAGCACTGGAACAAATATTCTGAAAATGTATATGAACCCACAAAGACCCCAAGATAGCCAAAGCAATATTGAGGAAGAACAAAGTTGGAGGAATCACACTGCCTGATATCAAACTACTACAAAGCTGTAGTAATCAAAACAGCATGATACTGGCCTAAAAACAGACATACAGATCATGGGACAGAACAGAGAGCCCAGGAATAAACTCACACCTTTATGGCCAATTAATATTTGACAAAGGAGGCAAAAACATACAAGTAAAGACAGTCTTTTCAATAAATGTTGTTGGAAAAATTGGACAGATATCTGCAAAAAATGAAACTAGACTAGTTTTTTGCACCATACATAGAATAAACTCAAAATAAATCAAAGACTTAAATGTTAGACTTGAAACCATAAATTTCCTAGAAGAAAAAATAGGCACTGATATCTCAGACATTTCTCATTACAATATTTTTTATAATACATCTCCTCAGACAAGGGAAACAGAAGAAGAAAAATGGAACTACATCAAGGTAAAAAATGTCTGCACAGTAAAGGAAACCATCAACAAAATGAAGAGACAGCCCACTGAATGGGAGAACATATTCATTGGTAGATCTGATAAGTGCTTAATATCCAACATTTATAAGGCATTTATGAACCTCAATACCAAAAAACAAACAGTCCAATTAAAAAATGGGCAAAGGACTTGAATAGACACTTCTCCAAAGAGGACATGCAGATGACCAAGAGACATATGATAAATGCATACAAAAACCACAATAACATATAACATCACACCTGTCAGAATGGCCATCATCAATAAGTCAACAAACAACAAGTGCTGGTGAGCATATGGAGAAAAAGGAACTCTCATGCACTATTGGTGGGAATGCAGACTGGTGCAGCCACTGAGGAAAACAGTATACAGTTACTTCAAAAAAATAAAAATGGATCTGCCTTTTGACCCAGTGATTCCACTTATAGGAATATATCCAAGGAAACCCAAAAACACCTATTTGAGAGAACATATGCACCCCTATATTCATAACACCGTATTTACAATAGCCAATTTTATTTAGTATCTACTCATCTACTGATGGGCAGCATCAGTAGATGAGTGAATAATAAATACAATTTTAAAAAATCAGATCTTGAAAAGTCAGAACTATTAAACCTGTGCCCATGTGGCAGTAGTTGGTCAGAGCTGTGGGACAGTTTCATAAGATCCTTAGGCGAGGTCTTCACTTTCTATTTCCCCAGCACACCTTTGGACCCCTGACACTGGACACTTTGATAAGATGCACTTGTACTGTTGGTTTTTTTTCCATGCTGTGCCCTCCATACATACTCTGAAGCATTTTAGTTGTTGCCCCATGATAAAAGGGATCCTACAGGTTAAAGCTGAAGTAGATGATTAAGAGCTAAGCCAAGGTCAAATTCATGAAGGGCCTATTCTTTTTGATTGGAGGAAGAGTGATTGCATCCTGAAAGTGTTAGGGAGGCACTGAATGCTTAAAATATGGGGAACCAAATGATGAGAGGTGTTCTTTGGAAAGGCCATACTGGCATCACTTGGGGAGGTAAATAGGAAGGGTTTCGGCTGGTTCTATTTTTTTTAAATGCTGAGTTTAACATGCCCCAGAGATATATGCAAGCTAAGGTCATTATAACATGCCTCAGAGATATATGCAAGCTAAAGTCATTGTGTAAGTCCTAGGGCAACTTTAATAGCTTAAGCCATCAATTCTAGATTTATGGGGTTACTCAGATGGGGAAGGGGAGAGGCTTGGAGTTGAAATGACAAAAGTATCCACAATATTCAGACTAGGATACAGAGAATCTAGGACCACAAACAAAACTACTTTGAGACTGAAAGCTGTTTTCTACTTTTGCTGAAACATAGTTTATATACAATAAACTTCACCCATTTGAAGTGTTCAGTTGGATGAATTTTAGTAATTGTGTGTAGGCATGCAACCACCATCACAATTCCAATGTAGAATATTTCATCACACTGAAATGTTTCCTCTGTCCTTTCCTTTCGCTCTGTTCTCTGATTCCCCTAGCCAAGATATGGAAGCATCCTAGCTGTCCCATTGGTTCATTTTTACTTTTGCTTCCCTTGCTCAGGGGGCCATATCCAAAAAGATACCCCTAACACTGATATCAAATAGTTGACTACCTGTGCTTTTTCTTCTACAAAGGCAGCATTACCCTGATACCAAAACCAGACAAAGAAACTACACACACGCACAAATGAATTGCCACCCAATATCCCTGATGAACGTCATATTCTCTTGCTACCCATTTAATTTTTGTAGGATATACAGTGATGTATTCTTTAATCCCCGATATTGGTATTTTCCATTTTATCTGTCTTTGATGTCTTCTTTCTAGGTATAAGCTTACACATTTTATTTACTCTTTTCAAAGAACCAGTCTCGGTTTTATTTATTTTCTCTGTTCTTTTTTGATGGTATTGATTTCTGCTCACAGCTTTTTTATTAAGGCCTTCCATCTGGTCACCTCGAGTTAAATTTGCCTTTCTTTTCCTGATTTCTTAAAGTGAGAGCTCAGATCATTGCTTTTAATTTTTTATTGGTCATGCTATTAAGTTATCTCTGTTTTTTCTTCCTCTTCCCACCTTCACACAGCCCCACACCCCTCCCCAACCTCAGTCAATTTCCATATCGTTGTCGAGTCCATGGGTCAGATAATTGCTTTTAAATTCTCTTCTTTCCTTACATGAATATTTAAAGGTATAAATTTTCCTCTAATACTGGTTAAGCAGCATCTCCCAAATTTTATGTGTTTTATTATTTACTTCAATGTATTTCCTAATTTCCTTTTGATTTCTTCTCTGACCAGTCTATTATTGAGAAATATGTACATATTTCTCAATGATATATATGCATATGTTAATTTATACCATACATATAATTCCTAGTATTTGTTGCTTTTCTAGTTATATTATTATACTGATCTTTAATTAATTTGTGGCCAGAGAACACACTCTAGATGACTTCATTCTTTAAAATGTAATAATATATTGGGTTTTGATTTATGGTGCACTATTGTTTAACACAGTAATATACTATGTACACATGAACAGAATTTGTATTCTGATGTTATAGTGCTTAAGTAAATACCAGTAATGTGTAATTGATAAATATTTTTTTTAGTTTTCTATGCCAGATTTTTTGTACAGTTCTTGAAAAATTATAAGGGAGATAAATGGTAATAGAAAATATAATAAATAAATAAATACACAAGTAACCTCTGTATTAATGTGAAAAAATTATTTTGAACATTAATTGACTTTTAAAATAATTTTATGTATTTAAGAAAAGCAATGTGATTTTTTGATATAAGTATTCATTGTGAAATGATAACCCCAGTAAAACTTATCAACATACCCTCATCTTCCAAAGTTACCTTTTTTGTGTATGTGGGGTGAGGACCCTTGAGATCTCCTCTCTAAGCCAACTTCAGGTATGCAATCCACTGTCAGTACCTGTCGTCATCCCTAGGTCTCCTGTGCTCATTCATGTTACAATGAAAGGTTTTACCCTTTGATCCCTATCTTCCCTTTTCCCATCTCCAAACCTCTGGTAACTACGATTCAACTCTCTGTCACTACGAGTTCAATGTTTTTTCTTTTTAAAAGATTTCTCCTGTAAGTCAGATCATGTGATATTTGTATTTTTGTATCTGGTTTATTTCACTTAGCACAGTTCTGTGAACTGTTAAAATCTTCAAATCTGATTTGGGAATTATTTGTTTCTTCAATTATATTATTTTTGCATAATGTATTTTGAAACTCTGTCATTGGAGGCATATACATTTAGGACTATTTTCTTATATAATGGACACTTTATGAAGTATTCCTCATTATCTTCAGTGCAATAGTATTTTATATCTTGATATCTATTTTATCTGTTATTAATATGGCCATTTAACCCTTCTGATACTTATTATTTTTATGGTATATCATTTTCCATCTGTTTTTACTTATTTGTGACTTAAAGTGCTTCTCTTGAAGGCAGTAAGTTAGGCCTCTATTAAATTCTTCCTTAAAATCTCTGCTTTTTTACTGTAGTTGGTTAACATTAAGTATAATTATTAATATGGTTTGGTGTCTACAGTTTCATTATATTTGTTCCTTTTTTGTTTATTTTCCATTCCAACTTCCCTCCCTCCATTTTGGGGATTATTTTGAACATTCCTAGATTTTTTCCTAATGTTTCTACTGGCTTTTTTGCTATGTGTCCTCATATTTGGAAGTGGCCATTCTGAGAATTATGATAAAAAGCTATTACAGTTTACTATTCAGTTACAGTAAAGAATTTACCACTTCATATACATTGCAGAATCTTTGAAACCATATAGGTACATATATCCCCCAACCTTTATGCCAGAGTTCACAAAAATGACATAACTGTAAATAAAGTTTCATTGCAACACAGCCATGATTGTCCCCATCTGTGTTGCCTGTGGCCGCTTTTGTGCTACAGTGACAGGTCAGTAGCTGCCACACAGCTCTTATGACCTTCCTAACCTCAAATATTTATTTTTTGACCTTTATGTTTGTTATATGTATTACATTTTATACATTACAACCCCTCCGAAATGATGTCATGATGTTTGTTTTAATCAGTTGTGTGTATAATAATTAAATTGAGAAATAATAAAGCAAATAATCATTTGCATATCCCTAGAAATGTATGATTTCCAGTGCTTTTTGTTCCTTACTGAGCATCTGAGTTTCCATATGGTATTACTTCACTTCAGCCGGTGGAACTTTCTTTAGCTTTCTTTACATGTTTGCTGGCAACAAATTCTCTTATATATTTGTTTGTTTCCTGATTTATTTGATTAATCTGACAGTGTATTTGGCTGTGACTCTTGAAGGATGTTTTATAGAATATCCCGTGTAATGAATTCTGGGTGAACAGTTTTATTTGTTTGTTCTAACACTTTATCTTTTTTATTGAATTTATTGGGGTGACATTGGTTAATAATATTATATAGGTTTCGGGTGCATAATTCTATAATACATCAGGTGTACATTATATTGTGTGTTCACTACCCTAAGTCAAGTCTCCTTCCATCACCATTTATCCCCCCTTTACCCTCTTTTACTCCTCTCACCCCCACCCCCTTTCCCTTTGGTAATCACCATAGTGTTGTCTGTGTCTATGAGTTGTATATGTTGGGGGGATGGGGTGTTAATCCCTTCACCTTTTTCACCCAGCTCCTCAAACCCTCTCTCCTCTGACAGCCGTTCTAGCACTTCAGTAGTGCTATTCCCATCTCTTCTGGCCTGTGTAATGTCTGGTGAACAAGTCAGTTGTTAATTGAATTGTTGCCCTGTAGTAATGAGTTGTTTTTCTCTTCTGGAATTCGAGGTTTTCTCTTTTCTCCGCCTACAACGGTTTAATTGCTGTTCTTTTTACCTAATCTGATGATAATTTTCTACCTTTAATCAAATTTGGGGAATTTTTGCTTGTTATTCCCTCAGATTTTTTTCTAACTTATTTTGTCATTCCTCTTCCTCTGGGATTCCAGATAAACATAGAACAGACTGTTTAGTATTACCTAGTATTACCTAGTGTGTCTTTGAGGCTCTGTTCATTATTTTCAATATTCATGTATCTGCTCGCTACACAACTGGATAATTTCTATTGATTTTTTTCTCAAGTTCACTTAGTCTTTCCTCTGTCATTTTCATTTGTCTGGTAAACCCGTCAAGTGAATTATTGTTGATTATAGATTATTTTAAGTTCTGAATTTCCATTTCAGCTTATTTTGTTGTTTCTCTTTTTCTGGTGGTATTTACTGTATTTCCAACCACTGTGAGCATATTTTGTTTTACTTCATTGAGGGTTGTTCTGATAGCCGCTTCAAAATCCTTGTTTGCTGCTTCCAAAATCTGGGCCACCTAAGAGTTGGTCTTTAATGTGATTTGTCTTTATTTCCCTTGCTTCCTACTAGTTCAGCTTAATTTTCTATTGTATCTTGAAAATATAGACATTAAGTTTTAAGGATTTTGGATTCTATTATTTTTTCCTCAAATGTGTGATGTTCTTTACTTCTAACAAGTAATTATCTTAGTTGGATTTAAATTACAAAGTCTGCTTTTTGAGTGGCAGCTCTGGCCTCAGTTCAGATCTTTTTGTTTTTAGGTGAGCTCTTTTGTGTCTTTTCTGTGCACGCATGTGTCCAGGGTTAGGCAGAAATGTCAGCAAAAAGAATCAGCAATTTCCCTTTCTGCATTTTCCTCATGCTGTTCTTCAGCACTGGTTTCCCCACCTTTGCTTTTCTGGCTCTCTA
Source organism: Phyllostomus discolor (assembly GCF_004126475.2). NCBI lineage: Eukaryota > Metazoa > Chordata > Mammalia > Chiroptera > Phyllostomidae > Phyllostomus > Phyllostomus discolor. The sequence continues at coordinate 18,651,705 of NC_050198.1, read as the reverse complement.
GACCAGAAGTGCTTTAGTTTTTCCAGTACCTTGCTACCTCATGCACTGAATGACTGCCCTCAGCTCCAGGCTAAATTTCATGAAAATGGACTTTTAATTTATACAACCTCACTTTTGAGCATGTGGTCACCATTAGATTCTGACAGCTGCTGTTCACTTTCCAATGCCTACAATTGTGCATTCTTGGTATAATGTCAAATTTGTGTGTGTGTGTGCATATTTTCTGTGGAAGAGCCATTCTGGCAAGGACTTGTTCTGTCATTACTAGTAAGATCCTCGAGCTTCGATAAATTCATTTTTATTAATTTATAGTTGGTTCCAATATGATGTTTCTACAATATTTTTTGCATTTTCAATTCTCTTTGTCATTTTAATTAACTTCTTGTGTAGAAATTGCCTATCACTGATATATTTCAAGACTGTGTTTTATATTTTCTCATATTTTAATAGTTTTTGTTGCAATTTTTCTATGTTCTACAATAAAAAGTACATATTATTTTTACAAAACAAACTTACAAAGCTTCAGATTTACAACATGGTAAAAGTGTGTTGCAATGATACTTTGTGCAGATATTTGTGAGACTATTAATTTAAGTTTACATCAGGCTTGTTATAATTATAAAAAAATGAAAAAATAGAATTTATTCCTTTATCACCAGGCTTTATTTGCCATATCTTTTCTGTACCACATCAATTGAATATCATGTTTGCTTTTAGGCAAATGTTTTAAATAAATATTTCTGGCATTATGAATTACATATGTCATGTGGTAATTCATCTCAATAGTAGATATCATCTTGAGTGATAGAGGCCCCATGGAATATCTGGGGGAGGTGTTCAATATCATTTAAAAACACACATTTTTTCCCTAGAAATGTGTTAGGAACTGATAATCCCTTCCCTGCACAAACATTTCTTTTACTTCTCTTTAGTGCTTATAAATAGCTCGTGGATCATTAGAGTAATCCCCTGAGCAAGTTTAAACAGCTATTTCAGAAACAGAGAAAAGAAACATCAGTGCAACAGAGATTTATTTTTAACACTCTGACTTCCAAGTCAGAATCGATTTTTCTTTTGTCCATAATGGTGATTGGAAGGTGAAGGCTAGGAATTGGAATCTCAGATTTTATCTTTTTATAGTTTATGAAATATGAGCATTTTTAAGACAAAAGAAACTGCTGTGCAGGGATGTAATTGATTACACTGTAGAGAGTATTTTTGTGTGGTTTAAGATATCATATAAGTAGGATAGCTTAGTGATTATTCTTTCAGTTTCCTCATCTATACAGTTCATTAAATAATAATTCCTCATCAGGTTTTGTGCAGTTTTCAAATTTTCGAATTTTTGAAAAGTTGTCATTGTCAAGTAACTTTTAAAAGAAATTAGCCCTGGCTGGTGTGGCTCAGTGGATAGAGCTCCAGCCTGTGAACCAAAGGGTCACAGGTTCGATTCCCAGTCAGGGCACATGCCTGGGTTGTGGGCCAGGTCCCCATTAAGGGGTGCATGAAAGGCAACCACATGTTGCTATTTATCTCCCTCTTTTTCTCTTTCCCCTCCCCTCTCTCTAAAAGTAAATAAATAAAACCTTTAAAATGTTTAAATTCTCATCTGTGAATACTGACATTAAAATATTTTAAATCAATAACCTGTCAGTCTACTTTAAGAGACAGTGAAAATAATAGTGACCTAAAGCCAAAGGAAACATAAGGAAAGACATAACTTAAACCATAGTGGACATAAATAAAGTATAGAATGGAAATGCAATGCACAAAAGTCAGTAAAACTAGAAGTTGTTGATTGAAAAGATTGATAGAATTGATAAACCTTTCACTAGACTAATAAAAAAAGAAGACCTGATGACATCAGGAATGAAAGACGGAAATCACTATCAACCTGCCAAAACTAAAATGTCTTATTAGGAATATAATAAGCAGCCATATGCCAAGAAATATGACATTGATAAAACGGGCAATTTTTTAAGAAAACGCAAACAACTGGAGCTGACTCAAGAAAAGAAAGAAAATCTGGACTAACATATAACAAGTACCAGAAAATTAATAATTAAATAACCTACATGCAAGGCAATATCCAGGCCCAGATTGCTTCCCTGGTAAATTGTACCAGATGTTTAGAGAAAAATAAATTCCAAGCCCTTAGAAACTTCTGCAAAAATAAAAGTGGTGGGAAGACTTCCCGAGTCTATGAGCCAGCACAAAAACCAGGCAAGGACATCAGTAGGAAAGAAGACTACAGCCATAAGCTTTATAAATACAGATGCAGAATTCCTAAGCAACAAAATATTAACAGTGTATAAAAAGGGAATAAGAAAGTGTGCGTGTGTGGGTGTGTGGATTGTTGGTATAATGACCAAGTGGGATTTATCCCAGGAATGCAAAATTAAAATCCAAAAATCAATCAATATAATACACTCCATCAATAAGGAACAAAAAACACGATCCTTTCAATAGACACACAGAAGCCACCACCAATGTCACAATGAAAATACTCAACAAACTTAGAGGTGAACTTCCTCAAAATGGAAAAGGACATGTAAGACACACCCATACCTAATAGCATACTTATATATAAAAGCATACTTAATGGTATACTTTACCATTATTATTAGCAAATGGAGGTGGTGCAAGCAGATGTCACTCATGCCACTTCTTCTGATGTTGTACTAGATATTGTAGTCAAGGCGATTTGGCAAGAAAACAAAAGTCACCAACATTGAACCACAGCAGTGAAACCTTATTTGTATATGACATTATGTCATATGTAAAATATCCTGAATAATTCACTAAAAGCCTATTAGAAGTAATGATAAGCGTAACCACGAGTGCAAGACTTGTACACTAAGTAGTACAAAATATTGCTGAGAAAAAAATGAAAGAAAATCTAAGTAAATGTACAGACATCCCATGTTCATGGATTGGAAGACGTCATATTGTTACCATGGCAATATCCCCCAGAGCATTCTACAGATAAAATGCAATTTTTATAAAAAACTCAGCATCATTTTTCATAAGGAATTGACAAGCTGATTCTAAAATTAACATGGAATTGCATGGGATCCAGAGTGATTAAAATGATCTTGAAAAAAAGAAAAAAGAAATTTGGAGGACTTACAAGTCCCAGTTTCAAAAGCTACGCATAGCTGTAATAATCAGGACAGAGCAAAACTGGCATGGTGGAGAAGGTGGTGTCACTAGAATTGAATTGAGGGTCCAAAAATCAGCCCTCACATTTTGGTCAGTTGATTTGACAAGGGTGCTAAGATGATGTAATTGGGAAAGAATTTGCTTTTCGATCACTGCTGCTGGGACAACCGACTGTCCACATACAAAATAATGAATTTGCATCACTAACTCATACCAGATGCGAAAATTATCACGAAGAGCATCATAGAACAAAATGCAGGTGCTAAAACTAGAAAACTCTCACAAGAAAGCATAACAGTAAATCTTGATGACCTTGGGTTAGGGAACGGTTTCCTTGATGTGACACCAAATGTAAAAATGACAAAACAGAGATGAGGTGAATCAGTCTTCATCAGATCTAAAGCTTTTGTGCTTCACGTTCCCATCAAGTAAGTTAAAAGACAGTGGAAAAATGAGGAAAATCAATTTTCAGACCGTATGTCTAACAGGGAACTTGTATCCAGACCACATCAACCATTTTTACAACTTTGCAGTCAAAAGAACAAAATATCCAATTTCAAATGACAAATGATATTAATAGATCTCCCCAAGAAGATATCCCCAAACCAGTAAGTATTATGAAATGATGCTCAACATCATTATTAATTAGGGAAATGCATTGGAAACCATGAAATGTCATTCAGCACCTTCTAGACTTATCTATAATAAAAAATACAGACAATAACAAGTGTTACTGGAGACAAGACTTTGCTTATGGAAATGTAAACTAGTTCAGCTGCTTTGAAATACAGTTTGTCAGTTCCTCAAAATATTAAACAGAGATTTACCATTCTACACCTACAGATATGTCTCAGAGAATTGAAAACAGGTGTTGAAAACTTGTACACAAATGTTCGTAGCGGCATACATGTATTCATACTAGCCAGAAGGCCTGATACAACCTGAATGTCCATGATCTGATAAATGCATGGACATGTGGTATATCCATACACTGGCACATTATTCAGCCATTGGAAAGAATGAAATATTGATATATTCTACAACATGGATGAACATTATAACATTATGCTACATGCAACAAGCTAATCAATAAATGCCACAATGTGTGATTCCTTTCATACGAAATGTCCACAGTGGGTAAATTCTGTATATAAAGACAGAAAGCAGATTTGTGGTTTCCTAAAGCTGCGAGTACAGGGACGAATGGGGGCATAACTGCTGATGGGGGTGAGGTTTCTTTTCCGGGCGATGAAAATCTGCTAAAATTAAATTGTGATTGTTGCACAACTCTGTGATTATATGAAAAACCATTGAATTGTACAGTTTCAATGGGCATTTTATGGTTTGTAAGTTAGATCTCATTAAATCTGTGTTGTTGTTGTTTTTTTTTTTGAAATGTCTTACCAGAAGAAGATACACTATATAGGATGATATAACTGGATCTTCTATTTCAAGTTCTGGATTCTGTATGGCTCTCGTTCCCTGGCTGCTGGTGTTTGAGTTGTGGCAATTGACTGCTTTCGGCCTGATTACTTTTCTTCGATGACTCAGGGATTCTGCAAACCTAGCTAAGCAGATTTGTGTGCTGACCCCAGAAACTAATGAAATGCCTACCTTACTGTCAAGAAAACCCTGTGTGTTTGGTTGCCAAAAGGAGATAAGCCTCAAAAAACATGGCTGAATACCCACCCACTGGATCACTGAGCATTTGACAGCGTTAGCCTTTCCACAATTAGACCAGCGTTCAGGTTTAGAAGTGAATTGCAAAACTGGATTAGAATGTGAAACCTGAGACGTGTGTTTTTATCAATTAGGCTTCGCCACCACCCTCCTCCTATTTCTAATTTGTATCCACATGTAACAAGAGCTGTGGTGCTTTGATCATTAATTTAGCAGTTTAAAAATACTAAAAGTAGAGAAGCTACATAAACAATGACAGTGACTAGAGTTAGAGACATGTGATGGCTAGACTAGACTGGATGTCCTAGATGGTCTGCTCACATGGCTGACGGCTGATGCCATCTGCCAGCTGAAAACACAGTTGTGGCTGTCAACCATGAAACAACACATGGCCTCTGTATTTATCTTGGATTTTTCATAACATGGTGACATATATATATCAATCTCTCCATCTCTCTCTCTCTTTATCTCCTCCTCCCTTCCTCTCTTTCTCTCTCTTTTTTCTCTCTCTGTGTTTCTACCCTCCCATCCCAAATAATTCCCATAGTCATACAAAGAAACTCAAGGACAAAAAAAAAAACATTTTCTTATTCCCCACTCCAAGTATTGCCCCATCTGTCTCCTAATTTCAGTTACTCTTCAAATGTATCTTGTAAGTTAATTTTGTTTTTATCTCAGCATAGCATAACTCATAATAGTAAAGTCTCTGGAATCTGACCAACTAAGATTAACATAACATGTACAAAATTCATGTATTCTTACCACCTTATGGTCTTTTATCAATGGTCAGAAACACAAGTTAAAGAATAATTTGTGTTTGTGTTAAAGAATAGTAAGTACTCATATTTGACTAGTCCTGGTTTTAAAGGAAGTGTGTCTCAAATTTTTCCAGTAAGTGTGACTTTTGCTGTAGACTTTTGAATATAACCACTTATCAAATTTAGTAAGTTCTCCTTGATTCAAATTATTATGAGAATTCTCCTATTGAGATAGTTACATTTCTCCCTTCAAGTTTAATATGGAGTATAAATTCCCTAATGGTGAAACTATACATTTTATGATGCATTTCTGAGAAAAACTCTACCTGAAAATATGTTTCTAAGATATTATCATTGGATTTGCTTAGGGTAGATGTGATTTCTATGTTTATGGGTGAAGTAAGCCATAATTTTATTTTCTTTAATATCCTTAAAGTGTTCTGGAGCCAAGGCTGTATATTAGCCATATAAAATTGTCAACTTTCCTTTTGTTAAAAATGATTTATTTCTCCCCTTTATTTTTTCACACACTGTATTTCTTGTTTCACTTTTGCTCATTTCCTGCTTCACATTGTGTAGATAAAAATGTCTTCTGTGGGTAGAAGTGGAAATAACTAATTTTTATTGTTCTCATTCTTTTTGTGGGGTTTCTAGTTGTTCAGTAATTAATCAGTTACTTCTGTAATCTTGCTTCCTACTCTATGCAATGAGAAATCTTTTTTTGTTTTATGTATTTATTTATTTACTTAACTTATTGATTTTTAATTTGTTAATTTCTCACTCATCTCCACTTGCTTCTCCTTTGGCCTCTATCAGCTTCTTCTATCTGTGGGTGTGTTTCTATTTTGTTTTGTGTATTAATTTGTTTTGCTTGTATTAGAGTCCACATATAAGAGAAATTGTGCAGTGTTTGTCTTTTCTCACCTGACTTGTTTTATGTTTCATAATGCTCTCTAAGTCCATTCATATTGTCATAAATGGCAATATTTCACTTTTTATTGCCGAGTCATATCTCATTGCATATGTACACCACATTTTCTTTTTGTGTTCATTTATCAATAGTCATCTAGATTACTTCCATATCTTGACTATTGTAAATAATGTTGCAGTGAACAAAGGATATGTTTTTTCACATAATTTTTGAATTAGTGTTTTTGTTCTCTTCAGATCAGTACCTAGATCTGGGCCACATGGCAGCTGTAGTTTTAGTTTTTTGAGGAATCTCTATACTGTTTTCCTTAGTAGTTGTATTCAAAATTCTGTCTATCTCCTTATCTTTTATTTTATTTTATTTTATTTTATTTTATTTTATTTTATTTTATTTTATTTTATTTTATTTTGACTTTTTCTTTTTTTAATAATTTTTTATGGTTGTTCAGGTACAGTTGTCTCCATTTTCACTCCACCTTGGCTTCCATCCACTCACCCACCCCCACCTCCCACCCTTGAACCTACCACCTTTGGTTTTGTCCATGTGTCCTTTATACATGTTCCTTGACGACCCTTCCCCTGGTTTCCTCCACTATCCCTCTCCCCCATACTCTCTGGTCACTGTCAGTTTTTTCTTTATTTCAATGTCTCTGGCTCTATTTTGCTCACTTGTTTGTTTTGTTGATTAGGTTCCACTTATAGGTGAGATCATATGGTATTTGTCTTTCACTGCCTGGCTTATTTCGCTTAGCGTAAAGCTCTCCAGTTCCATCCATGCTGTTGTGAAGGGGAGGAGCTTCTTCTTTCTGTATACCTCTTTTGAAACAAGGCCACCAAAATTGTATAGATTTTCAGGCACCACACAATTTTTATCTAACTCTGGGAGTCAGGAAAGAAAGACAGGTTGGGGGGTGTTAGAGTCAGATAGGGTTACCGGAATGTACTGAGCATGGCTACAAACCAAGACTGAGGATGATGTGATAGGAAAGCCAACAAAAGCAACAGACTCCTCTTTAAATGTGGGCAGCTTTTCGCTTCTCAAAAAGAGAAATGTGTTTTGAAGGGGTTGAGGAGCACTATTGAAAGTGAGGATGAGAAACGTTGCTGATTATGGCCATACTATTAGCTATTATTAAGTAAAAGACTTATACATCTTCAATTCTGAATATCTCACACAAATATATATCCTGAGTGTGGCGATAAATTCTCTAATCCTTACAGCAAGCTGATAGCTTAGCTAATAACATCCCTATTTTGTGGCTACAGAAATAGCAGAAATGAAGATTATTTGAATGGTCTTAAGACCTCACAGCTAGCAAACAGGAAGTTTACGCAGGGCGCATTGTTTTCTGTGTACCACTCTCTCCCCAAATGAGGTTAAGCACGTTCTGAGAAATATATTGAAAATACACACACCTTCAAAGATTACTATTCAACATCTGCTGCTGCATGGTACTGTCTTGATTGTTTTGGTCTCCCTTTTGTTTGTTTTTTAAACTTCAAATAGACTTCAGTGTGTTTTGCTTTGGCCATTTTATTACCTCTTATGTGCCAATCACAGTGTAAAACGTGCTGCTACAGTAAGAGGGAAGAATAGAAAGGTTAAAGTAAAAAGTGGTCATTGACGCTCACCCTATGCTTACTTGTTTTATGCTGCTCTTCCTAGCAAAACCATTCCTATCCCAGAGCATTTCCTCCAGTATGAATTGTAATATTTGCATTTACACTCTTCGTCTGCAAATGAGCGCTCTTCTGGAATGAACATCTGATCCAGCCATTCAATTAGATGGGGAGAAAGAAGGTAGCCAATGATACCGCGTAACTTGAAGAGTCCCGCGAGAATAACGAGAAGGACCAACAGGTATTAAACCTCTTACACATCTGCGGGAACACATACTTCATTTTAGATGAAGTTTCGTTCTTTTGCATTCTTCATTATTGTATTCAGTGAGTATCACTTTAAATTGTGTTCCTCTTGCGTATCTGACTCTCTTAAGGGCTGGATTTTATCTATTTGCCATCTTCACTGAAGTGTCAGTGAACTGGAGAGAATACTTGTTTGGGATTTCTGAGGAAATAGCTTAATTCACATTTCAGTAAGAAAAAAGAAAAAGCTATTGCTGTAGAGGCTGAAATAGTTTGCGCTAACCAAAATGTTACAGCAGAAGGAATAACATGCATACGTTACGTTTAGCAGTAAGGCTACTCCTAGGTTCTAGTTCCTGTAATTTATTTTACTTTATTTTTATTGTTGACACTGTTACAGATGTCCCCATTTTCCTCTCCTTTGCCCCCCCCCCACCTCCTGCCCTCGCCTCTCCTTCCCTCTGGCCATTACCACTCCATTGTCTGTGTCTATGGTTTTTTTATTTGTTTGTTTATTTGTTTTTTTACATTTATTTATTGCCGATAAAACCACATATCATGAGACCTATACTCTTACATTTTGGAGTATATAGTACAGTATGGTTAACTGTAAGCACAGTGTTGTACAGCAGATAGCTATAAACTTTGCATCTTCCATGACTGAAACTTTAGACCCACTGAAAAGCAGTTCCCATTCCTATGCCCTGCCCCCAGCTCCTGGCAACCACTGTTCTTCTTTCTATGTCAATGACTTTGACTAGATGCCTCATAGAAGTGCTTCATGCAATATTCATACTGCTTACCTGGCTTACTTCAATTAGGATAATATCCTCAAGGTCAATGTAGCATGGGGCAGAATTTCCCTTATTTTATGGCTGAGTAATATTCCATTACATGTGAATATCACATATTCTTTACCCATGTATTTGTCAGTGGTCACTTCGATATTTGTCTGCTACCTCTTGACTATTATGAATAATACTACAATGAACATAGGGGTGTAGGTATTTCCTCAAGGCCGCTATGTCACTTATTTAGGATAAATACCCAGAAATGGAATCGCTGGATTATATCACAGTTCTGTTTTCAATTTTTTGAGGAACGTCCATATGGTTTTCCCTAGAAGCTGCACCATTTCACGTTCATGTCTGCAGTGTTCAGGGGTTCCCCTTCGTCCACGTCCTTGCCAACACTTCTTGCTTTCGGTTTTTTGACAGTGGCTGTCATAACAGGAGTGAAGTGATATCTTACTGTGGTTTTCATTCGCATTTCCCTGGTGATTAGTGATACTGAGAAACATTTCACATACTCACCGGCCACGTGTATTGTCTTTGGGGAAATGTCTACTTAAGTCCTTTGCCCATTTTTTAATCAAACTACATAGTTTTTTGCTATTGAGTTGTAGGAATTCCTTATACCTTTTGGAAATAAATCCCCTTTCATATATATTGTTTGTGAATGTTTTCTCTCATTGCAAAGGTTGCATGTTCACCCTGTTTATTTCCTTGGCTGTGCAGAATCTTTTAAATTTGATGCAGCCCCACTTGCATTTTTGCCTTGGCTGTCTGTACTTTTAAGGTCATCACCAAGAAATCATTGCCAAAACTAAAATCATGGAGCTTTTCCCCTGTTTGTTCAAGGAGTTTTATAGGTTCAGATCTCCCATGAATGCCTTTATTCCATTTCAAGTTGATTTTTGTGTATGATGTAAGAGAAGGGTCCAATATGATTCTTTTACACATGAATATTCAGTTTTCCCAGTACCATTGGTTGAAGAGAATATTTTTCCCCATTGTGTATTCTTGACGCTCTTGTTGAAGATCAGTTTAGTGTATATCTGTGGGTTTGCTTCTAGGCTCCCTCTTTTGTTCCATTGTTTTATATATCTGTATTAAACTGCTTTGATATCTGTATTAAACTGTTTTTATACATCTGTATTAAACTATTTTTATATATGTATTAAACTGCTTTGATTAAACTGTATTAAACTGCCTCCCGAGGCAGCATTATAGTATGTTTTGAAATGAGCAAGTTCAAGGTCTCCAGCTTTGTTCTTTCTCAAGGTTGTTTCTGCTATTCATTGTAGGTCTACATAAACTTAGAGGGGTTTTTTATGTCTATTAAAATACTACTGGGGTTTTGATAGGGATTGTATTGAATCTGTAGATTGCTTTGGTTAGTACCGACATTTTACGGTAAAAAGTCTTCCAATGCATGAACATGGGATGTCTTTCCATTTTGTATCTTTTTAAATTTCTTTCAGCAAGTTTTGCAGTGATTAGTGTACGAGTCTTTTACCTCTTCAGCTACATTTATGACTAAGTATTTTATTTTGTTTCTGATGCTACTGTAAATGGCATTGTTGTCTTAATTTCTTTTACAAGTTATTCATTGTTAGTGTATAGAAATGCAATTTTCATATGTTGGTTTTGTATCCTGCAACTTTATGGAATTAGTTTTAATAATTCTATGCACTTTTATGGAATCATTAGGGTTTTCCATAAGATCATGTCATTTACAAACAGAAATAATTTTTAATTCTTCCTTCCAGTTTGGATTTTTTTTAATTAATTTATTTGTTGATTTTGAGAGAGAGAGAGAGAGAGAGAGAGAGAGAGAGATTTGTTGTTCCACTTATCTATGCACTTATTGATTGATTCTTATTTGTGCTCTGACCAGGCATTGGACCCACCACCTTGGTGTATTGGGATGATGCTCTAGCCACCTGAGCAACACAGCCAGGGCATGTCTTTTGGATGTCTTTTATTTATTCATTAATTTAAAAAATATTTGACATTTGTATTTTAGACTGTAAGACAAAAACAAGCAAGCAAACCACCAAAAAAAATCTTGAAATGGACTTGTCAAATGATGAAAATGGAGCCCTTCCTGGAAAGGAGAAGGTAGATGCGTGCAGTTTATATTCAAGGTCACATGCGTCCTATTCACTGCTGGCATTGATCCTTCTTTGAGTCATAGCCTGGTGCATTTTCCTCATCTTCTTTTTATGCTTCCTCATCCATTTCTTCACCTTCTTCATTATAATCATCACTGTCATCATCTTCAATAGTTTCTCCAGTAAAGTATAACACCGATCTTGGGATTATACACTCGTGAAAAAAGTGACCAATTTCAAAGTGTGCAGCAAGGATAGATTCAGCATCATCATCCAGATGTCCACTCTCAGGAACATCAGGAGGGACAAAAAAATTAAAGAAAGAAACATTGGAAAGTGTTTGGAAATATTATGAATTGTAGTTTTTTTTTCCTTGCCTGATTGCTTTGGATAGCACTTCCAGTACTACGTCAAATAGAAGTAGTGAGTGTGTGCATCCTTGTTTTATTCCTAAGGCAAAGCTTTCAGGTTTTCTCCATCGAGTGTGATGTTACCTGTCAGCTTTTCGTATATGGCCTTTTTAATGTTTGGTTAATTCCTTGTCTTCTTACTTTGTTGGGTGTTTTTTCTTATTTTAATGAAAGGATGTTGAATTTCATTGAATGCTTTTTGAGCATCTAATGAGATAATCATGTGATTTTTAGCCCTTATTTTTTAATAGTATATACGACCTCTACTATTTTTTGTTAATTTGGTGTTATTGGAAATGAGGATAGATGGGTAATATCACTAATGAACATGTAAATGGAAAACATAAGACGTGAAATAAGAAAAAAATCATATAGGAAGCAATATAAAAAGAAATGTAATATAGAAAAGAATACTTTTCAACAGCCCTGTCTTCATTCAGCTGGTGAATTTTTTATTATAAACATCTGAGTTTGGTCATAAAAACAAAACTCTACAAATATTATGAGAATAAGATATTTATGTGGGAGATAGAACTTATAGTAGATGGTAAACTTAGCAAGAAATTTTCCCACCCCCTCTGTCTCTGTACCCTCCTGTTAACTAGGGCTTGGCCTAGTTAATGAATTTGAGTTAATGAATTCAGCCTACATTTTGTTGAAATTGAGTTTTTTCTTTGTTGCAGTATATTCCTTCAGTGTATTTGTATTTGTTTAGGCGTCAGGGTAGCATTTGAATTTGAGTTTTTGTATCACAGCAAACTTGTGAATTCTTTAGCCAATTTAGTTGTTAGGATAGAGAACTATGAAGAGAGAGCCCCCCAAAGCCCCAGAATTCATTTACAAAAAAAATATGTCGATTCTTACATGTTTAAACTTCAGTCACCTTCAAAGTCCTCTCTGTTTGATGCAATACTCATTGATATGTTTTTTCTTCTGCTCAGAACAGTTTTTGAACTCATTGATTTTGGTGCCTTTTAGTGCTTCTGCCATTTTTTGTTTGACCTCTTCCACATTGGTAAAATGTTTCCTCTTGAGGACTTTTTTCATCTTGGGAATCAAAAAAAAATTCACTCAGGGCAAGATTGGGTGAATAGGGAGGATGGGGCACAGGGGTCATGCCATTTTTTAGTTAAAAACTGCTAAACACTTAGCACAATGTGGGCAGATTTGCTCACCCATCATGAAATGGGCAAACACATTGAAAGAGTCTTCAAAAAAAATTCACTGAAGCCGAATGCAGCCTCTCACCACAACACCAACTGGTACACTGATACAGGTAGGATCATAGAACACTTGCCTAGCATGGGAAGCCTGTACTATAAGGAACCCACTCTCCAGAAGATAATTCTAGGGCTTTTGGGTCCCCCCTCATAGTCTTTCCACCAGTAACCTTGTGTTTTGTACTGGTGTCCACTCACCCTCCCTCCTCCGTACAACAAAATATGTCGGATCACTATATTGTACTCCTAAAACGAATGTAACTAATATAACATTGTAAACCACATATACTTAAATAGAGAGTAGTAATTTTAAAAGCAAACTAATTTACACATGGCTCTGCAAGGCTAGAGTTAAATACACTCTAAAGTTCATTAGAGTTACCCTCAAGCCTTGAACTTCTTAAAAAAGTAATACTTTGACATAGTGCTTATTTGAGATTTTTTTAATAATGCTTAGTACCAAGAGCTTTTGGATAGAACATTCTTTCAGAATAGCTCTCCAGATATTCCAGAGAACCATTGGATGTGAAGGCTGTCTAGTGGTTCACACAGATATGCAAGTACCTCTTACTTTTGGGCAATATAGCTATACTATGTCAATTCTCATTCAAATTAGAGTGGTTACTTTGACTCATTAGCTTATATTAGAGTTGAATATAATTTGAACCAGATCAGAAAATCCCTTCAGCAATACTCACATAGGCAAATGGCATATACCATATTTTTAGACTATAAGACACACCGAAGTTTTAGAGGAGGAAAAATAGGGAAAAAATTTTGAAGCAAAAAATGTGGTAAAATATTTAACAATATAATATTTCACCAATGTAAATGTAAACAGAACTCAACAGCAGCATTAACAACCATTATTCCTCCCAAATTCAGAGTCGGGGGTGGGAAGTGCATCTTATAGTCACCAGAAAGCATCGCATCATTTGGTTAAGAGTAATGAGAAGTTTGAGTAAAATGACCACTTACCATTGGGGGATCTTGAATACTTTAATGGAGAAGGCAATATGTGAGCTGGGCCTTTAAAACTGGAGAGGATTGTTTTTTAAACAAAAGGAACTAAACAAGACATTGCTAAGCAGAAAAAAATCAGTGTTAGGTAAGCATGGAGTGTGTATAGGGAATAGTAAATAATTCCATCAAACCGTGCATATAAGGTTCATGAAGGGAGAGGTGGGAGGATATGATTTAGGCTGAAGTCTGCAATTTCAAAGTCTTGAACTGAAATTTAAAATGACATTGAATCGGGAGTGTAGGAGACTGAGTGCTGGGACATAGACTCTTGACACTAAGTTGTTGAGTTGCACGAAGGAATTTTATAAAGTAGCTGTGTCTCAGTTTTCTGTACAATGAGGCACACTGATCTAGAAAAATCTTTACATTCCCTTGCAGATCTGAAAGTGTGACTCTTACCTTTACTCAGTAAATAACTGGGAACTCACTAAACATCCGAGAGTAATATGACAAAACCTGTGGTTAAGTAAGCCATTGAAAGTGACTTGGAAGAATTTAGGAGCAGGTTGGCACAGGGATCAGGACTGTCAATCAGGAAGAAGAACAATATTCTGTGTAAAATGAAAGAAGACCAAGGAAAAGTAAAGGAGAGAGACAGATGGACAAAATAGAAAATACAGGCATAGAGATAAGAGAACACTTCAGTATTACTTTAGTATCAAAAAGGACCACCTGACAAATATAATTTTTGAAAAATGCCCATGTTCATTTAAAAAATCATACTACAATGTGTTGGTATTTATTATTCTTCCTGATTTAAACTTTTAAGAAAGACATTAATGCTTTTTTGTGTGAAAAGCATGTTAAAAGTAAATTATATTTTCCTAATAGAAGGAATGGCATAGTGAAATTATTATTATTGAGAAGACAGGTGGGAAGGAACTGTGTGGGTTTCAAATACTGGGGTACTTTTGAAAGCCTCAATACCTTGGATGCCTCATTGCCACCTCCATGGTAATTACTCTCCACAAGAGTTTGAAGAAATATGCAAGAAAGAATAACTGATGTGGAGTGTGTCTTACTGATAAAAATGATGGAGTAGTAATATCAGAGTATCTGTATAAATGCATATAGGCTTGCTGAATATTTTTCAGGAGTTTCCAGTGTGTCTTCATTAATAGTTCCTACTAGAGTGATGTGATAGAGTTTAGCCTAAAAAAATAAATAAAATACAAAAGACTTTAAAATCATAATATGATCTTCATATTTAAAACATTGGCAATGATTTTATGCTAGATATTGATGGGGTGTTTTTGTGTTTTTTGTACGAGGTCAAAAAGGAATACTGAGATGGTGATATTTAATCTTAATTCCTACTATTTACTTAAAAGCTGTAGTTCTCAAACCACAATCACCAGAATTGTTATAACATAGATTTCTAGGAAACATTCTCAGAGAATTCACATTGCTTGCAATACTTTTCTTTATTGACCTTGGCCACTGATAACATTTAAATGGAGATATTTTTGAAATTATTTATTGTGATAACATTGGTTAATCACATTATATAATTCCAAGATGATAATTCTGCCCTATTATGCGGGAGTACGTGCGCATTCCTACCCTGCCCCCCATGAAGACATAATAATTCTGTTAGTGTTGTATATTTTCCAGGCATTAGATGTACAAAAATCCATATATATAATTTGGAGAACTTGCTAGTTGATCTCAAGACAAAGTTATGTCATGTTTTGTATGGATATTTAAAATCTTAAGTATTTTTCATGGCACTTTGTTGATTATTTATAAATACAATAGGCTAAATCTAACCTTTAACACATAATATTTGTTGACACTAAAGATTAGTACAAGTAGACATAATTTTAATTCTAAAACCTGAAAAGAAGACTAAGTTCCAACATTTTAACATAAGCATGAGCAAGCTCAAGGGCAAATAGGTAATATGTATTTTCATGTATTTACTGTCTTTCTCAATGGAAAAGTCATTTGTGCCTAGAAACTTATGAAGGTTTTTTTTTCATTTTAATCTTTTTAAAGCAATATATTTAAGAATATCACGTATTGTCATTTCCATTTTGAGGCATATTGTACCAGTAATTACCTTACCTTATGAAGGAAAACAATCAACCTAACCTTTCTGATAGTAGAAAATATTTAAATATAATTATATTCTGTGGTTTTTATTTTTAGTTTTGAATAAATAATATAGCAATATGATTTAAAATTTAAAAGTTATAAAAGGGTAATATGGCCCCTTCTACTGCTCTCAACCAGTCACCTAGCTTCCTTCCCCAGAGGTAAACAAGGTTAGCAGTTTCTTCCCTGTCCTTTCACAAACATAAAAGTAGTCTAACTATGCAGTAAAATCTAACTAGAGTTGCTTTTTTTAATGCAAAATACATTAATTACTTAATAAATAATAGCACAGGAATAAACTCTATGTCATGTACATACAACTGTAAAACTATTTTTGCCCAGCCCTGTACATTCCTGATTTTATATGGATACTAAACTATATTGTTGTATACGTGGTCCTGTTGTTTTAAGGCTTTCTAAAATTAAATTTATTGGGGTGATATTGGTTAATAAGAGTATATGGTTTCGAGTGTATGATTTTATGATACATGGTCTGTATATTGCATTGTGTGCTCACCACCCAAAGTCAAATCATCTTCCGTCGCATATATTTGAGCCCCTTTACTACCCACCCCCATTCTTCCACCACATGGTGCTTTACTGTGTCTGTGTGAGTTTTTGTTTGTTTGTTTTTCTTGTTTGTTCATTTGTTGTTTTTAGTTGTATTGCCCATATATGAGTGAAGTCATATGGTTCTTTTTTCTGCCTGACTTATTTCATTTAGCACAATATTCTCAAGATCCATCTATGTTGTCTCAAATGGCAGTATTTCATTTTCTTTTATGGCTGAGTAGTATTCCATTGTATATACGTAGTATATCTTCTTTATCTAATCATCTGTTGAAGAACACTTCAGTCGTTTTATGTCTTGGCCCCCATGAATAATACTACAATGAACATAGAACTTCATATATCTTTGTAAATAAATGTTTTTGAGTTTTTGGGGGTAGATACCCAGAAGAGTGAATGCTGGGCCATATAGAAGCTCTATTCTTAATTTTCTGAAGAACCTCCATACTGTTTTCCATAGTTTCTGTGCCAGTTTACATTCCAATCAGCAGTTTTTCTCCACAAGCTCTGTAACACTTGTTATAAGACTATACTTTCAAGGATCATTTCTATAGTTTGTCCTGTATTTACTTGACTAAAAATGTATCTTGGAAGCACATCCAAGATGGCGGTGGAGTAGGTGGTATGTATGCTTACATTTACCAAGATCAAAGTGGAATTACAAACTAAAATACAGAACAATGAACCTGAAAAACCAGTGGAAGTGTAGCTGAACAGAAGTCTTATAAGCACAGATTTACAGAAGAAAGCACATTGAGGCTGGTAGAAAGGATGGAGACACATAAAGCATTGTCTGCTGAGATTTTGAAGAGATACCTTAGCTGCAAAGGTTCCCCTGAGGTGTTTTGTATCTCAACCCATGCAGGGCCCCAAGCCCAGAACACCAGAGCTGAGAAGAAGTGCTCACATAACATCTGCCTGTGAAAAGCAATGGGGATTCTGTCCACCATGGAGAGACTGCTAGATAAACAGGTGTGCCCTTAAAGGGCCAGCACACAAAATCTCATTTGTAGCCACTCACTATGGGCTCTGGCAGAGGGAAGGCAAAGTGGATTAGGGTCGTGTGAGGACAGACCGGGGTTTTCAGCTCTTGGGAGACAGCTGAACGGACAAGCTGCCAGAATCCGTGTGCTGACTCCCTCTCCCAAACCCAAAATGCCATCTTGCCTGGCTGTAGCTATCTCCTCTTATGGCATCAGTCTAAGGGAATACAACAATCCCCATCCTGTGGGCTCCCTGTTGCCCCTCATGGAGCTCGGGCCCTGTTAGCTGCCTGGCTGGGGTATAGATGTCTGGACAGACTAAGGGAGTGTCAGTGACTGATTCGTAGCTTTGGGATAGGGGCCATTTCTCCCACTTTCCTGTGAACTTGCCTAGTGCTTCCCCTTCATAGAAGATCTGCTAGCCCCACCATTTGGGCTTCTGGCTGCCTCACCCTCATGATAACCAAGGACCCCACCCTGTTGAGCTTGATCCCTGAAAGAATCTGGGACAGACTGAGCTGTGTGACTCTAGGACAGGGGCCATTTTTCTCTCACATGCCAATTGGTGCATGCAGAGCTCTCCTTTCAGAGAGCCAAAGCTTGCTCTGTTTGGACCTAATAAGCTTTGCCAGTCTCAACCCTGATGACTCTCTGAGACCTCACCCCACCACAAAAGTCTATAGGTACCTGGCAGGGAGAGTGAGTCTTGGTATACCCTAGGACTTTTGCTCAGTGGACTCAGACCCAGGACTGGCACTGTGTTTGAACCTGTGTCAATCAGGTGAAAACTATTTGCCTCTACCTGGTGATTCGCTGAGAACCTACCTCATGCATTTCAAGTACCACCAGAGGCTCTTTTAGTGACTAAGTCTAACAGAAAGCTGGCAAGCAGAGGCAGGTGGAGCCAGATCTCATGGTGTTTTGGGCCCTTTGCTGACCAATCCCCAGGCTTGGTGCTGGGGGTTGCTATCCTTGGTGTATGCTTGATCCTTTCCACACACACCAAGGCCCAGAAAAGACAGCCACAAACTGTGGATCACTTTGTCACTCCAAACAGGTTATCCAGGGCCAGTCACAGGCAGCTTCTGACATATACCTGGAGCATAATTCCTCACAAGAGGCCCAAGAACAGACACACGTAGTGACCAGATTCAGGCAACTTAAGAGCAGGATCCAGTGAGCTTCAGAAGTGCACATCCAAAGGGAGATAGATCTCAGCAGGCACCAGACCCTGTTGAGGTGAAATGCATTCACATGGTCAGCACTGGCAGAGCAGTTTATACACTGATAGGTCAGTCCTCACAGTCAGCCAGCATGAGGATCCATCCCACACACAAATGGACAAATAGTAATTAAAACTCAATGACAAGAAGAGGGGTCCTATAATCCACACAAGGGGCATTCTTGGAGCACCCAGCCCAGGTGATCAAGGAGACTGTACCACTGGGTCCCACAGGACACCTACTGCATAAAGCCAACATACAGAGACTGGGATACATAGATGATCTGCCTAATATATAGAAACAAGCACAAAGAGGCAGTCTAAAAAGGGAGACAAAGAAACATGAGCCAAATGAAAAAGCAGGAGTATTATCCATAAAAAAGAACTAAATGAAATGAAGGCAAGCAATTTAGCAGATACAGAGTTCAAAACATGGTTATAAGGAGACTCATGGAACATACTGAGAACTTCAGCAGCATGAGAAAGGACATAGAAGCCATAAAAGAATCAGTCAGACATGAACAATACAAAATCTGAAATGAACCATACAATAGAAGGAACAAATGAAGCAGAAGATCGAATCAGCAATCTGGAAGACAAGGTAGCAGAAAAACAATCAGAGCAGCAAAATAAGAATGTTTTAAAAATGAGGACAGTTTATGGGACCTTTGGCACAATGTGAAGTGTACAACATCCTCATCATAGGGGTATCAGAAGGGGAAGAGAGAGAGCAAGGGATGAAGAACCTATTTGAAGAAATAATGGCTGAAAACTCACCTAATCTGGTAAAGGAAAAAGACTTATGAGTACAGGAAACACAGAATCACAAACAGGAAACAAAAAGGCTCACATGAAGATACATCATAATTAAAATGGCACAGGTTAAAGACGAAGGCAGAATCTTAAAATCGGCAAGAAAAGACATTTAGTTACCTACAAGGGAGATCCCATAAGACTGTCAGCTGATTTCTCAACAGAAACATTTCAGGCCAGAAGGGATTGGCATAAAATATTCAAAGTGATGGAAAGCCAGGACATACAACCAAGACTACTTTACCCAGCAAGGCTATCATTTAAAATTGGAGGACAAATAAAGAGCTTCCCAGACAAGAAAAAGCTAAAGGGATTTGTTACCACCAAACCAGTATTAAAGTACCTTATTGAAGAAGAAGGGCCTTGATGAAGGAGAAGATGAAGGAGGAGGAGAAGAAGAAAAAGAACATGGTTTTAAAGAATAAAATGTCAGTAAATACATACTTATTAAAATCACTTTAATTTTTTAAGGTTTTATTTATTTTTAGAGAGAGGGAGGCAGAAACAGAGGGAGAGAAACATCAATGTGTGGTTGCTCCTCACAGGACCCTAATTGGGAACCTGTCCCGCAACCCAGGCACGTGCCCTGATTGGGAATCAAACTGATGACCCTTTGGTTCTTAGGCCTGTGCTCCATCCACTGAGCTACACCAGCCAGGGCTAAAAATCACTTTAAATGTAAATGGCATAATGTTTCAATGAAAAGACATAGGTTAACTGAATGGAGAAGAAAACAAGACCCATATATACTCATATATATGCTCTCTAATGAGACCTACTTCAGAATGAAAGATACACACAGACAAAAAGTAAGGGGATGGAGAAAGATTTTATGCAATTGGAAATGAAAAAAACAAGGTTATATAGCAATACTTATATCAGTTAAAATAGACTTTAAAACAAAAGCTATTGTAAAAGACAAAGAAAGATACTATATAATAATAAAGGGATCAATCCCAAAAGAGGATATAACCGTTCTAAACATCTCTGCACCCAATGTAGGAGCACCTAAATATGTAAAGCAAATCTTGATGGACATAAAGGGAGAGATTGACAGTAATACAGTCATAGTGAGGGATTTTAACATCCCATTGACATTAATGGATAGATCATCTGGATAGAAAATCAGCAAGGACACAGCAATATTAAATGACACACTAGGTCAGGTGGATTTAATTGATGTCTTCAGAGCACTTCACCCCAAAGCAGTAGAATATACATTCTTTTCAAGTTCACATGGAACATTTCCTAGGATAAACCACAAGTTAGGACACAAAACAAGTCTCAATAAATTTAAGAATTTTGAAGCCATATCAAGTGTCTTCTCTGAACATAATGGTATGCAACTAGAAATCAATCACAGGAAAAAAACCTGGAAAAACACACAAAGACATGGATGCTAAATAACATGTTACTGAAGAATGATTGGGTTAACTATGAGATCAAGGAGGAACTCAAAAGATACCTTGAAACAAATAAAAATGAGAACACAACAACCCAAAATTTATGGGACACACGGAAAGAACTCCTGTGAGGGAAATTCATAGCATTATAGGCCTACCTCAAGAAACAAGAAAAATCTTAAGTAATCTAACTTTATACTTAAAGGATCTAGAAAAAGAATAACAACAACAACAACAACAACAACAACAAAAACAAAGCCAAAAGTGAGTAGAAGAGAGGACATAATAAAGATGAGAGCAGAAATAAATAGAATCTAAAACAAATATATGAAAAGTCAATGAAACTAAGAGCTAGCTCCATGAAAGATGAAAAAAAAAACTCAGCAAGAAAAAAAAGAGAGAGGACCCAAGTAAATTAAATCAGAAATAAAAGAGTAGAAGTAACAACTGGCACCACAGAAATACAAAGGATTGTAAGAAAACATTATCAACAACTATATGCCAACAAATCAAACAATCCAGATGAAATAGATAAGTTCCTGGAACCATATCACATTTTAAAAATGAATCAGGAAGAACCAGATAATCTGAGTGGACACCTTACCAATGAACAGAAGTCCTGGAGTTGATGGCTTCACAGGTGAATTTTACCAAACATTCAAAGAAGAACTAAGTGTCCTTCAGTAGATGAGTGGATATGAAATTGGTGATACTTTTACACAATGGAATACTACTTAGCCATAAAAAGAAGGTAATCTCATCCTTTGTGACAGTGTATATGGATCTGAAGAGTATTGTGCTAAGTGAAATAAGCCAGTCAGAGAAAGACAAATACCATGTGATCTCACTACTATGTGGAATTGAATAAACAAACAAAGTAGAAACAGTTTCATTGATACAAAAAACAGACTGGCTGCTGTTACTGGGGAGGGTGTTTAGGGAGGTGGATAAAAAGGTTAAGGGACTAAGGAAGAACACTCAGACACAGACTACCATAGGGTGATTACCAGAGAGAAAGCAGATTGGTGGGAGGTAGAAGAGGGTACACAGGGACAAATGGTGACAGAAGGAGACTTGACTTGGATGACGAAGACACAGTTCAACATATAGATGATGTATTATAGAAGTGTACACCTGAAAACTATATAATTTTATTAATCAATGCTGTCCCAATAATTTACACTAAAATGGTACAGGGTGGTGGGTGAGTAGCACAGTAACACAGCTATAGAGGTCACAGGGCAGCGGCGAGCACATTGTGGTTACAAGGTTCCCAGAGAGGACTGGGCCATGAGGACCACGCCCCTCACAATGACATGGAGGAGGAGGGCAAGAATGGCAAGAAGCCTGTTTCCTTTGCTAATTAAAAAAAATAAACCAAAAATAAAAGACCAGAGTTTATCTTGGAGATATTTCCATATCAGTGCATTAAGAACTCCTTCAGTATTTCTTAGCGCAGTATAACGTTTCATTGTCTAGACATACCATGTTGTATTTAACCAATCTCTTACCAATGAATATTTAGGTCACTTCTGATATTTCTTAATATGAGCAACACTGATAAATTATCTTTTAGTTATGTCATTTCACATTTGTGCATGTATATCTATATGATGAATTTCTAGAAGTGAATTTGCTAGGTCAAAGGCCATGTGTGTATTGAGTATACTTTTGTACTTTAGTCAATAATACATCAAAATGCATTTCCCCTTGTGTCATGGACATAGCACCTCACCACGCCTTTCAGATATTTGCCAGTCTGATATTTGAAAATGCCCTTCCAAAAGAATCTCAGTTTTCATTTTTTTCTCATGAGAGACTTAGCAACTTTTTCTGTGTTTAACATCTATTTTTATTTCTTTTCCTAGGAACTGTTTTCTTTGCTAATTTTTCCATTGCGTAGTTAATCTTACATGTGGTTTTTTATTGTAGGAGATGTTTATATAACTGGGAATTAGCATGTTGTGAACTAATGTGTTATTAGGGGATATTTTACATGACTGTATCCAAAAAAAGAAAGCCCAAAATAGAGTGGTTTAAATGTGGTAGAAATGTTTTTTTTTCTCTTGTGATTCTACTAAGTACTGAGTCCATGTAGCCCCATATGGCTTGTAGTTATGGACCCAAGGTGACACCTGTGATTGTTCCTATGTCCAGACACCAAGACAAATGGAGAGGTCCAAAGGAGTCTATCCACATTTTTGTCATAGCAGCAAGGTATGGGGTCATACATGGTGATGGAAGGAGACTTGATTTGGGGTAGTGAAGACATAATACAGTATACAGATGATGTATTATAGAATTGTACTCCTGAAAACGATATGTAATTTTTCCCTGACTGGTGTAGCTCAGTTGATTGAGCATCAGCCCACAAAGTGGAAGGTCCCCAGTTCGATTCCCAGTCCAAGCACTTACAAGAAGCAACCAATGAATTCATAAATAATGGAACAATAAATCTGTGTGTGTGTCTCTCTCCCCTCACCCTCTATCTTCCTTCCTCTCTTTCTCTAAAATGAATTTAAAAAAAATTAAAAAATTTTTAAAGACCCTGTCCAGAAGCTCAGGGGTCTGGGAAATATAGCCTTTAGGTCGGCAGCCCTGTGTACAGTGACACTAATGTTACAGGAATAAGCCCTGGCAGCTGAGGGTAGAGACAGTGCAGAGTAGTAGGTGAGCAGTGCAAGACCATGGCTGCAGAGGTCACAGGGCAGGCGGGAGCATGTAGAGGTCACAGAGTTCCCAGAGAAGAAGAGACTCTCACAGAGACATGGAGGAGGAGGGCAAGAAGGGCAAGAAGCCTGGAATTGGGTGGACATTTAAGCAAGTCTTTCCCAAAGCTGAAAAGAGCAGAGAGAAGCAAGTCCACGAGAAGGTGACATAGCCTCACCCTTGGTACACTGCGGTGCTGTCCCTGCCTGAGTGAGTGGAGTCTGACAGACTGCTGAGCGATGACCTCGAGAAGGAGGTGAAGTATTTAGGTCAGTTATCATCCATATGAGGATGCCTAAACCCAGCGGGTAGGACAGAGATCCTGCACTTCATAAATAATGCAAAAACAGCCTATTAGCTCCCCAGATACCTGACCTAGGAGCACTGTGGAGGTCATTAACCTGTCTGCCTAAAAGTCCAGCTGGCCTGGAGGGACAGGGAGGACACCATCCTCAGGGTCCCTTTGCATCCCTGCCATCACATCATGTCTTGCGAGCAGGGTGCCACCTCATACCCGGTGGTCCTGAAGATGGTGCAGGACCCTGGTATCTCCCCCTGCCAGAGTCTGTGTGTGGAAAGTTCTAGAGGCCTCACCACAGGCTCCATGCTGGAGAGTTCACTGGGGCCTGGGGAGGCCTGCTGCATGGTGATCCTGGCCAATGAGAGCAAAGTGGCCACAGAGAAGCTGCGTTCCCTACTGAGGCAGGTCTTCTGGATCGTGTACCCAGTGTCCACCATTAACTTTCTGGACAGAGCCACATTGGATGGGGCCTCAGTACCCACCCGCCACCTGTCCCGTCACAGTGGTGATGAGTCTGCCACCGAGGTGGACATGAAGGAGCCATGCAAGAGGGACACCAGAATCTTCTCCATCCTTGACTGCGTGCATACAAGTGACATCTCACCCTTGTCCTCCCTGCCCATGCTAAGACATTCCATGACAGCGAGCTGAGGCACCATGGGTGCGGAGCTGCTGCAGGATTATATGTCATACTGCAAACCAAGCTGCCCTCGCAGGAGATACAGTAATTCATGCCACTGCTGCATGAATCATAAGGAGTACTCCTTATGAGTACTCCTTTAATTTGAGCTCCTTTCCAATTAAAAGTGTTGTAATATATGACCCTGGCTGGTGTGGCTCAGTGGATTGTGTGCTGGCTTGCAAACCAAACGGCTGCTGGTTTGATTTCCAGTCAGGGCACATGCCTTGGTTGTGGGCCAGGTCCCCAGTAGGGGGCAGCCACACATTGATGTTTCCCTCTTTCTCTTTCCCTTCCCCTTTCTCTAAAACTAAATAAATAAAATCTTAAAAAAGGAAAATAAAATACATTTTAAAAATCTGTTCAAAAAGTTTCCTGCAGTGTGAAAAAAGAAGAGTAAGTGCATACTTGTTATGGGGCACAATTATCAATTGGACACAAATTACCGTAGTTAAACATAGAATTTTTCCACTTAGTCCTTTTGCCTTTACTCATTGTGAATTGTGTCTTGAGAAATGGTCATTTATTTATGTATGTGAATTGATCATTTTTATGATTTATGGACTTACTGTCACCTTTAAAAGTGACACCTTTTCCATTTTGTGATTATCCTTTGAAAATCTTCTATCATTTCTTCTAGAAAATGTTATAGGAGTGGCGGTCCCTGCTGTTCTCACCTCTCCTTCCCTGCCTCGTTCCTCCTGTTTTGACATTTGAAATTTATAATAAGAAATTATTAGTTTCATCGTTGGTCAAAATGCAGGACACTGGAAATAACATTTAGATTCTATACTTTGACATTATATATCCACGCAAATTGTAGTCTCCAATATTTTCTGAGATTTATTCCATTATTAGCCCGATCACTCTTCATGGACAAGTTTCAGGACATACTGAACTCCACTTATTTGTTTACTGTGTCTGTGTCCTCAATCTATTGCTCTTTGGAAATGTAAAAGGCCTGGTAAGTGTAAGGAAGCACATATAATAGTTTGGGGCCAGGTGGCAAACACAAGGCCCGCGGGCTGAAATCAGCCCTACACCTTGTTTTATCCAGCCCCGCACCTTGTATCCTCCTGACAGCAGAGCCGAGCTCCTTGCCACTAGTTAAGGAGTAGTTACATGTACACAGGCCTAAAGTTACATTCGGCCCTTTAAAGGCAACCGCGAGGCTGATGTGTCCCCCAGTGAAAATGAGTCTGACACCCCTGGTTTAGGGAAAGATAGAGAAAAGAGGACTTGCCATGTTCATTACATTGAATTAATATTTGAAATAAAAGCAATATACTTTTTAAAAGGCGATTTAATGACATGGAAAATTTAATTACAGTGATATGATTTAATTAAAGTGTCACAAAACATTGGTATCATCAGAATTGATTTGTGAGCCTCCTTGCAATTTTAGATTGATGAAGCTACAACAGGAGATAAAATAATTTTTCCCTTTAGCAGAGAGTCCAAGAAATGAACCTGTGATACAAAAATGTATATAATAACTTGACACCGCGTCTGCCTCCTCCTCCTCTTTCTCTCTCCCTCCCCCTCTCCTTTCCTCCCTCTTCTCCTCTCTCTTGCTTCCTTTACTTATTTCCATCTCTTCCACTTTTTTCTCTTACATTTTGTGCTGATCTCCTACTTGAGTCATACGCTGATTATTCTGATTTCAGAAATTAAGTTCCGTAATGTCCCCTTGTGTGACAGAGCGGAAGGTGAGGCTGATTCCCATCAAACATCTCATTACCACTCAAAAGAACAATTTGGACTCATTTCTTAAAGATTATGTTTGCTATTATGTGTCAGTGACACATTAAAAATTCGTTTCTTAATACAAGCATGAATGTAGTTAAATTATAACTTATTTCCAATGTCAGTGAGTTGACTTAATGCTAATCTTGCCTTTGAGGTCAACCAGTGTTATACAGTCTAATGTTTCACTCTTAATTGTGGGTCCAGTATTTTTAAATATGTTTTTAATATTTAAATGTCTATCTTATGCTTATTTTTATCATGCTAAAATATCTGTAATATAAAATTTGCCATTCTAAGCATTTCTAATTGTAGTGTTGGTGACATGAAATATATTCACGTTGTGGCGCAACCATCATCACCATCCTGTCTCCAGAATGTTTTCGTCTTCCCAAGCTGAGACTCTATATGCATAAAGCTATGATTCCCTAGTACCTCCTCCCCCTGGACCCTGGCAACCACCATTGGACTTTCTGTTCCTGTGAATTTGGGTTCTCTGTGTGCTTTGTATAGGTGGACTCATATACTGTTTGTCTTTTTGTGACTGGCTTATTTCCTTAAGCACCATGCTTTGAGATTCATCCAAGTTATAGCTTGTGTCCAAATTTTCTTCCTTTTAAGGCTAAATAATACTCTATTTTGTGTGTATATCACATTGGGTTTATTCACTCATTGAAATATATTTAGTTTGCTTCCACCTGTTGGCTGTTTTGAATAAAGCTGCTATGAACAAGGGCATACACAGATGTGTTTAAGTTTTTGCTTTTAATTTTTAGGGTATATGACTAGAAGTGAAATTGCTGAATCATATGCTAATTCTATGTTTAATTTTTGAGAAACCATCATACTGGTTTTTTTTTATGGTGGCTGCACCATTTTACATTCCTACCAGCAGTGTACAAGGGTTCCAAATGCTACATCCTTGTCAACACTTGTTACTTTTTGTGAGCTTTCAAATATATTTAACCACCCTAAAGGATGTGAAGTGGCATTTCATTTTGGTTTTGATTTTCACCTAGTAATTAGTGATGCTGAATATCCTTTCATGTAATTACTGCCTATTTATATATTGGAGAAATGTCTGGTCCGACTTGTGCATTTTCAAATAGTGTTGTTGGTTTGTTTTTTGTTGTTGTTGGATCATGGGGGTTCTTTATATATTCTGGAAATTAACCCCGTTTTCAGTGTGTGACTTGCAAATATTTTCTCTCATTGTGCGGGTTACCTTTCACTCTGCTGATAGTGTCCTTTGGTGTCTACAATTTTTAATTTTGGTATAGTCCAGCTTATCTACTTTTGTGGTTATTGCTTATGCTTTTGGGGTCATTCCCAAAATTCAATGTGGAACCCAGTGTCATGAAGCTTTTCTACTATGTCTTCTAAGAGTTTCTGGAGTTTTAGCTCTTACATTAATGTCTTTGACCCATTCTGAAGTATGCCCTGTGTATGACATATGGTAAGGGTCCAAGTTTATTCTTTTGCACATGAATATTGTTTTCTCAACATGATTTGCTGAAAAGACTCAAGCTTATCTCTGTGTCTGTTTCCAAGTCCTATTTTTGAAAGCACTACAGATGAAAAACTTCATCCCCTCATGCAGTGATTTCTTTTTTTTATTTGTTTTTTGAAACTTTCAAATCAACTTTAGAGATAAAGAACTGTATTGTGTAGTAGTAAATCCTTCAATGACACAACCAATTATTGTCACAAATGCTACTCCCATTTTGCAACTCTGTCTGTCACCATTACCCCACCTCTGAAGTATTAATAGAAGAAAGGAGAGGAAAAATGATATATAGGTTGATAGGTATGCAGGGAGGCAGTCTAAGAGAGGCGCTTGTATTATTGATCAGCACTGACTTCAGCATATATTACTGAAGAATCCTAAACCACATAGCTCTTCAGATTAACAGTCTTAAGAATGGACCTGGGTACATCAAAAAATAATAAATAAATGAAAATAAAATGGACATTTTTAGTTTCACAGTGCCACTTGTTTCGAGCCAGAAGAATCATTTCTTTGCATGACTTGCAGACCACCACACAGAATATGCTGTAGCTTTTGCAGGCATGCGCGTAGACAGGGCATCTTTGCTTTGCTCTTATTCCACCTGTGCTCGCACTGGAAACAGCATATTTGGGGGCGGTGGGACAAGGAGATGAAACAGGCAGCGAGCCGGAGTTCCGTCAGCAGGACATGAAGACAAGCAAAGCTCCGAATGACTGGCAAAATGCTACTGAAGTGGAACACAGTCAACACTGGGACTCAAATATAATTTAAAGTTGTTTTTCATTTTTAGGGTATATAACTCGAAGTGAAATTGCTGCATCATATTGCTAATTCTATGTTTAATATTTGAGAAATCACCATACTATTGTTTTTTTTAAAGATTTTATTTATGTATTTTTAGAGAAGGGAAGGGAGGGAGAAAGGGAGAGAAACATCAATGTGTGGTTGCCTCTCGCGCACCCCCTACTGGGGACCCAGCCTGCAACCCAGACATGTGCCCTGACTGGGAATCAACCAGCGACCCTTTGGCTCTCAGGCTGGCACTCAATCCACTGAGCCACACCAGCCAGGGCACTGTACTGGTTATTTTTTTTTTTATAGTGACTGTACCATTTTACATTCCCACCAGCAGAATCTTTCCTCTTTGGCATGTGGCATGTGGCCAAAGAGGAAAGATTCTGTAGGTAAGTTGAAGTGCTCAAGTGGATGATGAAGGAGCAGTAAGAGGTGGCTATCATAGATTTTGCCTGAGCAGGGGTTTTGTATACTCTGAGCAAAACACACCTATGGCAAGCCTAGAGCATAGGAACTATATTAACCTAGGAACAGTTAGGTATATATTTTGAAACAGTAGAAACATACATATTTAAAATTATTTCCTGACGTGAAAAGAGGCAGTGTGCCAAGCAGCAAAACCTCGATATTGAACATTAAAGGTCAAAAAGATACGGGTTCAAACTCTGGTCATCCTGCCCCCTGCCGGCATCACCGTGGGCAAGTTACCTTTTCTTTTTCTATAAAATGGCAGGAAGCATTTTTAGAGTATAAAATAATATCCCAAGCTCAGAGACTTAAAGCTTGTTGTACAGTGTCGGGCCCATCCATGAAAGATAATTAACATTCGTTGTGGTGGTGGCTCCCAGGCAAACAAGAGGACTGCATCAGCGTGGTTGCAAACAGTGAATTGCATATGAACTCAACTTTGAGTCACAACCAAGTGTAAGTGGATCAGCTGGTACAGTGCAATGTATATTGTGCACAAGTACAGAAACAGTATCACCAGGAGGCTCAAATAGAAGACTGAAAATAAAGTAGTTAAAATACCATCCATTTTAAATATTTTTTTCAAGAGCCTGTTTTTAAGTGGCAGAACATAGAAACGGCAAAAGCTAAGTCCCGTTGAGTGTGTAATGTGTACATTTTGAGCTGTGGATCCCCATATGGGCCATGCTGCCCTGATTTGTGAAACTTAATTAAAATATTTCAACTGTTCATCTTTTGAAATAATTTTGGTTTAGATTTTTCTTTCCTATATTACTTCGTATCTCTTGAAGATGTCTGTATTGCAATTAGCAGTCCATCAGTTATGTGTTAGAATCCAAGATTTTGCCTAAGACTTAAATATGAATAAAGAATTAAGTAACCAAACACTAGAATTTGTTTAAAAATTAAATGATAGAGCCGTTAGTGCCAATTAGAAAAACACTGTAACCTTACCTTAGGCTTCTACTTGGTAAATGTTAACATTTAAACTGTCGCTAACACTTAATGCCACTATTTCAGTAGTTACCCTTTTGTGTATAGTAAATGTTTCAAAACGAACTTCGCATTTGATGAAGCGGACCTGAAAAAATGTTCATAAGAATGCATGTGTCCATTTGAATACCAGTTTAAATTCGGAGAAAAGGAGCATAGCCTTTTGCAATTGCTGTGATATATAGTGACAGAGAGTAACTTCAAATGCTGAATTATCTGATGCCCAGCATGTCTTCTGTGCCTGCCAGTAAAATAAGCAATGAAGACAATGAGGACAATCTTGAAAGGGCGCCCCCCAATGGCCACCGTATTCAACAGGTTATTTTCATCTAACAACTCCATCCACAGATGCACACTTCAAACTCAAAACCCTGGACCCATCTAAATTCTGAATATGTTGACTAAAGAGGTGTTTGGGACGTGAGGGTTTTCCTCAGGATTACTCTTATGGGAATTTCCACCGGTGGCTTGAAAGGCTGTCAGTGAGTCATTGGAAGCTTTAAAACCAGGATCCCTGGTGTCACTTAGAATTGTCTTTAACTGGAGTCCTTATAGGAAAAACAGGGTAGAACTTGCATGCATTCCAAAACTGAGGAGGAGGGTGACATTTTTGCTGCAGAGTTCCAGTGTGGCTGAATGAGAATTACAGCGCGGTGGTCTTATTTGGATTGATACTGAATGCTCCTGTCACCGAGGCTTACAGCTTCTCTTGCAGGCGATGATTCGTTGTCACCTCATGCTACAAGCAAACCAGTTTCATTTGCGACACACAGATAGGGTGCGGCAAATGGAGGGTTACAATTCTCAGTATGCAAAACACAGTTTCTTCTTGTGTTATCAATTATCGTATTTTTATACAAACAACTGTACACATACTTTTTAAAAATATATTTTATTGATTATGCTATTACAGTTGTCCCATTACCCCCCTTCATTCCCCTCCACCCTGCACACCCTCTCCCACCCACATTACCCCCTTTAGTTCATGTCCATGTGTCGTAAGCTCTTTAGCTTCTACATTTCCCATACTATTCTAACCCTCCCCCTGTCTATTTTCTACCTACCATCTATGCTACTTATTCTCCATACCTTTTCCCCCTCTCTCCTCCTCCCAGTCCCCTGTTGCTAACCCTCCATGTGATCTCCATTTCTGTGGTTCTGTTCTTGTTCTACTTGTTTGCTTAGTTTGTTTTTGTTTTTGGTTTAGGTGTGGTTGTTAATGTGAGTTTGCTGTCATTTTACTGTACAAGTTTTTTTTTTTTTATTTTCTTTTTCTTAGATAAATCCCTTTAACATTTCATAAAATAAGGGCTTGGTGATGATGAACTCCTTTCACTTGACCTTATCTGGGAAGCACTTTATCTGCCCTTCCATTCCAAATGAAAGCTTTGCTGGATAGAGCAGTCTGGGATGTAAGTCCTTGCCTTTCATGACTGTACACATACTGTTGCCCCACCCAGCCTTGTATTTGTAAGTGGGTAGACCTTCTAGGGAAGTGGTGGCCTTTGGCTTTGGAGGCCTTGTTGGGAAAGCCTGTTCTGGCTCACAGGGTGGTTTTTCCTTGCTGAAGCTATTTGAAAGGTATTTCTGGATAGTAACCTCACAGAGTTTCATAGTTACATTATGCATGTATTCATCTGGGTGCCTCGGACACATCAGTGTTTTTCATCTGTGTTGGCCTCGCAGTCAGGTATGGGTTCCAACATCTTGATTCCTCCCGTGCTTGCTTTGGGAGAAATGGTGGAGGTCTGACAAGTTCTGAACAAAACTTAACAACTGGATACTGTAAGGTGTTGCACTCCTTATGAGATTGGGGATTGATATATATATCGATTATATATCCCTGTACTGGCAGTAGAAGCATTCTCTTCGCCACAACAGGGGCTGTTCAATTCTCCTGCATTAGACGGTGAATTCACGGTCAAATTCTTTTTAAAGATTTTATTTATTTTTATAGAGCAAGAAAGGGAGAGAGAAAGAAAGGGAAACATTCATGTGTGGTTGCGTCTCATGCGCCCCCTACGGGGGACCTGGCTCACAACCCAGGCACGTGCCCTGACTGGGAATTGAACCAGTGACCCTTTGGTTCACAGGCCGGTACTCGATCCACTGAGCCACACCAGCCAGAGCCAAAGTCACATTTTTATCACCACTTGGGTGTGATAGTTCCTCAAGAGGGCAGCAGGAAAGCCCGTTGTACAAGCTGCTCAGTGGCCAGTTAGACACTGCGCATGTACTTACTGTGTGTCAGCTCTGCAAGCAGCAGTGTGAGCCGTTGCCTCCTCCAAACACCCGCCCCAAGGATGTCAAGGGCATGAGCCTGGCACCAGGAGGCCCAGGTGGGTTTTCCCTGCACCTCTATCATCTGCCAGTGTCTCTGATGTGTCTGTCTACATTTGGAAGTTAGAGAATAGGCCAAAAGACCAGTAGTCCAGGGGTTAGAACTTGGTAGGGAAAGAAACATGCCAGCAAATTTGAGTCTGCTACAGCTTCGGCCCTGCAGAGCGAGAAAGAGACATGGGTAGCACAGACAGCTTTGCCTACCCTGTGACTGTGACCGTAATCATGTCGGCTCTCTGCTGGGTTGTTACCAGTTGTTAGCTTTCCAACTTAGACAAGTCTCCGACTTCAATGTGACTGAGTGGGCAAGGTTTTCCTTTATGGCCATATCCTAATATTTGGCAAAGTCAGCCACTAAAGGATTCAGATACTGTATTTGACCTTTTTCAATAGTCATTGCCAGTAATGGCATTGTTTCTGCACCTGCCTTATTATGCTACTCCTAATTTTCTTAGTTCTTCCGGACGCTAACTCTGATGTGAATTTTAGTTTGCCAAATAGTTATTAAGGGAGGGCCCAGGGATCAGACCCCGTGTGAGGAAGAGAACAAAGCAGGAGAAGTCCAGTTGTTTGTGATATCGGGCCTTTGCTATCACCCCGAGAGGGGGCGCTCTGGAGAGCCAGGATCAGTGCCTGCTGCTTCCATCAGTCACGGGGTTTGGGTGGGCCTGGGGCGGGCTTAGCCTTGGAAAATGTATTTCTTTACAGTAGAGGCATTCCCCGAAGGGGATAATGATACATGACAGCTGGAGCAAAATGTCCTCCCTTGAAGAAGCAGCTTGGTGGGTCATTGCATTCATCGCAAAAGTAACACGGAAAACTTGACACTCCAAAAGATAGCCTAATTTGTCGTAGTTCTGGTTTACTGGTTTCCAAAGATATTTTGCAAACTGTCATCTTGATTTTTGCAATTAAAAACAAAGTACTCCTTAGCTTAGAGGTAAGAGCTACGTTTCATGATGACGTACTACTTTATTTTCTTTTAATGTCGTCATTGATTTAATGATGCAAATAGATACTGACATCCATGATTTTAAATCTGTTACCTATGTGTCCTCCAAGGATCTAGAGCCTCATTCTTTTTATTTACGAATACATAAAAATAACAACAGACAAAATAACAAGGTTCTGATTTACTTAGAATTAATGTTCACTTGAAACCTTTCTGTTAGTTTGCTCTTGAACAATTGCCTGCATTTGTGTGGCTTTGGAGACTATGTTTTGGAATATCTGTTTTCTTCTTTTAAATATGACTGCCTGAATATTGCTTCTATTATTCATTCGATGATCATCAGCAAATACTAGACTAACCTACGAGGCCTATAGTCCTATAGACCTATTTAAATAAAGCTTGTTGCCTCAGTGACTAAGCGCTTCTCATTTAGAAAATACACCGTGTTGGGGGTAAAGGAAGGGTAGCGGCTCAAGGAATTCTTGCCATCTTAAGAGCCTGTTTGCTAGGAGTGGAAAGGGGAAAACAGGAAATAATGCTTTAGTCTCACTGTAATTCTTACTAGCTCTTCCTGGGTCAGGTTATTAAAGAATCAGTCATGTGGCAAACACTGAGTTCGCCTTAGGGTTCCATAATAATTTATGACATTCATAGTTTCATACATTTGCCAAATAAACTGCGCTCCAAAAAGAAGTGACCATAAAAATTGTGCACAAATCATTACTCTTTGCTACCAAATAAAACCACCAACCCAATCTCATGTCACATTTAAGGAAGATATGGCAGAATCTCTTAGCTTTATTCAAGGATTTTGAATGAAGAGATTTGATTCCTTCTTAATTAACTTCAACTTCGAAATTGGTAGCAAGTTTGGAATGTAGAGAAAAAGAAATTTTCCTAACTAAATGTTGCATGTTAAAATGTATTTTGACATTTGAAATGAAATTCTTTCATTTGGTAATGCAGTCATGAAAGATCTTTGAAGGCTGAGATAATTATTTGATTGAAGTTTCCTCAAGCAGTGAAATCAACCGCGTGGCAAGAAATGGATTGTTTCCTTCGGTGTGCATGGTAGGACCGTTATAATGTAGTTAATTCCTATGAGGAGGCAGTTGAACAAAGCCAATGATTCCTTTCTATAGCAAATGATTTTTGTAGAATGTTAGGAAAGGTCATAACGTCATTAGCATGAAGAAAATAATCATCAGGAACCCATGGCAGGGTTATCGAGCAAGGTACTAGCTGCATTTCACCATAAATATGTCCCCTTTCCCCTCCAGATGGGAATGAGTTAGGATTTGAATCTGTTGTTTCTGAGTGTTGACCCAAAGATATTTTGAATGAGTCCATATGTTGATAAGTGATTCTCATAAATAAAAGTATTGGTAAGTCATTTGGTATCACAGAATGACTTCTCAATATTCAAGACTATGAGCATTCAGATTCCAAAATGTACCGTGCTTTGTTTTACTGTGGTTGGTTTTACATGTTATCAGTTCAGGTGATGAAGTATATGCAGAAATAGCTAGTGGTTAACAATTTCTCTAGGCCAAATATTCATTTAATTTGTTTATGTTATTTTTCACCGTAGTGAACTTAATATGAAATTCATTTTATTAGAGTGTTTTCCATATATATATATATATATATATATATATATGAACAGATATATATATATATACATGTATTTATATTTTTCAGAGTCCTCTCTTTTCATTTTAAATCTTTATAGTGTACCTGAGAGAATTCCATATATATATGGAATTCTTCTGAGAGTGTTTTCCATATATATATATATATATATATATGAACAGATATATATATATATACATGTATTTATATTTTTCAGAGAGTCCTCTCTTTTCATTTTAAATCTTTATAGTGCACCTGAGAGAATTCCATATATATATATGGAATTATTCTGAGAGTGTTTTCCATATATATATATGAACAGATATATATATATACATGTATTTATATTTTTCAGAGAGTCCTCTCTTTTCATTTTAAATCTATATAGTGCACCTGAGAGAATTTTTGTAACATATTTAACATTGCAAAAAATAAATAAGGATGTGAGAGGAACTAGGAAAATACATGATTCACATAGTTACAGTGTTTCTAGATATACTATTTAATATATTCCCAATATTTTTACCATGATTTAGAGTATGACTTGTGAAAAAACTGTACTCAGTAAACATCTCTATGGAAACATATGATTATACAATCCCAGGTTTGTCATTGCTACCTATTTTCTTGAGAATTTTCATGTCCTGTAAGAGGCATACCAGGATACCCCATGTCTTAGTGCTCATGTGGTATCCTGCTATGTCAAGTGTATCTGTTAGTTATGTGAAAATTACAAACAAATTTTAGTACCTGCAGACAGTATTGTTTTTCTCCCTCACACCCAATGTGTGTGACTGATGGCGGCACTAGAGGGCAGCTCTCCAAGTGGAGGCGCTGGGAACTAACACATGTTTCCATGAGTACCGTGGCACAGGCAGGGCAAGGTCAAGAATGTCCTCTGTACATTCTGCTTGCATTTTGTTGGTAAAAGCAAATGATGCAATCTCAGCCAACTTCAACTGAATGGGAGGGTTATATCTGCTCTAGTCCCAGGAGGAAGAAAGCTGGAGGTAATGACGGAACCACGATGGTCTCTCACGTGGGGCATCTTCCGTTTCAGTGGAAGACACAGTAACTTCCGGGAAAATGGATAATAACCTTATGATTAAATTTTAATACATGTGCTATTGGATGAAGGTACCACATAGCATTCGTAGTCATTTCTCTGATGCTGTTTGACCAGTTTCTGTTGAAGTGATGATGCGGAAGAACCAAGTGCACATAGACTCTTTGAAGGGGATGTAGAATCATAAATACAGTTGTATTTTTTTTTAACATGGCATAGCCTATTTTGTTCTTCATGGGAAAACACCTATTTTTCACTTTTTTCCTTTATTTTTATTGCTGACACTATTGTAAATGCCCCCACCTTTCCTCTCCTTTGTCCCCCTCCTCCCAGCTTCCGCCCCCCCTTCCTTCTGCCCATCACCACACTGTTGTCCGTGTCCATGGGTCATGTATACATCTTCTTTCACTTATCTCTTCACTTTCTTTCATCCAGATGGGGAAACACCTATTAAATCATAAGTGAGTCAATCTGGGAAATACAAAAAGAAGCCATGTTTTAGCAGCACTGCCATATTTCATTTCCAACAGAACAAAATGCATTTTATGTTACGAATAACAATGATATGTGTAGAGGATATCAGGAAGAACTGACCTGAACCCAAAGATGATGCATACTCACTATACGCATTGTGTGTTTAATCAACTATTGTAGACTAACTGTAAGCAGTGCATGGATTTAAGGTCAGACACACCTCAATTGCTGCTTGACAATTTTGACTTCAGCTGTGCTGCTAAAGCTCTCTGCATGTCCGAAGCTGCATCTATAAAATAACAGTGAGCTATTTGTGCAGTTATTGTGAAGATTGAATAAAATGCCATATGAAGCCCTTATGACAGAGGCTAAAATATTGTACACCTTCACTAAATCTGAAACGTGATAACTGCTCATATACTATAGAAAATATTCTGATTTCTATGCAAGTCTGTGGCAAGTGAACGTGAAACATCCTACCTGCTTAGGTAGTTCCTTCATATTACGCAAACTTCCTTTACTTATGTCAAGATACCATGCTGTTCTACAAAAGAAGAAATGTAAAACTTGCACATAATAATATTAGCTCCACATTTCTGTTTCTTCTTGTCATTCAGGCACTGTACCAGGTCCTTAACTTATATTAGCTCATTCTGTGCCCAGGAGGATAATGTGAGGCTGGTTTTATTTGCCTGATTTACTGAGCAGAAAATTGCAATACTACATGTAGTAACAGCAGGCAGTGAAATTATATACATCTATTTTATTGCTAAAATGCTTAATTCTATTCTTTAAGAGTGGAAAGTATACCAAAACCAGTTCTGAAGTGAGAATTAGATTCTAATGTCAGAAAGTAATGTGGAAAGCTAGGGCAGCTTAAGTTATACTTGAAAATCCTTAAGGTAGCCCCAAATTATAGCATTACAAGAGATTCACACTCAGATACACATTAGGAAAGAGAGAAGCTAAGGGCCAAAGTATTTAAAGATACTGCAGATCTTTTCTCCTAGTTCCTTTGGGGAAATAGACATTTTCTATTGGGAAGGTGGGCATACTTATGAGCGTTACACAGGTTGAGCAATCTCTCTCTCTCTCCTCCTCCTCCCTCCCTCCCTCTTCTCCCCTTCCCTCTCTTCCTCCTGCCCTCCCCCCACACCCATTTCTTTCATTTCCCTGCATAAGCTAACTAAAATATGTGAATACTATACAATACATTAATGATGCATCAAAGATAAATGACCATAGTGCGAATGACAGAAAACCTGGAATCTATCTCTGTAAACTCTTTTTCACTGTATTAATTTCCAACTGAGTCTACCTGCATACAAAGTTATTAGAATAGCAAAATTTAAAAAAAATGTCACCATGTCATTTTGTATATCACCAAAAGCAGCAGACCTCGATGCCTGCTTTTCTTACTCTTATGCCCCCAACACTAATGTTCTGTATTATTTATTGATGTAATCATTTTAATGAATATTAACCCTTGAGAATTTGGGAAACTGAAGTGGGTGGGTCCACTCAGTGTGTGAGAAGTAAGTGAGAGGTGAAATTGGGGTGAAACTGCCAGCTTGACAAGAAGGAAAATGTATTTAGAAGAAATTGTTTTAAGTTTTAATAGCCATGCTCAAAATCAAGGTATAGAAGCTCTTGGGCATTTTTGGTGCATTCAATAAAGAAGAAGAAAATTGCCATTGAAGTAAATGTTGAAAATGGCACCACAAAATGCTGGTTTTATTTTCTTTATTCAGCAGGCTGACTTTATGTGTTTTAGTTTTAAAAGCACATTGAACAAGTAAGGGGTTACATAAGTTTAATGCCAATATTTGCTTCCCATCTATTTTTTTTATGAGAACTAAAATTTAGCTGTGAATTGTGGTACTTTGTGTTCGGGGTTTGAGCATTTATGACAAGGAAGGGAATCATGTCCAAACCAAGAATCAGACACTGTGATTCCACAAAAAAAAATCTAGGGCACGTGAATGCTTTAGGCTGGTTGAATTTCTGGTGTTCCATTGTCTTTGAAAATATTTGGCAGGTGAAACAAAATAAGGTAAATGGCCTTATAAAAATCGGCCATGTTTTATATAAACATCGAATCGTTGTGTTCTATACCTACAACTAATATGTTATAGGCCAATTATATATCAATTAAAAAATCATGATAGGAAGCTTTTTGGTTCTTAGTTTCCTTCCTCTTCATAGTAAAGGAATGATTTAGGAAAGGTTGTTATTTGGAATTCCATAAGTAAAGGAATAGTGAAATCTTTGTCTCCTTGACCTTTATTATGCATAGCAGTAAGAGTTACTGACAGTAAAGGAGACCATCAACAAAATGAAAAGGCAAGCAACTGAATGGGAGAACATATTCACCAATGATACATCTGATAAAGGATTAATATCCTAAATTGTATAGAGAACTCCTGCAATTCAACACCAAAACAAACAATCCAGTTGAAAAATGGGCGGAGGATCAGAATAGACACTTCTCTAAAAAGGACATACAGATGGCCCATAGACATATGAAAAGATGCTGAAAGTCACTAATCATCAGAGAAATGCAAATTAAAACCACAGTGAGACATCGCTCCATACCTGTCAGAATGGCTATCATCAATAAATCAACAAATAACAAATGTTGGCAAGGATGTGGAGAAAAGGGAACCCTAGTGCACTGTTGGTGGGAATGCAGAATGGTACAGCCACTGTGGAAAACAATATGGAGTTTCCTCAAAAAATTAAAAATGGAACCGCCTTATGACACAGTGATTCCACTTCTGGCTGTATATCCTATGAAACCTGAAACACTCATTCGAAAGAATATATACACCCCTGTGTTCATTCATAGCAGCATCGTTTACAAGAGCCAAGCTATGAAACCAGCTTGAGTGCCCATCAGTAGAAGAGTGGATAAACAAGTTGTGGTATATTTATACAATGGGGTATTACTCGGCCACCAAAGAAATGAAATCCGACCATTTGTGACAGCATGGGTATACTTTGAGGGCATTATGCTCAGTGAAAGAACTCAGACAGAAAAAGAAAAATACTATATGATTTCACTTACATGTAGACTCTAAAGAACAATATAAACAAAACAGAAACAGACTCATAGATACAGAGAGCAGACTGATCATTGCTAGAGGGGAGAGGGGTTTGGGAACTGGGTGAAAAAGGTGAAGGGGTTGAGAAGTACAGGTTGGTAGTTACAGAAGAGTCACAGGGATGGAAAGTACAGCATAGGGAATATAGACAACAATATTGTAATAACTGTGTATGGTGCCAAATGGGTACTGGAAATAAGTGGGAGGCTGCTACGTAAAGTATATGATTGTCTAACCACTGTGCTATACACCTGAAACTAATACAAAATAATACTGAATGTAAACTGTAATACAAAAAGAAATCTGAAAAAATTTTTAAAAAGAAATTGAGGTACTAAAAAAAATGGAGGACAAAATGAAAGAATGGATATATTCTCTCAATGGGATGTAATTTCACCCTTCTCTGAATGCCCTTCATTGTGCTCATATATGTTTTGTATAGGAGTATTGATGCTCTGCCCTGTATGTAACAATAAAGACCATGTCTTACCTAAAAATGGAAAATACTGCTTACCCATGTAAGTCTCTGATCCGATCTTCAGCTCCTTTTATGTGTGGTCATCTTTTAGGCAAGTGATTGCTTATTGGTTTTCCTCGCTACCTAGATGTATGTAACTGAAAGTCCACCAAACAATCTCTTCACATACCCACCTTTCATCTGTTCCTACCTCATCCATGCTTAAGTGAAAGTGAAGATGCACTGACTTCCTAGCTCCTGAAATACACTGTAAATAACAATGTGAAGTTGAAGGCATTTCACCAAATAAAATCTATGACTCATAATGTTTGGTTTATTTTTATTTTCCAGAGAGTTTTCTGTCTTCACATTTGTAAAATATGTAAAAATGTCAAAAATAAAACAGATTGAATATCTCTATATTTGTTTTCTCATTGAGTATATTTATTTATTTTTTATTCTTGTTCAATTAGAGTTGTCCCCATTTCCCGCCATTACTCTTCCTTGCCCTACCCACCCCCACCTGCCACATTCAACACCCCCACCACTCCCATCGTCTTTAAGGGACTCCTTGAGTATATTTATAAAGTTTGTTTCTGTTCTGGAAGTTCAGAACCTCTCAAAGCTCAATGCTGCTTAATCATTTTACTTTGTTGGTATTTTCCCATTATTATGAACTAAATCTTGTTAAAATATATTACTGATATTACTGTTTAGCCTGGAAGAAACTTTCTGGGGTGGAACATATTTTCAGGGAGTATTTTATCATGAAGGAATGGGTTTTAGGTGTCACAGCAGATAAAGTTGAATTTCTTTGATTTTCTTTTTAGGTTGAGTCACTCTTCACGAAAAATCTTTTGATAGGCAGTGACATCTGCTAGAAAAGTGGCAAAATGCTGCTTGCATTTGATACACCAAATGAACAAAGATAACTCTAGAGGGTATGAGTTGCACTCAGAGCAGTGCATGTCAAAATCTCAAATTTTTCTCTACCTATTTCCTGCCCCTCACACCTTCATCCTAAAGTAAGGGCGGCAAATGATTATTCAACATGCATTTACATCTCTTTGTTCTTCCATATCACTGGGAATGGAAACCCAGGCTCATTAGATGAAGCCTAGAAAACGGAGCTTTACTTTTCTCTCTCTTCTATATTTATATACATAACATTTAAAGATTGTGTTTGTTTATATTTATACTATTTTTATATTTATATTTTAACATGTATTTATATATTATATATGCACCCACACATACACCTGAACATGTATGTATATGTTTATATTTGTATATATATACTTATGTGTATGTGCATGAATGTGTGTATCTTTGGTTCGCAGGCCGGTGCTCAGTCCACTGAGCTACA
Source organism: Phyllostomus discolor (assembly GCF_004126475.2). Taxonomy (NCBI): domain Eukaryota; kingdom Metazoa; phylum Chordata; class Mammalia; order Chiroptera; family Phyllostomidae; genus Phyllostomus; species Phyllostomus discolor. Next base: position 18,610,080 of record NC_050198.1, on the reverse strand, counting down.
CCAGCCAGGGCTTGAATGTGTGTATCTTGATAAAATGTAAAAGATGATGCTCTGTTGCGCGTGGGTCACCGGCCAGCAGTGACCATGGAACGCTGTGGATGGCTCGCCGAAAAACACGCGAGAAACAAACATACACAGAGACAAACTAGTTTCTGTGGGGAAGTAGGGACGAAATGGCCACCCCCCCCCTAGTGGGGAGCGCCCTGATTTACCGTCCATACCTGCTTTTATTGGGCTCATTTTGCATAATAAGTCAGGTAAAGTACAGTACTCATTAGGGGGAAGTAAGGAACCATAGAAAACAAGGAACTCTGCTGGTCTATTGAGTGGGGGTCAAAGAGCGGTAAGACTTTGAGGAACCAACTTCCTCCTTGGACCCCTCTCATTCAACTGAGAGCATTTTAAACAAAGAAGGTTTCACAGTAATTTACATATTCTTTCTTAGGCCTGATCACCCGGGGAATCTGCCCTTTCAGCACAGAGCTGCACCACCCTGTCATTGTTTCAGGCTTAGCATGGGAACTAAGGCAATAAGGAGATTTTCTCCAGACGATGAGAACTGAGGCTATGTCAAAGCCGAGGAGCGAGGGTCCATCACCCTCTTTTGCTGCAGCCCCCCAAGTCCTTCTTTTGGGGGGCCTCCCAAAGTGATCGTGCCTGCCTTAGGTCATTCCCCCCGTGGGGAACCTTACCCGTCTTTGGCTAACCGACCAAGCTTTTTGGGGTTCAGTTATGAATAAAGCAGCAGAAGCAGCATTCCTGCCAGGGAGACAAGCTCCTGTCTCCTTGCTGGCTTACGGTTCCAAGGGCGTTCCCTTAGCCTTAGCCTAGGCGGGGGTTTCAGCTTCTGATACCAGTCAGGGCGGTTCCCAACAATGCTCCAAAGAGAAAGTGCTAAGTACTATTTATTGGACAGACTTAAGTTTCCAGGATGTATGGATCAAAATTTCTTCTCAGGTAATCTTGAGAAAATTCATAGTAGAACTCATTTCCTAGCTAGGTGGTGAAGTTCCCTTAAAGGATGAGTCCCTTATTTTCCCCCAGCTTCACTGACATATAATTGACATGTAACATTGTGTATGTTTAAGGGGTACCATATCTGACTATTTCATATGTGTATACATTGCAAAGTGATTAGCACAATAAAGTCAGTTAACGCATCCATAACCTCACATACTTACATTCGTGTGTGTGATAAGAAGAGAACTAAAATTTATTCTCTTAGCAGCTTTCAAATATACAATACAGCATTATTAACTATAGTCTACAGGCTGTACATTACTTCCCCAGAACTTATTCACCATGTAAGTGGAAATTTGTGCACTAGAAGAACCTTCACCCTTTTCTTCTGTTCATGAGCCCGCCCCTGGCAACCACCAGTCTACTCTCTGTTTCTGTGAGTTTGATGTTTCTAGATGCCAGATATAAATGAGATCACACAGTATTTGTCTTTTTCTGTCTGACTTATTTCACTTAGCATAATACTCTCAAGGTTAATCCATGTTGTTATGAATGGCAGGATTTCCTTTATTTCCATGAGGGAAAAAATATACTTTTTTTCTTTTCCCATTGATTTGTCCACAGGCATTTAGATTGCATCCCATGTCTTGGCCGTGGTCGATAATGCTACAGGGCTGCCATGAACGTGGGGGTACAGATATCTCTTTCAGGTAGTGATTTCATTTCTTTCAGGTCTTTTTAAGTTTTACACGAAATTTAAGATTGCTTTTCTATTGCTGTGAAGAATACCATTATAATTTTGATGGAAACTGAGATTTATTAACCCTACTGAATGTGTACTAAGTGTGAGGTTAGAGGCATTTTACATGTTCGTATTTTATTTTCACAGGTGTAGCATGAGAAGTATAATTGAAGGTCGAGAAATTATGTAACATCTTCAAGTGGAAAAAGTGTGGAGTGTCTACTATATTCTAGGTACAGTTTGAGTCTCCAGGGATACATCAGTAAACTAAACTGAAACCAAGATATATTCCTGTTTTATGGAGCTTTGGATCTAGTTGAAGGTTATTTAAAATAAAAGAGGTGATATTTATAGTATGTTAGATGATGATAAGTGCCGTAGAGAGAATCAAACAGGAAAGGGCGATAGGGTGGCTTGAAAAGTGAGGAGGTCTGCTCTAAATAAAGTCATTAGGGAATGAGTATTATTTGAGATAAATAGTGCTAATTGCCAAGACAGATAAAGCCTCGGAGCTCAGTGAGTTACCACAATCAAGTATCACTTGTCTGACTGTAGTTTGGGTAGCTCTCTCCCATCTTCTAGTGACACAGTTTGTTATATTTAGTCACCAATTCATCACGGTCCCTTGGACGAAACTAGTCACATGACCCCAGCATCACTGCAGGAAGCTGGGAAATGTATTTGAGCACATGCCATATTTTATCGCACCAGTTGTCTCTCCCAGAGAAGGCTTCTTAAAGAAGATGTTTGTGCTAAGAATAAAACAATGATTTCATCTGTATTTTAACGTGAAAGCATATTAAGTGAAAATGTTAAGAGCCTTTAGGGTCAGTCATCAACACTATATATTGCATTGAACTTTTGCAGGAGAGCAAAACTTCTAAATGATTTCAAATTTATATATTATGTGCCTTATAATAGAGATGGATACACTTGTTTCTAAAACGCGTCCTCTTAAAATTTTATAGATGACACTTAAATTTCCTAGCATGAAAATAATATAGCAGGGTAGAGATATAATCAAGAAAAGAGAAAAATAGAAAAACATTAAAGTAAATATATTATCAGTCTTTGTAATAATGACTACCAAGGTGACTCTGAAGAACTTTTTCCTATGCAAAAGAAACGTAGTAGAATATAGATTGCTGGTGGCATAATTTAAGGAAGGTATGCTGTAACACCCCTAAGAAGTCACTTCAACATTGAGTTAACTTGTCATCTAAAGGCAGTTAGAAGAAATTTTTCACAGAATGTATCATCTGATTTACGGACCAGTTTTTATAGACTTGCAAATAATAAGACCATTTCGGTTATAGTACAGAATAATTAAAAACTAGTCATATCTGATTTATTTTACTCTTATTTTTAATCAGTGCTTTAACTAGAGAAGAACCCAAATGAGATCATAACAGTGAAAAGAACGGTGAAATAATCTGTCATCTCTCCCTGCGTGCCCCCCACCCCGGCCCCCAGAGGAATGTAGATTTGAGAGGATATTCAGATAACCATTGCCTGAGTGACCTTGACATTCCAAAGAATGTCAAAATGGATGCCTACAGGGTATTGGGAGTGTGAAGAAACTGAATTATGTTTGAGTATCTGTTCCCCTACTCCTTTCAAAAGCAGTGATTGAGGGTGGGGAAAGTGATGTGGGATAAAATCTAGGGTTTAACTTTAATTTTCAACCTAATTCAACAAATCCTGAGTCCTCTACGGAGGAGTCACTGGCAAATGTTTCAGGGATGCAGCCATTGGAAATTGCCTGTGCACCGTGGAAGCTTACATCTACATAATGAGAAAGGGAAGGAGTATGGAAAGATTTAAAAGAAAAGGCAAAGTTCTCTATATGGAAAGAGCACATACAAATAACTGAGTAGAGAAAGGAACATGCTTTTAGGTTTGTGGAGTCAAGAGAAATATCAAGCATCACACAGACACATGGAGAACAATCTTGAGGAAGAATTAGAATGTTGCTGGACAGAAGGTAGAGAGGCAGAAATACAGAGAGCTGCTTACTAATTTATTCATTGGCAGGGTGGAGGGAGGGGCCTTAATAGCTTCCCTTTATTTGTGAAGTGAAGACTCTATTGCCTCACTCAAAACGCCTCAGCAACCAACGGCCATCTCCTTAACCTTCCCTCTGACCTAATTTACCACTATAAACTAGGCAACCTACGCATCAGACTTCTGCTTTCCTACCAAAAATAACCTGCATCTTCTCCCCCTACACTTGCTAGTTTCTCTTCAATTACAGAGCTGGGCAATCAGCGTAGCAAAGAGATGAAACCAAGAAAGAGTGTCATTTCGGGTCAAGTCTCAAGCTCAGCCTGATGCCACAGAGCCCTGGAGAGTGCAATTTACACTTGAGAGTCTGTCTCTTCTCAAAGTCAAGGAACTGGACTTTCATTCTCTCCTTCAGTCATTGGCTAGGGGCCTCCCATGGAGGTGGGGGATGTGAAACTGGCAGGCACTTCTAGCTGTCCTCTGGTTGTGCGCAAGAACAATCCTAAAAATGTCACGGAAGACAGCCTTTAGCAGCAATGTATGTAGAATCTGGGACAAAGATGTAGAAACTGGGACAAAGATGTATAAGGCTGTTAAAGGACCATCTGATTAGGGTATCAACAGCACCCCCTGCCTGTCTGACTTGGTCCCTAGGTCAGAATTAATTTTCATTTTCAAGTCTGTTCCTTTAATATACTATTTGTATTTTTCCTGGCATTTAACATGTCCTATTTTATATTCTTATCTGCCCAATAAGTGTGCTGTACAAGATACTAAATTCCTTGTGCAGATTTGGTTTTCAGTTAAGTTACAGTAAACACTTGATTTTGTATTTTGTGCTAGGTGGATAAGTAGACCAAAAATAAGAAGGATGGTCACTACTCTAGAGATTTTGTAGTATATAACTGAATGAATTGAAGTGAATTGGATAGGCACCGTAGAGAAGAGAGAGAATCTAGAAGCTTCCGTCTCAGATCTAATATCAAATTGTGGTTCTATATGCAGTCATCCATCAGTGGTCTTGTAGGTCTTCTCCAGATCTTGGCTATAGTGTATAGTACTGCCACGAACATAGGGATGCACACATCTTTTCAAAGTAGTGTTTTTATATTCTCTAGATAAATATTCAGAAGTGGAATCGCTGGATCATATGGTTGTTCTATTCTTAATTTTCTGAGGAGCCTCCGTACCATTTTCCATAGTGACTGCACCAATGTAAAGCCCCATCAACAATCTACAAGAGTTTTCTTTTCTCTACATCCTCTCCAATGCTTGTTATTTCTTGTCTTTTTGATAATAGACATTCTAACATGTGTGAGGTGATAAAAGAATAAAATACTGCTATTTGAGACAACATGGGTGGACCTTGAAATAAGACAGAAAAAGACCAAAACCATATGATGTTAATCATATGGGGAACATAAAACAAAAAAAAGAAACAAGTGGACAAACCAAATAAAACAACATCAGACTCATAGCTACAGACAACAGACTGGCAGTTTCTAGAGGAGAAAAGGCTAGGAGGAAGACAAAATGGGCAAAGGGGGTCATATTTATGGCAATGGGTGAAAATCAGGCATTTAATGGTGAGCAAACTAGAGTTCTACACAGACATCAAATTACAATGTTCTACACCTGAAACTTACATAATGTTATTAACCAATGTTACCTCAATAAAAACTTTATTTTTTTTTAAATCTTGATTCTAGCCCTGGCTGGTGTAGCTCTGTGGATTGAGCGCAGGCTGAGAACCAAAGCATCGCAGCTTCGATTCCCAGCCAGGGCACATGCCTGGGTTGCAGGCCACGGCCCCCAGCAACCACACATTGATGTTTCTCTCTCTCTCTTTCTCCCTCCCTTCCCTCTCTAAAAATAAATAAATAAAATCTTTTAAAAAATAAAAATAAAAAATCTTGATTCTATATGCAGTCATCCATCAGTGGTCACTTAGGTGGTCACTAATAGTTTCTAATTGTATGACCATGGATAAATAACCTAACAAAATATTGGCAAGTAGCCTGTTTGAATCTAAGTCTCCTTGTTTCTTTTTTAAAAGAGATTTTATTTTTAGAGAGAGGGGAAAGGAAGTAAAAAGAGAAAGAAAGAAACATCAATGTGTAGTTGGCTGTCATGTGCCCCCAATGGGGGACCTGGCCCACAATCCAAGGCATATGCCGTGACTAGGAATCGAACTGGTGGCCCTTTGGTTCACAGGCCAGCACTCAGTCCACTGAGCCACACCAGCCAGGGACAAGTTTCCTCATTCCTAAAAAGAATGTTGTAATTCTTTCCTAACAATGCTTTTGTAATCTCACTGCCATGAGGTCTTTAGAAGTCATTCAATTAATATCATTTTCTTCTCTTTAAATTCTTTTAAATATTGAGCACAAAGCTTTGCACAAAATATATTCATAATGTCATCATTAAATACAAGTGTCAAAACAGAGGAAGATCAGAACTGTGAGCATATTCAGTGAATGGTGATGAATAAAGTTTAAGTTGATAATGAAATATAAATATCCATATGGATCTATGCCCCATATAAAATTTTGAGATAAGCTGTAATGAATGTGGAATTCCAGAGCAGACTATTTATATGTAACTTGATTTATGATGGAGAATTTTCAAAGTTCTTTCAGAAAAGCAATCCAAAACCATGATAAAGTATGGTAACTTCCATGAGAAATTGAAGGTGGTAGACCCTTGTGGTACTACAGCTTCTCCAACATTTTTTCTCTGCTGGAAAACAATATCAGAATTTGACATGCCACATAGGAACCCACCCTTTGATGGTCACTTGCTGTTGACCATGGACAGGTTGAACATAGCTCCTTATGCCAGCTTTTCCCCTCCTGCTCTGGACCTCTGATGTGTTGAGAACCTGCCTTTTTTAATTTTCTTAAGATTTTATTTATTTATTAATAAATAAATAAGGGAAGGGAGGGGAAAAGAGAGGGAGAGAAATATCAATGTGTGGTTGCCTCTCATGCACCCCCTACTGGGGATGTGGTCTGCAACCCAGGCATGTGCCCTGACTGGCAATCGAACTGGCGAACCTTTGGTTCACAGGCCAGCACTCAATCCACTGAGCCACAATGGCCAGGAATCTGTCTTGAGACTGTGTTTGCAAGTAGATAATATAGGAGATTCATGATAGTCTGGATGAGAGAATGGCAAATAGTAGTGAAAGGAAGTAGTAATAGTAAGACCAAAAATAAAGACCAGGTTGTGGAATTTATATATCAACTATGTTTTGCCGGACTTTTTGTTCTTTCTTGAGAAATTTGAATTATATATGTGGACAGAACATTGAGGGTGTGTCTCTGTCTTCTGGGTATACTGCATGTGAATGTGCATTATTACCATGGTGATAAGACAGCCCATCTTACTTTTGAACACCATCTTCTGCCAGGTAATCCTAGTGCAAAGCCAGCCTTCCTGTTCTTGTGAGCTTCTTGTTCCATGAGGTTTCCAGTGTCCCCAGTGTACAGCCAGGGGGATGCATGGCAATACGTCCCCTACGCATTGGGGTTGTAATTGAATCCCAGTGTGTTGAACTCTAGTGAAAAGCATTGTTGTATTTTGTTAGGTGGTAGAAATGTTTATCTTTTCCCCATATTTATTGAGGCTTAATTGACAAGTAAAATTATATCTGGGAAAGTTGTTCCACATGCTATTTTGATCTATGTATATATTGTGAAACAATTATCACAAACAAGTGAATTAATATATCCATCACTTCACATAGTCTCAGGCTTTTTTTGGTGGTAAGAATACATAAAATCAAATGTCGGCAAATTTCAGATATACAGTAGTAAGATATACAGCATTATTATTTTTATCATGCTGTACATTGGCTCTCCAGAACTTATAAAATACTACTGTATTCTGTGTGATGTAACTGTGGAGTGGAACCACCGTACAGCTTAAGCCCTTCCTCATGTGTCCTCAGCTCTAAACATGCTACATGGTCAGACATTCTTGCCTAGAATGTTCACTGCACCATTTGGTTCTCTTGAATGCTCCATGGTTTTAAATGCATGCCTCTAATGACATCAGTCCATTTTATTCTATCTTCAGTTCCATTTTATTTGGTTCACAGTCAGGGCACATGCCTGGCTTGCAGGTCACGTCCCCAGTAGGGGGCGTGCAAGAGGCAACCACACATGAATGTTTCTCTCCCTCTGTTTTCCCCTTCCTTCCCCTCTCTCTAAATAGAAATAAATAAAATCCTAAGAAAACTAGAAAGATAGGTTCTCAACACATTAGAGGGTCCAGAGTAGGGGGGAAAAAGCTGGCATAACATCGAAAACACGTGGCCTCAATTCTCAACATGATTTGACAAATTCTAGAGTAGTCTTTAGTCACTGAATCAGGTTCTTTTCTAAATAAAAAAAGTCCTAGTGGTGAACTAGAGTTAAAGATTGGAGAGTTTCTCGTATATATCTGGAGTCATTTTTCATGTATATAGACACAAATAAATATGTAGATATATACACACATATACATCTGGATACACACATACACGTGTGTATGTTTTAAAGAAGTTTTGTTTTAAGATCAATAATTCTTAATTCTGTTCCTTCAAATTTTTGCTTTCAGCAGAGTGATTCTGTGAAACAGGTTTTAAATGTAATAGTAAGTGGAAATTCAGACCATCAAATCAGAGAGGCTTTCGTCAATGGACGTATTTTTGGTAGTTAGCTTTCTAGAATTTTTTTTTTTTTTTTGCTTTTCAAATCTCTGTTATGACTAATTATGCTTTCAGCCCAAAATAGCAGCTCAAAATATTCAGGTGTTTAGGCACTTCTCACTTCAATATTGTAGACTGTGGCACCCATTCATTATGTACAGCTCACGTTGATTTGGGGGATTCAGTCTTTGTTAATTAACCTCATCACTGGTAAAATAGTGTCTTTAAAAAAATTGAAGAAGTGGCTTCTCTGAAAATCTGCAAAGTAATTGTTTATCACTGATAACGAAATCATTAAATTCAGCTATACTTTTTTTTTTGCATGAAAGACTATAGGCAATTTGAATTAAAGCATGTACTAAGTAGCCCGATACTGTTTCAGAAATGAATTAGAATGTGGCCTAAATTTAGAGCAAGAAATTCAACGATTAGGTACTGCAACCAAATGTACTTGGGTTGCCACACCCGGGGTTTAAAATTTTTTTCGCACTTCGCATTGTTCTAAATGTTCTCATTGGATAAACACATCCCTGATTTCTAAGGTAGAATTTTTGACAGTTGACAAATAATACTGTATATATGATTTGATTGACTATGCTGGAACTAATTCAGAATCCATAACAGAACCAGGGGAGCCTTTACTCCTAAGGCAGTCATCTTCACATTGTGGTGCATGCTGGAGTCCCCTGCAGGGCTGATTACGGCACACATCGGTGATGACTCACTCCCAGAGTTTCTGAGTCAGCGGGTGGTGCAGGACTTGAGAATTTGCATTTGCAACCAGTTTGCAGATGCTGCTATTTCCGGGACCACACTTTGAGAACCATTCTTCTAAGACATCTCACTCATTGTCTCATCCTACTCCTGTCCTTGACACTTTCACCTGGGTAACTACAGTAGCCTCCCCACTGTTTAATTGCTTCTAGTTTTACTCCTCTTCAGCCTTTTATCCACATAGTAGGCAGAGAGATTCTTTTAAAATGAACACTGATTTATATCTATAAAATGAACACTGATATATATCTATCTATTGACTTTTTGTCAGCCTGAACTAAAATTCATATTCTTAATGTTGGCCTGTGAAACTTACCTTATCTGGCTCCCTGTTCTACCTCATTTTGCACCATTTCCCCCCCAGACTCACTCTCCTCCAAGGTCACTGGACTTCTGGGCTTTTCTTGACCATCTTTGCCAAGCATATTCCTACCTCAGGGCTTTTGCACTGAATTTTTCTTTCGCTGAGGATGATCACCTTTCTCCCCCACATGTTTTGTATGGCTGCTGCTTTCATTTCACTGACATCGTCCAGGCTTTCCCTGACTACCGTATCTGGCAAAGCACTCTCTACTTGGTGCTTCTACTTGTAATATGGCTCCCCAGCCCAAAATGCAAGATTCTTGAGAGCAGGAAATCATCTGTTTACTGCTATACCCACAATGCCAAAACAGTCTCCCGCACTTAAGAGATACTCGATTAGTATATATTGAATGAATAATTGAATGAATGGATGGAGAAATGTCCCTTTCACTGCTTCCTTTCCCTTGCTATCCAGAAAATGAATTCTTCTGTCGTATTTCTCTTGCCATCATGCCCTCCAGTATTATTCTTTGCTTATGCAGAGGTTCTCTCAATTTTACCATAGGCACCTTACCTCCAACTCTCCTCCTTTAAGTGATATTAAATCTGCCCTGCTGGTGTGGCTCAGTGGATTGGATGCTGGCCTGTGAGCCAAAGGGTTACCAGTTCGATTCCCAGTCAGGGCACGTGCCTGGATTGCAGGCCAGGTCCCCAGTGCAGGGTACACCAGAGGCAACCACACATTGATGTTTCTTTCTCTCTCTTTCTCCCTCCCTTCCCCTCTGTCTAAAAATACATAAATAAAATCTTTAAGTGATATTAAATCTTTGATGATTTAAAAAGAATCTATATACACACATACACACACACACAATTAAAGATCTTCAGCTTTTATGTCCAGATCACTTTTTAAATCCTGCTTTTCTGTCTTATTTGTGGCTTGCACATTTGAAGTACTATAGTACGCCAACTTGATATTCTGCTCATTAGACTGTTTGATGTGAAGTGTTAACATACATAGAACATTAATTGCCAGACTGAGGTTTCATCTTTTTTGGGTGAGGATGATTCAGTGCCACAGCCAGAAAGATGCCCATAAATGTTACGCTGTAACTGCTCGGTCAGGGCATGGCCTCTTTGGCATGATTTCCTCCTGATCACCGCTTTGATCAAGGAGTGAGTTCTGAATAGCCAGGCTCTATTAGGGCATGTGCGTCAGCAGCTACTTGGAATGATGGTTCTGTAACACATCCCGTAAGGCAGAAACAGGCACATTTGATAACCAGAATCATAGAGTCAAGATTGAGAATGAATTCCTTTCGATTTCCAAAGCTTTCAGTTTCAACAACATGTTCACCCTTTACCAAAACGAGCTCATCTTCATGACCCTTTTTCTGGTGAGGGCACCATTATTTTTTTTCATCCATAAACAGAGCATTAGGGAGATGCGGAGAAACACGGAAGTGCAAATACTAGGGCACATCAAAGTGTATTTGAGCAGTGTACCATATTTTTAGGACTGTAAGACGCACTGGACCATAAGACACACCTAGGTTTTAGAGGAGGAAAATAGGGAAAAAAATTTGAAGCAAAAAAATATAAAATATTCAGTAACCTGTGACCGTGCTTCACTGCCGCTCCCCCTCCCCCCTGTGAGCCAGGTAAGCTGCATTTGGACTATAAGATGCACCCCCCTTTCCACCCAAATTGGGGGAGTGCATCTTATAGTCCAAAAAACATGGTATGTAATTTGACATATAATATTTACTGGTTCTGTTAGCATCATCAAAGTCATATAATTCTCCATAAATATCAAAAAGAAAAACTATGAACATTTTGGTATAACTCAGACGATTGGGACAATTCAATAAAGTCGTCTTCATCTAACATTTTTTTAAAGATTTTATTTATTTATTTTTTTAGAGAGGGAAGGGAGGGAGAGAGAGAGAGAGAAACATCAATGTGCGGTTGCTAGGGGTCATGGCCTGCAACCCAGGCATGTGCCCTGACTGGGAATTGAACCTGCGACACTTTGGTTTGCAGGCCGCGCTCAATCCACTGAGCTACGCCAGCCAGGGCTTCACCTAACATTTTTTTTCACACTAATGGGCACAACATTATATGATGTATTACTGGGAATATAAATATCAGAATCTTTGTATATTTCTAGACATTTCTGATTGTGAATTTGTTTGTAGCCATTATAAGTACTTGAAAACTGTATCATATCAATACATGTTTCATTATTTGTTCCCTGGCAATTTCTCAGTATCTGAGTCTCTTCAATAGCCTAGAAAGCAGTTGTGTTTTGTTTTGTTTTTTTTGGTGGGGGGCCAGTGTGGAGATGGGAGGTCTCCCATGACCAAGAGGTCAGAGGTCTGACCTCTTTCCTCCCTCCTTTCATTCTCACGAGGGCCTCATCGAGGTCAGAATTTTTGGAAGCTATATGACAAAATTACTCATTATGGTAGCCAGAAGAAAAAAAATGATTTCCCAGTGATGTATCAGGACTACGGATGGTGGCCCAAGTCCCCTCATATCTTAATGACCCTACATGTCTGCTTTCAGTCTCCACTTCAATTGCCCAGATCCATAGAATCTGCCTTTACATTGCCCTGTCTTCTTCCTCCTTACTATAACCAGTGTCATCAACCAGTATTGTGTCCTCAAACCATTCAAAGCCCCTTAGGTGGTCATTTAGACCCTTTCCTATATTACCCCCCATTCCTCTTACCCATATTTTGCCATGTACAGTGTGCTCCCATGTATAATGAGCACCCATGTTTTTGGCCCAGACTTTCAGAGGGGAAAAACATTTTAATTTTTTAATTCAATTTTTAATTATTTATATTTAGAGACTGTTTTTTGTGTTCTAAAGGAATTTTAACATTTGTTTTTGAACATGTTATAGTACAAGGAATTTTACGTAACAAATCATTGCAAAACACAAGAGCAAACACAAAGTATTTCAGGTACTACCCATGTGTAATGTGCATCCTTATTTTGCCCTCAAAAATCTGGGCACAAAAGTGCTCATCATACATGGCAAAATATGGTAATTATATTCAGTGGAATTAAAGCTGCCTTTCCAAAGAGTAGATCTCATAGTGCCAACCTTCTGCTCTGCAATCTTCAATGATTCTCTATTGCCTATAGTCTTTGATTTTTATTTATTTTCTTTTTATTTTAGAGAGAGAGGAAGGGAGGGAGAAAGAAAGAGAGAGAAATATCAATGTGTGGTTGCCTCTTGCACACCCCCTACTGGGGACCTGGCCCACAACCCAGGCGTGTGTCCTGACTGGGAATCGAACCAGTGACCCTTTGGTTCACAGCCTGTGCCCAATCCACTGAGCTACACTAGTCAGGGCCTATTGCCTATAGTCTTAAAAATTTTTTTTGCCTTTGGTATTTACTGTCTTGACATCAAAATGAGCTTTCATCTGTATGCCTCTGGACTCTTCTGGCACTTTCTCTCTGTTCTACTTGGAATGAACTACACCCATGCCCCTCAAATCACTATAATAGCTTTAGATTTCAGGGTTTTATGTGTATTTGTGTTCTTCCTTCAGAGTAGATTGACATTTTCAAAGTTTTCACTGTAAAAAATGATCACCTCTTTAAAATTTTCATTCCTCATTCAAAACCCTGCTGAATACAATGTCTTACTGGAAATCTCCATCTCCCTTTGCTCTGGTGTGACGGGCAACCCATTCCTTTTGTTTGAAGTACCATTGACCCTTTTTGGATAGCATACGTTAGCAATTACCTTTTACCTATATTCATTATATAGGTATGGACATATATGCTATCTTTTTCCACATTCTCATCTTACATGACACCCCAAAACTTTCAGAATAGTGACAATGTCATGTTTACCTTTATTTCCTAAAGCGTGGTATTTGGAATTGAACTTTGGAATTAGGCCTGGGTTTAAACACAGTTAACATGAATTATTATTTGGTGGATGCAGACTTTCTCCTCGTGCAGGGTTCTGCGAGACCATGACTGAAAATTAATGTGGCATATACGATGACCTGAATTTTTCATTGTAAAAATATCAAAGGGCTGAGACAGTTTCTGTCCCTTGCCATGCACATACAGCCACGTGGTCATGCATTCCCTGGACAGCTTGGTCTTATTCATTGAAGCCGGATAGCTTGGTCCTGTGTGATCCCGGTGTCCAATTTGGAATATTGGATTAGCGTGAACTGACTGAAGTGCTAACTATTCAAAATCAGAATGATGCAGAACAGATGGAAGGGCCAAGAGCACAGAGCATGTAACACCTGTGAATTCTCTCCAGCTCAGTTACCAATCAGATTTTGGGCTGCTTTCAAGGTGTTGACTTTGATCTTTCTCCAATTGTAAATGTTTCATCCAAAACAACTGCGATCTTGGCACAACTTTTTTCAGGAGATGCCCGGGACAAAAATATCATGATTCCCCAGACTAGAACTAAAGCTCGTTACAACCCTGTTACTCTGTACTTGGTGAGAGAACCCCTGAAATGCAGAAACCTAACCAGATATTATAAACATGAAAGAAATAACTTTCACTCATAAATTCTGCATCTTATAATAAAAGCTAATATGTTGTTTTTCTGAGATTAGGTTATTATTGGCTCAAAAAGGCACCGTTCTTTGGACAGGAGCCATCTTATGATGTGTCATAAATTCACATATAGAGGCTAACATGGGAGCTTATCTCTGTAAAGAATACTTATGTTTCGGCATGTTTATTCTTGATTATGCTCATTGTTTTGGCAACAGAACTTGGTGGTACCTAGTGTAGGGCTCTATCATACATGGTATCCATATGTGAATACTTGCCAACGGATCCATGCTTAAAATAATCTTGTGCCGTTTCCCTATGTTGTTACCTAACTCAGTAACGGTGCTACCTCTAGTTATGACATCATTTCAGTGCACTGAACTCTCTCACTTAGAGCAGAGATGACTTGTAGGCTGTAATTTTCCTCCTTTTTCTCATGAGCCCTGTGCCTGAATGTTGTATGCTCCTATTTATAGGAAAATGATACAGTTATGGAGACGCTCCGGATGCAACACGCGCCGCCCCAGTGATGGCTGAAGCCAATTTGGCTGACACAGCAGGCCTGGCAGTCAGGTTTCCCTCCCTCCCATTTACATGTGGAGTTCCTTCCTGAGCCAGCAGGCACGCAGCTTCCAACTCGGAATCAGTGTTTGGAACCTCCGGCAGTGAGATGCCTGGGTCCTCTCACAAATGGCTGTGTAGCCATAATGCAGTTGTTCTCCAGGGGAGATAGTACGAATTTGGTATATGTTTCCCAGATGACCTGGATGGTGTGGGAAATGGGGCTGGAGGCGGCACTGGGAGAATACTCGGGGAATTACCAAACCCGTCTGGGCAGATACTCTCAAAATCCACTCAAAACATCACTCCGATTTCTTCTGTATTTTCACAACTTTGTGTCTTCTTCATATGATACACAGATCTCTCATGTCTCTCAGAGGATTCATTTTTAAAAGTTTAACCCTGGCTGGCATAGCTCAGTGGATTGAGCATGGGCTGTGAACCAAAGTGTCGCAGGTTCGATTCCCAGTCAGGGCACATGCCTGGGTTGCAGGCCACGGCCCCCAGCAACCGCACATTGATGTTTCTCCTCTCTCTCTCTTTCTCTCTCCCTTCCCTCTCTAAAAATAAATAAATAAAATCTTTTAAAAAAGCTTTAAAAAAAGTTTGATGGATACAGCAAAAGTCATCTTCAGGAGGATAGTAGGAAAGGTAAAGTAGTTTTGTTTTAACTGTTGGGATTATCTGGTTATGATTTCTGTAGCACCCCTGGGGACAGTAATTAATTAGTCTGACAAGGCTGTTTCTCTTTCCTTGCACATTTTCCCATTTTTATTCCCTTCCTTCAGTCAGCTAATTGTTAAACAACCATGCCAATTGGACACTGTCATTCTGGGAGGGGTCATGTGACTTAAATCCATTTAGGCAAGGAGGACAATGTTCCTTTTGGAGGAAAAGGAAGACCCACTGATTGGCATATTCCCTTACTGTGAACCACAAGATTCCCTGCTTTCTCAATGGCCACGTGTGGGTGGAGGGGCCTTGGAGCTTCTGGTGTTTGGTAATGGAAATTCTGCACTATTGCTTATAGATATTACCACCCAATATTTGATGTATTATAGCTTTATAAATCTTAAATTTAGTGTCTTCAAATTCCATGAAGTGATTTAGATACTTTTTTTCTGATGTAACTTAACTAGGTGTTTTGGGCTTTTTCAGGTTAGACATTCTTATTGTTGAAAATATCTTATAGTTATTGGGTTTTGGAAGGATCCCAAGATTGAGAACCAGGATATCTTGGTTCTGATCCTAACTTTGCTTGTTTAGTGGCCTTATCGTTAATAAGTTATGAAACTTCTCCATTTTCCATTTTTTCCATGTAAAACAAGAAATTTAAAGTCATACAATGAACTACAAAAAATACTAAGATTTTGCTAGCTCTTGCATGCCAGGTGCTCTATCAAGTTTATATATCGCAACCCTATGAAATGTGATTTATTAAATGGCTTCTAAAGAAACACAATTTCTAAATGTCACCTTGAGGAAAGTGTTGTTCTTACTTTGATAGCCTTTAGAAGGAAAGGAAAGTGTGTCAAGTAATTTTGAGTTATTAAATCCGGACTTGGATTATTCCCATACCTTTTAGGGAATAAGAGAACAAGTACTTTGCTCCTACTTCAAATAGATGAATGAGCACAGGAAGAGCTGGTGGAGCAGATACAGGGGGAACCACCAAAGCTGCCTGCCCATCTAAACTCGATCAGCATAAGAGTTAATATAATGCAAATTTCAACATTTTTTTATTAAATCCCTTTTTATTGTTATTCTATTACGGTTGTCCCATATTTTCCCCCTTTGCCCTCCTCTACCTGTGTTAACTAGATTCCTGACATCTATGTCTGTATTTTAATGAGCATGTCATTTTAGATTCACAATATATAAGATCATTTTCTAAACTGTAAAACCAGGTCATTCTATGACCAAGAGCTGAGTCTTGTAATAGTCTTCTTACAGAGCTCCAACTCTATCTGAAAGAATAGTACTCCATGGGTTCATCCATTAATTTAAGATCCTGGAAACAATTTTCAATTTAAGTAGTATATATCCGAAGGTGCATAGCAAAGTTGCAGTGATAATTATCACTTGAATACTTCCTGACTAGCCAAGTGTCTAGGTGCACACGTGTGCATGCGCACACACACACACACTCACAAACACAGATGTTCCTCCCTGACCCACTAAGGTTTAAGTCACATTCTCTGGTCTGACTGGCAATTCAGTCTAAAAATCAGAATCTCTGGTGCTGTGGGCTCCCTAAGTCCTCAGCTTTCTGTGACAGCTGTTGCCTCTGTGTGACTTTTGGCAGCTGCCTCAGGCACAGCATTGAAAACAACCCAGTGTGCAAGTGATCGCTGATTTAATCGTGGAGCTACTTTCGAAAGGATGTATGCACTTTAGGAAATTTGTAATTAAGGAAACGTGTGTTTTTCGTTAACAATGCAATGCTTCCTATTTTTAGGATATGCTCTTTGCGTACATCTATGTTACAGAATGACTATGATAAAATACCTCCTTTCCTCCAGTCTTCCCGAAGATATATTTATCTCACGATAGCTGTGAAAAAACTATTCTCCACAGATACATCATTCCTTAGCATTATGCATGTTTCACAGCAGCAGATTCCATGTGCATAGTAAAACAGACACTAAGACTTGCCTTAAAATTGATATTAGGAGATGGATGTCATCTTTATGCACATCTCTTACATTTATGATAAGATATCTGCTATTTTTCCTTATGTATGAAACACGAGTTAATTACATAGACCACTTATAAATGCTGAGTACTTATAGACCTAGCGCAATGTGTAAGCCTTGAGTAAAAGAATAGTTTTTATTGGGACTTTTCCTGCGTTTCAATAGTGGTCAGTGTCATACTCAAGGAATACATATAAAATAGTAAATAAAACTCAGGGACATGTTGTAGAACGTCAATTGAAAGATATGTTATAATGGCAATCAAAGGAATCTAAGATGTGTTTAGTGAATTTCAGGACCTTAAAAGCCACATGTAAGGTTTCAAAGCAGTTTTAAAAGCCTATACCCTGGACATGGCTTCTATCTTTTATAAGCAATTAAGGCAAGAATGATAATTGACCAGAGAGGGAACTCTGTGATACATCATTCGAAACCTTCCTCTGTGTTTGTTTATTTTATCTATTGGTTCATTCTTCTATTTATTTCTTTAAAATCTGAGTCCTGTAATGGTGACCAACCTTGAGCATATTTTAGTTAATATACCTTATTCATTCAACACATCCATTTAAAAAAACCGATCGTGCATTCCATTCATAGTGCTCGATTAAAAGCTGCATTTGTCTTCAAAAGAACCATATGAAGCATTATATTTCCCATTTTACAATTTAGGAAATTGACCACAAGCGTGACAAAATAACTGACTGGGATCGCATAAGAATGCCAGAGCCAGCCCTGGCTGGCATAGCTCAGTGGATTGAGCTCAGGCTGCGAACCAAAGCATCGCAGGTTTGATTCCCAGTCAGGGCACATGCCTGGGTTGCAGGCCATGGCCCACAGCAACCGCACATTGATGTCTCTCTCCCTTTCTCTTTCTGCCTCCCTTCCCTCTCTAAAAATAAATAAATAAAATCTTTAAAAAAAAGAAAAGAAAGACAAGAAAAATATTTGAAAAAAAAAGAGGCTCTTTAAAAAAAAAAAAGAATGCCAGAGCCAGGAATTTTACCTCTGCATTGATGTGTTTTTCCAGTACTGCATAGTGTTTGTGAGCTTTAAAGTATTGCTAACACCTCTGATTTTGAGAGAAGGTAAAGGAGAAAATGGGACAGCAACTCATGAATGCAGGGCCATGTTTTGTCTTGAAATACCTTTGTGTACATAGCTCTTACTAATAATTACTTCATTCAACTATTCCCTGAGTTTTGTGGAGATTTGTAGTCCTGGCTGGTGTGGCTCAGTGGATTGAGCACTGGCCTGTGAACCAAAGGGTCGCAGGTTTGATTCCCAGGCAGGACACATGCCTGGGTTGCAGGCCAGGTCCCCAGTAGGGGGCGCACAAGCAGCAACCACACACTGATGTTTCGCTCCCTCTCTTTCTCCTTCCCCTCTCTAAAAATAAATAAATAAATAAAATATTTTAAAAAATAAATTTGTAATGAGGCCCCAAAGTAAGTGATGAGTAAATGATGGTCCATCACTGTCAGGACTCTGAGGGGCCTGGATGGGCAGAAAGTAGCCAGGTCATCCCCACAATACTTCACAAAATCAAAACAAGGACCTATCTCTAATCATATTAAATCCAGTTGCCGGTGGTATTTTTTTTTCTGTGAGACAAAAGTGAATATAAATAGATATATTGAAAGTCCAAAAGCTTTTCTTATCTATTCTTGTTCTGTTTCAGATCCTTTGAATAAACTTGATATGTTCTTAAATTGTTCTTCTTGAATATATTTTAACAGTCTGCCTCTTCTCACATAGTGGCTTACATCATCAGAATCACCCGTGTCAGCCCATAGCCCGTTTCTCACAGGGCATTGAGACTCCACAGCCTTTTGCTTCTCCTGCTTCATCCTATTTATGTATCCAGTTCCATTAAAAATAGAAATAGATTTGACATTTCTGAATGTGAAAGAGACATGTCCATTGGTAGACAGCCTAGGTTTTTGAGCTTATTTTCCTCACTTTATCTCCTTTAATCCTCAAAAAACCATCTTTGAAGCAGCTATGGCTGTTATACTTAGTATTATTTCTTTAAAGATAAGAAGATCGCATCTTGGCTATTCATATATTCTAATCACTCCCCTGTATCTGGGGAATGATTTTAAGATACTAAGTGTAGTTTTTTTTTTTTTAAATCAAGGAGAGTAACTATGTATTTGACAGGTCCCTGTATAATGTTATATATATTCCGCAGTCATGATTTTAATTCAAATTAACCTAGCAATAACTTCTTGTTTTGTATGAGAGAAGGCCCTTTCGCAGCGTTGAAGGCAGCATGATTCTTCCTTTATTGCCCTTCAGCGTGAAGATGGGCATGGAAAATGAAGAGGCTGCAGTCTGCAGCATTAGTTATGATAAATTTCCATTTGGACACCCAAAGGGTGTAGACACACTGTTTTGAAAGCCACCAATAATTTGTCTTTCACTTCAGATTGAGCCCTATCATAAGGTGTGAATTACTCTCACCATATTATTATGGTCAATTCAAAGTAGGTACTCCTGAGCAGAAGTGAATGAGAGGTTTGATCGAGTCCAGCAAATGTTAGGAGAATTTTTATAAAGAGCCGTAGCTTAGACAGTTGCAGGAACAAAGGGAAGACTGGAATAACCATTGTATATCTTCAAGTCTCCATCTATATAAAGATTCTCCTTGACTTGCATTCGGATGGCTAACATTCTGTAAATCCATTGTAAGCTGAAAATATAATGAAAACTACATTTAATGCACTCAGTCTACTGAGCACCATTGCTTAGCCTGGCCCACCTTAAATGTGCCCAGAACATTACATTAGTCTACAGTGGGGCAACATCATCTAGCACAAAGCCTATTTTATAATAAAGTTTTGAATAAAGTGTTGTAACTTATTATGCCTATTGCTTTTGTACCATCATAAAGTAGAAAAATTTGCAAGTCAAACCATCATAAGTCAGGGGCCATGTCTATATGGCAAAACTTTCTAAAGCCACAAACTCAGCTATGCTACAAATTATTTCTGTCATACAACAGCCTTTATCTCGAGGTCCTTTCCTTCCACCTGACAGAAAATTTAATCTAGTTACTTTCATGTGATTGTAGTCATTCTTTTTTTGTTTGTTTGTTTGGTTGGTTGGTTTTGTTCCCCCTCAGACATTTCAGGTCTCTACTCAACCATTTCACTGATTTCTCCCTCCTCCCTTCTTCCCAGGATTCCCATGGATTATGGAGTGCCGGGGCTGGTTTGTAGAGGGGTGGAGCAGGAGAGTGGATTGGTAGTAAGACAGGGAGGAGTGGTAGGGACCTAACTCTAATGACATTTTGTTGATGGGGAAATGTATCTTCAGCTCTCAGACATTTCTGCACCCCTCTTAGATGGTACAAGAAATTTAGGGATGGTCTGTGGCCATAGATGCTCTTTACTCTCAAGCACTCGTTCTTGATATGTGCCCTCACATCATCATACTCCAGAACTAGCATGCCACACAGGAATGAAAACATTCACTGCAAACCTGCTTCTTCATTGGACTTCACCCAAACAATGAATCTCAATTTTCTGTTCTTGGATCACCCCAAACCTGTCTGAGACTTTCATCTTTCTAGGTTGAAATGACACGGGGCCCCATCTCAGGAATGCTTTGTTCAGCTTCCACAACCTCTGTTTACTCTGTGAGGAGAGGGTAGTTTGAATCTTCTTTTATCTGTTGCAAATCTATCATTTAGTGTACACATTTTCTGCCCAGTTTCTGTCAGGCTGAGCTCTTTGTGTAGCAAAATACCTGGCTCTTGAAAATAAAATGACTTGGTTCTCAAGATTTGCTCTGCTCGGGGGTTCAAAAGACTTTTGTAGCTCAGAGACCAAATTTCATTTGGTAAGTGACACCAGTTCAATGAGTAAAGGAAGTGTATATGGCAGGGCAATGAAATCGAGAAAAGAACAATTGGCTATTTGCAAAACGTATCCTATCCCACGTGTGTGCATATACACTATTAGAGTTCATAGCAAAATTTGTTTTGCTGCAAGCACACATCACTTCTTTATAACTACAAACATAAATTTATTTTCATGGAAACAATATTCCCATGGAGTTCCAGTAAAATCATTATATTATCTCCAAAGGTCAAAGTGGTGATGACGATTTAAGTGTATTCATTATATTTATCGATTCTGCTGTTGTGACAAATACTGATTTTTGACTGGAAAAGCCCATCTCCTTGCAAGTCAGTACCTATGTATTTGAACTTCATAGCCAAGTAATGAAAGATAAATCAATATAATGGTGATTAAGACAAATCTACCTCAACTGGTGTGGCTCAGTGGATTGAGCACAGCCTGCGAACCAAAGGCTCGCTGGTTCGATTCCCAGTCAGGGCACATGCCTGGGTTGCAGGCCATGTCCCCAGTGAGGGGTGCACGAGAGGCAACCACACATAGATGTTTCTGCCCCACTCTTCTCCCTCCCTTCCCCTGTCTCTAAAAATAAATAAAATAGAATCTTTTTTAAAAAACCAAATCTGCATGCGAATACCCATGAAATCCCCTTCAAGGGTACTGACCCAGTTCTTTCCAGCTCGGTGTCTTCTGAGGACAAGCTGCATCTAGCCCTTGAATGTTTAGATGGCATTTTGAGTTCAAGTAAAGCATGATGAAAGAGGCACTCCTGGATTTCTTGGCATTACCTAGACGTCTGGAGGTCGGCTGTCACAGGGTGATCTCAAGCCCTCTCCTTGTCATCTCTTGGATGCCCGAAAACAATCTGGCCATTCAAAGGGCACCTGAAGGCATTAGATTTGCCTTCAGGCAAACATTTTCTATTATTTTCAGTCAAGTGATACTTTCATTTCTGGCAACTTTTAGGAACTGAATCTCTGAAAAACTTGTATTTTATTACATTTTTTAAAGATTTTATTTATTTATTTTTAGAGAGCAGGAGAAACAGGAAGAGAGGGAGAGAAACATCAGTGTGTGGTTGCCTCTCATGCTCCCTGTAGTGGGGACCTGACCCACATGTGCCTTGACTGGGAATCGAACCCGAGACCCTTTGTTTTGCAGGTCAGCACTCAATCCACTGAGCCACACCAGCCAGGGCTAAATTTTTAATTTATCTACTTTGTTTATCTGTCTGTCTGTCAGTCTGTCTGTCTATCTCTGCCTTGGAGTTAACTTAAACATCCCTTATTAGGTAGCAGAGTATCTTCTCATTCATATAGCCCAGAATACAGATAATTGAGTGCCAAAAATGCTACAGGTATCATTACTAAAATATAGATTTATCTTTTTGTGTGTTATTTTTCCTGAGTGAATCATATATATATATATATACACATATATATGATATACACACATATATATCATATATATACACATATATCTCTCATATATATGGAGTTAAACTACAAGTACTTTTTCAGTTAGAAAATAAACATTTCAGAAATCTAAATGTTTCCTAAGACTGATTGCTAGGAAGTTGACCTACTTGTGTTAATCAGCTGTAGGTACTGTGACCATGGCATTGCAGAACTAAAATTTTCAATGACTTTCTGCCAGTAAATGAGCAAATAACCATTCTTTAAATGTCCCAATTATAGAGGTGACTAAATCTGGATACTGAAGTTGTTACCAGCAGTCAAAAGTTTATCTGCCTCATTTTTTTCTTTATAAGTCATGTGAATATCTTATATTCCACAGTGGGTCTCTTGCTGATTTTTATATGCTTTCTATATAATAAAAGCTCTAACAGGAGTGTCCAACATGCAGCCCCTGGGCCACATGTGAGGACTTTTTTGCATATCTGTGGTGGCAGATATCATAAAAATTATGCCTGGACCTTTCTTTTGCTCATCAGTTTTCTTGAGGGTTTGCATATTTAATGTGTGGCCCAAGACAACTCTTCTTCTTCCAGTATGACCCAGAGACACCAAAAATTTCGACACCCCTGTGTCACGCCATGTTCTCCATCCTGTGATTTTGAGTCCTCCTTGGCATACCGTTAACAGGGCATGTAGACTGACGTTCAAAGTCACTAGCCTGGCATTTATCCCATTAAAGATTTTCCCCAATTACTTTTCCCATCTCATCATTCTCCAAGATTTGCTTAGACTTTTTAAAGATCCCCAAACATACATGCTTTTGTTAATGTTGCTGCTCTGTCTTAACCATTCTGATGTGGTTTGCCAGACAACTTTCTAGCCACCTCTGTATCATTTAATGATTGGTTTCTTGCAGAGTTTTTTGATATGCAATCACCTGTTGTCCTTCATGTCTCCAGCGAGGCTTCCATCTGCTACATACGATCATAGCTTCTACATTTCCTTTCTCATACTTCTCATCACATTATTTTAATGTGTGTTGGCATGTCTGTCTCCCATAGATTATTTGCTTCAAAAGTTGGAGACCATTGCTTTCTCCTACTGAAGCCATAGTACCTAGAGCAAACCTTGCACCATAAGAAACAAGAAATACTTTTAAATAGATGCATAAATGACAAATCAAAGAATACTCACAACCCTTTAGGAGTGGGTTTGAACCATGTGACAGGGATAGGGGAACTGAGCTTGGAAACTGTAAGTACTTAATCCATGGTAATATTCTTGTAAGAGCCTGGCCAAGATCATTTTGTCTATGTCCAAAAATATCTTTTTACCTAGTGCCATGTGGTAAATGCTGTATGTCTTGTTTTTCTCACCAAATGTTCCCCCCCAAAGCCTTTAAACCTTTGGATGATACGGTCATATCCAGCAAAGATAAAAGGCAGTTTCTATAAGTTGAGGTTAATACCATTGTTATGGAAACTCGAGAATTACCTTTTACTCCATGACTACTCTTGTTTAACCTTGAATTTATCTAGTTTTGTCCTGACATTTACCCCAAATATTCCTGATGTCTCTTCTTTAAAGTGAATTAAATTGCCATTGGGCTCTTAATATTAATGGTTTTGACATTTATTTGGGTTTTCAAAGTAGATTTTCCTTTAATTCTTAATAAGAGTGGCACTTGCTGAAAATTCCTTCCTGGTTTTCTGTAAGGTATAGGGATTAAAATTAAATGGTTAAATGTTTACAACTACTTCATGCAGCCTTGGCAAGGATGAAAATCTGTGCAAAACTTTAAAAAAAGAATTTATCTGAACTTAATAACTATGTCCTAATTAGGCAGAAAGAAAGAAAAACTAATGGTTAAGGAAATGATGAAGTAAAAACCATGTACTCTTGAAGTTTGTACACGCACCGCCATGACAGTTTGCCAGGACACTGTGGTACGTCCAGCAAATACCCATGTCGTGTCATTCCTGGGCATCATGTAAGCAGAGTCTGCCAGAAATGCTGACCTAAGCTAAATGAAGCCAATCATATTATTTTCAGGCTAGTCTTCCCTAAGTGGGAGTTATTTCAAAATCTGAGTTTAGCTTTGGCTCACCCTAAGAGAACCACTATGCTCTTTTGGGACCAGATTTCTCCCGGATTTTAAAGGTTCACTTAACAACTAGGTAGCAAATTTCCATGTCTTAAATCATCATTAAACATTTCCGGTTGAACAAAATGTAAACCAGTTCTGCTAAATTTATGTCAACCTTTGACTGAAAGCCAAGAGCTCCCTTAAGTAGATATCTGAATCTCTTGAAAGAACCAGCTAGTAAGTATATACATAGTCCATGCTAAACCTCTAAATGATGCAAAAGAAAGTTTATTTGGCATTCTAATTAAAATATTTCAAGTCCCTTTGTGTACATCATTTACATAGTGAAATGTGATCCTATTGATACTGGTTAGCTTCAGAATCCTATGATGGCTATTTTATCACCTAAGTATTTTATTCTGTCCGAAAATATTTATTGGATGTGAAATGTGGGCCTTAAGTTAGGATCTCACTTATAATACATGATAGAAAATGAGATTTGGGGACGAATAATTAATAGCTCTCATTTGGGAAGGTTTGGGCATAAATATGGGGATACATTAAAATTAGATCTTCTATCTCTGATTGTCAATCAAAATTGGTAAATATATAGTAAGATAATTTTCTCAAGCAGCTAGATTTCCACAATATTATACCCCTAAACGTGCTATATATTAAACTTACCTATACACCGTTACTTGTGTGGAAGAATAAGGTATCATACACATACTGGTGATAATTAACATTAATATAGAGGATTAATTGTTTACTCTGTGTGAGGCACTTTAAGCACTTGTCATATTTTATCTCATAAAATTTTAATTTAATTTCTGTGTAGTCTATATTTTTATCACCTCTCTTTTACGGATCGAAATTTCAGACTTAGAAAGTGTGTATTATGACTAAGGTAGTATACCCATATGGTGATAATAGAAAACAGTCCAAATAGGACAATTGAAGATAGTTTATTTATATCAGGGCTATTTGAAAAGGTACACAGCAGGACAGTGCAGAAACTGAGAGCCATTAGAGTTGGGGTTAACACCCCTGGTCCTTAATCAATTTTGGCCTTTGGGAACTCCTTACAGATACAAGCATTGGACTGATATTCAGAGTTTTTGTCTCAACATAATTCCTACCTCAACTGAGGGCTATCCTTTTCTCTACTGGCCATAGTCTTCTCCTCCATAAATAGAAAGGGCTGAAAGAGGTGATCCGAAAGGTCAGTTTCTTCATCTTCTTTTTTTAATATTCTCTGATTCTATCTTCATGTAGCAAAATGATCTAAAAGCTGAGTTCCTCATATTCTTAATATTCTTTCATTCTGTGTTCAAAGAGTGAATCGTTGGAACAGAGATCTGCCCCTCAGTGACTGGATGACTCCATCTGCACTTGTGGGTAGCTGAGCCCTGCATGGAGTCACTGGGCTGTCACTGGCCTGTCTTTGCAAAAATGCAGTAAGGTGTATATATTTTGTGGTCATGACAACAAAACCAGTTAGGCTGAGGATCTAGACTCTTTCTTCTTTTTCAAATGTGAAACAAGTTCTGATTTATCACATGATACACAGGAAAAACAAATTGTATGCTTCCCATAGAAGAAACACCTTTACTAAGGAATAATGTCCACAATATTACACTAGTGAGAAATCTTAAGAATTCAAATGCTCAGTGCAGTTAGAAGGCACAATGAAAGGTGAACTTTTGAATTAGACTTGCTTTTACTAAAGCACATAGTTCATACAAACGTTTTTTCTTTTTTAATATTTGTTTTATTTAGTTCTTCCACTTTTATTGAATTTATTAGGATGACACTGGTTAATAAAATTATATAGATTTCAGGTGTGCAATTCTATAATGCTGTGTGTATTGTACTATAATACATCTGTGTATTGTACCGTGTTTTCACCACCCCAAGTCAAGTCTCCCTACATCAACATTTATCCCACATTTATCCTCTTCTATCTACAATCACCCCCCTTTCCTTCTGGTAATCACCATACTGTTGTCCATGTCTATGATGATTTTTCTTTTTTGCTTAATCCCCTTACGTTCTTAATCCAGCCCCCTAACCCCCCTTCCCTCTGACAGCTGTCAGTGTGTTCTCTGTATCTAGGAGTCTGTCTCTTATTTTGATTGTTAGTTAGTTCATTAGATTCCACATATAAGTTAAATCATAGGGTTGTCTTTCTCTGACTGGCTTATTTCATTTAGCATAAATCTCTCCAGAAACATTCACGCTGTCATAAAATGTAAGATTTTATTTTTTAAGGCCGATTAATATTTCATTGTGTAAATGTAGCACAGCTTTTTTTATCCACTCATCTGCTGATGGGCACTTGTGCTGCTTCCAAACCTTGGCTATTGTCAATAACGCTGCAGTGAACATGAGGGTGCATATATTCTTTTTTTTTTAACTAGTTTTTTTTTTCTTTTTTAAAAAATATTTTATTTATTTATTTTTAGAGAGGGAAGGGAGGGAGATAGAGAAAGAGAGAAACATCAATGTGCGGTTGCTGGGGGTTATGGCCTGCAACCCAGGCATGTACCCTGGCTGGGAATCGAACCTGGGATACTTTGGTTCCCAGCCCGTGTTCAATCCACTGAGCTACGCCAGCCAGGGCTTTTTTTTTTAATATTTTATTTAAGGGTGCATATATTCTTCTGAATTAGTGTTTTGGGTTTCTTCAAATATATTCCAAGGAGTGGAATCACTGGGTCATAAGGCAGTTCCATTTTTAAATTTTTGAGGTAGCTCTGTGCTTCTTTCCACAGTGGCTGCACCAGTCTGCATTCCCACCAACAGTGCACAAGGGCATCCCTTGTGCATCCCTTTTCTCCACAACCTCTCCAACACTTGTTATTTGTTGGTTTATTGATGACAGCTGTTCTGATAGGTGTGAAGTGATATTTTATTATGATTTTAATTTGCATTCTCTTATTTTTAGTAACATTGAGCATCTTTTCACATGCCTGTTGGCCATCTCTATGTCCTTTTCAGAGAAATGTCTATTTCGGTCCTTTGCCCATTTTTTAAATTGGACTGTTTTTTTTTTCTCATGTTGAGTTATATAAATTCTTTTTACATTTTGGATAGTAATATCTTATCAGATGTAACATTGGCAAATATGTTCTCCCATTCAGTGGGTTGTCTTTTATTGTTGATGTCTTCCTTTGTTGTGCAAAAAATTTTAGTTTGATTTAGTTCCCATTTGTTAATTTTTCTTTTGTTTCCTTTGCCTGAAAAGATATATCAGAAAAAAAATATCGCTGCAAGAAATGTCTGAGATTTTACTGCCTATGTTTTTTTTCTAGGATTTTTATGGTTTTGAGTCTTTCATTTAAGTCTTTAATCTATTTTGAGTATATTTTTGTATTTGAGGTAGGAAGATGTTAGAGTTTAATTTTTGCACATGTCTGCCCAGTTTTACCAACAACATTCATTGAAGAGACTATCTTTACCCTACTGTATGTTCCTTCCCCCTTTGTCGAATATTAATTGACCATAAATTCATAGATTTATTTCTGAGTGCTCTATTCTGTTCCATTGAACTGTATGTCTGTTTTTATGCCAGTACCATGCTGTTGTGTTTATTGATTTTTTTTTTTTTTTGAGAGAGAGAGAGAATGAGTAAGGGTGAGAGAGCAGGAACAAGAAAGGTCAGTTTGTTCTTCCATTCGTGTATGTATGCATTGGTTGCTTCTTGTATGTGGCCTGACTGGAGATTGAACCCACAATCTGGTCATATCACAATGACACTCCAACCAGCTAAGCTACTGAGCCACAGCCATGCTGTTTTGATTAGTATGGCCTTGTAGTATAGTTTGATATTAGGTGGCACTATTCCTCCAACTTTGTTCTTCTTTCTGAAGATTGCTGTGGCTGTTTGAGGTTTTTTTATTGTTCCATATAAAATTTTGAAGTATTTGTTTTAGTTCTGTGAAATAAGCCATTGGTATCAAAATAAGATTCACATTCAATCAAAAGATTGTTTTGGGTAGTATGGACATTTTTATGATGTTAATTCTTCCTATCCATGAACACGGTATGTGCTTCTGCTTATTTGTATCTTCTTCAATTATTCTCTTCAGTGTCTTATAATTTCCTGAGTAAAGATCTTTTACATTCTTGGTTAAATTTATTCCTAGGCATTTTATATTTTTAAGCAATTGTAAATGGGATTATTTTCTTAGTTTCCCTTTCTCATAGTTCATTATTGGTGTATAAAATGCAACTGATTTCTGGATATTTATTTTGTATCCTGCTATATATTTTGTGTATGCTTTATATAATTTAAATCTTCTTAAATTTTTGAGACTTGTTTTATGTCCTAATATGTAGTCTCTACTAATAAATGTTCCAATGCACACTTGAAAAGAATGTATATTCTGCTTCCCTCTGAAGATATCAATTAAATCCAATGTATCTGATCTAGTGTGTCACTTAAATCTGTTTCCTTGTTGATTTTCAGTCTGGAAGATCTATCCATTGAACTCAGTAGGGTGTTAAAAATCCCCTACCATGGCTGTATTACTGTTGATCTCTCTCTTTATGTCCATCAAGATTTCCTTTACATATTTAGGTGCTCCTACATTGGGTGCGTAGATGTTTACAATGGTTATATCCTCATGTTGGATCGATTCCTTTATCATTATGTAGTGTCCTTCTGTGTCTCTTACTATAGCCTTTATTTTAAAGTCTATTTTGTCAGATACAAGAATTGCTAGGACAGCTTCTTTTTCATTTTAGTTTGCATGAAATATCTTTTTACATTCCTTCACTTTTAGTCTGTATGTTATCTTTTGTTCTGAAGTGGGTCATGTTATAGATGCTTATATATGGGTCTTGATTTCTTATCCGCTACCCTATGTCTTTTGATTGAAGCATTTAAGCTTTTTACACTTAAAGTGATTATTAATAGATATGTATTTATTGTCATTTTATTCCTTTAACTATGTTTCACTGTTGATGCTTCTCCTTTTTTTCCTTTTCTTCTTCTCCTCTCCTCTTCCCCTTCTTCTTTCCTCTTCCCCTTCTTCTTCTTCCCCATCCCCTCCTCCTCTTCCTCCTCCTTCTTCTTCTCCTTCTCCCTTTTTTCTCTTCCTCCTCTTCTTTTTCTTCCCCCTCTCTTCCTTCCTCCTCCTTCTTCTTCCTCTCCTCCTCCTTCTCTTCCTCCTTCTTCTTTTTCTTAATGAAGACCCTTTAACATTTCTTGAAATACTGGTTTGGTGGTAATAAAATCCTGTAGCTTTTCTTGTCTGGAAATGTCTTTATTTGCCTTTCAGTATAAATGATAGCCTTGCTCAGTAAAGTAATGTTGGTTGTAGGTCCCTGCTTTGTATCACTTTGAATATTTCATGTCAATCCCTTCTGGTCTGGAAGGTTTCTGTTGAGAAATCTGCTGACATCTTATGGGAGTTCCCTTGTAGGTAACTGTTTTTCTCTTGCTGC
Source organism: Phyllostomus discolor (assembly GCF_004126475.2). Classification (NCBI taxonomy): domain Eukaryota; kingdom Metazoa; phylum Chordata; class Mammalia; order Chiroptera; family Phyllostomidae; genus Phyllostomus; species Phyllostomus discolor. The sequence continues at coordinate 18,579,978 of NC_050198.1, read as the reverse complement.
TTCTAAGATTCTCTCTTCATCTTTAATGTTTGCAGTTTTAATTATGTTGTGTCTTCATGTGAGCCTCTTTTGGTTCATGTTGTTTGGGACTCTCTGTGCTTCCTGGACTCTTTTGTCTTTTCCTTCACCAGGTTAGGGAATTATTCAGCCACCATTTCTTCAAATAGTTTTCTCAATCCCTTGTTCTGTTTCTTTTCCTTCTGCTACTCCTATGATGTGGATGCTATTACATTTGATGTTGTCCCAGAGATCCCTTAAATATCCTTGGGTTTTTTGTTGTTCTTGTTCTTCTTAGGTGTTTTCTGCTACCTTGTCTTCCAAATTGCTGATTCAGTCCTCTGCTTCATCCAACTTACTTTTTATTTTTCCTAGTATATTCTTCATTTCAGATATTTTATTTTTAATTTCTGCCTGGTTCTTTTTTTATATAATTTCTATGTCCTTTGTCATGCTGATATCATTTTCACTAAGTTCCTTGAGCATTCTTATAATCATTTTTTAACTCTATATCTGATAAGTGACTTGCCTCCATTTTCTTTAGCTCTTTTTCTGGACAGTTCTATTTTTTTTTTCATCTATGGCATAGTTCTTTGTCTCCTCATTTTGGGTGTCTTTCTGTATTTATTTCTATGTACTAGGTATATCTGATATGTTTCCCAGTCTTAGTAGGGTGGACTTATGGAGTACCTGTCCTGTGGCACCCAGTGGTACAGTCTCCTTGATCACCTGAACTGGGTTCTCCAGGAATGTCTCTTGTGTGGGTTACATGTGCCCTTCTCTGGTTATGATTGAGTCTTGATTTCTGTTGGCCTGTTTGTGTGTGAGGTCAACCCTTAGGCTGGCTGACTGTAGTATGCACCCCAACCACAGTGTATGAGCTGCTATGCAGATGGTGACCTCCTGAAACAGAATTCACCTCAGCAGGGTCTGGTATCTGCCAAGATCTTCTTTTAGATGTGATACTTGGGAACTAATCAGATTCTTCTCTGATGTTGTCTGAAGGTGGCCACTGGGTATGTTTGTTTTGGCATCTCTTAAGAGAGATTGTGTTGTGTGTTGCCAACCAATGCAGATGCTGCCTGTGACTGGGCCTCCATAACCTGTTTCGATCTACAAAGTGATTCACAGTTTCTGGCTGCCTCTGCTTAGCCTGAGTATGCACAGGAAGGACCACGCTGTGCCCCAAGTGTGGCTTTTACTAGCCTTGGGCTCTGAGACAAGTTAGGAACAGTATGAAGGTACCTCAAGATCTACCTTTGCCTGCCTCAACTATTTTCCCTTTATTTTTATTGTATTTGTTGGTGACATAGGTTAATAAAGTTATCTGGTTACAAGGGTACAATTCTATAATACATCATCTGTATATTGCATTGTGTGCCCAGCATCCAAAGTCAAGTCTTCTTCCATCTTTATATATTTGATCTCATTTACCCTTTTTTACCTACCCACAACCTGCCCTCTGGTAATCATCATTCTGTGTGTGTCTGTGTTTTTGTTTGTTTTTCTTGTTATTTTTGTTGTTGTTGTTGCCTTCAATTATCTTTTTCATGTATTTTGTTTTAGGGTTAGCTGTTCTCTTTTAACTTATTCTCCAATACGTGTTATCTTTTGATTATTTAAAAACTGAAAGAGTGAGGAAAAAGCATCATTTGTGAAGAGGGATTAAACATGTCTTTCATTTGTGATATGCTTCTTTAGAATTCAGAAATCATAAGTGTACAGGCTATCCCTCTGAGTGTTTAGAACAAAACACAAATGTTATTGCATTAACCTATTTTTCTTGTGGATTTTTACTTTTTCTTTTCATGAATCATTAGCAACTCAGCTCAAAGGAAGCAGGGAATGGACAAACAAAAGTAGCAGTGAACCCCAAAATAAATTGTCTGCAGGTAAATGACCCAGTGCACAACTCTGAAACCAGTTACAATAAACTAACGGGTGTGGATTGCCAAAAAAATGGATTTGGACATTTTATAATTTTATATAGCACCAGAAAGAGAAATAATAGAGTTTAGAGTTGCTACATTTCCTGCAAATATATGCAAGAGAAATTCCCTCATTGTCAAAATTATATGATGTGTCCATAATAACTGTAATTTCTACCAGTAATCTGAAGATAAGGGCAATTTTTGCCATTTATAAATTATATCTATTAAATGAAAGGTAAGGTAACTGTTAAGTGCACAGTATCCATGGCTAGTGGTAAATGTGCTGCTTTCTTTAAGGTTATTATTATATCTTTGACCAGAATTGCCAATCTCTATCACAAAAGGGCTCTTTACAATTTCAAGAAAGTCTGAAAAAAAGTTCGCTTCTGCAAAATTATATACATGTCTTTTCAAGTTGTTATTTTGAGTTTCTTTGAAATATTGGAAAATTGGAGAAAAGTCTGTGATTTCATCTCTCGGACGTATATGAGTGTGATACCCAGCTGCTGTTTGTTCCCAGATAACACTTGATTATACAGGTTCAACTCAAGCAATATCAAATGCTTCCTGTGAACCTACGATAGATGAATAAGTTGTTGTTGTGTATTAGGGAAAGTGTGATGATTAGTAAAATCCCGTCAAGCATTTGCAAAGAGTAAATGCATTTAATGTGGCATTTTTATTCAGATTTAGCAACTAAGCAAACCCTTGAGACATAAAGCAATTCAACATTTACAAGGGAATTTTGGATGATTTCTTAAGAGGTTTCAGGCTTGAAAAGGATTGTTAGTCAAAATGAATTGCCTTTTTTTTTTTGGCAGGGCAACCCAAAATATTGACAGAATTGGTGTTATATGCATTGTATGATTTGAGAGATACTTACAAGACCCATTTGTAACAAGTACCTAGTCTACAATGACATTATTATTTCTTTTTACAGAATTTGAATTTCCAACATCAGACTCATTTCTTAGGTTTGAGAAGAGAAGGGTGATTATTTCATCTCTTGAAGAATGCTTCCAAATACATTGGCTGCTGTTACCAAGGAGTGTTGTTATGTGTGGCTCAAGAATCATATTCCATTAGTGGAAATAATTGCTTCGGTTAGTTATTACATTGTAGGGCACAGATACAAGAACTAAGGGAAAGAATGTCACTTCGGTTTGGAGTTAGAGTATAGGAGTTCTCAGCCTGGAACCATTAGAGAAGATCAATGGACCCTCAGCTAGTTTGAGGAACGAGAGACACAGACACTAGCCTAAAGGGGCATAGTGATAGAACCAGGAAGGAGAGAGAATGTGATGGCCTGTAAAAAAAATGATAAGCAGAAGTGAGGATGAATACATGGGAGGGAAAAGTCTTGACTCTGGGACCCTGACATGTCATCTCATGTAGAATGGCAGTTGATGTTACACTCCCCACATAAACCAAGGAGGTTATTATCATTGGTGTTCTGTTAATTAGGACTCGATGTAATAGAGCAAATGTCACAGCCATCACTGGGCCAGTGTTGAAATTCCGGATGGGGAGGGAGGGTTATTTTCTCTTCTAGTAAGTAAGAAATATAGAAATAAGGAGAGAGAGTGATCAAATTCGCTCTGGGCACAATTTGGGGAGAATCATAGGACAATTATCAAGTTCTTTAAAAATGTGGCAATATCCCACATCAACCTAGAGTAATAGTTATTTTATATATTTTACTTTTATAATTATTAGAGGAAAAGCCATTAAGGAAAGTCACTTCAGAGGAATAAGGGGAATTGCAGAGAAATAGGATGATAAAAAGATGACTGGATAGAAGGAACAAAAAATGACGTGCTGGAATCTGTGAGCCCACGGCCTATCATATTTATTAGCTGTTTGTGGCATCAACACTTCATATTTTATGTCCTAAATGAATCTTAGGAATCAAAAGAACGTATATCTTCTCTGTCTTATTGGTTTGGGGATAGTTTGATAATATTAAGAAACTAACTTTGAATTGAATAAAATAGCCTCTTCATTAAAATAGTATTGTCATAGAATTGGTGATAAGATTATAGGTGGAAATATAAAATAGATTTTCTATGTAAAGGGCCTTTCAAGTGAGGAAAGGGAGTCCCCATGATCTTAGACTTTAAGTATATGTTGCTGTCCATTACCATGTGTTTCTTTATATTCTTTTTGTCTACAGTGTAATATTATAAAAGGCACAAGATTTTTTTAACTTCAAAACTAATCCTCTAAGTTGCAGGCAAAGTATATCATGAGTGTTCAACAGATACCTATTTGATTAATGCACAAACACCACTTATTTACAGGGGAATTGAAGAATGCATATTTTAGCACTTAATTTGGGCAAACCAGGAAGAAAGAATTTGTGGAGAGGAAAGATGGTCAGACCCTTGATTAAAGCAGTGGATATATGGGTGCGGTAAAAGAATGTCAATTCACACAACTAACAATTGTGTAGCACTAAGTATACGACAAATACAAACAATTACAAGTAGGACCTGAAAGGTGAAAATTCAAATGGAAGCAATTGTGGACCATATTCCTAAGACAAGGAAGAAATTCTTTCAGGAGTTCAGGGGGCATGCAAACATTCTCAGATGAAAGAAAATGAATATAATTTGTTAGCAATGCTAATCTTAAGGAGTGACTGAAGAAAGTTCTCTAAACAAAAAGGAAATGATAGCAAAAGGCTTAGAAATTTGGAGTGGGTAAACATGAGGATAATAGACTAGCCTTCTCATTAGTTTCTCATGTATGTATATTATATTATCTATAACAGCCAATGAGTACATTATACTAGAGCAATGTAGTAAAAATACTATAATAAACAAAGTTAGAATTTTAAAAATTATTCAGATAACCCAAAGGAAAACAAAGAAAGAGAAACAGACAAACATAATCAGAGAAAACAAACAAACAAAAATAAAAAATTGGCAGACTTAAGCCATAACATATTAATATTCACCTTAAATGTACTTGGTATAAATAAAATGATTACAATACCAATATTGACCAAGTGAATAAAGGTGATCCACCAATATGCTATCTAGATGAACTCAAACTCTAACGATATAGGTAAGTTTAAGTAAAACAATAGGAGACGATATACCTGTATACATTAATTAAAAGAAAGGAGTGACTAAATTAACATCAGATGAAACAGACTTAAGTAGAAAGAAAATAACAAGAAATAGATATGAGGTTTTTATCCTGACAAAAGGGGTCAGTTCACCAAAAAGGGATGCCAATCTTAAATGTGTATGCAGTAAACAAAAGAGCTGTAAAATATGTGAAGTAAAAACTTATAGAACCAGCCCTGGCTGGCGTAGCTCGGTGGATTGAGCGCAGGCTGTGAACCAAAGTGTCACAGGTTTGATTCCCAGTCAGGGTACATGCTTGGGTTGCAGGCCATGACCCCCAGCAACTGCACATTGATGTCTCTCTCTCTCTCTCTCTCTCTCACTCATCTCTATCTCTATCCCTCTCCCTTCCCTCTTTAAAAATAAATAAATAAAATGTTAAAAAAACTGATAGAACCAGAAAGAGTAATAGACACATCAACTATAATATTGCAGACTTCAAACATCTTGCAGTAATTGACAGAACCACTACACAGCAAATTAATTACCAAGAATGTAGGAGAACTGAACAACACCATTAACCAACAGAATCTCTTCAATATTTATAAAACACAAAACAACTGCAGAATATACAATCCTTTTAAGTACACATAAAACATATACCAAGACAGACCATATCCTGAGCCACACACACAAAAATAAAACCTGAATTTTTTAATTGAAATCATACACAATGTGTTCTCTCGCAGCAATGGAATCAAACTAGATATCAATATCAGAAAGATAACAGGGAAATCTCTAAAACTTTGAAGCCAACAATAGGCTCCCAAATAATCCATGAATAGAAAAAGAAGTCTAAAGAGAAGTTTTAAAAATACATTGAGTTGAATGTAAATGATAATACACAATTGACAATTTTCTATGATTCAGCTAAAGCTGTGCTGGAGCCAAAATTTATAGTATTAAATAGATACATTGTCATAGCCACCAACTGGCAGTGACCGCAGAACGCTGCAGATAGCTCGTCGAAACACGAGAAAAACATACACAGAGATAACTGGGTCCTGTGGGGAAATAGGGACGAAACGGCCACTCTCTCTAGTGGAGAGTGCCTCATCCACCTCCCTAGGGGAGAGCGCCTTGTTCTCCCGCCTGAGCAGGCTTTTTATTGGGTTCATTTGCATAAGAATTCAGGTAAAGCTCATTACTCATTGCCAGGAAGTAAGGATCAAACAATAGATAACAAGGAAGTCTGAGGGCCTATTTTGAGTCAGGGTCAAAGAGCTGTAAAAAACTTTAAGGAACAAACTTACTTCTTCCTTTGGACCCTTATCATTTGATTGAGAGCATTCTAAACAAAGCAGGTTTCACAGGATTTTATATATGCTTTCTTAAGCCTGATCACCCAGGGAACCTGCCCTTTCCAGAACAGGGCTGCACCACCCTCTGTCATTGTTTCAGGCTTAGGTGGAGCAAGGGAAGTAAGGCAGCCAAGAGATGAGGAGATTTTCTCGCAGACAATGAGGACTCAGGCTTTGTCAAAGTGAGGGGCAAGGGTCCATCAGCCCCTTTTGCTCTAGCCCCCAAGTCCTTCCTTGGGGGCCTCCCACGTGATCGTGCCTGTCTTAAGTTGCTCCCCCCTTGGGGAATCTTACCTGTCATTGGCTAACCGACCAAGCATTGGGGGCCAGGCAGGGTGAAGTAAAAGGAGCAGAAGTGGCTTTCCTGCCAGGGAGATAAGCTTTTGTCTCCTTGGGGGCTTACGGTCCAAGATCGTTCCCTAAGCCTTAGCCTTGATGGGGGTTACAGCTTCTGATACCAGGCAGGGAAGTTCCCAACAATACATCAGGAAAGAGAGTCTCAAATCAATAGTCTAAACTCCTACATCAAGTAATGAGAGAAAAGAATAGCAACATAAACTCAAACCAAGCACAAGGAAGAAAATATAAAAGTAAGAGCAGAAGACAATGAAAATTAAAACTAAAAATAAAGGAAGTCAATGAAATAAAAATGATTCCAAGATGAATAAATCAATAAAACTAACAAGCTTCTTGCAAGACTGACAAATAATAGAACACACAAATTATTGATATCAGAAAGATCACTAAACGTGCTGAAATAGGATGGTGAGGGGATACTATGCAGAACTCTACACTTGGAGCTTTGACAATTTATATGACATACACTCACTTTTAAAACAGTCTTTAGAAATAAGAATAAAATGGGAGGAATCACTATACCAGATTTGAAGATTTATTATAGAGTGATGTTAATCAAGATTGTTTGGTGTTTGTGGAAGGATAGAGTGAAGAATGAAAAAAAAAAAAACCCACGCAAGTGCAGCCAAATGAATTCTGACAAAATTGTGAAAGCAGTTTAATGGAACAGGATAGTCTTTTCAACAAATGGTGCTAGAGCTGTTGGCTATCCAGAGGACAGAAGGTAGGAAGAAAGAAAGGAAGCAAAGGAAGGAGAGAGAAAAGGAAGATGGGGGGTGGAGAGAAAGAGGGTGGGAGGGAGAGAAGGAAAGGAGAGAAGAAGAGAAAGAAAGAAAAAAGAAAGAGCTAAATTTAATATTTTCATACTTTATTAAACAATTACTTCAAAATGAATCATATATTTAAATGTAAAATATAAAACTAGAAAACTTGCAGAATAAAACATAGGAGAAAGTCTTTGCAGCCTTGGACCTGTTCAAGAGTTCTTTATCATACCATGGAAATATGAATTATAAATTTAAAATATTGATAAATTTGACTTCATCAAATATAAAACTTGCCCTGTAAAAGACTCAGTTATGAAGATGAAAACACAAACTTCAGACTTGGAATGAATATACTCAAACCACATATCTGATTAAAAAATAAACACCTGTTTGCTAGAAATCTCTCAACAGGAAAAACAAAGAATCCAATTTAAAAGTGGGCAAAAGTCAGGAAGTGACGTTCCACTGAAGAGGTTATACGGATGGTGAAAAACTCATGAAAAGATGTTCAGCATCACCAACCATCAGGGAAAATGCAGAATAAGACTCCAGTGAGATATTACTACACAGTTATCAGAAGAGCTACCGGTAATTTTTTAAATGACAGTACCAAATGCTGACAGAAGATGCAGAGTAACGGTATCTCTCATATATTGCTGATGGAAATATAAAGTGATATAACCACTTTGGAAAATACTTCTTCAAAAAGAAAAATATACACAAATACTCTATAATCCAGCAGTGGCACTTTTGGACAGATAACTCAGAGAAATGGACTTACATGTCCACAGAAAAATACTATACGTGATTGTCAATACCAGTTTCTTTGTAATAGCCCAGAACTGAACACAACCAGAACATGCTACAATAGATGAACTGTTAAACCATGTATGTGAATACCATAGAGTACTACTGAGTGATCAAAATTAATAAACTATTGATCAGCACAACTTGGATGGATCTAGCTCATCATGCTAAGTGGAAGAAGAAAAAGCCAGTCTAAAACAGTTGCACATTCTATTATTCCATTTATACAGCACAGTGGAAGTTACAAAATTATGAAGATGGAAAAAAACTGCCAGAGAGTAGGGATTTTGTGGAGACAAAGTAGGGGTGGCTACAAAGGGATAGTGAGGAGAACATTTTTGTGATCATGAAAATGTGGTATCTGGATTGTAGAGGTGGTTACATAAAGCCACAACATGTGACAAAATTCCCCTAGGTAATGCTTAGGGGAAACTGGGTAATGGGTAGAGGGAACATCTCTGAGTTCAGGTTTGCAACTTCTTGTGAATGTATAATTATTTCAGTGATAACAGTATATAATTCTTTCTTATGCATTGCTGAATACTATTTGCTACATTTTCTTAAGAATTCTCACACCTACCTATATTCATGAGGGATATCAGTGTGTAGTTTTTATTTTATTCTTGTCTTTTTCTACTTGGGGATGTCAGGGTAATAGCCTCAAAAATGGGTTGAGGAATAATTCCTGTTGTATTTTCTTGAAAAAAAGTGTGTAAAATCGGTGTTAATTCTTTAAATATGTGATAGATTTCTCCAGTGAAACCCTCTGGGCCTGGAGATTCCTTTTCCTATAGCTTTTAATTATGCATTTGATTTCTTCAATGTCCACAGGACTATTTCTGTTGTCTCTTTCATCTTGGTTGAGTTTTGGTAACTTCTGGTTTTCAAGAAATTGTTCCATTTATGTTAAGTTCTAGAATTTATTAGCATAATATTGTTCTAAGTGTTCTCTTAATACAATTTTAATGGCTTTAATATCTATAGTGACATGTGTTCCATTCCCATTTTTGGATGCTTTCTGTTTTCTCTTATTTTATCTTTGTTACTATTGCTAGACATTTATGTATTTAATTGTTCTTTTTCCAAAGACTAATCTTTTTGTTACATTGATTATTGACTCTTTGGTTTTCAGGTTTTAATGATCATTTCTTTCTGCCCATATATTTAGTATTTCTTCCTTTTCCTTTCTTTGGGTTTATATTCTCTTCTTTTTCTAACTTCAGAAAGAAGGGGAGAGGTGGCTCCAGCAATAAAAGGGTGGCAAGAGGGATTTCTGTGATGGAACTGTTGTGATTCTTGACTGTGGTGGTGGTCACATGAACTACTCACGTGATACAATTTCCCTGAACAAAACACACACACAGAGGTAGAGGGAAAAGGAGAGAAAAAGGGATGGGGTGTGATAAATGCATGTAAAACTGGTAAAATCTGAATAATATCATCTTCAGATGCTGTCAATTTCCTGTCTGTTGCATCGTACTATAGGTATGGCTGGCGTTACCATTGGGGAAGGTTGGGTGGAAAGTGTGCAGGATCGTTTGTATAATTTCTTACAATGACACGGGTATCTGCTATAATGTAAAACAGAAAATTATAAAAAAAAGTGAGGGCAAGATGAAGATATTCTCAGTCACCCAAAAGCTGAGATAATTATCACCAGTTGTTCTACATCAGCATAAAGTCTAAAGGGCATTCTGCAGCCCTGGCTGGCATAGCTCAGTGGGTTGAGCGCAGGCTGTGAACCAAACCATCGCAGGTTCGGTTCCCAGTCAGGGCACATGCCTGGGTTGCAGGCCACGGCCCCCAGCAACCACACATTGATGTTTCTCTCTCTCTCTCTCTCTCTCTCTCTCTCTCTCTCTCTCTCTTTCTCCCTCCCTTCCCTCTCTAAAAATAAATAAATAAAATCTTAAATAAATAAATAAATAAATAAAATGCACTTTAAGAAAAAGATGCAAATAATTAAAGTTTAAAAAAAGGCATTCTGGAGGCTGAGGAAAAATTATTGTAGACAGAAAAAAACAGGCATGCAAGAATGAACAAATTTCTCACATAATGGTAAAAATGGCTAAATATAATACAACTGAATGTTTAAAGCAACAATATTAACAATGCATTGTGTGGCATCTACCATATGTAGAAGTACAATAATTAATAATAGCAAAAAAAAGGTGGAGAAATAAAGGGAAAGAATAGGACAGAGAAAATAACAGGATGGTAGACTGCATGTTAAACATTGATTGAATGACAAAAAATACATACCAAGGAAAAACATAGCTGTATGTTCAGAAGAAAGCCACTAATTGTAATGACACAGGTAGGTTGAAAGATGCATGCAACCATGAACCAAAATAATTTTGATATGGCTATATTAATATCAGATAAAGGAGGCCCTCAGCCAAAACGTGTTCTGAGAGAGAAAGGAAATTTTATAATGTTAAAATGGGTCAGATCAAAAAGAATATATAGAAATATGAAATTTGGATATACCTAATTACCTCCCAAATGAGCAAAGCAAAATTGGCAACTACATGGAGAGGGAGAAATCAATGATCATATTGGATATTTAAATGCATCTCTTTCAGTGATTGGTACACCATGTTGATAAAGAGGCTGGAATACTGTAGTTCCAACAAGACTGGGAGCAAGGGAATGTGCGAAGTTGGGGGAATAACGGTAACAAATTGGGTGAGAAAAAAAATACATCCATACCAGATAGTCAGCAGTGTTTGGCATTGTGCTAACTAAAGTTTCAAAACTTGTCTAGATTGAAGGTTAGGTATGTTTGATATAACAATTAGCCTTTGTATATTTTCAGGAAAAGTTAAATTTTACCATAAATTAGAAAAAAATGTATCTTGCCTGCAAAGCATCCCTTAGCTCTTGTCCTATACTGATCCATTTACTCTTCAACCAATTCTAACTTGCCTTCCCTGAAATTATTCACATTCAGCTGTGATCTTTATGTTGCTAAACCCAGATCTTTTTAGTCATCATTTTAGTGCATGTCACAATGATATTGAACACACTTAACAATTTCTCCTTTGTTTTATTCCCTGTGCACTTTCAGAATGCCACACTCTATTAGTTCTTTGTGTATTTTTCCCCTTAGATATTCCTTGTCCATATCCTGATAGTTTCATTTGTTTTTCATCCAGTTATTAATTGTTAGTTTCTCATGTGCCCTCCTAAGCTGTTGTCTCTCTTCACAACCTATTCCATCTCCAAGATTGTTCAAATGTATGGCTTCATTGACTATCAAATGCTGGCAAATCTAAAATGTTTATGTATTCTTAAATTCAGACCCTAATATCTGTGTCCTCCTTGATGTATTTGCATGACTGTCTCACAAGTGTCTCAAACTCAATGGAAACAAAACCTAAGGGATCATCCCCTTTCCAACCTGGCTATTCTATAAAATATTGTCACCATTCACTCAGTTGCTGAAGTTGAATATGGGGAAATAAATGTTTACTCCTCATACCAACCACCATGTTCCCCCTGTTAAATATGTTTGGAAGTTCTCTTTCTAGCTAGCTATCTATTCAAATTATATTTCCTAATATACTGAAATTACCTCTTTAACTAGTATCCATATTTCTAGAATTATCGTTCCAATATATTCTTTTAAATCTATTCTTTGAGTGCATTGAGGTTTATATACATTTGACATGCAATCTGGTCATGTAACTCATTTAGTTAATAGCTTTCAATGGCTTTCAATGTCCTTAGGAAAATTACAGGATCTTTAACATGGCTGTTGAAGAAGCCCACGTGACCTAAACCTTGACTGACTTAAGACTCTCATCATGTTTCACTGTCCCTTTTATTCACTGTACTCCATTCATGGACTTTCCAGTATTTGAATAATTTTTCTGCCTTATTCTCTCTGCCTATAGTACTCTTCTCCTTTATCCCTTGACACATATAATTACTATTTACCCTTTAGTTACATGTTTAAAGAGAATTTTCTCTGATAAGATTAGACCCTCAATCATATTTCTTAAAATGTTGCATTTATGCCTCTAGTTCTTGTCACACTTGTTTTAAATCACACTTTTGATTATTTTCCCAATATCAATCTTTGTCAAAAACTACTAACTCTACGAGGATAGTAATGTTTCTGGCATCTAAAAGAGTGTCTAGTGTAGGTAATTAATTTTTGAATAAAGTATTAAAATCAGTAATTTCATGAATTGGATGCCAGGTGGTGATATAAGTACTATTAAAAAAAGAGCAAGGTAAAGAAATAAGGACTAAAGTCAGGGAAATGTTATTTTACAGAGAGAAGTCCAGAAAGATCTTTCTGTTGTGGTCACATTTGAGCAGAGGCCTGGATGAAGAGGAATGAGCCCTAAAACATCTGTGGAAGGGTGTCACTGATAAGAACTATTAGCTAATTAAAATGTCCCAAGGTACTCATTCAGAACAGCAAAATGAAAAAAGATTTTTTAAAAATGAGTATAGTCTAAGAGACCTTTGGGATGGCATGAAGTGTAACACCATCTGCATGATAGGAGTACCAGAAACAGGGATGGGGGTGCATTGATAACCTATTGGGGAAAATAATGGCTAGAATATTCCCTAGGCTGGTGAAGGAAAAATATGTATAAGTCCAGAAAGCATGAAGAGTCCCAAACAAGATGAACCCCAAGAGGTTCACACCAAGAAACATAATAATTAATATGGCAAAATGTAAAGACAAAGAGAGGTTCTTAAAAGAAGCAAGATAAAAACAATTAATTAACTACAAGGGGACTCCTAAAAGACTGTTAGCTGATTTCTCAACAGAAACATTTCAGGCCAGAATGAATTGGCATGAAATATTTAAAATGATGAACAGCAAGGACCTACAACTAAGACTACTTTACCCAGCATGGCTATCATTTAAAATTGAAGGCAAAATAAAAAGCTTCCCAGACAAGAAAAAGCTAAAATATTTCATTACCACCAAACCAGTGTTTTAAGGAATGTTAAAGGGTGTTCTTTAAGTAGAAGAATATGATGGTGATGAAAAACAACTTATGAACATAGATATAAAGACTAAAATGTTGATAAATACACACCTATTAATAGTCACTATAAAGGTAAATGGCTTAAATGTCCCAATAAAAAGTCATAGGGTAACTGAATGTATAAGAAAACAAGACCCATATATAAGCATCTACAAGAGACCCACCTCAGAACAAAAGATAACACAGAGACTAAAAGTAAAGAGATGGAAATAGATATTGCATGGAAATGGAAAGGGAATAAAAAGTGTGATAGCAATATTATATCTGACAAAATAGACTTTAAAACAAAGGGTACAAGAAGAAACAAAGAAGGACGCTATATATTGAAAAAGGGAACAATCCAACAAAAGGATATAACCTTTGTAAATTTTATGCAGCCAACACAGGAGCACCTAAATAAATAAAACAAATAACGATGGACATAAAGAGAGAGATTGACAGTAACACAGTTATAGAAGGAGATTGTTAAACTCTATTAACATCTATGAAGAGATCTTCCAGACACAGAATCAGCAAGGAAACAGGGGCTTTAAATGTCACATTAGATCAGATGGATTTGTTTGATATCTTCTGAGCATTTTACTCCCAAGCAGCAAAATACACATTCTTTTCAAGTGCACATGGAATATTTACTACTATAGACCACATGTTAGGACATAAAACAAGTCTGAAAATTTTAAGAAGATTGAAATTATATCAAGCATCTTCTCTGATTATAATGGTATATAGGTATCTAGAAATCAATCACAAGAAAACAAAACTGAAAATTATATAAAAACATGGAGACTAAATAGCATGTTACTAAACAATGAGTGGGTTAACAATGATCAAGGAAAAAAATCAAAAGATACCTTGAAAGAAAAGTAAATGTGAACCCAAAAACCCAAAAGTCTATGGGATGCAGTGAAGGCAGTTCTAAGAAGGAAATTTATAGCCTTACAAGTGTACTCTAAGAAACAAGAAAAATCTCAAATAAACAATCTAACTTTACACTTAAAGGAACTAGAAAAAGAACAATAAACAAAGTCCAAAGCTAGTAGTAGAAAGGAAATAGTAAAGACCAGAGCAGAATAAAGGAAATGGAGTACAAAATATCAGTGAAACCAAGAGGTGGTTCTTTGAAAAGATAAACAAGATTGACAAACTTCTAACCAGACTCATCAAGAAAAAAATGGTGAGAGGACCCAAATAAATTAAATCAGAAATGAAAGAGAAATAACAACTGATACTAGAGAATTGCAAATGATTGTAAGAAAATATTACAAACAACAATATGCCAACAAATTGGACCATTTGGATTAAATAGATAAATTCCTAGATACATACAGTCTTCCAAAATTGAATCAATAAGAGTCAGAAAATCAGAAAAGACCAATTAAATTTTAATCAGGAAAAAGCAGAAAACCTAAATAGACCAATTACAAAATGAAATTGCAGAAGTACTAAAAAAAACTCTCAACGAATGTCTGTGACCACATGCTTCACAGGTGAATTTACCAAACATTCAAAGAACTAATGCCTGTCTTCTCAAACTCTTACAAAAATTTCAAGGGGAGGCAAGAATCCCAACTTCATTTTATGAGGCCAGCATCATCTGAATTAGAAAACCAGATAAAGATACTACAAAGAAAGATAATTAGAGGGTAATATACATGATGAACACAGATGGTAATATCTTCAACAAAATAGCAAACTGGATCCAGCAATAAATTTAAAAAATCATACACCATGACCAAGTGGGATTTATGCAGGGATGCAAGGTTGGTACAATATACA
This sequence comes from Phyllostomus discolor, assembly GCF_004126475.2. Lineage (NCBI taxonomy): Eukaryota > Metazoa > Chordata > Mammalia > Chiroptera > Phyllostomidae > Phyllostomus > Phyllostomus discolor. Next base: position 18,564,893 of record NC_050198.1, on the reverse strand, counting down.
CATATCAATAAACATGATACACCACGTGAACAAAATGAAGGATAAAAATCACATGACCATATCAATAGATGCAGAAAAAGCACTTGGTAAAATTCAGTACCATTTATGTTAAAAAAATCTCTCAGCTAAGTGGGAATAGAGGGAACATACCTCAACATAATAAAGGCCACATATGACAAACCCACAGCCACCATCATACTCAAAATGTTTTCCTCAAGATTGAGGACAAGACTGGGATGTCTGCTTCCACTACTCTTACTCAACAAAGTATTGGAAATACTAGCCACAGCAATCAGACAAGAAGAAGAAACAGAAGGCATCCCAATTAGAAAGAAAGAAGTAAAAATGTCATTATTTGCTGATGACATGATGCTGTATGTAGAGAACCCACCAAAAAACTAGAGCTGATAGATGATTTCAGTGAAGTATCAGAATACCAAATAAATATCTGGAAATCATTTACATTTTTATATAGCAATAATGAACTATCAGAAAAGGAAACTAAGAAAACAATCATATTTACAAAAAAATAAAATACCTAGGAATAAATTTAACCAAGGATGTAAAAAATCTGTACTCAGAAAATTGTAATACACTTAAAAAAGAAATTGAAGAAGATACAAAAAGGTGGAGCCTATATTGTGTTCATGGATAAAAATTAATATCATTGAAACTTCCATACTATATAAAGAAATCTATAGATTTAATGCAATTCCTACCAGGATATCAAGGCATATTTCTCAGAGCTAGAACAAACATTTCAAAAATCGGTGTAGCTACAAAAGACCCCAAATAGTCACAAGAATCTTGAAAAATAAGAGAACACAGATGAAGGAATCATGCTCTGTGATATCAAACTATACTACAAGGCCATAGTAATGAAAACAGCAAGGTACGAGCATAAAAGCAGACACATATTTCAATATAACAGAATAGAGCCCAGAAATAAACCCACACCTTTATGGTCAATTAATATTTGACAGTGGAGGAAAGAACATGAAATGGGGTAAACACAGCCTTTTCAATAAATGGTGTAGGGGAAAAAAGAAACTAGACCACCTTCTTATACACACATACAAACTCAAAGTGGATTAAAGACTTAAATGTTATACTTGAAACCATAATAATCCTAGAAGAAAACATTGGATGATAAACACACAATGTGAGATACAGATGATGTAATGTAGGATTGTGTGCCTGAAAGCTATATAATTTTATTAACAGTGTCACACCAATAAATTGAATAAAAATTGTAAAAATAAAACACAGTCCTTAAAATCTTGGACATTTCTTATAGCAATATTTTTTTCCTGATATAGCTCCTCAGGCAAAACAACCAAAGGAAAATTAAACAGATGAGACTACATGAAACCAAAAAGTTTTCGCACAGCCAAGGAAATGAAAAATAAAATGAAAAAACAGCCTACTGAATGGGAGAACATATTTGTCAATGATACACAGGATTACCATCCAGTATTCATAAAGCATTTGTACAAAGCAACACAAAAAAACCCCACAACAATCCAATTAAAAATGGGCAATGAACCTGAATAGACACTGCTTCAAAAAGGACACACAGATGGCCAATAGACAAATGAAAAGATGCTCAACATCACTCATCAGAGATGTGCTGTCAGAGGGTAGGGGCTTTGGAGAGCTGGGTGAAAAAGGTGAATGGATTAAGAAAAAAATAAAACCTCATGGATACAGACAACATGTGGGGATTAACAAAGGAAAGATCAATTGGGGGAAATAGAGGGTAAAGAGGGGACAAATCATGATGGGAGGACATGATTTGGGGTGGTGAACACACAATACAATATACATATGATGTATCATAGAATTGTATGCCTGAAACCTACATAATTTTAACATTATTTAATCCTCACTCCAGAACATGTTTTTATTGAAGAAAGAGAAACATCGATGTGAGAGAGAAACATCGATCAGTTGCCTTCTGTACCCACCCCAAAAGAGCATCAAACCTCCAGCCTAGATAATGTGCCCTGACTAGGAACCACACCCTCATTCTTTTGGTGAATAGGAGGATGCTCCAACCAACTGAGCCACCCAAACAGGGCAAAACTTACATAGTTTTATCAACCAGTATCACCCCAATAAATACAATAAATATTCTTTTAAATGAAAATAAAAATAGCCCTGGCTGGCATAGCTCAGTGGATTGAGCGCGGGCTGTGAACCAAAGCATCGCAGGTTCGATTCCCAATCAGGGCACATGCCTGGGTTGCAGGCCACAGCCCCCAGCAACCGCACATTGATGTTTCTCTCTCTCTCTCTCTTTCTCTCTCCCTTCCCTCTCTAAAATAAATAAAATCTTTTAAAAAAAGAAAATAAAAATAAAGTGTCCCAGGGTGGGAATTAGCTTGGAATGTTTGGAGAGAAATAAGGCCAGTCAATATGATTAGAGAAAAATAAAAAAAAAAATATGAGAGGTAGGTAGTATGGAAGAAGAGTACAGAAAGTAGTATCGGGGTGTGTCGCAAAGTATCTTACAGGCTATAATAAGGGTTTTTGTTCTAAAGATGATGGGAAGCCAGTGGAGAGATCTGAGACAGTGCCGTGATCTGATGTGTGTGTCTGTGGGAGTGTGTGGGTGTGAGTGGGTGTATATACGGAACATCTTAATATCTTTTGATCTAGACTAGACTAGAGTCAAATAATGAAGCAAGACTTTCTGCCCTTTATTGATTCACCTATAACTTCACTGAGGTAATAATTTGTAAAAGTTTAGTGATCTGGCTAATTTTTTAAACCACCTCAACAGTTTTAATATAGCATGTGAGAACATTTTATGCAGGGATATGTGTTAATATTTTCAGTCTTAATGTCACATGAATTCAATTTGACTCTTACTCAACCATCTTTCCCTCATAATGTTCACTGAGTTTGATATGATATTTTTTACTGTGAAATGAGGGTAACTTATAAAATCAAATCCTTTAATATTTTATCATTGCTTAACAAAGGAAGCTTGTTCCAAGGTGTCTGTAATGGGTAATTATACAGCAACAAGTAATATTGATCAATGCCTTTGATTTTATGCGGATGATCATTTTGTAACCAGCCTAATAGTTTCTATATCTTACTAGCTTATATGCTCATAATAAATAAACAAAATTATATATGTTTTATAGGCCAAAAGTTTTGTCTGGAATTGGATAAAATCAGTTTCCAGGCTGTTCATTGATAACATGAGAAGGTAAAAATAGCAGATGGTAACAAAAATTATTTTCTAGGGATGCTCACGGTTATTATATGCAGTTGATCAATTTATTTAGAGCATGCATTTTGCATTATGAAGTTTTGTACATTATCTTTTTTTAGATTTTATTTATTTATTTTTTAGAGAGAGAAGGGAGGGAGAGAGAGAGAGAGAGAGAGAGAGAGAGAGAGAGAGAGAGAGAGAGAGAGAGAGGGAGAAATATCAATGTGCAGTTGCTGGGGATCATGGCCTGCAACCCAGGCATGTACCCTGACTGGGAATCGAACCTCCGACACTTTGGTTCACAGCCCGCGCTCAATCCACTGAGCTACACCAGCCAGGGCACATTATCCTTTTTTAAAGGAGTGATAGTGTGTTACTTTAATTTTTTAATGAACTTGATATGATTGACCTAAGTTCTGGTAAAAAGGAGTTTTTAAAAAGTGTTATTCAGATAGAAGTAATATATAACAGACTATGGGTATCTAAAATGTAAAACATGATATGTTCTGCTATCTCTGTATTCATCCATCCACACATCCTCTATGAAATCATCACCACAGTTAAGACAGTGGACATACCCACCTCTCAAAAGTTTCCTCATGACTCTTTCTAACCCTCCTCCCTGTTTCTCATTCTACTTTCCCTAGGCAGCCATTATTCTGCTTACAGTCACTAAAGATCATTTTGCATTTTCTAGAGTTGTATGAGTGAAATCATACAGTATATAGTCTTTTGGTTTGGCTTCTTTCAATTAGCACAAGTATTTTGCACTTTATTCGTGCTGTTGCATCTGCAATAGTCCAGTCCTTCCCACAGCAAAGTAGTATTCTATCATATAGGTACAGAACAGTTTGTTCAGCCATTCGAATAATGATAAACATGTGAATTGTTTCCAGGGTGGTGCCATTACAAATATAATTTCTATGAATAGTCATATATAAATATTTTTGATAGACATATGCTTTAATTTCTCTCAGGCTGGAAAGGGTGTGTGGCTCTGACTGTGTTTACCTTTTAAGAAACTGCCAAACCGATTTTCAAAATGGTTTCGACCATTTTACATTTCCATTAGTAATATATGCAAGTTCCAGTTGCTGTTCTAAAAATCTTTTTAAATCCCTTTGTATCTCACAGTTTTTATTTGTCAAAATAATCTTGTATCTGTCCTGAGCTCTCACTAATAATACCCAACAGTCATTAAAAGTTTAACAAATGTCAGGCATTGTGCTAAGTATTTTATAATTATTCTTTTATTTAATCCTCACAGTAAGAACACAAAAGAGCAATTATTATTTCTACTTTACAGAAAAGTAAACAGAGGATAAGTAACTTACCCTACAACACATCAATGTTAAGCCATAGATCTGTGATATAAGCTCAGGTTGTCAGTCTGGGAGACAAAGATATTATTCAATATGTATGAGGTCAGTCCAGAAGGTATCCAGCCATGTAAAATGAAAAATAGAGATATGTACTGAAGAAGGTATAAGATTCAAGAAACATTGTACATAGGACAATGACGCCTCAGCCCCCTTCAAAGTAGGCACCTTGGGACCACACTCAGTTCTCCCAGTCGCCATCAGCTGCCCCGTCGTATTTTTCTCAATCTCATCAATGGTCTGAAATCTCTTCCCTTTCAAAGGTGATTTTACTTTCGGGAAAAGCCAGAAGTTACAGGGCACCAAATCTTGGCTGTAGGGGAGCTGAGTCACCTTGGTGATTTGATGTTTTGCCAAAAAACTCTGTACGAGAAGTGATGCATGAGCAGGTGCATTGTTGTGATGAAGCTACCAATCACCAGTTGTCCATAGTTTTGACCTTCTGAATCATCCAAATAGATTCCATGGAGGAATGTTCAAGCTTAATGCAAAATTTGATGCAGAGTCGTTGCTGTACTCAGTCATTGTGAGTGCAGTGGCCACACAGTACACATGCTCACTCAATGGTGTGTACCACTGTCACTGACTAGTACAGTGAAGCCATCATTGTTCATGCATGTGCATTCCAGTCCACTCTCCTTGGCTGCCAGGTTACATTGATGTTACACAAACCATTCTCAGTATATTAATGGTGGCTGGACTTTTTCCGGACAGACCACATATATGCTCCCATCATCTAGGGCAAGGGTTCTAGCATGAACCCCTTTAACACATGGTGAGGCTGAAAGCCGTAACAGCTTAAGACCTTTGACAAGTGGTGATACTTTTAAATACACAAAAAGTAAGATATTTAGGATTACAACAGAAACCAGTTGTACTGATAAATAGTTTTCTAAATATTATAAAAGCTGTGATATCAAAGCTGTGATATACACATACTTATTAACACATGAAATAACATGATATAGTGGTGGGCTTAATAACAATCGTAATTTCAAAGTAATATAAAAATATTTGTGATACATTCAACATCTATAAAACAATCAGAAAAAAGCTTTTGATTTGTATTCATGACAGACTCACAGGTACTGCCAACGCTACCACTTCTTTTAGCCTACACACATAAATAAAAATAATGCCACAGTTGTTTAAAAGAGGGATAAAGCTGTTTTAATTATTGAACTATACTGATAAATTGAGTAATTTACATAGCAACACTAACTGGGTAAATATGGCCATTATCAAATTAAAAATTCTCCAACTCTCCCACTAACCGTCAGCCACATGTCCTAGAAAAAAGGGGAGAATTAACATGGTGAGATGCTGTAATCACTCAAAGGTCGAATGAGAGACTCCATGGTTATGAAGTGTTTGTAGTTACAGAGCTTTGGACTCGAGAAAATAGGAAATTAATCAAAATGTATGTATAGCTTGGAAGTTTCAGTGGTTTATTTTTAAATATTGCAAGGTCATATCATTCCTATTAAAGGGAAATCTCTGACATTTATTTTGATTTTTTTTCAAAGTTAATTTATGATTAACTTCTATTTTAGGCTGGATCAAAAAACTGTGGTACATTTACAAGATGGGATACTATGAAGCAGAAAGAAAGAAGGAGCTCCTACCCTTTGCGACAGCATGGATGAAACTGGAGAGCATTCTGCTAAGCGAAATAAGCCAGGAGGTGAAAGACAAATACCATATGATTTCACCTATAAGTAGAACCTAATCAACAAAACAAATAAGTGAGCAAAATAGAACCAGAGTCATTGAAGTAAAGAACAATCTCTGACATTTAAATAAAGCTGAAAATCAAATAATAAAAAAGGGAAAGATGGAACAGCATGAATCAGACAATTTTACAGCTAAAAATTATAGAAATGGGAAGTAGAAATGGTGAAAGATAAGAGACAAATGTATTACTCTAGGCAATTCATTTATAGTGCATTATTATCTTAAGTTAAAAATAGAATAAGGAGTTCATTATATAAAAACTATCAAAAAAGTATCAGTAAAAATACATCATTTTCAGGAACGGTGTTGAATGGCCATGTTGAAAATGCTGTCGGGGCAGAGCAGGCTGGCTGGAGAACAGTTTGTTAGCTTGTCTTTCATATATGGACCGAGAAAGTTCTATATGCAAGTGCATTGTTTAATGATTCCTTTCTACTACCACATCTTTCACATTATGCACCCATGGTTTAACTATATACTTACGAATTTTGGCGAAGTTGGTGGGGCAGTTGAGAGTTGCGAATTTCCTGGGAAATGCCTGCGCACATTGCAACGTGCCATGGAGCAAAACACTTTCTCAGTCTTGATAACCAATGAAGTATCACTGGTTAATAAAATCATGTAGGTTTCAACCTGATGGGTGTGGCTCAGTTGGTTGGGCATCATTCTGCAAAGTGAAAGGTTGCTGGTTCGATTCCCAGGTCAGGGCACATGCCTGGGTATGGGTTCCGTCTCTGGTCAGAGTCCATATTAGAGCCAACTGATTGATGTTTCTGTCTCACACCAATGTGTCTCTCCCTCTCTTTTTCTGTCCTTTCCCCTTTCTCAAAAAATACATATATTTTTAAAAAGTATATATGTTTCAGTGGTACAATTCTATAATACATCATCTCTATATTGTATCATGTGTTCACCACCACAAGCCAAGTCTCCTTCCATCACCATTTATCCCCCTTTTACCTTCTTCTACTCTCGCATCCCCCTTCCCCTCTGGTAATCATCATATTGTTGTCTGTCTCTGAGAGGTTTTGGGGGACTTAATCCCTTCACGTTTTTACCTTGCCCCCAAACCCCCACCCCTCTCAGAGCCTTCAGTCTGTTCTCTGTATCTGTGAGTCTGTCTCTATGCTGTTCATTAGCTTATTTTGTTCATTAGATTCCACACATGAGTGAAGTCATGTGGTGTTTGTCTTTGTCTGAGTGGCTTATTTCACTTAGCAGAATGTTCTCCAGCTGCAGCCATGCTGTCACAAACGGGAAGATTTCCTTCTATATTTACTGCTGTGTAGTATTCCATTGTGTCAGTGTGCCACAGCTGTTTTACCCACTCACCTACTGATGGGCGCTGGGGCTGCTTCCATATCTTGCCTATTGTAAATAATGCTGCAGTGAACATGAGGGTGCACATATTCTTTTGAATTAGTGTTTTGGGTTTCTTCAAATATATTCCCAGAAATAGAAACACTGGGTCATAGTGTAGTTCCATTTTTAATTTTTTGAAGTATCTCCATACTGCTTTCACAGTGGCTGCACCGGTCTGCATTTCCACCAACAGCACACTAGGGTTCTCCTTTCTCCACATCATTACCAGCACTCATTGTTTGTTGATTTTTTTATGATGGCCATTCTGATGGGTGCGACATGGTATCTCATTGTGGTTTTAACTTTGCATTTCTTTGATAATTAGCGATGTTGAACATCTTTTCATATGTCCATTTGCCAACTGTGTGTCCTCTTTGGAGAAGTGTCTCTTCAGGTCCTTTGCCCATTTTTTAAATTGGATTGTTTGGGTTTTTTTGGTGTTGAATTGTATAAGTTCTTCATAAATGTTGGCTGTTACCCCTTATCAGATAAATTTCTAATTTTTCGAACAGTTTTTGTTTGCAAACCATATTGACAGCTTGAGGTGAGACACGAACATACAGTCTGTAGTTTCTTCTCTTGTCATCTTCTGTTATCAATTCTCCTGTTACATCTTTACCTGATTTTGCAGGACCTTGGCCCAGACCCACACTGGAAGGGGTGGAATCCCGGAGCCCGTGGACCATGGGCCAAAGAAGAGGCACTGGCGTGGCCGGCTGCCACAGTTATTGGGGACAGATAATGCACAGGTGGAGTGAAGTGCACCCAGTGGAAGTGGGTGTGGGGTACACTAGGGTCATGCGTAGCAGGCCCTGGTGGGAATACTATACACTTTTTTAGAGGTTAATGAAAAGAAAAATGTCATTTTTCCATTCAAGTTAACAGATGCCTTAATTCTATCCTTGAACCCTTCGACTTGAGTTTAGAGCTGTTGACCTAGCCCATAAGCTCCTTGAAATAGGACTCGTGTCTGTTTTGATCAAAACATATGACAGTATATTGCATAAGCCAGGTTCTACTGCCTTAGTGATGAATGGGATATAATTAGTAGAGACTTCACAGAATATTAGAATTTAGCAATGGAGAGAACAAACATAATCTCTAGCCTCAAGAACTAATAGTATAACAAAGAATACAAAAATTAAATAAAGTCATGTGACCCTGGCCAAGTTTTTAATTTTTCAGAATCTTAGTTTACTTATGTGTAAAATGTATATAATAGTAGTCATCATCATTGGTTCAGTATGAGAATTAAATGAATATGAGCATAGTAGCAATACATACATACATACATACATACATGTATAAGTTTACATATAAGTTTGTGTCGTGTGTGTGTGTGAGCACAGTACCAACCTTCCTTCCCTTTAAGTATTTGCCATTAAATACAAAGGGTGCTATGACCTTGCATAGCAGAAAAATATAATTTTATCTAGGGGATGAGAAAGGCCTCATGTTGCAAATGATGTTTCAAGCTGATAGTTAAAGATTGGATGGAAGGTAGGCAATCAAAAGTGAGGGCAGGCTCTTGGTAAGGTGAAACAGAACATGCAGTATCTCAGAGACAGTAAGGAACACGATATTTAAAGGAAACAAAGTTGCTCGTTGCTGAAATGAAGTGTGAAGGGGAGGAGGAGAGATAAGAGTTGCAGCTTGAGAGGTAAGCATAGGCTAAAGGTAGAAACAAAACCACATGGTATTTATTTATTATGCCCTTCCCAACCTCTGAAATAGATATGACAGCCATAAAGTGATTAAAAAAAACAACAACAGCAGTTGATAAACCAGTATTTGCAGAATTGTTATGTGGATGATGTGTACCTCATTTTTTGAGAAGCTTGGGTGGGTCTAAAGGGACTCAATTTACCTTTCTGCCTTTGTTTCCTGGTACTTATAAGTTAAATGTCATAAACTCTAAGTTACTGATTATTTTGTTTTTCCTTGGGGCTTGTTACATGAAAAGTTAAAATGGATGTAGAGGAGCCAAAATGTATACACACACACACATACACACCCATTAGGGACAAAAGGTATTTTAGACCGGCGACATAAGCTAAATGAATCATTGCTTATAGTTTTACAATGAGGATCCCCAACAAGCTGCGTGCTTGTGGGGGTGGGGAATAGCTCTCCTACCAAACTGGATATAGGTGGTTGGGAGAAAGCATACAATTGTATTAATCCCTCCCCACCCCCGGGGAAAGTATTTTCCTCATGAAAACAATTTTTTTCTGTTTTATCATTTCAAACTCTAACTGTTCATTCCACAAGAAAGAGGTATACCCAGAAGTTTGAAATAAAATTAATACTGTAAGAGGTGATGGCAATTGTAATATTAAAACTACTGATTCGTGCGTGGTGTTTTGAAAATACAACATGCATTTTTTCTAAAATGACGGATTTTTTTTAAACTTGGTAAGTAAGTTTTGTAAGAGTCAAATAATCTAATTCTTTACTTTCTAGAAAAGCACTCCTCCTAAGTCAAAATTCAAGTGCAGAGTCTGCTCTTGGGAGAAACACACAGAGTCTCTGACTTTAAATGGGTCCAATGTGCAAAAGAAATATTTTCTTGAAAAAAAAATCTTATTAGCAAATTTTCCATAGCATTATCAGAGGCAAATTCCATTTGAGAAAGCACATGCTGTATTTTATCATAAAGCACATACACAGAGCTGAGCACACAGCATCCTTATTTCAAAAGTACGAGCAGGAGACAGTTTTTACCCTTAAAAGGCTGTGACAATAAGTAAAATCAGCCCAAATTTCAGTGTGAATAATATGATATGTGGCAAAGGAACTCTGCTCTTGGTATAGTTAGGAAAAGATTGTAATTCAAAGGATTTGTCTCTGTACAGAGGACGGAGTAGATACTGAAAGAGATTTGCAGATCCTCTGTGTGTGTGGTTTTTTTTTTTTTTTTTTTTTTTTTTTAGGCAGCAAGAATGCTCGTTAAATGCAGAAGAACGCTGCTCTGGCTCCTGCGTTTGCTCCGAGGTGTAGGTTTTGTTTGACTGACGTATCAGATAGTCAGAGTGGTTACCACACCGACGTTGTAGCAGCTGCATAATAAATGACTGAGAGAATCATGTTAGGCATACCCACCTAACCTAACTTGAATCATGCGAAAGGGGAGCTGTTGGAATTCTATTGACTTTCTGGTTCCCAGCAGTCGGCAGTAATAGAATGCTTTCAGGAAGATGACAGAATCAGGAGAAAGATGCTGTTTTGCACTATCTTGATTTGTTACAGAAGCCAACTTATTGGCATGATGGAGTGACAGGAAAAACAGCTGGCATGGAAGGTAGGATTATTAAAGCTATTGCATCATTATGAATACAATTAGAAGCTGACCATGACAAAGCATATGTTTGAACAAGCAGCTGTTGGTAGCTGGGGTTTGTTGCCGAGCTTTTCAAACTCTGCAAACAGTGTTGCTTTTAGAGAATAGATTTGAAAATTTCCGTGTGCTGCGTTAGATTTTTCTGGGGGGTGTGCTTGCCTCCAACCTCAGGGAAACACTTCTGGGATAGAAATCAGTGTTAGAAGATTTTAAAATAAAGTAATTTTCAAGAGTCTCGGCTGCTCCAGGTAGATGATGAGAGAAAAATCTATGGGGAAATCTACCCCAGCTCAGTTATATGCAGTTTAGTTACAAGGACTGATTGATATAATGGCATAGTCAGACATCGAGAGAAATAAATGTATAGACTGTTTCAATAGGTTGCAAATTGTTACACTTGGTTTCTGTTTTATAAGGAGTTTGGCTGTCAGTCTTTTCTCCTCATCAGTTTCTAGCTTTTGACATTTATTCAGTCATTCTGCATTATATGAAGAAAATACATCAATATCTCCTGCAGGGTTTTTCAACAACTCTAGCATCTGTTTCAGCTATTGAACTGTATTCACGTTTTGCCAAGTTGATGTCGACCCAGCTGGTCCATCATTTCTCGCTTGATTACTGTTCTTAATTTCTCTGTATCAGCTTGTTTCAGATAGGGCTTGGAAAGCTGTTAATGAAAATGACAGAAAATGATGAATTATTGACAATTGGAACATTTATTTATTTAATTAGTTTGGAACCTTCCTGAGTTTTGTCTTACGTTCTTTCTTGCCTGCGTACAATTTTTAGAACCCCCTTTGATGTTTGGCAGTATTTCTTTCCCACACGATCAATGGATTATGCTTATAAGTACTTTTAAACAAATGAAACATGAGCCCGGACTGTATTTCGGTCTAAAAATAAAGTTTTGAGGGAAAGGAGAACAATTTAAGCTTTTTGAAGAAACTATGCATCGTTTTCCATATTCTTTCTTCATATGCTGTCGTGGGGATCTAAGTATATATTGGACCGATATATTGAAATAATGTTTATGACCACTAGGGTAACAAGAAAATATTCAAAGCTGTTTTTAACAAGTGATTGTTTAAAGCAGATGACAAATAATATAGAGATAGATTTTTCTGACTTTGGGAAGCATGATTGTTAACTATCTCTATAGCACAGGATCTTTCGGCTCTCTTCCTCATCTCCCCAATAAGCCGAGTAGCTAAATCATCCAAGTTAATAGACTATCATGGATGAACATCTAATAGGACCTTTTGATGCACACAGTATTGCTCACATGTGCTCTACCTTTTCTGTAGTAATTGTAATATCCCAGTCAATCCGGGCAAAGAACACTACTGACTGTTATGTAACTTTTCCCCCTGAATGTTAGTCCATGTTTTCCCATTACATATTCCTCTTAAAAATAGTGACTTGAGACAACATGCATTTAAATAACAGTGAATCCATGAGAAACTCATGGGCTGATGATACTATTTGGATTCATCCAAATTAATGACTAACTTACGTTTTGAAAAATAGTTACAGATTCTGATGAGTACTTTTTAACCTTGAAGCATACATGACTGGTTGAATATGTGATTCATACATACGGCAGGAAACAAAATAGTTTTCTAAATGTATAGTTTCAGCAGCAAACATTTTATATAATGTAGTTCAGCCCACTTCATTTTTTCCGGTCAATACTTTTGAGTGCTGTGTGTTACAGGACTTCTTTAATCTTTGGGAGGCTCAGAGACTGAGAGAATTTTGCATCCAAATGATATCCACCCATTTCTTGACTGACGGACAGAAATTGTCTATATCTGTCCTGTTGTTTAAATACAGTTCTCTTGTGCCGATTTTATTTTTCAACTTTATAACCATTTGAAGTGACAATTCAAGTCTGGGAAAACTCTTTTACATTGCGTCTTTAGTAGGACTCTCCTTTTGTGAATTGTCTCCTGTGAGAAAAATGTGAGCTTCCTGTTAGCCTTACACTCCTGTTACCATAGTTACTTTAAAAAGAAGGCTTTTCCTTTCAATGAAGATCGTGTCATTTAAATCAGCCACAGGACTCCCCAAACCGTGTCTTTTTGTGTTTCTTTTGTGTTCTTTTTTTTTTTTTACAATGAAAGAGATTTAATTTTTATTGAATTTTATTGGGGTGACACTGATTAATAAAATTATATAGGTTTCAAATGTGCAATTCTACAACACAGCACCTGCGTCCTATACTGTGTGTTCGCCACCCCAAGTCAAGTCTCCTTCCATCACCATTTATCCCCCCTTTACCCTCTTCTACCTCCCCCCACCCCCTTCGCTCTGGTCATCACCACACTGTTTTCTGAGTTTTTTGTTTTGGTTTCTTTTTTTTTTCCTTAATCCGTTCACCTTTATCACCCAGCCCTGCAAACCTCCTCCCGTCCGACAGCGTCAGACTGCTCTCTGTCTATAAGTCTATTTCTACTTTGTTGGTTATTTATTTTGTTCATTAGATTCCAAAGCGTGTTTTTTGTGTGTGTAGTTCAGACTGCTCCGTTTGTGACTAGCAAGTGCTCTGCATTTGATTCCACTGATGAATGGAGAGGACAGACACTAGGTGGCACCAGCTGTTGATTATTAATGAAATCTTAAAGGCTTTGGGCCACACACCTGAACAGCAGGCGTACCCTTATTGATAAATGCATTTGTAAGACTTAGAAATGCTTGCCAATCTTTTTGGCTGTGGAACATGATTAGCATACAAAGTGATGAAACTATGCGAAGTCTCCAAATCCCAGTTGCTTAATTTTGTGTTTTCTCGAGAGATTCAAGGGGGGAAATGAAGAAGAAATGCATAAAAACAGAAAAAATGCGTGAAAGAGAAGTGGGATGCATGAAATGGACTATACTCATATAAATTTGTTTAATGTAAAAATGGTTACTTGTATAAATGTCTGTGGCTTTTGCCCGATTCTCTACAAACCTAGATTGTCTTTCATAAGGAATTTATCCTACAAAAGCAACTGTAGGAACTACTTGTCTCTTTTAGATGAAAATCTTATTCGACATCCTTACTTTTATTTTATAAATTTCCCTTAGTTTTCCATGAATGGAAATATTGGCTCTTGAGAATTCCCACTTGTGACTGAGTTGCCCACCTTGAGATGCATTGCTCTTCATCCAGAAAAATGAGCAGGGGGAGATGCTATCATTTAAGAAATATGCTTTGAAATGTTTTTTTTTCTCCTGAGAAACACGGTACTTCCTATTATTCTCCAATTGTCATTCCATCTCTCTTTTAACAATGAAAAGGCAAATAAAGACAAATCTTATAAACATGTGCATACACACCCAAAGACACATATATATGAGGGGGTACCCCCCAAAATGGGATTATCTTCTGGAGGGCAGGCCCCTTGTAGTACAGGCTTCCTCTGCCAGGTGAGTGTTCTAGGAACCCACCTGTATCAGTGTACCATCTGGCGTTGTGAGAGGCCGCGTTCAGCTTCAGTGAATTTTTTTTTAAGACTCTTTCAATGTGTTTGCCCATTTCATGATGGCTGATTTATGAGTGCACCTGCCCACACTGCGCTACTACATGTTCAGCAGTTTCTGTTCAAAAATGGCATGACCCCCTCTGGCCCAACCTCCCTATTCCCTCATCTCGCCCCGAGTGACTTTTTTTGTTTCCCCGGATGGAAAAAGTCCTCACGGGGAAACATTTTGCTGATGTGGAAGTGGTGAACCAAAAAACTGGCAGAAGCACTAAAAGGTATCACAATCAACAAGTTCAGAAACTGTTCTGAGCCGCGGAAAAACATCTTGATAGGTGTGTGGCATCCAATGGAGAGTATTTTGAAGGTGACTGAAGTTGAAACATGTAAGCATAAATATACAATTTTTTTATAAATAAATTCCAGGGTTTTGGGGGGCCTACCCTCACACATCTGAAAAAAGCTTCAGTGCTGTTAAAGAGACAGCCACAACGACCTTTTAAATTGAACCTGGAATTGAATGAACCAAAATGGAAAATAAAAAAGAAAGCTCATAATTGGGGCTATTTAAAGATTAATCAGGGTTATTAAAGGTTAAATAACTGGTCACATTGGGAATTTGGAAATTTTTCTCTGATAGAAATAAGCAATATTTTTCTTTCTGAGAAAGTGAGGATTCCTGAGGAAGCTGGGATGGTTTAGCATGAGGGGAAAGGTAATATAGGTCACGGTTCTCGAAGGTTACATGAAACAGTATGAGAGATAGCTAGTTGTCTTAATTCCACCATGGAATTTGTCAAAGATTTGTATAATGTAGTCAAGATGGAAAAATGTTTGCTATTTGATATGTCTGGTAGATTAATTAACTTGCTAAATTATTCTGCCTGTGGTTGTTAATTAATGAATCATTGTAAACCAGAAAGCAGGCCCCTCACTATGATGTAGTTCTATCCAATGGGCCCTATCTGACTTGGACCTAATTTTTCTTTGTATACTCTGTAATTCTGACCTTGGCCCTGGGTATGAAATATTAATACCCCAAATATGAAAAAAGATCAAAATAGCTTTTGTCTAACTAGAAAACAGAACAAATACATTGCATTATTTGTGTATCAAAGGATTATAACTACCCAGAAAATGCAATGAGGCCAAAAAAATAAAGTCCTCCTTTAAGGTTCAAAATCAATCCGATGAGTATGATATGTGAGGGTTAAAGCTTCACAATAGTTCGTTGAAGTTAATGAGTTTATTGGCCATAATTTCAGTATCAGTCATAGTTTCATATGACATCGAAACCAAATTATACAAACTCATGTTGTTGGACACATATCCTCCCCAGGGAGGAAACAGAAAAGATAAAAATATTTTGAAGAATAACATGCTATAAGAAAAACTGTGACATTTGGGAGGGTGTTCTGTGTTCGGTGAAAAGTATCTGGATGGTGAAAGGTGCCAGAAACTACACGTGAGGGCCACAGAAGGTACTAGAAAAGGGAAAAATTGAAGAATGTTGGAAAGAAGAAGAATAAAAAAATTAAGCTGATTTCAAATATTAGAGGAGCTGTAATGTAAAAGAGGGGTTAGACTCACTGTACCTCTCTCGTAGTGAAGAAAAATGTTTTTCCAGTTCGTCGTATAAACGGAGAATCGTCTGCTTTGTGAGGTACTTGTACTCCTTGTGCTCAGTGCTGGGAATGGAATAATCGAAGATGTTCCAGATAATTTCTAATTTTAAGAATCTGTGAGTCTAATCATTTCATGAAAAGAAATATTCCCCTTTTCATACACTTCTTCAAGTGGCCACTGGAACCTTCCAGGCTAGGAGTGAGCAAACGGTGACTCATGCGACGTGCCTCTTCCTGTTTGGCCAGCTAGCTAAGAATGGTGTTTTCATTGCTAAATGATTGTTTTTTAAAGAAATAATATTGTGACACATAAAAATTTCAATTTATGTGTCTGCTAATAAAGTTTTGCTGGGAGATAGCCATACCTATTTGTATGCAGATTATTTTTGACTGTTTTCGTGATAACACAGCAGTTAAGCAGTTGTGACAGAAACCATATGGTCCACTTAGCCAAAAATATTTCCTGTCAGGCCTTTGGTAGTAAAAGTTTGCTGACCTCATCTCTAGACTCTTCAAAGGACTTCTCTTTTTGCTCATTTTAATCAAGTATCTAGAACAAGCTAGGTCCCAATTAAATATCAGTTGAAGACCACCAGCAGAAATTGTGACCACCCGTAGTATTTTAGTACTACAGACTTTGAAAAGTGGCTCAAACATACAATTTAGGAGTTTATCTTGGGGGTATTTTAGCTGTTAATCTATTGAGAGATTTTTACATTTTTTTTTAATTTATTTATTTTCAGAGTGGGAAGGGAGGGAGAAAGAGAGAGAGAGAAACATTAATGTGTGGTTGCTGGGGGCTGTGGCCTGCAACCCAGGCATGTGTCCTGACTGGGAATCAAACCTGCAACACTCTGGTTCGCAGCCCGAGCTCAATCCACTGAGCTACGCCAGCCAGGGCAGACTTTTACATCTTGAGGAGTGCTTATTAATTAATCTCACTACAAGCAAATTTGAAGTCTGCCATCACTGATGTTATAATACCTGTATTGCCTGAACCCACTGATTTTGTTGAACTTACCTATTTGCTGAGATTCAGTTATTTTTACTGTTCCTGTTTAGCTATTGAGTGATTTCAGCAGACTTGCAGAAAGTGCAGGAGTCATTGGAAAACAAGGCAAAGTGAGGAAAAATCACTTCTCGCTTCTACCCGTTTCTCTCTTCATAAGTCTCTGAAGTCTCTAAGCTGCTTTTTGCATTATACAGTTCCGGAGAGGTGCTCACCTTTTAGAAACAGACAGGGGTGTTCTTGATAAAATATGGTCCAGGGGGGATCAAAGAATAACAAAATAAAACTATATAAACTCCACAACACTAGAACAATCGAGATGGCTATTATATGATTGATAAAAAGGCTAGACTCGCCCTGGCTGGCGTAGCTCAGTGGGTTGAGTGCGGGCTGCGAACCAAAGTGTCACAGGTTCGATTCCCAGCCAGGGCACATACCTGGGCTGCAGACCACAGCCCCCAGCAACCGTACATTGATGTTTCTGTCTCTCTCTCTATCTCCCTCCCTTCCTTCTCTAAAAATAAATAAATAAAATATTTTTTAAAAAAAGGCTAGACTTAAAAGTTAGTGTGAGATATTTGAGATAGATCTCTGAACCCATGCGTATGAGAAGGGGTTATTTTCCAAATCTCATGGAAAACCACAATCAGATTCTCAGCATACAGTTAAGGAAGTCTGGTTTTACCATCATATGCGACATTCTCCATAAGTCCATGATTGGGAAATTGGAATCCCTGGATATTTTTTTTCTAGGGAAGGATGTCATGTCTGCTCACTGGTAGCATTGGACATTCCTGTAACACCTATAAGGTTCTTATTTTATTTCCATGAGGCTGTGACTGGGCAGCTATCTTGTGATGCCTGTCTCTATGGTAACTGATACAAGGATTAAGGATCTGAAGGAAATTCCTGCCTTATGGTTTAGGAATATGGAGCCATGAGGAAGACTCACTGAGGAAAGGGGTAAAGCTCTGAGGGAAGGCAGAAGAGACAATTGAGAAAAAAAGCTGTCGTGAGGGAACTGTTTGGTGTGTGGAAATGGTTTTATTATTTTATCTCCAAAGGAAATGGAAACCAACGCGCTTAAGTAAACTATTTAAAAAAAATCTTTACAAATATTGTTTTTCAACCACCCAGTCAATTTTATGTAATTGTAGTCACATAGATCTTCTCCTTCGTTGGCTTGCTTTTCACTTTGCAGAGGAAGATTGCTTCTTGCCTGAAATTGATAAGAAGAGGACTTCTAACCCCTGGCAAATGTAGTTGTTCTTCTTGCTATCAAAGATCCTGATCTTTTAGAGGACTTTCTTTTCTTGATTCCAAGGGTGAGAATGCTGAGCTCTGGTTGGCATTCCACATAATCACTGAATTTCTCAGGGGACTAATGAAGGTACATCGTTCTTCCCAGAGATTCTTTTTAGTTCTGTTTCTACTAAAGACCAGTAATAAGGAAAACAAGCATACTGCTTATTGGAAAATTGAGCGATTTTTAGAGTGTGTTAGGTGAGATTTTGTCTTTTTACGTATTTTACTAAAAATAATAAAAGCAAACAAGAGAATCCAGATGTTTAAAAAGATTTGGTTCTCCATTTATTTCATTTATTCCTTATCTTTTAGTACACAAAAATAAAAACTCAGCATCTTGAAATCATTTTGGGAAGGAAATAAATATAACTCTCCTTTCCCTTTGATTTAAAGTATATATTCAAGGTGTTATCAAATAGCCAATAGGATTTAAAATATCGGTGCCATTTATATGTCCTTCAGGAAGATAAAATACAGAAAGAAGAGATGGCTATCTTATTGTGAAGCTCTTATACATACATTAACACAGTGCTACTGTTTTATTTATCCTGATGTCTTCATATAGTATATGGTTAGGGGCACGGGAAAAATAAACAATGACAAGTGAGCAAAAATTCATAACATGGAGAAAAATTAAGATTTGAGAGATTAAAAACAGACACATTGGAAATGGTATTTTTATAAGATCGAATTAACACATATTTAACACATAAAGTAACCTATTTGCAAGCATAGTGCTTAAAGCTTTCAAGGCTCGTCTTTTTATGGTTTCTGACCTCAAGAAATTCACAGATTCTCTGCACAGATATAGCTTTCCAGAGATTTAATCCACTCTATGTAGATATTAATAAAAGATAAGACTATGTCTTCAGGACTTGTTCACGCTGTCTTTAAATTAAATGAAAAAAAAATAGACTTAGCTGTAATGTTGTAGTAGGTTCTTTGATAATTTTGAAAAATAAATTTTTTGAAAGAAAACCTTGTTTATAAACGCTCTACGTTTTCAACCATAAATAGGAATTGCGATATAAAGTGAGATTCTGAAGGAAGCAAGGCTACTTTGAAATGTTAAACATAGACATGGACTTTGGAAAGCTGACTTCAATTTAAAAAGCAAGACATTCCCGCCATATGTCTAGCATGACTGGCCTCCAGAAAACGTCCCATTTTCTTGGGCTTTGGGTACTGCAGGGAACAAGCAAGTGGGTAAGAAGCTGGTGTAGACAAGAGTACGGTGGAAAGTAATGATGAACAGATAAGCTTCTGGCAAGTGTGTTTACCGGAAGTGGGGGATGGCGGAACTGCAAGGTCAGGGAGTGCGCAGAGATTAATCACCCCCCATACATACTTGAACATAAATGCTGCCTATCAACGTTCCCAGAGGAAAATTGTCATTACCTGGGAATCTTGAGACCAATGCAAAGAACTGAGAAGAACAAACAGGGAAAAGAAACTTATGAGCATCAATCTGTTCTGGTCATGGCATCGTTACAACTGATTATTATGCTCCCAGGATAAAACATGTCAAGGACCATCATATTCCGAGTTTACTAGCACAGCTTTCTCTTTTACGTATTACAGGTGGAAGTAGGCATTACAGAAACAGCAAGCTGGATTCGAGAAAGTGACGCTAATGTTAACCTGAAATTTTATAGGTTTTAGGCAAGTGGTGGAATTTATGTTCTGTGACAAGTATAAAAAGGAGGAGATTAGCACGATACTCTCAACATCCATTCTTGTTGTTGCAAATGGCAGTATTTAATCTTTTCTTTCTGATGGCTGAGAAGTATTCCATAGTATATACGAGTATGTACCATATCTTCTTTATGCGATCATCTGTTGAAGGATATTTTGGTTGTTTCCATGTCTTGGCCACTGTGAATCGTGTATCACAGAAATGTACAGTTGAAGCCTATATAATTTTAATAATCCATATCACCCCAAGAAATTTAATTTTAAAAAAGTCAAGGAGGAAATTGAGTAAACAGCTGCCTGTGATGTTAATGTGAAAACATTAATATGGTGAGTGAAAATCTCAACTTTACATCCTTTTGGCTGCTGACCCACTCATGGGCTGGCTACTCCTGTAGCCATGGTGACCAGAAGCAGGCCCCTTTCTCCATTAGGTCATCCAGAACGGGATCAGAGCCCACCAACTGAAGTGACTGGTTGTTTCTGCTGCTTTCCATTCATCCAATAAATATTTATTGATAGATGATGTCCGGCTCTGTGCTAGAGCAGGATGATTAAGATGTGATCTCTGAGGAATTTCCAGATGAATGTGTTTTATGTGGATAAGACAGGAGAAATATCTACAATGACAGCTTACCAAGGACAGCACAGCTGTGAGTCCAGATAGAAAAGCCAGCTTGGGAATGAGCTAGAGGCTTCCAGGGATCCTGGTTTGTGTGATGGGAAAGAACCAGCAAGTCGATCAAAGAGCAAAATGATAGCTGAGGGGAAGGAACACAGATGCAAGGAAAAACGGTTAGGCATGTAGGTACAGTGTGAAGTATCGAATCTGGACTTGCACTTGAAATGAGGAGGCGTGTGCCTACCAGCCATTGTTCATCTTCATTGAAATCAGATCTAGAATGAAGAGGTTTAGACTGTTGTAAAAGGCAATTGCAGACAACGAGATGGAACAGTTTTGCACCTATGTGAGCATGGCCGTGCAAACTTTCTCTTAGGAGGATTTAAAAAAAAATAAACAAGTGTGTCTGTTAATAATTTATGTACATCTATCCCTGGGAACTCTTTCCTACGCTATCTTTAGAGAAATTTTCATGTTATTTTATCTCAGCACATATCTATCTTTAATTAGAAGCTACCCGAAAATGTTTCCCAAATATTTAAATTAATCACAGAATTAGACCTCAGAGATTACAAGGGAGGCCCAAAAGAATGACACTTTATATAGGATATGCCTGATGCTACAGAGAGCTGGAACATGAGGAAAGTGTGTTAAATAAGCATAAAGATTTCACCCAACTTCAACAGCATCCAATTTATTTGTTCTGCAGCTTTGCTCCTGACTCCTAGGAACTTAAAAATACATAAGTTGATGTTTTCATTTGAAATAGAGAATACGCAAGGTATTTTCTGAACAATTGCATTGTCCATATTGCCTCCCTCTCCCCTTCCTCCCTGTCTCTCTTTCTCTTCCTTCTCCCCTCTTACCTCTTTCCTTTTCCGTTCCCCCCCACCTCTTCTTACTTAGGTAGATGTGTGTATGTACGCATGCGTGCATATCTCTATTTCTGTCTCTACCTCTGACTCTCTGAAGTAATTTAGACACAAGCTAAAGGCAAGGAAATTTTCCTCCCAACATTCATTATTGGAGTAATTTTCCTTTGTAGGTAAAAACAATTCTGTCTGGCTTAGTTTTTAAAACTTTAAAAAAATATATAAGAAATACATAAATGCTTGTAAATCAATAAATATACAACACAATGAATTTTATTGTTTGAAGGTTTTTAAGTGAAATTTTCTTTTATTTATTTTTATTTTAAAATTCAGTGTTTTATGTAAAAGCTCAGTCTTTAGTTAAACTGATAACATCATTGAATTGTTTTCTCTCCACCACTTTCCCATGCCCCACCCACACCCACCTCCCACTCTTGATCCTACTCCTCTTCGGCTTTGCTCATGGATCCTTTGTATGTGTTCCTTGATGCCCCTTCCCCTTTCCCCCCTTATCCCTGCCCTCCTCCCCTCTGGTTACCATTAGTTTGCTCTTTATTTCAATGTCTCTGGTTCTATTTTGCTTGCTTGTTTATAATGCAATGAATTTTAACTGAGTGAACACATCCTAGAGATTACTCAAGGTCAGAAAATATTACCAGCACCCCCAAACTCCACTCTTAGCCTTCTCAGTCAAGAATCCCCCAAGGATAAACACCGTCCTGACTTCTAACACACCATCAATTACGATAGGCCATAGCTGAACTTTATTTTGTTGGGAATATGCAATATAGATCCTCTCATGTCTGACTTCTGTTTCTCAACATTATGTTATGAGATCCATCTATTCTGTTGCTTGCAGTTGTGGTTCAGTCATTTTCCTTGTGGTTTGTTTGTCATTGTATGAATATACCACAGTTTGCTTACCCCAGTCTACTCTTGATGGACATGTGGACTGATTCCATTTGGGGCCTCTAAAATTAATGCTACTCGGAACATTTCTGCACCTTTTGCTTATATACATGAGCAGCGCTCATGTGAATACCAACAAGTAGAATTGCTGGGTCACAGAACAGCCAGGTACCCACTTTTAGGTGATAATGCCAAGGAGTTTTTTTAAAGTAGGTGAACAAACTTACTTACCTGCTATCACTATATGAAAGTTCTGGATATTTTTGTCAATGCTTAGTATTATCAGTGTTTAATTTTAGCCACCTTGCAGTCTGGCTGTAGAATCTCATTCTGTGTTTTAATTCAATTTTTTTTCTAATGACTGTTGAGTTGGAGAACTCTTTATATGTGTTGGTCATGTGGCTGTTATCTTTAGTAACTCTCATCCCTTTTCTTTTCTAATGAGGTGTGCCTATTTTTTAATTGATATGTAAGGGTTCATTCTTTTTGTTGGATATGAACATTGTGTTTATTATATATCTTGCAAAGATCTAGGGAGATATATTTATTGTAATTTTTAAAAAGATTTTATTTATTTATTTTTAGAGAGGGAAGGGAGAGAGAAAGAGAGAGAAGGAAACATCAATGTGCGATTGCTGGGAGCCATGGCCTGCAACCCAGGCATGTACCCTGACTGGGAATCGAACCTGCAATACTTTGGTTAACAGCCAGTGCTCAATCCACTGAGCTATGCCAGCCAGGGCTACTGTAATTTTTAATATATTTTATTGATTATGCTATTACAGTGGTCCCATTTCCCCCCTTCACCCCCTCCACCCTGTACCCCCCCCACCCATATTCCCCCTCTTTAGTTTATGTCCATGGGTCATACATATAAGTTCTTTACCTTCTACATTTCCCATGCTATTCTTACTCTCTCCCTGTCTATTTTCTACCTACCATCTATGCTACCTATTCTCTGTACCTTTTCCCCCTCTCTCCTCCTCCCACTCCCCTGTTGCTACCCCTCTATGTGATCTCCATTTCTGTGTTTCTGTTCCTGTTCTAGTTGTTTGCTTAGTTTGTTTTTGTATTAGGTATGGTTGTTAGTA
This sequence comes from Phyllostomus discolor, assembly GCF_004126475.2. Taxonomy (NCBI): domain Eukaryota; kingdom Metazoa; phylum Chordata; class Mammalia; order Chiroptera; family Phyllostomidae; genus Phyllostomus; species Phyllostomus discolor. The sequence goes on along the minus strand of NC_050198.1, from coordinate 18,541,263 downwards.
ATTGTGAGTTTGCTCTCATTTTACTATACATGTTTTTTATCTTCTTTTTCCTAGATTAGTCCCTTTAACATTTCATAAAATAAGGGCTTGGTGATGATGAACTCCTTTATCTTGACCTTATCTGAGAAGCACTTTATCTGCTCTTCCATTCTAAATGAAAGCTTTGCTGGATAGAGCAATCTTGGATGTAGGTCCTTGCCTTTCATGACTTGGAATACTTCTTTCCAGCCCTAGAGAGACATATTTTATAGAAGCCTAGAATTTAAAGCTCAGACACTCTTAAAGAATACTTAGTATAGTTTCCTAGTTTGACAGATGAGTTTACTTACTATTTACTAGTTAGTAGTAAGACCAGAAATAGAACTGAAGTCTCTTAACACTAAAGTAATAACCACATGTTGAGTCTTTAGTTCCTTCTAATGTGGTGACTCAAACTCCTTGTGAATCTGGAGAGGCCAAGAAACTCATGGCAGAGCTATTGTAATAGAAAATAAGAATGATGTGTGATTGATCTCACCGATGCTCTGAACAAAGATAACCCCAGCTAACCAGCTGTTGTATAGCATGGCCATGCAAAATTTCAGTTTATAGTTTTCTTTTGGTATCAGGTTTATTTTTGTCTTCTTTAACTTTATTATTACATTCAGCTTCTTCTTATATTTATTCTTGTTACTTCAATCCTCCCATTCCACATTTGGTTCAAATTGAAGAAGGTCCAGTTTTTCTGTAGTGGATTCATAAGAATATTTATTTTCTAATATTTTTTCTTTCAGCAGTCAGGAGTCAATTTAGGTCACAAAACATAATTGCTAATATACTAATATGTACTATTTATTTCCTTTTTACATTCTGGATGCCCTACTACATACTTTTCATGCATTATTTTACATATTTTGAAAAACACCAAAATATGTTTTATTACCCTCATTTTATTGGTCTATAAATCAAGCTTCAGTGAGTTTAAGCTACTTGTGAGACACATGGAAATTGAACCAGAGTTATCAGAGTTCAAATATCATACTCTTTGCATGATTTCACTCCACTTGCTTGGGAGCAAACATATTTAGCAATAGAGACATGAGTTACTAACTGCTTTTAGTACTTCTGCTGTAAGTCTTAATGATGATGTTCATTTATTCTAATAACACTTAATAATTCCATTTTTTTTGTCCATTTTCAGAGTGGTAATGAGACCACTCACCTTTATGGCATTGACATTATTCATTTTATTGACAATAGTGAAGCTTTTTTTAAATTATATTTTATTGACTATGCTATTACAATTGTCCCATTTTTCTCCCCTTTATTGCCCTCTGCCCTGTACCCCCCTCCCACCAGCATTCCCCCACCCTTAGTTCATGTCCATGGGCCATACATATAGGCTCTTTGGGTTCCCCACTTCCTGTACTATTCTTAACCTTCACCTGTCTATTTTGTACCTACCATTTATGCTTCTTATTCCCTGTGCTTTTCCCCTCATTCTCCCCACTCCCCCTTCCCACTGATAACCCTCCATGTAATCTCCATTTCTGTGATTTCTGGGGAGAAGATGTGTGACAAGGAGGCAGCTGGATGACTGGGTTGGGGAGGCAGCTGCTGACAGAGCCAGCCATCCCACATTTGTATGCACATAAATCAGGACGAACAACTGGGGAGTGAGACAGAATGTGCAACCCAGGGTTCCAGCATGGGGAAATAAAGCCTCAAAACCTATGGTTGTAAAAACCTGCAGGGATTGTGGCAGCAGCCTCATAAGAGAGTTCATTGGAGAGGCCCATAGTATCCTAGAATGTACACAAGCTCATCCACTGGGGAATCAGCACCAGAAAGGCCCAATTTGCTTGTGGGTAGCAGAGGAAGTGACTGAAAGCAGGTCAAGAGCTGAGCAAGCAGCATTTCTCCCTCTCTGACCCCTCCCCCACATAGTGTACCACAATTCAGTGATGTGGGTTGTCCCACCCTGGTGAATACCTAAGGCTCCACCCCTTACTACATAAGAGGTGCACCAAGACAAAGAAATATGTTCCATATGAAAGAACAGATCAAAACTCCAAAAATAGAACTAAGCGATGAAGAGATAGCCAACCTATCAGATGCAGAGTTCAAAACACTGGTAATCAGGATGCTCACAGAAATGGTTGAGTATGGTCGCAAAATAGAGGAAGAAGTGAAGGCTATACAAAGTGAAATAAAGATAAATTTATAGGGAACCAGCAGTGAAGGTAAGGAAACCAGGACTTAAATAAATAATTTGAACAGTAAGAAGAAACAAGAATTCAAAAAAATGAGGAGAGGCTTAGGAATCTCTGGGATAACTTTAAATATTCCAATGTCTGAATCATAAGGGTGCCAGAAGGAGAAGAGGAAAAGCAAGAAATTGAAAACCTATTTGAAAAAATAATGAAGGAGAAATTCCCTAATATGGCAAAAGAAATAGACATGAAAGTCCAGGAATCTCAGGGAGTCCCAAAGAAGTTGGACCCAAGGAGGAACATACCAAGACACATCATAATTACATTACCCAAGATTACAAATAAGGAGAGAATCTTAAAGCAACAAGAGAAAAGCAGAGAGTTACCTAAGGAGGAGTTTCCATAAGACTGTCAGCTGATTTCTCAAAAGAAATATTGCAGGCAAGAAGGGGCTGGAAAGAAGTATTCCAAGTCATGAAAGACAAGGACCTACATCCAAGATTGTTCTATCTAGCAAAGCTTTCATTTAGAATGGAAGGGCAGATAAAGTACTTCCCAGAAAAGGTGAAGTTAAAGAAGTTCATCATCACCAAGTCCTTGTTTTGCGAAATGTTAAAGAGACTTGTCTAAGAAATAGAAGATCAAAACTATGAACAGTAAAATGACAGCAAACATTGACTGAACCAAAAAAATGAAAACAAAAACAAACTAATGAAAGAGCTAGAACAGAAACAGAATCACCAAATTGGAGATCACATGGAGGGTTATCAGTGGGGAGGGTGAGGGGAGGAATGGGAGAAAAGGTACAGGGAATAAGAAGCATAATTGGTAGGTACAAAATAGACAGGAGGAGGTTAAGAATAGTATGGTAAATGGAGAAGCCAAAGAACTTATATGTACGACCCATGGACATAAAGTTATGGGGGAGGGTAATGCTGGTGGGGGGGGGTGCAGTACAGAGGGGAATAAAGAGGAGAAAAAAGTAGGATAGCTAAAATAGCATAATCAATGAAATATAATTTTAAAAAAGGAAATGATGGCCTGCACCAACCCAGGTGTACTATGTACACAACATGGTTATTGCAAGTATGCCTGAAATTAAAAGCATATATCTAATTCCATTTCCCCACTGAGTTTACATTAGAAAATGAGAACTACTTGCTAAGGAATATGAAGTTAGAATGCAGGAGATATACAGTGCCAGCAATGGGAACGCAAAGCTGACATGTGATTGGTTTACAGCCTAAATCTCAGGTCCCCATCTGGACTGTCTGCCAAAATGCAGGTTCCCCGCAGCTGCAAGGAGAGTAAGAAAGAATTCAATGGATGTATCCAATGAGATGAGCTGTTTACATCCTGCTTGCTCTAATACACAGCTTTGTGCTCTTAGGGAGCAATAAAGATGTGAACACATTTAGTTCTTTTATAATCTCCTAAATCATCTCTGCGGAGGGAAAATCTCAAAGATGCATAAATTTATAGAAAATTGGTTCCAAAATTTATCCCTTCTTTAAAGGGAGAGGAAGCCACACGCCAGGAGCTATGCATATTTAATTATTTATTTTGATGCTTTTCGTAGAAATTCTATTCATTCATTATACGCAGTCCTTTTCATACATAGGGAAATGTAATGCAGTGTGTTTGAAAAACACCTTGAGGCTTACAGAATGCAGTTGGGTGCGCATTACAGTATTAATTTATTAGAGAACGAAGCAATCGTTTGTAGGATTATAGTAGCCAAAGCAGACATCTTTTATTATGTTTCAGGAAAATCAAATATTATGACTACATTTACAGAATGTAAATACAATGACACTTGTCGCATAACTCGTAAGTAAACACATGAACCATGGGCCCGACAACCAGTTGGGTGAAAGGAAGGTGTAGGTATAACCATCATCGCTAGTGAGGATGCATTCAAAAGCTGTAATTGCACATTAAAGGAGTATGTTACAGATGATTGCTGGTTTTTCTTTTCCATTTTTGAGAGAATAATGCCATCCTGACATTTGCTTGTGTCCAAATGAATCAAGAAAACAGTTTAGCATTTTTTTAATGTAGCGAATGTAGAGAATAAGGGCTGGTCTAAAGTGCCAGGGGGGAATCCAAAAAACCAGAATTCATTTATGAAAAAAATATATATTTATTCTGACACGTTTCAACTTCAGTCACTTTCAAAGTTACTCTCCCTTTGATGCAATACACCTATCCAGATGTGTTTTTTTTTCCCACTGTTCAAAACAGTTTTTGAACTCATGGATTTGGATTCCTTTTCATGCTTCTGTCATTTTGTTTGTTTCACCTCCTCCACATCAGCAAAATGTTTCCCTGTGAGGACCTTTTTTCATCAGGGGAGCAAAAAAAAAAAAAAAAAAAAGTCCCTGGGGCAAGATCGGGTGAATAGGGAGGGTGGGGCACAGGAGTCATGCTGTTTTGGGTCAAATGGATCCATTTTTATCAAAAGCACATTTAATTTTATTTATTTATTTTGGCACAGAGTCCTTTCATTGGTCTGACCAGCATGACTAGTTGGGAATGTGGGCACAACTGCACGGTCTGTCCTGACTCCCGTTTTCCCCCTCCTGGGAATTCATGGCTTAACCCCAGGGGAGAGGAGTGTTTTGGGCAGGGATAGCAGGCAGAGCCAGAAGAAAAAAATACAGGGTTGGGATTTGAAAGAGACTCATGGTGATGGAGAAAACATAGGGTAACCAGACCACGCAGAAAAAATGTCCATGGGGTAAAACAGAGGCCATTTTCCCTCACCCCGCCCCTTGCTCTTGCCAGAAATGGGAAGGGGTCAGGAGGGAAAGCTTCCCTAGAGGCTTCCTGTTGTGCCCTTCCTGCCACCCGCAGCCCCCAGGATGTTGTCCTTGGTTTCCTTCACACTGTGCTCCAGGTAGAACTTTTTCCGTCCCAGATCTTTCATTTCTTCTTCGGCTATTTTCTGTTCTGTAACAACTGACTGTGAATTCAATGGAGAGGAATTAAAGGAAATGATTTTATAGTATTATCAACACATGGTATCTGTCATGGTATCCCAACATCCTTGGAGTAAAAAATAAACATTCTACCCTGGCTGGTGTAGCTCAGTGGATTGAGTGCAGGCTGGGAACCAAAGTGTTCCAGGTTCGATTCCCAGCCAGGGTACATGCCTGGGTTGCAGGCCATAACCCCCAGCAACCACACATTGATGTTTCTCTCTCTCTCTCTCTCTCTCTCTCTCTCTCTCTCTCTCTCTCTCTCTCTCTCTCCCTCCCTTCCCTCTCTAAAAATAAATAAATAAAATCTTAAAAAAATAAATAAATAAAATAAACATTCTTCCTAACACCTTCATATGAGTTAGTGTCATATATCAAAGTCAAAATCTTTGTATCTGTAAAATGTGCATGTTTTATTGTTCCATCTGGCTGTTCAGTCTGTATGTCTGCAAGCTTTACTTTCTGTTGTTCATCAGTCATTTTGGCTTGAAGCTTTGTGAGGCCTTCTGCAACTCCACATCCACAAGGATTGCCATCTTGGCTCACTTTCTGCACCTGCCTTTAAAAAATCAGAAACATTTTTTAAATGTGAAGTGGAACCTGCCCTGGGTTGAGAAGGTTGAGAAAGTTTGTATGCATTGAATCTCATTCTCATACAAGTATAATAACTCTAATAAAAAGTATAAGAAATTAGAGGCAAAACTCACTTACCCACTTCTTTACTGTGCCTCCTTGGGTCACCGCTGAAATAAATTATTTGCACTCAGATTCTTTTCTCAGAATCTACTTCTGCGGAAACCAAACTCAAGAGAACATTCTCTTATATGTAATTAATAATATGTAATTAATAATATATTAGCTAACATTATAATAATTAAGATTATAGAATTTGATTCAAAACACACCATCATCTCAACCAAATTGTGTGAAAGTTTATTTCATTCAACTGAAAGAAATGACAGTGAAATACTTCTAAAAATGCATGAAAAATTACTAATTCCCTGTAAGACGACCTCGGTGCCTTTCTATTATAGGAAATCACCTCTCCCATATTTGCCTTAACTTCTTACTACAATTCGAGTCTTTGCCTCAGGGTTTCCATTTGATTTTGACCTACCTGAAAGTGTCCCAGAGGTAAGGTCATTGGGAACCCGTGTTGTGATAGGTGATATAAAATACCCCATCTGTCTTGTCGCTCAGGTGAGCCAACTCAGTCTCCTAGAGCACAGGTGGCGAACACAAGGCCTGCGGACTGAATCCAGCCCTCCACCTTGTTTTATCTGGCCCAGTACCTTGTTTCTACCTGGTGGCAGCGCTGAGCTCCTGGCCCCTAGTTATGGAGTAGTTACATGTATACAGTCCTAACATTACATTCAGCCCTTTGAAGGCAACCATGAGGCTGATGTGGCCCCCGATGAAAATGAGTTTGACACCTCTGTCCTAGAGGTACGGAGTGGTATTGAGCCTCAGTTGACCACAGTGACAACATGCTCATCAAACGACACTGTACTGGTTTATTCTAGTCTCGGTCTCACTTACCCACTTCTTTACTGTGCCTCCTTGGGTCACCGCTGAAATAAATTATTTGCACTCAGATTCTTTTCTCAGAATCTACTTCTGCGGAAACCAAACTCAAGAGAACATTCTCTTATAAATAGTTTTGCCTCTAATTTCTTATACTTTTTATTAGAGAAGTGTATTGGGGGAGATGGTAAAAGTAATTATCAAAAGATACATTGGTTCGGGAATGAAGGAGATTGTTGGAAGTGAGACATCAGTTTTACCACATTGTGATTTGGTAGTAGTCATTACCATATTGGGCTTTTCCTTTTCTCATGAAAAATTAAAGCTCCAGATCACAGATGGTCAAAGAAAAGGCAGAAGTTAATAGGGAGGGTAAACCCCGCCATCATGTCACATGTAGTAGCTGACAGCGGTTGGGGAAGGAAAGTCACACTCAGAGAACATGCGCTCTGTCTCCATGCTATCCCTTCACTCTCCACCCTCTCACTCCTGCTGTTGTGGCCATTGCTCCTTACGTCATGGTAAAACAAAACATCGGTGCTGGAAAAGGTATAGCATTTATAAAGGAAATCATTTTAAGGTATTATCAGCAAATGATATCTGTGTCCTCCTTTATTCATGCCTGACTTAGAGAAAAGCTTTCACTGAAATTTTATAAGCAACAAGTAATATGGCTCCTATTATTTCCCTACAGGACTGTTTTCATGTGTCCATGCAATATCATGAGAGGTGCAGGAAAGGATCCTGATGCTGCCACATGCAATCTTGAATGGCTTTTTTTAACTTTATTTTTATTGTTGACACTATTGCAGATGTCCCCATTTTCCCCCCATTTGCCTACCTCTGTGCAGTCCATCCCCCGCTTCCCTCTGGCCATCACCATACATTGTCCGTGTCTATGTGTCTCACACAAATATTCTTTGGCTAATCCCTTCACCTCCTTTCTTCCAGTCCCCCTCTTCCCTCTCCCATCTGACAGCTTTCAGTCTGTTCCATGTATCCATGCCTCTGTTCCTATTTTGTTTGTCAGTTTACCTTATTCATTAGGTTCCACATCTAAGTGAGATCATATGGTATTTGATGCGGACACCGGCCCACAGTGTCCACGGTGTTATGGATGAGATGAAATAAATTCACACAGAATACCGAGTCCTGTGGAGGAAAAGGGATGGCTCGACTTCTCTCTCAAGGGGAGAGCAAACCTTGGAGTGCCTCAGCCACCCTCTCAAGAGGAGAGTGCCTCACCCTTGCCTTGAGAGGCTTTATTGGATTGAATTTGCATAGGAATACAGGGTGTATACTTAAATCTCATTAATCATTATCAGGCAATAAGGATCAAACACCAGATAACACACAAAGAACTCCCAGGGCCTATTTTGAGTCAGGGTCAGATAATTAAATGAACATTAAACTTTGGAGAACAAACTCACTTCCTGCTTGGACCCTTATCATTTAATTGAGAGCATTTTAAACAAAGCAGGTTTCACAAGATTGTACTTATTCTTTCTTAAGCCTAATCACCCTAGGGAACCTGCCCTTTCCAGCACAGGGAGGCACCCATCACTGGCATTGATTCAGGCTTAAGTCAGGCAGGGGAAGTAAGGCAGCCGTGAGATTAGGAGACTTCTTGCAGACAGAATGAGGACTCAGGCTTTGTCAAAGCCAAGGGGTGAGGGCCCATCACCCCTTTTCTGTAGCCTCCACGTCCTTCCCTGGGCCTCCCTGTGATCATGCCTGTCTCAGATCATCCCTCCCTTGAGGAATCATACCCGTCATTGGCTAACCGATCAAGCATTGGGGGCCAGGCAGGGTGAAGTAAAAGAGGCAGAGGCAGTGCCCCTGCCAGGGAGATAAACTTTGTCTCCTTAGTGGCTTATGGTCCGAAGGTCACTCACTCAGCCTTAGCCATGGGGGGGTGGGGGGTTACAGCCCTTGAAACCAGGCAGGGCAGTTCCCAACAGGTATTTGTCTTTTTATGACTAGTTTCTTTGGCTTAGCATAATGATCTCCTGGTCCATTCATGCTGTTGCAAAAAGTATGATTTCCATTTTGTTACAGACGCGTAGTATTTCATTGCATAGATACATACCAAGCTTTTGGATCCACGCCTCTACTGACAGGCACTTAGGCTGTTTCCAGCTTTTGGAGATTGTAAACAGCACTGCAAGGAACATAGGGGTGTGTATATTCTTTCAAATTACTGTTTCAGAAATCTTAGGATATATTTCCTAAATGGGACCACTGGGTCAAAAGGCAGTTCCATTTTTAATTTATTGAGGTAACTCCATGCTGCTTTTCACAGTGGCTGCACCAGTCTGCCTTTCCCACCAACAGTGCACTAGGGTTTTGTTTTAATTATATACAGGCTTTGAACCGATCTCTCACCCATTCATCAAGCTGTAAGTTACTACATGTGCATATGGAAAACTGTGAGATATACATTTTATTATCCTTCTCATTCTAATTATCATTTATAGAGGGCCTGTAACTGACCCTGAGCAGTGCTTCATCTTAGTGGAAATATTACAATGTAATTAGCTGGGGAAATGGAAAGGACAAAGAAACCATTATTAACATTTAAGTCAACTAGTCAGATTTTCATAGAGGGAAAATGTTGACAGTTTTCTTATTATCTGAGTGCAGGTCCCATTTTCTTATTGATATTGTTTTCCCTACGATTCACTTTTGTTCTGTCTACAATGATGTTAGGAAAGACGATGATGATGATACAAGTGATAATGATGATGATTCCTCATAATTGATAACTGTAATAGAATGTACTAAGCACTAAAAAAAAGACAGATAAATCTCATGGGAGGTCAGAGCAAGGCCAGGGAGACTCTGAATTTCTGCTTGTGTATGTGTGCGTGTCAGGGTGGTTCAACTCATCTCAATGTATGGAATTTTGTCTCCTTTATTTATGATTCTATTCGTTATTATATTTCTGATTATGGATGTATTGATACTAATTTTTTTATTATATATCTCATCATAAAATAACTCATCAAATAACGTAAGCTGGATTAATGTGTTAGGAGTGTTCTGTTGATAATATAAGAATGTTAAGGAGAGAAACATTAGATTTTGGAAGAGAGAAAGGCCATTCTCTAATTCTTGAGGCAATATAATCATTAAGACTAGGGAAGTGAATGTGTACATATCTAATTTTAAAAGCTTATAAAACTATTTTTAAAACTTTTACATTTTAAATAATCTAATCAAATATATACAGCATCTGGCAGAAGTAAGGCCTGCCTGAGTGTAGCTGGCAGGATGATAACATGGGAGTCATAATTTATAGTTTTAATTTGAACATTTTACCTAAAGTGTCATATGGTGTGCTTGAGTGTGATATTGTTATGTTACAGAATCACTTGTTTATGATTTTGTAATAAAAAGGGGCATTATTTGTGCCAGCCTCCCCCGCCCCCCACAACACACACACACACACACACACTCATTTCAGAAGAACCAGTATGTTCAGAAAACTTTACTTCTCTGGAAATAATTTTCCTTAATTTATCTAATCATATGTATACCAATCAATCTACATATAATCTGTATAAAATCTATATATCTAATAAAAACACATAGGTTGAGCCCTATGAAATGGCTGACATTTGACCTTTTTTGACCCCCAAATGGCAATTTGTTACAGTTCTAAGGAATAGTTCTGCTCCGAGCGTGCTGGTTCAGTGGGATGAGAAGGTGCTGCGCTTCACCATTGGAAGGCCAAGATAAGTGAAACATAATGAAACTTTTGGAAAATTGACTCATGATTGTGCTATACAAAATGTATATGCTCCCTTACTGAAATCTGGAATGGGGAAAAGTTCTCTTCTGTAACAATTGTTATTAATCCTACACTTACATGATGAGAAATGGCCTGGACTGTGAAGAAACAGACAACTGGGCAGTTAACTCTGGATATACTTTTCTTCTATATTTAAATGAGTTTACCTAACTTTAAATCAGATGAGCTTGGCTGAAGCCAAGCAGACGCCTTTCCTACTGAGACAGTGGACTCCAGTAAGTGCTGTGTCTGCCTAGACAACATTGTAATTCATTTTGAAAATGCCACTTAGTATGCTTTTAAACCGACAGTCTAAATGGAAGGAGGATTGACATAAAATATAATCCTTAATTTGAGGAGGAAAAACAGTTTTAACTGTAATCATCCATTTTTAAGTATAAGCAAATAGCACTTATATTATTAAATTGTAGATGCAAGTTGATCATATGGGAATTTGTAAATGGAATTATTAATTTACCGTGCCATATTTAGGGGAAATATTACTGTTCAGGAAACCTGTGACTTTAAAAAGTGCTATTTTCACCCTGGCTGGCGTGGTGGCTCAGTGGACTGAGCCCCGGCCTGCTAACTACAGGGTTGCCAGTTCGATTCCCAGTCAAGGTACTTGCCTCAGTTGCAGGCCAGGTTCCCAGGTGGGTGCACATGAGAGGCAACCATGCATTGACGTTTCTCTCCCTCTCTTTCTCTATCCCTTCCCCTCTGTCTAAAACTAAACAAAATAAAGTAAAAAGTGCTATTTTCTAAGATATTAGTATAGAAATAAAATAAAAATAAAATTAATAATTCCTGCTATTAAAATATTACAGTATTTGTGGTGAGAAAGTGTTTTATATATGACAATATACACCTAATGACCAAAACCCAAAGACTTCCTTTGGGCAGCCTTTTTTAGGAGCATGGATTCTGGTAAAGGAGCACAATAACCACTTTAAGAGTGATTAGAACACTTAGTCTTTTCAAATCAGTACCTAGAGTTTTTAATAGTGAGGTTCAATACCACCTGTAAGAAGAAAAACGTCTCAAAATGTATGCATTAATTACTTTGTCCATTATTGCTAGAAGGAGCAAAGAAGCTGGAAATTTAACTTTTTAGATAATCTTAAATATTTTCAAAGTTAGACAAAGTTAACATTATATTTATAATTGTTGCAAAGAAAATAAAATATTTAGGTATAAATCTAACAGACTAGGATGTACATCCTGAACATGATAAAATGTTGTGGGAAGAAATCAGGACATAAATAATTGCAGAGACATACCACATTCATAGATTAGAAGACACAACCTAGAAAAGATGTGTCAATTCTCTCCAAATTGATCTACAGATTTAATGCTTGAAAACACATGGGAGAAATCATTCCACTCGATATTAAGACATACTCTACAGGTACATGAATCCACACAGCGTGATCAGTGTGATTTTATTGGTGTAAGAAACACACAGATCAATGGGACTGAATAAAGAACCCAGAAATAGACCAAAACCAATACGCCCAACTGACTTTTGGGCAAGGGTGTAAAAGCAAATGCATTGGAGGAAGGATGTCATGTTTAACCAATGGTGCTGGGGCCAGCGGACGTGCAGAGGCAGAAAAGTGAACCTTGACCCCCACCTCACACCCAATTCAAATGTTAACTCCACATGGACCCTGTGAATGATAAAAACATACAACTTCCAGGAAGAATAGGGTAAAATCTTTGAAATAAAAGGCTTGGTGAAGAGTTTGTGGCCTTGACACTAAAAGCACAATTCATAAAAGTAAATATTGAGAAACCGGATCTCATGGAAATAAAAAAAAAAAAAGTTTTGTGTGTGGAAGAGCCTACTAAAAGGATGAAAAATAAAGCCACAGAATGGAAGAACACATCGGCAAACCATGTACCTGAGAAAATATTTTTATCTAGAATATAAAAAGATCTCTCAGAACTCAACAGTAGAAAAGACAAAAAAAATCCAATTAGGAAATACATGCAAAGATGTGAATAGACATTTTATTGAAGAAGATATACAGATGGCAAATAAGCACATGGTAATCGTTTCAATGTTGCTGCCATGAAGACATATGGCTCTATATGTAACAATGAGACATCAGCACACACCTACCTATCAGAATGTCCCAAATTAGAAACAGTGGTGGCAGTAATGCTGATGAGAATGTGGAAAAACTACATCATGTACGCATTGCTGGTAGGAATATAACATGGTTACAAGCACTCTAGAAAAGGGTGTAGTGTTTTTCTAAAACTATACCTGCACTTACCACATGACCCAGAAATTACACTCTTGGGCATGAAAACCTGTACTACTGTATGTAGTAGCTTTATGGGTAATACCGCAAAACTAGAAAAGTTAAATGAGTGAATCATTGAACAAGCTGATAGATCCATACCATAGAATCCTGCTCAGAGTAGAAAGAAATGAACTCTTAGCACGTGTAACAACTTGGATGGATCTCAAGGGATGTATGGCGAATACAAAAAGTCAGCCTCCAAAGTTCACATAACATATTATTCCATTTATATAATGTTCTCGAAAGGACACAGTTATGACTACGGAGTGTATAGGTATCGCTGCCAGGGTTATGGAGGGTGAGCAATAGGGAGGTGCTGTGGCTGTAAAAGGGTAGCAGAGATTCCTTGTGACAGAAACATTCTGCATCTTAACCGTAGTGTTCATCTTACAGATCTCTACATATGATAACATTGCATAGAAGAAACACACACGCTAACATGCAAATGCACAGAAGTGTATAGATACAACAGGTGAGATTTGAATAAGGCTCGTGGATTGTCTCAGTGTTAACGTTCCTCGTTGTGATGTACTACAGATGTTGCCACTGCAGGACAAGCGTGAAGGGTATATGGTGTCTCTCTATTTCTTAGAACTTCCTGTGAATCTACAGTGATCTCCAAATAAAAAGTTTTCATGAAGACATGAGAAGCGGAGGAGGGTGAGAAGAATGTGGAGATAGCGAGTGAGAGAAAGAATTAGAGAGAATATCAGTATACGATGTTCAGTTGCCATTTACAATACGGCAATTAAGGGAACTTCTTCCTCAGCTTGGTTCCCCTGTGGAATACCACAGGCTTACAAACAGAAATGACCATTTGTGACAGCAGGGGTGGGGCTGGAGGGTGTTATACTCAGTGACATAAATCCGAGAAAGACAAATACCATATGATTTCATGTATGTAGAATTTGAAAAACAAAATAAATGAAAAACCAAAGCTGAAGCTGACTCATAGACACAGAGAGTGGACTGGTGTACGCCAGAGGCAGGGGACGTTGGGTGATGGGTATAAAAGGTGAAGGGAGTGAGTACTACAGATAGGTAGTTACAGAACAGCCATGGGGATGTAAAGTACAGCATAGGGAATGTAGCCAATAGCCTGTAATAACTATGGATGGTGTCAGGTGGGTATTGGAAGTATCAGGGGCAACATTTGGTGAGGTAGGTGATGGGCCAATGTTCTGTACCCCTGAAACCAATACAAAACAAGTGGAAGGTAAGCTGTAATGGAAAAATTAAAAACAAAATTGAAAACAAAAACAAAGAAATTTAAGACTCTGCTTACTTAGACTTATGAAAGCAATGCTTTTTGCTAAAACTGCTCTTACAGTCAGTAGACAATGCAGGTGTGAAGTCAAAAGCAAGTCAAGTTGAATTAAAAAACGGCAGGACTGTTTTTTATTCATTGGAAAAGGGGATAGATATAGATGCCTTCGATATGATTTTAAGCTACTTTTTTCCTTATTATTAATATTTATAGAAGAGAGAAGGACTGAAAGTTCAGGCACCTATAAGAAAGCTCCAGAAAAAGCATCACTCTGGCACCATGACCAGGCTTCTAAATGTGAGAAATGCTTTATTTTTCTGAGAATGTGGAGGGTGCCAGAGGATGTACCAACGAGGAAAATCATGAATGGAAACTGGATTGCATGTCAGCATAGAATTCATTTGAATCTTTAGAATATGTTGAGGTTTCCATGGAAGCTTACAAGTCTTTCATAGATTTACTTCATTGAAAGTAGCCCAGTTCTTAAATAGCTCAATGGTAGGCTTCTTTTTCCTTGTACCTAAGATTGTGTATGTGCATGAGAGTGTGTGTATGTGTGTGTGTGTGTGTTTGAACATGTATGTAGCTTTGCTTTCTGTAGCAACTGAAAGTTGTTTATTTTGTGAGTTAACTATCTCTGTTTGGGCCCCTCCCACTGAAAGAACAAGAAATGCCACTGTTAAAATTCACAAAGCAAGCCTAAAATGTCATACATATTTTGAGTGTCGTATCAGCCTGCTTTGCGCCCTTAGGTGTGTTATTGTTGCTGTTGATACCGTGCTGGCTTCTTTGTCCAAAATAGTTTGTAAAGAGAAAAATAAGCGTGTGTGTGTGTGTGTGTCTGTGTGTTTTCTCACCATCCTGGAATTACATACCATTTGGGATTAGTTTCCCATCATCCATGTAGGTCACACAGGATATATTTTACTGGACACTTTCAGCTAATCAGTGACACTGACATCAATGGTGGCTGTTTCATGTCATCTTATTCTCGCTTCTTTCCTTGTCATCTCTTCCCAAATACTCTGGCCCAGTTATTACTGCTTGTCTTGGAACTGCTGGGAAGTTTCAAGCAATGATAACTTGGAGCATGAAACCACAACTACAGGGAAAGCTGCTAAGTCATCTCTTCCCTGAGAATTAAGCCTTGCCTCTGAAGTCAGGTATGGTTTGTTAAAACTGATGTACTATGTTCCCTTTTTTAGAAAGAAAAAAAATGTTGAGGTTTAATCTAATTTATATAAATGTAAAAGGTTCCTCTATACTTCTCTAGTATTTGCACCTGAATGACAGACAGACAGACATGTCTTAGGAGAAGCATTTCATCTTTTAAAAACAGATTTTATGTATTTATTTTTAGAGAGAAAAGAAAGGAGGGAGAAAGAGAGGGAAACGTCAATGTGTGGTTGCCTCTCATGTGCTCCCTACTGGAGACCTGGCCCACAACCCAGGCATGTACCCTGACTGGGAATTGAACCAGAGACTCTTTGGTTCACAGACCCACGCTCAATCCACTGAGCCACACCAGCCAGGGCTGCATTTTATCTTTTTTAGTTGGAGTTTACATTAACACTTTTTATGCCTTTAAAGATGTTATAGGGGAGAATTCATTTTTCAAGTAGATATTTTGCAGTCTCTGGTGGTTGAGTTTTGTCATTCAGTTCTCTTCTAGAGCCACCGGAAAGGGCAAAGCCCTGGTGACACCATGACTTTAGCCCAGGGTAGCATTTCTGATCTTCCAAATGATAGGAAAGTAGCTGAGTTCATAATAAATTACATAAGCAACAGGAAAATAGTACCATAGAATAGAAATATTATATATACATATATATATATATAATATATATGTGTGTGTGTACTTGATGTGTGTTTATATGCATATGTATATATTTGGGTAATTTAATGCAAACTTTTTTAAATGCTCATCTTACTACCTGTACTTCTTACCCTCATGATGACACAAACATCCTTAGACACCCAAGTGCACACGTGTGCTCACGGATCTATAACATGCCACATTCAGATCTGCCTTCCTTGAATGACAGCTGACAAATTTGTGAGCAGAATGCATTGGGTTTGATTTGGAATTATAAAACATGGTAAAAATCATCCCAGCAGATGGATATCTAGGCTTTTTTTATTTCATTTATGAACAAATTTGGGTACATGAAGTGACAGTTGCTATTAAAATCTGGATGTCATACCTATTTAAAGGTAAATGGCACCTACAGTCCTTTTGCAAACTCTACATTTTAGAAATTCAGCTTTGTGTTTGCTGCACTTATTACATATCTTTGCATTTTTCTAATATCCCCTTTGCTTAACCAGAAGACACTGAAGTTTTTAGTTCTGTATGCGACTGAATTAATATCGTTCTTGAGTTGGTAACAAGAATACTCTTGGAATTATATATTTCCTTATTCTACTTCCTTGGTAGATGGAGAAGTTTTTAAATCTTTTGCTTAAAATTGCAGTACACCTTAACAAACAGTATTTCTTAACCACGGGGCTTGGTAAAGCCTGGATATTACAGACACAGTGTACAATTTGGCCCAGCGGTTGATCTCTGCTCAGATCATTCTGAGGGTAATCACAGAAAGTCAACAACATACATAAGTGTATAATTTAGTTTTTCTGCACAAATACCATAACGAAAAGGGATGTCAACATTAACCATTTGCAATGAAAAACAGTGTAGTATTTCATAAAATGGGTCCAGCCAAGGAGTACACTGATGGAAAGCTTATGCAGACAACTTGATAATTCACAAATCCCATACTTGTAAATTCCCTGATGTGTTCAAATGTATTTGTAAGCCAGCTATCAATGCTTATGTGAATTTCACTGTCATGCACAGAAATGCACAGAGTGGCAAAGAAATTGAGCTGCCTGATGTGAACACTCCCAGCTGAGGTCAAACAATGTGACATCTCTGCCTTCTGTGTCAGTTCTCATTCTGTATACATATCCTTTCTATGGTGTATTTAAGTTCCATATCTGTCACAGTTTTTGTAGGGGTTTTTTTGTAGTTGATTTTACGTTTAAAATGGCTTCCAAGTGTGGTGGGCTGCCGTCTAATCTTCCTAAGCACAAGAAGAGTGTGATGTGGCTTACAGAGAAAATGCATGTGTTGGATAAGCCTTGTTTAGGCATGGAGTATAGTGCTTTTAGCTGTGAGTTCAGGGTTAATGAATCCACATGTATTACATAAGGTGTCTGTAGACAGAAACATATATAAAACACGATTATATATTGATCGATTCACAAAAAGATTGTGACTGCAGGCTTGTAGGAACCTAACACTGTATTTCCCCTAGGATAAATGCTTCAGTATTCACTGCTTCAGTGTTCGCAGTGACTTTATAAAACACAAACACTGCAAATAACAAGAAATGAATGTATGGTTGTCATTCTCCCTCTCAAGCCACTTGCACACAGCAGGGTCTACACTTCCAACGGTACTGAAAATCCAGAGCGACATTCAAATTTCCCAGGTTCATTATTTAGCTGTATTTGGGTGTCTAAGAAGTTACTGGAGCTATATGTCAGATAAATCTCCAAGTACATATTATTTATTCTTTTATTCCATTATATAGAAATTGTACGACCAGTACCAGGAATGTCATGAAGCTGAAATGACACAATTCTGTGTTTCTTAAATGAAACAATACATTTTCCTTTGCTGGGAAAACTTCTTTTCTATCTCATTTTTTTTTTCACATTTCTCATCTTAAATGGTCTTTCTCCTTGCTGGTTTTTCCCCACTTTTTCTGTTGATTATTTTTGTAGCATCTGTTTTGTATCTCATTTTTATTATATTTTTTTCTGTTTTTATTATGCTAGCCACAAAAAATGATAAAAATCCCTAAATTCCAACTCTGTATACCATTGGGCAAATGACAGATATCTCTGTTTCTGTATTTATCTTTCTATTACTATGGCTTTTGAAAGTACATGTCTGAAACTAAGTTATATATATAGAAGTGGGTGCCCACTAAGTAATGGCATTCATGAATTTAAGAACCTTCTACCTCTTTCCAAAAAAAAAATACTTTGAGGAAACTTTCTGTCCTATTCACAAACTTTTGAACACACATGCACAAAAGATAAGAAATCTTTTAACTCAAATGTTCATGTATTGTTTCAATGCAATATTTGATTTAACACTTGGAAATTCAATCCTTCCATTTGTTCCTTCAGTGTGGTAAATTTTTATATCATTAAAATAGTGTTTTTAGAACATCTTGAGATCTTTGAATTAAAATATCCACTAAATTGAAATAATAAACCTAGATTTGTGATGATCTTCACTTATATTTAACTTTATGTGGTTAACCAAATTTGAGGCAGAGAATGAAATTCATTCTTCCAGAATTGGAGCATACTTAAAATGTAAAACTTACATGAATAAGTTCTTAATTTACTGTATCTGCTAGGAAAAATCATAAAATGACTTAATTAAAATGAATAATTTAGGTGATATTTTCTGTATTCTAATCCAATTTTAAAGAAGTAAGCTTCTCTGGAAAGAAGGAAAAATATTTGTTTAATCAGTAGTTCCATGTTATTATAGACCTTATGTGTTTTTTCACAACATAATAATGGTAATTTTCAAGACAGACTCACTTGATAAGAGGGTTAATTTAACTCAGATAATCTGCTATCTACTGGACTACTGTGGCAATATTGTGTCACATTGTTTTAATTTAATAAATTGATATAAAACATTTAGTTGTCTGTAAAAAGCAATTAGTACTTTTATACTGGATTCAACATGGCTGTGGAGTAGGTGGATATTATACTCTCTTCTAAGACCAGAATGGAATTACAACTAAAATACAGAGCAATCAACCTGAATAACCAACTGGAGACTAGCTAAAGAAGTTCCATAACCAAGAATTTACAGAAGAAGCCACTTCAAGACTGATAGGAAGGATGGAGGCACATACAAAAAGGGGCTATCCCAGCTCCCACAGGTGGTGGCTGAGATCCTGGAGGGATATTCAGCTACAAAGGTTGCCCCTGAGAAGTGTGGAGTCTCAACACCAAACCAAGTTCCCCAAATCAGAGCACCAGAGCCAGGAAGAGGCTCCAACAATACCATCTGGCTGTGAGAAGCAGCAGGGGTTCTGTCCACCATGGAGAGACCAGAGTCTGCTGGAGACCCAGGCACCCTCTTAAAGGGCCAGCACACAAAATTTCATTTGCAGCCAGTCACCCTGGACTCCACCAGAAGGAGGGCGGAAGAAGGGTGGAGCAGACTAGAGTAGCATGAGGAAAGACGGGTTTGTGGCTCTGGGAAGAGAGCTGAAGGAACAGCCACCAGGTTCACTGTGCTGAGTCCCACTCCCACATCATAACTGACATCTTTCTTGGGTGGAGCACTCCCCTCCATAGGGCATCATCCTGGAGGAAAAAAATCACCCCGCCCTATGGACTACCTATTTCCCCACACTGTGGAGCATGTGCCCTGCTGAGAAGTCAGCTGCCTGAGCCAAAGTGTAGAGAGAGGTGGGCAGACTCAGGGGTGTCAGTAACTGAGTTCTGTGCATTTGGGTTGAGGGTCATTCTCCCCGACTCACCCTGATGAATCCCTGAGACCCCTCTCCAATACAAAGGTGTGAACCCAGCGTGAAGCAGCTGGACTTGGTATATCCTGGGTCTTTTTCTGGGTACCCTCAGACTGAGGACTGACACTGTGCTTAAATCTGTATCGATCTGGTGAATAACACACACCCTATCTAATTACTCACTGACAACCTCATGCAACTTGAATACTGCCAGAGGCTCTTCCAGTAACTGAGCCCATCAGGCAGCTAGCAGGTGGAGGCAGGCAGAAGCAGATATGAGGGACTATTGCTGACTTGTCTCAGGGACCAAGGCTGGAAAAGCCAGCCTTGGTGCACAGCTTGTCCTTCCAACACACACCAAGGCTGAGCAGAGGCAGCCACAAACTGTGGATCACTTTGGAGCTCCAAACAGTTTGCCCAGGGCCAGTCACAGGCAGTGTCTGACATTGGTTTGAACCACAGTCCCTCCCTAGAGGCTCCAGAACAGATACACGAAATGTCCAACATTATAGAACAAAGAGAAGAATCCAATTAACTTCACAAGTGGCATATCCAATGGAAGACCCTGGCAGGCACCAGACCCCTGCTGAGGCAAATTCTGCTATGTGTGGTCAGCACCTGTACAGCATCTCATATAGTGTAGTCAGGGTGCATCCTCGCAGTCAGCCAATCAGTGTTGACCACATGCACAAATGGGCCAAAAGCAGTCAAGACTTAAACCAAGGCTTAACACAGCCCTGGTTAGTGTGGCTCAGTGAGTGGTACACCAGCCTGGAAACCAAAAAGGTCTCTGGTTCACTTCCCAGTCAGGGTACATGCCTGGGTTGCAGCCCAGATCCCCTGTTGGGGGTGTGTGAGAGGCAACTGATTGATATTTCTCTTGTACTGTGCTATTTCTCTCCCTCTTATTCTCCTTCCCTTTCCTTCTCTCTAAAAACTAAATAAAAATAAGACTTAATTACAACAACTGGGCCCACAAAAAACGCTAAAAGGGACAATCTGGGAACACCCAGATCAGGTGATCATGGAGACTGTGCTACAGAGTCCAACAGGACATCTATTATATAAGGCCACCCTACCAATACTGGAAGTCCTAGCAGACCTACCTAATATGTAGAAACTGACACAAAGATGTAACCAAAATGGTGAAACAAAGGAACATGCCCCAAATGAAAGAACAGGAGAAATCTCCAGAAAAGGACCTAAATGAAATGGGGGCAAGCAACTTATCATATATAGAATTCAAAAACAAAATGGTTATAAGGATGCTTAAGGAGCTTACTGAGAACTACAATAGCATTAAAAAGGACATAAAAACCAGAGAAAAGAACCAGTGAGAAATGAAGAATACAATATCTGAAATGAAGAATACAATAGAAGGCCCTCTCTTTCTCCCTCCCTTCCCCTTTCTCTAAATATAAAAAAAAAAATTAAAAAGACTATAGTAGAAGGAATAACCTGTAGTTTGGATAAAGCAGGTGATCGAATCAGGGACTTGGAAGAAAAGGTAAGAGAAAACACCCAATCACAGAAGTAGAAAGAAAAAAAGTATTTTGAAAAACAATGGTAGTTTAAGGGACTTTTGGGACAACGAGAATCATAACATTCCTGTCACAGAGGTACAAGAAGGAGAAGAATGAGTGAAAGAGATCAAGAACCTAACCTGGTGAAGGAGAAACACGCAAAAGTCCAGAAATGTCAAGAGTTCCAAAAAAGATGATCCCAAGGAGTCCCACACCAGGACACACTATAATTAAAATGGTGAAGACAACGAGAGAATCTTAAGAGCAGCAAGAGAAAGACAATTAGTTAACTACAAGGGGGCTCCCGTTATACTGTCAGATGATGCCTCAACATAAACATTTCAGGCCAGAAGGGATTGGCACAAAATATTCAAAGTGATGAAAAGCAAGGACCTACAACCAAGACTGCTTTACTCAGCAAGGCTATTACTTGAAAATGAAGGAGAAATAAAGAGCTCCCCAAAGAAAAAAACTAAAAATGTTCATTACCTCCAAACCAGTATTACAAGAAATTTTAAAAGATCTTTAAGAACAAGAACATGGATGAGTCAAAAGAGAAGGAAAGAGAAGGAAGCAGAAGGGGAGGGAAAGAGGTAGGAGGGACAGAGAAACATAGTTAAAAGAAAAAAGTTGGCAATAAATACATACCTATCAATAATCACTTTAAATGTAAAGGACTTAAATACTCCAAACAAAAAATATAGAGTAGCTAAATGGATAAGAAAGCAAGGCCCACATATATGCTGTGTGCAAGAGACCCACCTCAGAATGAAAGTTAAACACAGACTAAAAGTAAAGGGATGGAAAAAGATATTTCATGCAAATGGAAATGAGAAAAATACTAGCGTAGCAGTACTTATATTGGACAAAATAGATGTTAAAGGCTATAGTAACAAAGAAAAACACTGCATAATGATAAAGGGGCACAATCCTACAAGAGGATATAACCCTTGTAAACATTTATGCACCCAAGAGAAGAGCACCTACATACAACATATAAAGCAAATATTGATGGATGTAAAGGAAGAGATCAACAATAACACAGTGACAGGAATTTTAAGACCCAGTTGACATCTATGGAGAGATCTTCCAGACAGAAAATAAAGAGGGGAAGAGTGGCCTAAAATGACACACTAGGTCAGATGGATTTAATTTATATCTTCAGACCATTTCAACTCAAAGTAGCAGAATATGCATTCTTTTCAAGTTCACATGGGACATTTCCTAGGATAGACCACATGCTAGGACACAAAACAAGTCTTAATAAATTTAAGAAGATCAATGTCATATCAAGTATGTTCTCTGACCACAATGGTTTGAAACTAGTAATCGATCACAAGAAAAAAATGAAAATTACAGAAAGAAAAGGAGGCTAAAAAAGTTACAAAACAAGAATTAGTTAACAATGACATCAAGGAAGGAATCAAATACCTTGAAATCAATGAAAATGAAAACACAACAACCCCAAATCTATAGGACACAGAGAAAACAGCCCCAAGAGGGAAATTCATAGCCTCACAGGCCTATCCCAAGAAACCAGAAAAATCTCTAATAACTAATCTAACTTTACTCTTCAAGGAACTTAAAAAAGGACAATGAACAAAGCCAGAAATGAGAGGAAGAAAGGAAGTAATAAAGATCAGAGGAGAAATAGACAAAACAAAGTCTAAAATATCAACAAAAAGATCAATGAAATGTAAAGCTGGTTCTTTTAAAAGGTCAACAGGATTGACAAACATTCAAACAGACTCATCAAGAAAAAAAGAGAGAGGTCCCAAATAAATAAAATCAGATATGAAAAAGGAGAAGTAACAACTGACAGCACAGAAATAGAATGGATTGTAATGAGATATTATGAATTTGGACAATCTGGAAGAAATAATTCCTAGAAACATACAAGCTTCCAAAACTAAATCAGGAAGAGCATAATATTTGAATAGACAGATTACAAACAATGAAAGTGAGGCAGTAAAATTCCAACAAACAAAAGTCATGAACCTAGTGACTTCACAGGTGAATTTTACCAAAGATTCAAAGAAGAACTAACACCTACTTTTCTCAAACTTTTCCAAAAACTTCAGGATGAGAGAAGAATACCAAGCTCATTTTACAAAGCCAGCATTATCCTAATTTCAAAAGCAGGATAAAGACACTACAAAGAAAGAAAATTAGATGTCAATATCCCTGCTGAACATAGTTGCTAAACTCTCCAACAAAATAATTAGCAGACTGCATCCAGCAATAAGTTAAAAAGCTTATGCACCATGATCAAGCGGGCTTAATTCCGGGGATGCAAGGTTGGTACAATATCCTCAAATCAATAAATGTGATACACCATATAAACAATATGATCAATAACAATTACATGATCCATCTATTACAATAGATGCAGAAAAAGCATTTGATCAAATCAAGCACTATTAGTGATAAAGATTCTCAGCAAAATGAAAACAGAAGGAATATAAGTGAATGGAATAACAGCCACATATGAGAAGCCCACAGCCAACATCATATTGAGTGAGTAAAAACTAAAATGTTTCCCTTAAAATCTTGAGCATGACAGGGATGACCACTTTCACCACCCTTGTTGAACCTCATAATGGACGTCATAGCCACAGCAATCAGACAAGAAGAAATAATAGGCATCCTAATTGGAAAGGAAATAGTAAAACTGTCATTATTTGCAGATGACATGATATTGCTTATAGAGACCCCTACAGAGTCCACCAAAAAACTACTGGAACTGATAAATGAATTCAGTAAAGTAGCAGAATAGAAAATAAATATCCAGAAACCAGTTGAATTCTTATACACCAATAATGAACTATCAGAAAGGGAAACTAAGAAAATAACCACATTTACAAATGCATCACAAAATAATAAAATACCTAGGAATAAATTTAACCAAGGATGTAAAAGACCTTTACCTAGAAAATATAACATACTGAAGAAAGAAACTGAAGAATATATAAATAAGTGGAAGCATAGACTCTGTTCATGGATAAGAATAACTAACATCATTTAAATGTCCATACTACCCAAAGCTATCTATAGAGTCAGTGCAATTCCTAATAAGATACCAATGATGTATTTCACAGAACTAGAACAAATATTCCCAAAACTTTTTATGGGACTATCAAAGGCCTCAAATAGCCCCAGCAATCTTGAGACAGAGTATAGTTGGGGGATTCATGCTAACTGGCATCAAACTATACTGCATGGCCATAGAAATCGGCTCAGCATGGTACTGGCATAAAAACAGACTCATAGATCAATGGGACAGAATAGAGAGTCCAGAAATAAACCCTCTTCTCTATGGCCAATTACTATTTGACAGTAGAAGCGGGAACAGGGGTAAAGATGGTCTAGTCAATAAATGATATTCAGAAAATTGGACAGATATGTGCAGAGAAAAGTGAAAATAGACCACCTTCATACACAATGCACACGAATAAATTCAAAATGGATTAAATACTTAAATATTAGACTTGAAGCCATAAAAATCCTAGAGGAAAACATAGGCAGTAAAATCTCTGACATTCCTCATAGCAATATATTTTGTGATATATGTCCTGAGGCATGTGAAACAAAAGAAAAAATAAACAAATGGGACTACAGGAAACTAAAAGGGTTTTGCACAGGAAAAGCAACTATCAACGAAATGAAAAGAAAACCCACTGAATGATGAACATATTCTCCAATGATATATCAGATATGGGGTTAATATGCAAAACTTATAAAGAATTTATAAAACTCAACGCAATAAAACAAACAATCCAATTAAAAAGAGGGCAAAGGGCCTGAATAGACACTTCTCCAAAGAGGACATACAGATGGCCAATAGGCATATGAAAAGATGCGTGACATCACTAATCACCAGAGAAATGCAAATTACAACCACAATGGGCTATCACATCACACCTGTCCCAATGAATCAACGAATCAACAAACAAGTGTTTGCAAGGCTGTGGAGTAAAAGAAACCCTTGTGCACTGTTGGTGGGAATGCCGATTGGTGCAGCCACTGTGGAAAGCAATGTGGAGATATTAAAAAAATTAAAAATCAAACTGCCTTATAACCCAGCGATTCCAATTCCAGGAATATATTTGAAGAAGCCCCAAACACTAATTTGAAAGAATACACGCAGCCTTATGTTCATTGTAGCATTATTTGCAATCACCAAGATTTGGAAGCAGCCCAGGTGCCCACCAGTACATGAAGGGATAAAACAACCACGGTACATATATATATATTGGAATACTACTTGGCCATAAAAAGAAGGAAATCTTAACTTTGGGGACAGCATGGATAGACCTGGAAATTATTATGCTAAGTGAAATAAGCCAGTCAGGGAAAGACAAACACTGTATGATTTCACGCATGTGTGGAATCTAATGAACAAAATAGAAATTGACTCAGATACAGAGAACAGACCGACAGCTGTCAGTGTGGACACAGGCTGAGGAGCTGGGTGAGAAAGGGGAAAGGATTAAGGAAAAAAGAGAAAGAAAGAAACTCATAGACACACAGTATAGTGATTACGACAGGGAAAAGGGGGTTAGGGAGGTAGTAGATGGTAAAGGGGGCATAAATGGTGATGGAAGGAGACTTGGAATGGTGGACATACAATACAATTTGCAGATGATGTTTTATAGAATTGTGCACCTGAAACCTATATAATTTTATTAACCAATGTCACCCCAATAAATTCAGTAAAAATGTATTTAAAAAAAAAGAAAAAGACTTTTGTACTTAAGAAATCACTTCAACAAAAACATTGGAAAGCCTTGAGGCAGCTAAAAGAGGCTCCATGCATTTTTAAATATAGTTTATGCAGAGGGAAATTATTACTTTTCTATTGGAAATGTCATCTTAATATTGATGTTTTAAAGGAAAATCCAAGATATTTTATAATATAAGCTATTTGAAAAGGCATCTGAATTATGTAGAAGCTTTTGATTGTTGTTATTTTAACTGATACATTTTTGAATAGAAAAAGATCCCTTAGTTTTAACTTTGTTTCCTCCAGGAACCACAAGTATTTATTTTTATTATTTTTTCTGTAAATGTAAAGCACATTTTGCTTTTGGATTCCCATCATAGATAAGGACATTATAGCTAATGAATGAATAAAAACAAAGGCTTCCTATACAATTCTGTATTACTTGGATTTTCATTCTGACAATATAGTCACTCTAGACATGCATAATGAAAAAAATATGTATTTTGGAGAAATTGGTCACTCCTTAAGGTGAATATGCCTTTTCACAAAAGTTCAGTGACCCATCTACTGGTTGGTAGATTTTATACAAACTGTTGTACCTTATACGCCCTTATTTTTTTTTCCTTGTTATTGAATTTAACTTGGTGACACTGGTTAACAAAATTACACAGGTTCCTACAACACATCATTTGTACACTGTTTTGTGTGTTCACCACCCCAAGTCAAGTCTCCTTCCATCACCATTTATCCCCCTTTTACTGTCTTCTGCCACCCCCACCCCACTTTCCCTCTGGCAACGAACAACATAACCTAACAAAATAGAAATGGACTCATAGATGCAGAGAACAGACTGGCAGCTATCGAGGGGAGGGGAGTTAGAGGCCTGGGTGGAAAAGATGAAGGGATTAAGCAAAGGAAAAAAATCTCATAAACACATCCTTTTTATTTTCAAATAAAAGACATGTTCTGTTTCCTATCACTTACCCTGAAAAAAAGGTGTAAATGCAGATATGTGTGTGTGTATATATATATATATATTTGGCTTGTGATTTTCTGCTCTCTGTATATATATATATATATATATATATATACACACACACACACACACACACACACACACACATATTTCTGTATATATACATATATGCATAGATATATGCATATATCCATCCATGCATAGATGAGTATAGATAGATCTGTAGAGATACAGATATTTCTTTATATTTATACTGGAATATTGGGAGGGGCAGGGGTAGATTTACCACTGTTTGCATGGAAAGAGGACAATAATTAAAAATAATAACACAGGAATAAACTCTGTGTTTCATGAATTCACAACTGTAAACCTACTTTTGCCCCGCCCTGTAAAGGGAGATTTCCAGTTTTTAAAATACCTTTGTTCTCACTGAATATGAAGGGATTTAGACCATACAGTCATTTATCAAGATTGACTGGGGCATGTGAAGAAAGGGTTAGATATGTGCATTGCTAATATTAACTAGAATCATTGTTTTGAAAGCCAGATTCTAGTTCAATAACATAGCACATTACTGCAGACTAAAGTTATTAACTTCAATTGATAAAGAATTATGAATATAATTATAATCCTGTTAATTATTTAGAGCCATGAATTATGCAAATGCAGCAGGTATTATTAATCATCTGCAGGAACCAGAACAGTTTCCCTAAAAGAACGTATAAATATTAAAAAGTCTGACTTTGCTCTCTTGTGTACTTTTAGAGCTTTAGTGTTCCCTTGTGGACAATGTTTGGATTCAGTTCTCCTTTATAAAATGAAAAATGCCCCACATGCGTCTTCTCCAAAGGCCAAATGAATGTCATTAGATTTCTCTTCTTGTCTATGAAATGTTTACTGACTGTGTGGTTTCTCATGTTTGTTTATCTCAGAGATAGCTCCGTTCTTCTAAGCTAACATTAGTCTGCGGTGGCTGGCGTCCTGCTGGGGGAGGGGGAGGAACACACTGTATACATACCCCTTGCTGTGAGACTAACTACGTGTAATAGTCTGGGAGCATCTAATAAAATATGAGAACTTCCCCAATTACCATCATGTACCTTCCCCCAGGACTAAGGAACAATGGAGCATCTAATGGAGTAGTTCTGACTCATTTCTATAAATATACCCACCATTTGTAGAATGGACATGATGGGGGGGGCGGGCGGAGAGCAAGGAAAGAATATTCAAATTGGAACCTTTGAAGAGGCACAGTTGGTAAGAGTCCCGAATATCTACTTTTGTCAACAGAGAGTTGTGAATTTTCCTGCCAGAAATACTGGCCTTTTCCTTTAAGGAGTAACTTGTAGGAATATTTCAAAAGGGTTTTATAAACAAGGACTTTGTTTGCTTCAGAATACGAGAGGTTGATTTCTGTTTTTCTTTTTCATAGTTTTATTTCATTGCAAATAGAACTGTCCATAATTGACTCGTAGCATAATTATTTTGTTGAAAATCTCAAAACAGTTTTAAATACCAAAGGATTTATCTGTTTGTGACCTTGGAATGCGATTCTTGACTTGGAAAATGCCAAGGTTGGGCAGGGACTAGGGTAGGAGTTAGGCCAGAGGCAAAGGGACCTATAAGAAGGCAGCACAGGGGTGAATTGTGCTGTTGATACTGTTAAAGTCTTAACCTTTAGAAGAAAGTCTGCCATAGGGGGACCTCCAGCAATAACGGTTTACTGAATGGCATAAGGAGCTTGTGGTTTATGGCACATTCAGAGTAAATGGCAATGTACATCAACTGGCGATTGGTTGGCAGTATGACAGACATGCCTGTCTAAACATACACTTCACCCGTGTGTTTCCTAGGGAAATAATAGCCAAACTGTATTCAGTCCTGGCTAACACTTGGATGTGTATTTTGTTTGTGCCTCACATTTTAAAACTTTTATTTAAAAATGTGGTGTTTGGAAAGGATTGTGGCAGAAAGAACTTTGAAGTAAATGGGATTCTTCTGACTGACTTATTTGGCTTAGCATAATGTTCTCAAGGTCCCTCCATCTTGCTGCAAACGGTTAAATAGTAACAGATTTTTGTTCTTGCCTTTCCTGCTTTTTGGCCTGTGATTTCCTGCTTTCTGCCCAGACACTAGAGGCTCTGCTCTCTGTGCTACTTGTTGTCTCTTTGAACCATGAGTACTTTCAGTAACATTTCTTGTTTAAAAGATTTGTATTTATTTATTTTTAGAGAGAGGGGAAGGGAAGGAGAAAGAGAGGGAGAGAAATAGCAATGTGTGGTTGCCTCTCACACGCCCCTTACTGGGGACCTGGTCTGCAACCTGGGCACATGCCCTGACTCAGAATCGAACCGGCGACCCTTTGGCGACAGCTCTCTTTCAGTCCACTGAGCTACACCAGACAGGGCTCAATAACATTTCTGATGTTCTCTTATCTGAAGATGACTCATGAGTAAAATATCAAACTCTATTATCTCCCTATATTTAAAAAAATTAAAAACGGTATGGATTATCAGCAAGACATTATAACACCCGAATTTTTACTATATGTAAGTCTATTTGGTGAAAGGTAGAATTAGAATCAGCAAGTGGAAATTGAAATCTTTACATAAAGACTAGCAGATTTAGTTTTTCCCTAGAAGGAACTGTCTAATATATATTGTGTCTACAGTTGAAATGAACATGCATTTCCCCCTCCTTTATCGTTTTTATCACTACTCGATTTTGGGGCTCATCATCTGCAGTCTGCTCTAGTCCATACTTGGTGTTTGTGGAATAAATGCTGCTATTAAAAAAATGTTTTGAGCACTTTACAAAAATTACACCAGGTAATTTTCATAACAATCCAATAAGCTAAATACGAAATGGTATCCCCATTGTCCAGTGAATTAAACTAAGGTATATAAGGGCTAAGCAACTTATCCAAAATCACCAGGTACCATATTTCGCTGTATATAATGCATACTCACATTTTTGGCCTAAACTTTTCAGGAAAAAAAATCTTTCATTTTAATTTTAAAATTCAATTTTTCACTTATTTATATTTAGATACTTTTTATTACAAAGGAATTTTAGCATTTATTTTTGAATACACGGATATCGTTATTGCTATCTAGCATTAACTTTTAATGCATGAGCATAAATTAAAAAATTAAAAACACTTATACAGATATGGAATTAGTACTACCCATGTAAAATGTGCATCCTTATTTTTCCCTCAAAAATTAGAGCAAAAAAGTGAGCATTATACATGGCAAAATACAGGGAGTTCCATGGACATTCTGACTAGGCTGTCCAGCGCCGTAGCCTGTGCTGAAAATGGCTACTCCATACTGTTCTACACTCAGCATCACGGACAGAGTCTGGATCCCCAGGGCTTAGAGCTACTTCAGACTTTTCATTGCTTGCCGCTACTGACATCTCTAGCCTCATTTTTCAACATTACACTTATTATATTCCTTTGATTCAGGCACATGAAACCTGAACATGCCCGGAGCGATCAAGTATCTATACCATTTGCCATCCCACCTCTGTGTCCCCCCACTTCTGCCACAGCCCTGCTTCTAAATTTCTCTCTGTGGAATGTCCTATTTACTTCTCAGTCCAGTGGTGCTGCCTCTATAAAACATTTTTTTTGCAAATGTTACACCCACTTAGTTACACCCCCTTGTTTTGGCCCAAACTTCAAATTTTCACATCTATGATGACCATACAGCATAGTAAATTATTTCTATTTCTGACCCCTGTTGTAAACAGGAAACACGGTGAGGTCACGGATCACATCTTTATTTGTATACCCTCAGGCCTTGATTTGTGAATGCATTGAAAAATTGTCTAAAATGAGTCATCCAGGAACATGCAGGAAGGGCCCATGATAAAGATAACTGCAGGGGGAGGATTGAATGTGGGAGGTGGGGGTGGGTAGGGCAAGGAAGAGTAATGAGGAGAAAATGGAGACAACTGTAATTGAACAACAATCAAATATTTTTCTTTTCTTTTTTAAAAGATTTTATTTATTTATTTCTAGAGAGGGAAGGGAGGGAAATAGAGAGAGAGAGAAACATCAATGTGCGGTTGCTGGGGGTTATGGCCTGCAACCCAGGTATGTACCCTGGCTGGGAATCGAACCTGCGACACTTTGGTTCCCAGCCCGCGCTCAATCCACTGAGCTACGCCAGCCAGGGCCTCAATCAAATATTTAAAAAAAAAAAACAGAAAAAAAATGTCTAAATGACTGGAAAACATATAGCACAAAGCAAGGGCTACTTATCGTGTTCAGTGGTAAAGCAGGAGCCAAATGACCAGCCGTCACGACTCTGGTAAAGGAGATTCCTGCATAAGGAGAAAGGGTAAGCTGTCAACTTGTCTCTATGGACCTTTTTAGCTTTCTCATCCCAATTCCATGTCATGCCTCATAGCTAAAAAGTGCCAGTCGGAAATACTGATCCATTGTGTGTGGCTCAGTCTAGTAGATTATGATCCCCAGGGCCTACTTCTTAGAAAATGTATTTGTATTGTAGTCCAAAAAGAGCTACTCTCTGTCCCTCTTCCTCACTAAATTTCCTTTTATATTTTTCAAATCTTCAGGAGCTACATTGGAGTAGAGACTTCTGCAGTTTGCTTCTGTGCACAAACATTCAAGCAGTAGATACTTATCCCCCAGAGATGTTGAATAAGGTGTGTTATTAAGTGATTGCGAAGACTTAATCCTTTTCACCTGGGGAGAGAAACTAACGCTCCATCACGTCACTTACAAGGCTGAGATTTTTGTAGAACACAGGCTTAAAGGAAAAGAGGAAGCTCTTGAATACTCATACGTACTTCTAGTGAATTATGTAAGTAAGCAGTGGAACTTCTGACCATAGCACTGTTGTTTCTACTAAATGAGTATAGATTTCTAATTTTTGGAGAGATAATATCACTGCCTAGGTTTGGTGCCCCTTATAAACAAATCTAACACACAATATTTTTGGATCATTTTGAGTTATGTTACATTAAAGTTTATGCATAAGTTCTGAGGCATTTATTAGTGTTTATAATAAATAATTACAGAAAAAATTCACTGATTTAATGGAAAAATAGTTAACACAATTTTAAAAATTCATTGACAAGAGAGGGACAAAGGACATCCGATCAATTTGAAATAATCAATATCCAGATATTACAAAAGTATAATAGTTATCTATGTAATTCATTTATAGTTCTTCTTATCCCACATTCATATTATCCAGCATATGATGCTAAACCAGATACCCTGTTTGAAAGTTGGCGCTATGCTATCATTTTAAATTTGCAAGTTCTTAAAGCCACGATTCATCATTGAAATCGACTTTCATCTCTGCTTTATTTTGGCTTATATTATTTACCACACAATATAAATATAAACATATACAATACTATAATCCTACAAAAATTAAAAAGGGGAAAGAGAACAAATAGCTCACCAAGAATATGAATACCCAGTGAATGTGGACATATGTTCAAATACTTAGTAGAGGAATTGAAGAAGTAGGTTTTGCT
This sequence comes from Phyllostomus discolor, assembly GCF_004126475.2. Taxonomy (NCBI): domain Eukaryota; kingdom Metazoa; phylum Chordata; class Mammalia; order Chiroptera; family Phyllostomidae; genus Phyllostomus; species Phyllostomus discolor. The sequence goes on along the minus strand of NC_050198.1, from coordinate 18,508,882 downwards.
GGTGGTCTTGGTTTGTTTTTTTGCCCATCAAATTGGAAATCATCAGGAAGGCAGAGCCATCGGTGTGGTGAACATGCCGTTTCTTCTTGGTGGGATTATAAATCAGTCTAATGGGTTTTGAAAGCACTTCGGTATTATGCGTAAAGTGCATATTTGATCCTTTGACCTAGCAATTTGTCTTCTGAGGCTGTTCCCTAAGGACATGATTAAATAATATAGACAAGGTTGTTCTTTGCTCTGTTGTTTTCTTTTTTTTTCTCCTTTGTATCTTTTTTGTTTGTTTCATCCATTACTTTATCGTTGTTCAATTACAGTTGTCTGCATTTTCTCCCCTCCATTCCCCCCCACCCCATCCAAACACACCTCCCTCCCTTGCTTCCACCCTCCCCCTTGGTTTTGTCTATGTGTCCTTTACAGTAGTTCCTGTCTGTGGTTTTTAATAGGCTAAAAAATGGGAACAGCCAACAACTCAGTCGTTGGCAAATAAGGGATCAGTGAAACAAATCATATATAACTGGGATGGAACATTATGCAATTATTAAAATGTTTTCTAGACTATTCATTAACATGAATAAATATTGGTTATATATAATACCAATCAGAAAATACATGCACTATAACCAATATATGTATTTTTTAAATGTCTATGTAGAGACATTAATATTAAAAGAAGAACGTCTAATATATTAGCACCCAATATCTGATGTGGTGAGATTTGATGTAATATTTCTAGTATCTTATAAAAGCTTTTTTATAATAAGAAAAAGCCTTAAAACTTAATTTTGTAAAATCCAAATGGAATGAGAAATATATTTTGTTTACAACAAAACAAAGATTTCACCACATCATGGCATCATTGTGCTTGACATATCATCCTTAGAAGAAAAACTATACCAAGAAATATACCTATGTGCTATTTAGCGGAGCACCTAACCCTGTCCAATGGGGTTGCCAGGGTCCCCAGTGAGTATTTTGAGAAGGTTCATGCAAACTTGAAACAAAATAGTGAGGGAGCCTGATCCTAAGGCCTTACTGACCTGGTGAATTGCTAGCTGTTTTCCACAAGTAATATTACTATTGAGGAACTCACCCTTCTCCCTAAACCAGATGTGCTTGGCCGATGCTGAGGTCCTGATGATAATGGTTAATTTACCCTCCTGCTTTTTCTGTCTCTAGCAGAGTCTGTCTTTGGTTTCATACGAATTCCCCAAGGCGAGGAAGCATATGGATATTATTTTATCGCACCTTGTTCGTTGGTCTCCTCACTGCGAGAAAGACACTGTCGCCAAAACAACAGTAATGTCACTGGTCCTACATCTTAGAAATCTTAGAATTTGTACACCGCATCTGCTACATAGCTATTATATGTACCCTCCATTGATTAGATCATAGCGGTTTGGACTGTTACCTAGTAAATAAAAGAGACAGTAATTACTGCCAAACCATCCCTGAACCAAGATATCGCTGATAGTTTTAAATATCCTGTGTTCACACTTAGCTTTGTTTCAAATTTCCCTTATCAGCAAACCAGGAATACTTTAGTCGCAGAGAAACAGAAATCTTTACTGGGTCATTTCAGCATAGATGCTCGATGATTTCATGCCTTTAGTTGAACTATATTTTCCTCATTGAAAACAGCGAACAAAAACCTTTGCCAGCGATGGCCTCAAACTAGGGAAAGCATTCTGGGTATGCGCGCGTGGTGTTCGTTGAAATGTAATGTGCGCTCATTTGAATGCGCTTTACAATAGAAATAAAATACTAGATGGCTTTCAATCTAGTTTGTGCAAATACAAAAAGCAAATTATACAACTTTCGTGTTCCAGTACATTCTACAGTCATCGTGAAATGGCTCTTTTCACTCTGAATATGTAGATAGCATATAAAATAGATATCTCTTCTGGGAAAGAAGTTTCTTGGGAAGGCATGACCACACAACCAAGCCATTCTTCCTCTTTCAATTAGTATTCACGGTCTCTGCTTAGCTGTCTGCAGTTGGTCCAGTTTGGGAATTGAGCATAAGCCAAAGAACTCTCTCATACTGTACATTGTTCTACTTAAGTCCAACGGCTATTACAGTTAAACAATCATTAGAAATGTCGGAGTCAATAGGGAACTTGAGAAAGCCAACAATCCAAGCACAGACATTTGATATCTTTTAAAAGTATTGAAAATATACGTGGAAAAATGACATGGAGGGAAAGTGAAGTGGACTATATCAACTGTGTGTGAAACAAAGCAAAGTTGAAGAGTCCACTAATTGTCAAAATGGCTAGAAAACATGGTTCAGTTATTCTTTTAAACTTTCTCACCTTTACCCTCTCCCTGTTCTCTATCTGTCCACCCTCAGGCTATCTTTCCCTTACAGCTTTCTTTTGAAAGCTCTGGTACGTAACTTGGAGAATTACAGCAACTGCTTACACCTTCTTTATCTCACTAGGCCTTCTCTATAATCTGTCCTCAGAGTCCAATTCATGGACCTTTTGAAAAGCTATGAATCCTTATCAATGTTTCTTTAAGAAGAACCTAAATGAAAAAGGGATAGGAGCTAACTTTTTGTAGAGCACTTCTTCTTGGCCCTGTGTGTATATATATGTAAACGTGTGCTCTTTTAATTGCTACCACAGACCAATTAAGGTAGCTTGTATGAATCCCATCTTCCTGAGGAAATCTTCTGCAAAGTCCTACAGCTACCAAGAGAAAAAGCCAGGGTTTTTACCTAGAGCTCTCTGACCTTGAGTTTAGCATTTTCTTTTCTCTTATTCCGGTTTTCGATGAAAGAGTCACATAATGATCCCTTGCTGCAAGGGAAAAAATTAGAATCACAGCTTATAAAGTTTGCTTACAAACATTGAGCTAATTTATTATTTAACTGTATAGACAAAATCCCTTGGAAGATGCTATTTTAATTAAATTAAAAATTTGATGTCAATTATATGTTCTCTGTGCCTCTTCTGAAACATGTTGTGTTGAAGTCTTACTAATAAGTAAGGCCAAGAAGGTGGTTATGAGGGCTGGTGGCAGCTCTTCTGCCTCGCTGCCCTTCCTGGTACATGTCCTCACCCACTTGAAGACAACTATATGGTATGCTTGAAAACTGGAATGTGATAAAAACAAGAATGAAAACTTAGTATTTGTGACAGCGTGGTTGGACCTAGAGGGTATTATGCTCAGTGAAATAAGTCGGACAGAGAAAGACAAATACCACATGATTTCACTTATATGTGGAAGCTAAAGACCAAAATAAATGGACAAAATAGAGAACGATTCATATCCAGAGGATGGAGTGATGGTCGCCAGAGGGGAGGGGGCTGGGAAACTGGGTGAAAAGGTGAAGGGAATAAGAAATACAGGTTGGAAGGTACAGAATAGTTATGGGATAGAACATACAGTATAGCGAATATGGCCAATAATTTTTAATAACTGTGTATAGTGCCCAGTGGGTACTGGAAATATCAGGGGGACCACTGGGTGAAGTACATGATGAGCTAACTACTATGCTGTACACCTGAAACTAATACAGAATAATTTTGAATGCAAACTGTGATTAAAAAATAAGGTTTTAAGCCCTGGCTGGCATAGCCCAGTGGATTGAGTGCGGGCTGCGAACCAAAGCATTGCAGGTTCGATTCCCAGTCAGGGCACATACTTGGGTTGCAGGCCACGGCCCCCAGCAACCACACATTGATGTTTCTCTCTCTCTCTCTCTCTCTCTCTCTCCCTCCCTCCCTTCCCTCTCTAAAAATAAATAAATAAAATCTTTAAAAAAATAAGGTTTTAAGGGGTGAGGGAAATAATGGTGGAAAGAGGGGGAAGGGACTAGTTAAAGAACACACGAACACACATGAATGACCCACGGACATGGACAGTGGTGTGGGGATTGACTGTGGGAGCGGAGTGTGGGCTGGGTGGAGGATGGCAAAGAAGAAAAATTTGGACAACTGTTAGAGAATAACAGTAAAAAAATTTTTAAATGAAATTTTAAAAAAGAAAAATAAAATTACTCATCCTGCAGAAAAGTGGCACTGATTTTGAAAGTCGGCAATTTTTGTGCTTTGTTTTTTTCAAGGAACCCTTCTTGAAATAGTGACATCCAAAATCTAACATACCAGGAAATGATTGCCCAATGTGAACTATTGTTTTGTTAATAACTGTCATAGACAATAGCACAGAAACTCTTTGGGGAATGAAATAAAAAGCTATCTGGAATGCTATGTTTAGGGATACAGACCTTGAATGACTACTCTCCAAAGAAAGCGTCTTTGTTGACATATATAAAAAGTGTCTTGTTATCAATTCATCTTTGTCTTATATTGAAAAGTGTGACCTTCTTGAGAAACCATCTCAGAAATTTCCTTATTGTCTACCAAATTAGAATACAGTTTCTGTAAGCAAATTATTATTTTAAATGTTATAGAATATGCATACAACTTTTAAATATACTGAATGTTTTGGGCTGGGGAAAAAGTTCACTTGTTTTGTTTTTTTCATAAGATGGCTCTAGTAGCGTTTAGTTGTCTTTAACTTCATTCGAAACAATTTTGTCAAATTGTATTGTAACAGCTGTCACGTCAGCGTGCATTTAAAGAATATTTATGAAAATTGGTGAATTTTTGTGTAGACATTTTAATATTGAAGATGTAAGGAAAAAACAATGTAATTTGGCATGTTATGTGTTATTATTTCAAGAAAAATAAAAATACACTGAAAGGCAAAAAAAAAATTTGTACAGTGTATGGAGAAGGTGCTGTGAGTGATTGAACGTGTCAAAAGTGGTTTGTGAAGTTTTGTGCTGGAGATTTCTCCTTGGACAATGCTCCACAGTTGGGTAAAGCAGTTGAAGGTGATAGCAATCAAATCGAGACATTAATTGAAAACAATCAGTGTTATACCACGTGGGAGATAGCCAACATATTCAAAATATCCAAATCAATAAAGTTATTGGTGAAAATGAAAAACGTGTATTTTTTTATTTTATGGAAAAAACCATATGGACTTTTTGGTCAGCCCAATTAGTAATGCCCTTTTACATGAAACCAAACAAAAATTAGATGCCTCCAAAAATATCTTATTCTGAATTCTCCCTACATCGAATAAACATTCCTGAAATCCCATGTTCTGCCCACATATTCTGCATATTCTTTAAAGCCAGATTTCTGGCTCCTCTATGAAAGAATATTTGTACAGTATTTTGTTAAATCATGTGATGAAAAACAATTGTTTTAAAGGGAAAAATGAGTGTCTGGGGCCAAGACAATATTTTTTACACTCACAATACAAAGTTACTTTTCCTGCAGCCATTTCAACAATGAAGGCTTTTTAGCAAAGGATTCGAAGTATATTTTGCTGTTGCAAGATTAAAAAAATAATCCGGCTGTTTAAAATAGAGCGAATTAAGCCTAAAAAGCCTCCTTAGTTGACCTTCAGTATAGAGACTCGAGAGCTCCACACTCCCATTTTTCTCTTAAGTCTTTGGGTGCAATTTTGTTTACAGCTCATATCGTATCTGCTTGCGTTAGCAGTCACTGAGCATTGCAGGCCCCAGGCACCGTACAAGATAGTTGGTATGTGCCACAAGGAGAAAATAATGAAACAAAGAAACTGTTGCAGTGCTTACAGTCTTCTGTGATCTAATGACCTTTCTGAAAAGATGACATTTATGCTGGGATGTTCTGAACTGTGAAAAATTCGGGGAAGAAGGGGAGGTGTTTACAGGGAAATAGCACGTACCGAGGGCCTCAGGCTTGAAAGAAGCTGGTGAATGTGTGCAACTGACAGAAGCCCGTATCTGGAGCTGAGAGTAGCCTGAGACGTGAAATAAACTAGGAGAGTTTGACGCGGGGGGGGGGGGGCTTCTGAGTCTACAGAGTTTTTTTTGTTTGTTTGTTTTTTGTTTTTAAAGATTTTATTTATTTATTTTTAGAGAGGGAAGGGAGGGAGGGAGGGAGAGGGAGAGAGAGAGAGAAACATCAATGTGCGGTTGCTGGGGGTTATGGCCTGCAACCCAGGAATGTACCCTGGCTGGGAATTGAACCTGGGACACTTTGGTTCCCAGCCCGCACTCAATCCACTGAGCTACGCCAGCCAGGGCTAGTCTACAGAGTTTTAACTTTTTCTAAGGTCATTAGGAAACCACTGAACAATTTGAGAGCTGTAATGATGCAATGTTCACTTTTAAGGGGATCACTGTGATGCTGTTTGCCATGAACAAAAAGAAGGCCAGAGGTCAGAAAACACGGAAGTTTAGGTCCTGTAGGAATTGGCTGGAAGAAAATGTGCTCGCCTATGCAGTCAGATTAAGGTTTCCTATTTTAATTAGTCAAGGACGTTCAAAAGCTAGGCAATCCCATAGACAGGAACAGACACACTCTCCTGTGATGTACAGTCCTTTGTCCCATCAGAGCCCTCAGGGGGGTAGATACTCAGGAACCAAAGGCCCAAGCTAGGGCCTGTCCAGTTCCAGGAACTGCGATCTCATTGGCCCTTGCCCTGTTGACCTTGGATCTTACATCACCATTTCAGAAGAACTTGAACTAATCCTCTCTGTGCTATCATTTTGGGGAATATTTATATACATATCTGGTTTTCCTGGTCTTTTTGAGAATCAGCAAGGCCACATCAGCATCAATGGCTGAAACGTGTCTCTCCATCCAGCTTTGCAGAACTCAAGAAAGCACATTCCTCCTCAGGAGCATTTTCTCTTTTGCAGGTGGCTTAGGCAAGCGTGCCGGCTTTTATGATAGAAAAAAATGTAGCCTCACATGAAGCATATTTTGCAGTGAGTACTGACAGGCTATGAAGATGAGTTGGCTGGTAGGGATTGGTTTGGAGAAAGTAAGAATCATAAAGGAATACCAGCCAGTGGATGGTAAGGCCATTTAGCTGATATTCTTAACTCAGAAGTGTCCATTCCATCAATTAACAACTAAGAACTGACTCTGTCCCGTGTAGAATTCATCTGGTTTTAGCACTGGTTTTGTGCTCTACATTGTACTCCTCCCTTTAACACTCTCGCTTACTTTCTAGGACTATATAATTTCATGCTTTCTCTCGTATTGATATTGAAGAAAAGGTGCTTCTTATTATTAGGTAACTAGCATGAGCAGCAAAACTGAGCTCCAAATAGTTGCAAAGACGTTCATTGTTGCAGTGTTTTCATAGTGAAATCCCATAAATTCCCTTAATGCATGTGATGAAGTACAAGTCAGCCACTAAAAATGAATGATGTATCAGATCAGCAGGTCTCAGCTGGGCATGCTTTTGCCACAGGGGGACATTCTGCAACGTTTGGACTTTTGTTTTTATCGTAATGACTAGGGAGGGGTACGGTACCGTCATCTACTGGCTAGAAGTCAGGGATGTGGCTAACTGTCCTACAGTGCAAAGGAGAGCCCCCTGCCCAACACAGATTTACCCACTGCCACATTTGAGGAGCCCCGTATTATGTCTACATATAGCAATATTAATAATGATGCCTGGCTGGCGTAGCTCAGTGGATTGAGTGCAGGCTGCGAGCCAAAGTGTCGCAGGTTCGATTCCCAGTCAGACCACATACCTGGGTTGCAGGCCACGGCCCCCAGCAACCACACATTGATGTTTCTCTCTCTCTCTTTCTCCCTCCCTTCCCTCTCTAAAAATAAATAAATAAAATCTAAAAAAAATAATGATGATGATGATGAGATATTCCAAACATATAATGCTGGATGAAAAGGTAAGATTTAGAATGATAGGAAAAGGTGAGAGTGTGGCAGTTATTTTAATGCTAGCTATTATAGCAAAGCCAAGCCAAAATTTCAGTGGCTTAATGCAGTAAACAGAGTGGCTTGTTTTCTCCTGTGTCAGGCCATGGCAGTCCACGGTGGTGTGTGGCTTTCTTTCCTACTTATGGTGAGGACGGGGTCCACTTTCTTTGATCTCAGAATCCTCTGTATTCAGCCATTGATGGGTGAAGAGAGAGTAGAAAAGACGCATTAGCTCTTTCAAATGCCAGACTCAGAATTGACACAGATGACGATCCCTGATATTCCCGGAGGAGAAACTAATGAAATAAGCACACCTGGATGAGAGAAGGGTTCTGAAATGTAGTTACAGGCTGAGCCGCCTCTCACTCAGCAATACGATCCCAGTTTGAGTGGGGACAGTGTAGTTTGTTATGGACAGCTGATTAGCTCTGAGAAGCACACCTAGCATTTAAGTCACTTTGTGTAGATTATATACATACACAGACCTATACGCTCACACAATACCATCTATTGTTTATGGACAGAGAAATATGTATAAACATAGAACATTTGGACTGAACTGCTGAACACAAAATTTATATATGGTGGCCAGCTATGAAGAGGAGAACAGGAGAATAGGCCTGGAGATAAGGGCGCAAAACTATCCTCAAATGTATCTGTATTTTTTTTAATTGTTGTTCCAGTACAGTTGTCTCCATTTTCCCCCCACCACGCACCCCGGCCCCACCTCCCACCCTCGGACCTGCCCCCTTTGGCTTTGTCCATGTGTCCTTTATACATGTTCCTTGATGGTGTACCATAGTTTTCTGATCCATTCATTTACTGATGGGCACCTAGGTTGCTTCCAGCCCTTTGCTATTGTAAATTGTGCTGCTGTGAACATTGGGGTGCATAGGTTCTTTTGAACTGGTGTTTCAGGGCTCTTAGGGTACAATCCCAACAGTGTTATGTATTGCTTTCTTTTATGGTTAGATTATGAACACTGAATTAGTTAATTAGAACCAGTTATCAGTAACTACAAATTCTTAAGCATGTGTCCATATATACTTGTATAATTCTTTGGACTTGTCTAAGTTTACCTTCCTCAAAAAAGAAATAATGAACAAATTGAGTAAATCAAACTTGTTTTATATCAATTAATTTATTTTTGAATTGATGAACAACATCAGATACAACTTCTACATTATTTTTAAGTTATATGTAAAAGTATAGAAATATGGGAGATTTTCTATAAAAGTTCTTATTATGGATATAGAAGGTTAATTTGGAGGAAGATTATACAGTATTCCTTCCTATATATCCCTATTCATGCTTACATGCAAAACATAATACTAACATGCTCCCAGGCTGCTTGAAAAAAAATTATATCTACAGACTGATAATGTGTCGTTGGAAATATTCTCAATCCTCATTTACTTCAGAGTATCAAGTAGTATCATCTTTTCTTTCTTAAATACATGCATACCTGATTTTTCAAGCCATGTGTGAATATTAACAATGTCTCCTTTGCAAAAGACAGAAACTCAAATCAAATATAATTCACAACTCAAGGTGTGTGTGTGTGTGTGTGTGAGCGTGAGATGGTTTATCTAATAGTAGAATCCAAAGGAAAATGAGTAATTACCCTCTAGGAGTGGTTGGGGACATGAGCCTTTGCCTCAGTTGTATACTTTTGAGGATGCCTGAATGCACAGCCCTGGTTTCAAGGAGTCTCAGGTAAAATACTGCAGGAAGAGCCTCTGTCTGTTTGTGCTTATGTGAGTCAGGTGTCCACCATGGTCCACTCAGGCTTGGCTTGAAGTCATTGTCACACAGGACAAACAGCATCCTGGACTATGTTGTGAAGAAAGTGGAAGTTCCCAGAACACGGAGAAAAATTATGTGCTGGGAAGGCTTTTCCAGATATCTGTCTTATTTGGCACACTCCATGTTCCCCACTATTTCAACAGAATTGTGAGTTTTGTTATTTGATCCCCCAATTTTTAAAATCTTTAAAAACAAAAATGTATTTGAAAGGCTTCACATACTTTTTTCCTCCAGTGATGTAACTTTTTTTAAAAAAAGATTTTACTTATTTGTAGAGAAAAGGGAAGGGAGGGAGAAGGAGAGAGAAAGAAAGATCAATGTGTGGTTGCCTCTCACATGTCCCCAGATGGGGACCTGGCCCACAACCCAGGCATGTGCCCTGAATGGGAATTGAACCCACGACCTTTTGGTTTGCAGTCCCACACTCAATCCACTGAGCCACACCAGCTGGAGCTTAATGATGTAACTTTGAATTAGAACTGGATAGCTATGGAATGTTTCTCCTCCCCATCATTGTAACACACAAAGTAAGGAGTAATTTAAACTCTTTGAAAACTATGCTTTTAATAAGGGATGAAAAGAAATATGACTTGTTTGTTGTGTTACGTCATCTAAGGTTTTGTATGTGGTTTCCTGGGAATTGGTGGGGGGGGGGTTCAAGTTAAACTCCACAAGTTAATAAATAAGTCAATTGGCAATGTATCACTGTAAATTGTATGCATAATAAAATAAAATGATATCAGGCCAACTATAAATGAACATGGATGAATAGCTTAACCAGCTCTCCTTATAGGTCCTTTTGCACACTGAAAATCCTGTGGTTATTTGTTACTTATTAGGAACCAAAAAGAATCCCAAATGTCGCTCTGAAGAGCAGGATGAGACAAAGTACTATTTTAAGTACTTTGTCTCATCCTTAAGTACTATTTTAAGGCCTTATTAAACACTTCATTGAAATAGGAAGTCACTTATGAAGCATCTCAATGCCCATGACTGAATTTAAACTGATTCTCAAAAGAAAAAGCTGTTCCCCTCTCATAATTTTATTTTTTCTTACCCTTTCTCTTGTCAAACACGAGTATACTTAACAAGACTCTGTTGGGAACTTCTATGTGCTATGCTCTGTTTTGGCGCATTAGGACTTAAGATGGGGAAAAGATGGTTATGAAAGGCTTTTGAGGGTCACACATGTGACATGAGACAGAAAACCAAAGTTGCAGACACATATAAGGGCCTGTGATGTGGAGTGGGAGGGTGGGTAGGAGTGAATGGCTAAAAAAAAAAATTTGCCTGAATTGAAGAAGGCTTTAATAGTAAATAAAAATGTTGCGGCAAGATTATGAAAGTTTGTAAACCATAATAAAAAGCTCAGAATACAATATCTACCATAAAAAATAGAAGCAGTTCAGCAAAAATTACTTGGCATTCAACTGTATTTTTTTAAGATTTTTTAAAGATTTTATTTATTTATTTTTAGAGAGGGAAGGGAGGGAAAAGAGAGAGAGAGAGAAACATCAATGTGTGGTTGCTGGGGGCCGTAGCCTGCAACCTAGGCATGTGCCCTGACTGGGAATCAAACCTGCGATGCTTTGGTTCACAGCCTGTGCTCAATCAATCCACTGAGCTACGCCAGCCAGGGCATTCAACTATCTTAAAACATTTAAAAATATCTTTGTCCTACATTTAATTGAAAGGAATTTGGAAAGTAAGACCTTCTGGAATTCATGAATTATTTGCTATGTATTGTTATTTGCTTTAGTAAGAAAATTCTAATTATTGAACAAAATGGATTGTTGTAATGTATTTTTATATTCAAACCCAAAGTGCTTTGACTCAAGGTTTGAGTTTCTAATTAATAGCCAGCCTTGACCCTGACTAAAAGACTTATACAAACTATTAGGCAGTGTGTCAGTTGCATATTATATTCCTAACTTGTTCAAATTAAACATGCGTATGGTAAATGAATGTACGTGTGTGTATTCAAAATTTTCAGGCTGCTGGGGAGTTTTGCATAGAATTGACAGATATTTTCATAAAATTAAACAGAAGGCAATGAATGCACATGCTAATGTTTCACATAGTTTAGTGAACTAAAATACTTGCTGCCATTAGTTTTTGTTAGGTTAGTAACAAATGTTCAATATATAATTTTAAAAGACCAACCAAATACAGTCATTCTACTCATCACTCGCTTTAGTTGCTGCTTTATTTGTTGTTAACTTGAAGGCATGCCATTGACTTAAAATCTGAGCAGTCAACAGCTACCTGGCTCACTACATGATACAATTAAATGCAAATTTGGGTGCTATAATATTTTTAGGATGTGTGCATCTAAAAAAACACTGTTATCTGAATCTCCCATTAGAACATATTCCAAGGAGCTCTGGCCGGTGTGGCTCAGTGGATTGAATGCCTACCTGCTAAGCAAGAGTCACTGGTTCGATTCCCAGTCAGGGCACATGACTTGGGTTGCAGGACAGGTCCCCACCAGGGGGCGCATGAGTGCAACCACACATTGACATTTTTCTGCCTCTCTTTCTCCCCTCCTTCCACTCTGTCTAAAAAGAAATCGATAAGATCTTTAAAAGAAAATATATTCCAATGAGATGGAGACTCTATTTAAAAGGGGTGATACAGACTGAAAATGGCATAGACTCATGTTTTCCGGTTTCTCCCAGCTAATTGCAACAATAAACCCTAGAGACAACATGAGAGGCAATCAGAGAGAACTGGGAAAGGTGGGCAGCCGCCGGCCATGTGATTTGAGACCCCAGGCCTGGAGGAAACCTAACAGCAGCAAGTTGTCCTGTGTACTCCCATCCAACAGCAGGTGACCCAAACGTCGTACATCCCACAATCCCAAACTAGTAACAGAAAGCAGCTGAGGTGGACTCATTCCTGCCCTGGATGGAATAGGAGATCCTCTGGCAACACCAGGTGAGCCAGGTACTACTGGCAAGGTATACTGAACAGGAGCCCTGCTAACAATCGGCAGTCCCCTTCCCTGAGGCCTAAGACTGCCCTTCTCTGCTAAAAGATGAGGAGACAGCTGGCAGCACCGATTAGAGCAACCTTGCCCTAAAAGTGGCCCGCTCTAGGGAGACTCTTTGTTCCCACAGGCCTGAGACTGCCTTTCCCAGTTCAGAAAATATTCAGGTGGCTGCACAGCACCACCACAAGGAGTTCCATCCCAACAAGTGGCCGAGCCAGGAAGAGTCTTTGTTCCTTTGGGCCGAGGCTGCCTTCTCCCGCATAGAGATAGTGAGACAGCCACAGGGCCATGGATGGGGGATGCTCTGTCTGCCCAGCAGGCAGAAGTATCCTGGCCGTGAAAGCCTACGGGCCTAACACCCCTTTTTCCCACAGTGAGCCTCTAGTGTGGGTAGGTAGAAATGACAAGAGGGACACAGCAACATCAAGCAACCTGGTCCAGAAAGCATCTTCGTTCCTATGGACCTGGGACTTGCCTGCCATACCCGGGGACATCTGGGCAAGCACAGGACACTGGTAGGCCTATTCACCACAAGAGGTTTCTGGCCATGAGAGTCCCCTTTCCACTCTGGAGACATTGCGGCAGTTGGAGAACGTCTGGTACAGAGAGTCTGTCACAGCGTGTACCCTCTTTGTCTTCACGGCTCTGAGAAATTCCCGCTCCACATAGAGGCACTAGGCTCCCCAGCCTGGGGAACTCCTGCATCCTCCGGCAGGACCATTGGGGACCACAAGGAGCCTCAACATCCCCAATTAACCAAGCAGATCATCATAATACCACAAAGGCTCTGATTATGGAACTGTCCTTGGAACCACAGTAGGACTGAGACCTGGGTACTAAAACTACTAAAATAAAGATTAAAATAACATCCAGACTCTCCAAACAGGCAAAATGTCCAGTATATCACTTACCATACTAAGAGTGAAGAAAAGCACAGCTGAAATGAAAAATAAATAAATAAATAAAAAGGGCATCTACTGATGTCATCGCTGAGAGGAATCCGATGTTGAAATTATCTGACAGGAATTTTAAAGCAAACGTCATAAAAAATACTTAAGCATTCCAATGCACCATCTTTTAACACAAATGAAAACATTTCAGCAAAGAAATAGAGGTTATAAAAAGAATAAAATGGAACGGATGGAACTACAACACAAAATTCAGTAGCCACAATAGGAAGACAAGTTGCTGTATGGATTCAATAGTAGAGAGGAGAAGACGAAGGTCTGAATCAGTGGACTTGAAGACATAGCGACAGAATTCATACATTCTGAAGAAAACAGATAATGTACAGAACTCATGCCTGCTTGAGTGTGGTTGGTAGGCTAATAATACGGGTGTAATAATGTATAGTGTTAACTTGAACGTTTCACCTAAAATGTCCTAAGGTGGCCTTGGATGTGATATTATGTGACAGAATGACATGTTTATGATTTGTAATCAAAGATTTTGTAATAAAATAGGGGTGTTATTTGTGCCAGACCCTGTAGAATAATTGAAAAGGAACAGCATCTTGAAAGAAGGTTACCCACAACCATGGCTGAAAACTTCCTAAACTTGGTAAAGGATGCAAACCCAGACAATAATAAAGCCAAGTGAACCTACAACAAAATATGCCCACACAGACATAGGCCAATATGCATCATAATTACCATTCTGAAAACTAAAGACAAAGGCAAAATCTTGAAAGCAGCCAGAGAGAAAGACGCGTTACACACAGGGAAATATCAGTTTGAGCGACAGTGATTTCTCTTCTGAAACATGAAGGTCAGAAGGATGTGTCACCACATTTTTTAGGTGCTTAAAAGATGTGGCAAAACATTTCAGGAATGAAGGACAAATAAAGTAATTCTCGGATGAAGGAACACTAAAAGGATTTGTCCCTACCAGAACTACTCTTACAGATTGCCTGAAGCCAGTTCTTCAAACACTGAGGAAATAATATTTCTTTACCAACCCCACACTCCATCAATTTTTCAGATGAGAAAAGTCAGGGTTCAAAGGCTTAAGTACCCATGGGATTCCGCTAGTCAGTGGTAGAGCTGACATTCAAACCCAGGTTGTCTGATTCTAAAGTTTGACTCTTCACCCATAGGCATTGCTAATTTTAGATATTTCACAGGAGCAAATCTTGTTTTCGAATATGTATTTTTGAATATGCATAAGAATAACATGTAATAGGCTGTACCATGTGCTGATGCAGTTGAACCATGTAACGAATATAACTGCATACAGCATGAATTTCATATTCAACAATAGAATCGGGGACCACCTTTTGCTTAGAAAACAAAACAAAAACAGACCAAAACGTCCTTCTCCTGTTCCATTGTGTAGGAGAGAAGAAACCTGTGGTGAGTCAGGGCTATATAACAAATAAGCCTCAAATCAGGCACTTGGGTTCATGTAATGAGTTCATCGCCTGAGGCAGGGCCCGGCTCACTGCCCAGAACTCAGCCCCAGTGCTGGCGTATTTGCTATTAAGGCAATAGTCTTAGGATCCTTGTAATGAAGTTTTAACAAAATTCCAAAGCCGTCAAATCTTCCTGGCATTCACAGATATACTGATACACCCCATGCCAGTCTGAAGCCTCAGTTACAGCCTCCTCAGTTCCGGCACCTTGGTGGTGTTTGAAAAACACAATTCCATACTCAGGAAGTCCCAAGGGTCGATGACGAGTACTAATGCTATTTGAAAGGTGGAGCTCAGTGTGTAAAATTATTGCGGAGTCCTTTTCTTTCAGAAACCTCAAACCACAGAACCTTATTTTAGCTCATGAACTGGTATGTGCAGTTCTGATTTTGACCTCTCTGATGGCGAGGTTGTCAAACCTTGTTCTGTGAATTAATAACAAAGTGACCTTGCTAAAAATCTATTTTTCTCACCTCTTCCTTTGCTCGTGAATCTCTGGCATATGTTTCGCAGGCCTGCAACCATGTTCACGCTCTGTGACCCTTTTAGCCACCTTGGATCCCACCCCGCCTCTCAAAACTCCCGCAAGATGGGCTGTCAAAATGTTTTCAAGTTAGTCCTTTTAAACCTATCAAGTTCCGGTTAGTGCTTACTTGTTGGTAATTAATATCAGTATAACATATATATGTAATTGTAAGAACATTTAGTCAAGAAATAAAAACAGAGAATTCTCTAGGATTTACCAACTACCCATGTGACCCTCGGTTAATCACTTACCTTCTATGCGAAAAATGTTTTCATTAACGATGCTATGACATTAGATGATTTGTAACATAATCTTTGACATCATTGACAAAAATCTTCAGTACTCAGATTGTTTACCTAACTTGTGTTTGTTCTGTATTCTCTTATGTACACTTGAAAATGTGACTCCATAGACAATCCCTGAATTGTCATAATGAGATTCATCTTCTGGCATTGGTGTTAAGATTAAGAAGTTTTGCTGTTGATGGACGGAAGCTATGGTATTGTGAGGGTCTATTCCTTTTCATATTGCTTATGCGAAAGTTAGTGAGCGGTGTAATCCTGAAAGCAAGATAAAATGTGGAGCCAAACAGCCTCTCATATTTACAGAGGGCAGGCATGCACATTACTTCACATTATGCATACCTGACGTTGTAAAATACTGTGGTAGCATTTTAATGATTCAACAGTTAGGGCGAACTGTCGATCAGAGAGCTAATGTTGACAGAGCATAGCACAATGTAGCATATTCTAGCTGTACATGGTTCGACGATAGAGGCATGGGAAACTTTTAGGATCCACTGTCCAAAGTTCAAAATTCTGGGTGGCAGAAAGGGATATAATTTGATATTTGAACTCAAGAAATGGATCAGATTAGTTAGAGGTGCAGCAATATTTGCAAGGTCTGTTTGACCTTTACATAGCGTGATTTGGTGAAACCTGTTTTTCCAAATGTTTGTATGTAGGCACATTGACATTTAAAATGAAAACAATGGGATATAAGTCCTCTCATTAAGAAGGTGTCATTGACTGATTATTATTCTTGAAGCGATGTTGTACTTTCTCTTTCGTGAGAAATGCTTCTTTAAAAAAACATTCTTGCTCTGGCTGATGTGGTTCAGTGGATTGAGCACCAGCCTGGGAACCAAGGGGTCTCTGATAAGATTCCTTATCAGGGCACATGCCTGGGTTGTGGGCCAGTAGGGGGCGCACAACACCACACGTTGATGTTTCTCTCCCTTTCTCCCTCCCTTACCCTCTGTCTAAAAAAATAAATAAACTCTTTTAAAACTTCTGCTATTTATAAAATGCATCATTCGGAAATTTCATCCAAGATAAGAAAAGTTACAAACATGTCACAACATGCTCACTGTTTGATGTTTTGTTGTCGCTCAGAGACCTGCTGTGGGTCAGGCCTAGATTGTGGTAGTGTTGCAACTAGTTACCATTTGCCACTTCTTACCATCTCTGGGTAATTCTTAAAGATGCAAGGCAATCGATAAACAGCAAGTGCTGGCAAACATGTGGAGAAAAGGGAACCCTAGTGCACTGTTGGTGGGAATGCAGACTGGTGCAGCCACTGTGGAAAACTGTATGGAATTTCCTCCAAAAACTAAAAATGGAACTGCCTTTTGACCCCACAATTCCACTGTTGGGAATATGCCTTAAGGATGCTGAAACACCAGTTCAAAAGAACCTGTGTATCCCAATGTTCATAGCAGCACAATTTACAATAGCCAAGTGCTGGCCGCAACCTAAGTGCCCAAATGAGTGGACCAAAAAACTGTGGTACATTTACACAATGGAATACTACACAGCAGAAAGAAGGAACTCCTACCTTCAGCAACAGCATGGATGGAACTAGAAAGCATTATGCTAAGCAAAATAAGCCAGTCGGTGAAAGACAAATACCATATGATCTCACTTATAAGAGGAATCTAATGAACAAAATAAACTCACAGCAAAATAGAGCCAAAGGCATGGGAACAAGGAACAGACTGACAGTGACCAGAGGGGAGAGTCGAGAGGGATAATGGGGGAAAGAAGGAGAAGGGACGAGTCAAAGAACAATATGAATGACCCACGGACATGGACAACAGTGTGGGGATTGACTGTGGGAGCAGGGGGGTGGTCTGGGCGGAGGAGGACAAAGGGGTAAAGTTGGGACAACTGTAATAGATAACAATAAAAGAATTTTTAAAAAGATGCCAGGCACCGATATAATAATTTGGAATGTACAGTTTAATCAGTCAGACAACGAATGCTGAGAATGTCAGATACCATCCTTTGTATTGGGAATACACTGGTGAATGAGACAGTGTCTACCCTCATGGTGACCAAAATCCATTAGTTTTTTATTATTTCTGGATTTGTCAGTTTTCCCAATGGCCTACTTCAAGTAGCCTGAACGTGTCTCCAATCTTTCTCATTGCATGTTCTTGCATTCCTAAAATCCAACGTACACCTTTCCTAGGAATTTCAGCCTTTACACTCACCCTGAAGTCTGACTCCTTTAGAATTCAAACCAACCTAAATTACTGCCCTGTATTTCCAATGAAGATAAATCTGAGCTGTCTTCATCACCATATTTTGGATTAGGTTCAGGTAATTAATTTGGTAAAAATATCTGTGATAACGAACCCCCTCCACCAGTAGCATAAAAAGATAACCTCCAATTGACTCAATGATATTTTCTTGCTCTATGTACTCATCATTTCTTCCTTTCATGGGCATGATTTGATCTGCTGTGGTCTCAACTCTTCTGTAGACCAATGTGATGATAATTAGATCAGACACGGCTGCACCTCTAAATACAGTTTATTTGCTTGCATTGTTTCTCATTTTTTTAAAAAAGATTTTATTTATTTATTTTAGAGAGATGTGGGGGGGAGGAAGAAAGAGAGGGAGTGAAACATCAATTTATGGTTACCTCTAGCACACCCCATACCGGGCATATGGCCTGCAACCCAGGCATGTGCCCTGATTGGGAATCAAACCGGTGATGCTTTGGTTCACAGGCCGGCACTCAATCCACTGAGCCACACCAGCCAGGGTCGATTGTTTCTCATTTTAATGTCATTATCATAAGTAGGGAATCCCACTATAGGACAAGATGGCAACCATTTCCCCTCCAACGTGCATAGTTTCAACCTTCACTCTTGAGAACAACTACCTCAAAACACTCCCAATAAGCTGATGACTTCAACTTTATGGCCCACACAATGTGAGCCATTCACTATTCGATCTGCTTTCTTTTTCTTTTATCCCTTTTATTCTTTAAGGTGTGAGTGAATTAACTTTCCCTTAAACTGATTTTAGCCACAAAATAACTCTGATCGTTTCCTCCCTATATAAATAATAATTCGTACACTATGAAAATATTGGAACTGTAACTTACAAATATTAGTAATGCATCTAATACAATGCTGTGAGGTATTTTTAGATTTTTAAGAAGATAATTAGGATTAACATGAATATATTGCTGCAAATAGCAACTTTTAAGATACTTTGGAATATCAGAATAAAAATAAATCTTAGCTTGGGTAGCAGAAATCCTTGTTCTTTAACTGTAGCTATTGAAAATGTGAATGATTCATTTTAAAAAAAAGATAAATGCAGTGAAGATTCTGTTCATGTATGTTTTGTGGCTCTATATAATTTATATAATAGAAAAATACAGTGGTTTTATATTGACCCTTTCTTTTCAACTGAATAGTTTATTCAGCCGCTCTCAGTGGAATTGCCTTTACTTATATACCTGTTCTTTATATTTTGCTTCTATTTTTCTGAAGACCAATTATTTTTTTAAAAGATTATATTTATTTTTTTTTTAGGGAGGGGAAGGGAGGGAGAAAGAGAGGGACAGAAGCATTAACGTGTGGTTGCCTCTCATGCGCCCCCTACTGGAGACCTGGCTGCAACCGCGGGAATGTGCCTTAGACTGAGAACTGAACTGGTGACCCTTTGATTCACAGGTCAGCACTTAATTCACTGAGCCACACTAGAAGACCAATTACTGACCATACCATCAGACCCTCTTAAAATTAAAATGTGTTCAAAAATATTTCCAGTTGAGGACTGGCATAAAGGGGTGGCTGTCGCTGTTGTTCATTTTCTTCTTAGGTGCCTAAGCCGAAGCTTTCCCTTCTAAACCTCACCACTGTTTTGGAGTCAATGTACTTACCTTCTGTTGTGAGGGAGTGATCATAATTGCCCCAAAGTCTTGCGGAAGGATCCACCTGGGGCAATGCAGAGGAGGCGGGACAGAGCATCTGTATGCAGGACACTCCCTATCCTCCAGCCTGCTGATTCGCCACAGCTGTGCGGTGTGTGGAGGTGTCATTCTTTATATTCTTTCCTGATCTGTTGCCGCAGGATAAACTCTGAGCCTTACTTTACTGAGATCTACCAATTTGTCTGTCAAAAGCCAGTTTGGAATTTTTTTTTTAAACTGACTATTTTTGCCCTGACCGGTGTGGCTCAGTTGGTTGGGCACCCTCCCGCAAATTGAAATGTTGTTGGTTCCATTCCCGGTCAGGGCACATGCCTGGGTTGTGGGTTTGATCTCCAGTTAGGGCGTGTGCAAGAGGCCATGGATCCATGTTTCTCTCTCACATCAATGTTTTCCTCCCTCTCTTTTTTCTTTTCTCTCTCTCTCTCTCTGTCTCTCTCTCTCTCTCAAACCAAACCTATTTTCAACCCTTGTATGATAATCTGTCTTTTCTTTGGATACCTATTAATGACATCTGAAAAACATAAGAGCCAGGGAGTGGGAATACAAGAAGCAAAAGATAGAAACATAAGCATTATCTCACTAGAGACATAAAGCAAACACAGTGTTGAACAGGGCAGGACACGGAAAGCATCCCCCCTTAAATCATGTGTAACTATATCCATTTTGGTGATAATTGTAAAGCTATAATAAATAAAATCATATGGAGCCAGCTCATTTATATATACATATATAAATATAAAATGGACTGTTGAGAGCCTCAAGATATATGCCCAGAGACGTTTGCAAGCCTCGTTTTATGAATACCACTAAACCATACATGACTTTGCTGGTAAAATACAGTACAGAGCAATCAAACAACTACAGGGACCCCACCGGACCCTTAATGATTGTGGAAGCTCAAGTTCTTTATAAAACTAATAAAATCAAGTCTACCGCTAAAACAAACACGCACACAATGTTATACTGCCCCCAAATAATTGTTAAGCATGAGCTCACAGGCATTGAAAACTTTCATGAGTGAATAATGATGACAATCTCTGACTGGCTTGTTGCCCCACATGTTTTCTCCACAATGGGCCACTTTTTTGAGCTTAACAACGTGCTTCTTACACTCCTTTTTGCTTGTTGAGCTGTTTCTTCTCAAGAAGGAATGCTACAGTAACAAGCCGGCCTTCCGTGCCTCCCATTTCATAAATAACAATGCTTCTCATGTTCTTTGTCTGACTTAAGCTCTGTTATGGTCGGTCCCCTGGCTGAATGAACACCTCGCACCTGTCCCTGAGTGAAAATATATACCCAAGACCTTGTTTTTTTCACTAAAATCTACATCCATCAAGATTCACACAGTCTGTGCTAGGGAATAGCTCCAAAACCAAGAAACCAAATATCAAAAATGACATTTTGACAGGAAATACGTGCCACAAATGGCTCTAGAATCACCTTCACCTCAGGGTAGCACACCATAAGTGAGGAAGAAGGGAATTTGAAGCCAAACAGGCTTGAGTGGTAGTCAGTCAGCAAAATAATTTAGTTCATCGTTATTTCCTTGTTTATTTCCCTTCCAATTTGTACTGCCTATGTGAAAATGGTGGCTAAAATTTTTGACCAGGGCATAATTATGATCACACGCAACATTAAGGGGCAGAGAAGGCCCCATTTTACTCAAAATCCATAGCTCAGACAATAAAAGGGAACAGATTTCTATACAATGGAAAGAATAGCTTCTAAGTAGGGTAAGGTCCCTTGTCAGTCTGAAGTGATGCATGTGGAGAAGGCATTGCATTTGAAAGATCAGGCTGCAGGATCGCCTTCAAAAAAGAAAGTACATAATAAACATACAGAATCTATATGAGGAATGAATACAGAATTTTCAAATGAATATGGTAAATACACAGATTAGTTCTTGAGGAGACGTCATGTATATTTATTTTCAAATTTAAAGAGAGCCCTTTTAAGGTATCATGTTGATTATACACTATGTCACACAAACAGTAAATGACAGAATAAAACCACATTTTGCCATTCTAACAGTGGTGTATGCATCTCTATTTTCCATATCCTTATCAACCAGGTAGTAACACATTTAAAGTTTTTCCCAACCTGATGAGTGTCAAATTATATCTCATATTAATTTCCTTTTCAAGGATAATAGATCTCTTATATTCACTGTACTGTTTATTTGCTCTTCCATTAATTATCTGTTTGTGTCCTTTGCCATTGTTTTGATTGCATTGTGGGTCTAGTTTTTATTTTCTTCTATGTAGTATTATTTTTTATAATTTTATTTATTTTTTAAATTTTAATTGTTGTTCAAGTACAGCTTTCTGCCTTTTACTCCAATCCCAGCCCACACACCCAGCCCTCCCCACCTCCCTCCCGTTTCCACACCCCCCTTGTTTTTGTCCATGTGTCCTTTATACTTCTTCCTGTTATGTATTATTTTAAAATATTAAAGTTTTACTCTTCCACCTTTGGGTCTTTTCATAAAACTAGAAATAATTTTTAGTTTTTTATCAATATACTTTTTAAAAATGAATAAACAATTATTCCAGCATCATTAAAATGCCCATCCATTCCCCACTCATCCTTAGTGCCACCGCTGTTATGTATCAAGATTAGTGTATGTCTGTGTATGTGTGTATTTCGGGCCTTCTTTTCTGTTCATTTCTTAATTCGCTAAATCCTGTGCCAACACCATACATCTCAGTTTCTGTAGATTTACAATTCGCCTTGACAAGTGGTAAGTCAGACAAGCCTACATTGTTCTTTAGAATTTTCGTAGATAACCCGAGTCCTCTGTTTGCATGTAAATTATATGCAAAATTTATGAAAACCCCACTTAAGAAATGATCAGTATTTGTATTGGGGTTGCATGGATCTTAAGTTGCCAGTATTCTTGTTAGGGTTGCATTAAACTTCATTGTGGAGAAATGACACCTTAATTCATTAGGGGGCTTTTAACTTTACTTATTCTGTAATATGCTGCTTGCTCTTAACATTAAAGCTCTAGGGTCATTTTTTATCTTGCTGAAATATATCCTTTAGTAATTCTTTTTTAATTGAATTTATTGGGGTGATATTGGTTAATAAAATTATATAGGTGTCAGGTGTACGGTTCTATAACACATCATCTCTATGTTATATTGTGTGTTCACCACCCCAAATCCAGTCTCCTTCCATCTCCATTTATTCCTCTTTACCTTGTACTTCACTTCACTACCCTTTCCCTCTGGCAATCACCATACTGTTGTCTGTGTTTGTGAGGTTTTTTCTTTTTTCTATATTTAATCCTTCATCTTTTTCACCCAGCCCACTGATCGCCCTCCCCTCTGACAGCTGTCTGTTCTCTCTACTTATGAGTCTGTTTCCATTTTGTTTATTTTGTTCATTAGATTCCACATATAAGTAAAATCATGTGGTACTTGTCTTTCTCTTGAGTGGCTTATTTCACTTAGCATAATGATCTCCAGGTCTTTCCATGCTGTCACAAAAGGGAAGATTTCCTTCTTTTTTTATAGCTAATTAGTATTCAATTGTATAAATGTATCACTGATTCTTTTTCCCACTCACCTACTTATGGGTACTTGGGTTGCTTCCAAATCCTGGCTATTATAAATAATGCTGCAATGAACATGAGTGCATATATTCTTTCTAACTAGCATTTCAGATTTTTTCAAATATATAATCCTGGAAGTGGAATCACTGGGTTATAAGAGTTCCATTTTTAATTTTTTTTATAAGTTATTTTTTTAAGATTTTATTTATTTATTTTTAGGGAGGGAAGGGAGGCGGGGAGAGAGAGAGAGAGACATCAATGTGCGGTTGCTGGGGGTTATGGCCTGCAACCCAGGCATGTACCCTGGCTGGGAATCGAACCTGGGACACTTTGGTTCCCAGCCTGCGCTCAATCCACTGAGCTATGCCAGCCAGGCCATTTTTAATTTTTAAAGGTAACTCTATACTGGTTTCCACAGTGGCTGCATCATTCTGCATTCCCACCAACAGTGCACCAAGGTTCCCCTTCTCATCCTCCTCGCCAACACTCGTTTGTTGATTTATTGGTGGTAGCCATTCTGACAGATGTGAGATGGTATCTCATTGTGGTTCTAGTTTGCATTTCTCTGATGGGTAGTGATGTTGAGCATCTTTTCACAGGTTGATTGGACATCAGTATGTCCTCTTTGGGGAAGTGTCTATTTTTTCATTGGAGTTTTTTTTGTTGTTGTTGGTGTTGAATTGTATGAGTTCTTTATAAATGTTGGCTATTAACCCCTTATCAGATGTATTGGAGAATATGTTTTTCCATTCAGTGGGTTGCCTATTTATTTTGTTGATGGTTTCCTTTCCTGTGAAAAAACTTTTCAGTTTGGTATAGTCCCATTTGTTTGTTTTTTTCTTTTGTTTCTTTTGCCCAAATATATCAGAAAAAAATATTGCTATGAGAGATGTCCAAGATTTTA
Source organism: Phyllostomus discolor (assembly GCF_004126475.2). Lineage (NCBI taxonomy): Eukaryota > Metazoa > Chordata > Mammalia > Chiroptera > Phyllostomidae > Phyllostomus > Phyllostomus discolor. The sequence goes on along the minus strand of NC_050198.1, from coordinate 18,484,713 downwards.
CTGCCTATATTTTCTTCTAGGGTTTTCATACTTTTGAGATCAAGATTTAAGTCTCTGATCCATTTTGAGTTTGTTCTTCTGCGTGGTGTAAGAAGGTGGTCCAGTTTCGCTTCTTTTTTGCACATGTCTGTCCAATTTTCTTAACACCACTCACTGAAGAGACTGTCTTTACCTCATTACATATTCTTGCTGCCTTTGTCAAATAATAATTGACCACAAAGGCATGAGTTTATTTCTGGGCTCTCTATTCTGTTCCATTGAGCTATGTGTTTAATTTTTTATGCCACTACCATGTTGTTTTGATTGCTATGGCTTCGTAGTATAGTTTGATATAAGGTAGCTTGATTGTTCCAACTTTGTTCTTTTTTCTGCCTGGTTATAAGACTTCTCTTCACCTACTCTTCAGTTGGTTATTCAGGGTGATTGCTCTGTGTTTCAGTTGTAACTCCAGTCTGGTCCTGGGAGGAGGTAAGTACGACAAACACCTACTATGCTGCCATCTTGGATGTCTTTTTTTAGCAATTCTTTCAGGTAAAAGGTGGAGGTGATCATCTTTCTTAGTCTTTGTCTGAAAAGACCCTGAATAATACGTGTGAAAATTCTAGGTCAGCCACAATTTGTTCATATTATTCTTTGGAAGTTATTATTTGGCCCAAATTTCCACTTTTGGTCCAAAGTTATGGTTGATTAGATCTTTTGTGCAGGCTGATTAGATATTACTTGCATTATCCTAATATAGGTCTTCAGATGTGTTACTTTGTCATGATGATGATGCAGTTTCATGACAGTGTATCTGAGGGTAAATTTAACTTTTCGCTGCTTGATATTTACAGTACACTTTGAACTAAGTAGTGTTATCTATCTTCAGCTCTGTAAAATGATCAGTTATTGTTTTTAAGTCTTGCTTCTCTGCAACCCGATCCATTCACCTTTAGGAACTCTTTTAGTTGCATATTAATTTCTATCTTTCATGTCTTTTACATTCTTTTTTATTTTTTAAATTTATTTATCTCTCTGTGTTATTGTGTTTTGGATGAGTTCTTCCTTATTATCTTCAATTTACTAATTTTATCTTCTTGTGCAATCTTGATCTTTTCTCCTGTTTCATTGTAAAATATTGATGCATTTACTACATTTATCATTTCCAATATTTATAGTCAGTTTTTTGTCTATATATCAAATTGCTAGTTCAGTTTATACTTGCTTTTATTTGATAACTCCATGTTCTACTTTATTCGATTTTACCTTTTAGTTTCACAGTTTAAAAATCATCAGCATATTTGTTTAAATTGTTTATCAGACACCTCTGTGAGAATTTATGTTTCAATCATTCTGGTTTCCGGATCCTATTAAACGAAGAGAACTGTTTTTATGTTTCGCTTTTGTTATTTCTTTCTTTATTTCTCCCTTTAGAGCTCCTGAACTTGGATTAGCAATCTAGATGTAGATTGTCTACTTAGTCTACTGGCATTTTGGGGTTCCTGCCTCGCGGTGATAATTACAGATACTGAGGACTCACCATTCAAGTCAGTTTCTTTTTGAGTAGTTTCTGCCACCATGTTTTTTTTTCCTTTCTCATATCTCATTTTCTATAAAGATGGAGCCTTAGGCAGTAGGTCAGCAAAATTTTCAAGAAATCTCTCCTTTCAAGAAAATTACTGGGTAGACTGTACTTTAACTCTGACTTCAAGCAGGGATCTTAACTCGGGGTCCTCCCCTACATCTGAAGAAGCCTAAATGCAAGACGCTGGCAGTCTGGGAAAAGAGCTTCTTAGGTCGGCAGCTACCGTGTTTGATTCACAGAGGTGCAAGTTTGTGCTCTTGTGTGTTCCTTCCTCTTGTATTTTCTCTGTCAGTGCTCTGTGTTTTTAAACACATAATACGCATCAAGGTGTGAAATTGACGTGCCAGCCAAACTGCAGAAGTTTTAATGTTTTATCATTAACCTCCTGGTGTTCATTAACTTCCTCAAAGTCAATTAAAATTAAATTCCACATTTAGATATATTAATAGTAGATCAGCCGCATCATTTTGTTGTAGGGGACTGGGGCTGATGTTATATCCCCTGCGTGCTTTGTTGTTGTTTTTGTTGTAATTTTCTATTGCACTCCTGTCAACTAGCATGATGCCTGGCAATCAGACCCCTGAATGGTAATTGAAGGAATGAGCATGGAGGCAGCACGGAGGCATCGATGCAGCTTCTGTACTCCAGGGCCTTTCAGGCTGTCATCAACCAAATAGGCCGGCCATAAGTATTTTTGAAGTAAATAAATGTATGGAATGGTAGGCACGGAGAAAGAGAATGGAGTCAACGGACATGTAACTGTAAGCTAACCTCATTTTATTTTCAACACGCTTTCATATTAAACTAGTACAAACCATTTTCTTAATTCACTAAGTCATTTCATGAATTTTCTAATATTGATAGAAATGCAATAGAAAATGGGGGTCTATGCTCTTGTATTTTCAGACAGTAATGATGATCTCTTAAAGAGCTACCTACTTGATTCAGGGTTTATTATTTTACTTTGTCATTTTCCTGCTTTTGATTTTTCAGTGGTGTTATGAAAATATACCACGTGAAGGTTTTTCACCAGCACCACACCCTTGTCTATGTTATTGAAAAGTAAGTGGATAAAAGAGTGTGAATATTCATTCTTGCTCAGTGTTTGGGTTTTGGCAGTGTAGCTCTATTTCTTGAAGATAAAGAGGCATAGCACATCAGGACAGCAAAATTATTATTTCTTCAAAAAGTATTGCTCAATATACATCTATTAGCATGGCAAAACCCAAAGCATGTCCTTACAGTATGAAGTACCAGCAAGGACATGCAGACACAGGAATTGTCATTTGTTGGTGCACATGCAATATGGTACAGCCACTTTGGAAAACAGTTTCATGATTGTTTCATAAACAAATACACTTTTACAATGTAATCCAAAATGTACTCTGTGGTATTTACCCAAATAAGGTGAAAATATGTCCACACAGAACCTGCGCATTAAATGTTTATAGCAGCTTATCCAAAATCACGAGCAATGGGAATATTATTCAGAAGTAAGAAGAAATGAGCTGTCAAGCCATAAAAAGACATGGAGGAGACTTAAATGCATATTAATACATAAAAGGCTTCATATTGTATGATTCTAATCATATGACATTCTGGAAAGGGCCAAACTATGGAAACAGTTAAAGGGTCAGTGCTTGCCAACAGTGGGGGGAGGGGAGGATGAGCAGAGAGGATTTTTGTGGCAGTGAAAATACTGTCTGTGATCTTGTAATGGTGGGTACATGTCAGTATACTTCTGTCAAAATCCATAGAATGTATATATTGTATAACACCAAAAATCAACTCTATGTAAACTATAGGTGATCACGTATCAATGTACGTTCATCAACTATAGAGTGTTGATAATGAAGGAGGCTGTACGCATGAGTGGGGGAATCTCTGAACTTTCCTTTCAATCTTGCTATAAATTTGAAACTCCTCTAGGAAATAAAGTCTACTAACATATTTATTAGAGAAAAACATGTTTTGTTTTTTCAGAGTATATTTTTAAGATTTTATTTATTTATTTATTTTTAGAGAGAGGAGACGGGAGGGAGAAAGAGAGGGAGAGAAACCTCAGTGTGTGGTTGCCTCTTGCACGCCCCCTACTGGCCCCCTGGCCTGCAACTCAGGCATGTGCTCTGACTGGGAGTCAAACCGGTGACCCTTTGGTTCTCAGGCGGGCACTCAGTCCAGTGAGCCATACCATCCAGGGTGAGAAAATCATGTTGTTTTAAACACAGTTTTAAAACTTTTTTAGTATAGTACCATATGCTCATGAGTGGAAAACAATTCCTTTCCAAATGCTTATTGTCAAAGATGTATATTTAAATAAGACTTGTCCATATAAAAGCAGGTATTTTATTTTCCCTTCTGCATATATTTAATATGGTAATTAATTCAACCTGGTTTTATTCCGGTTGCTACTCAAAGCCTCATACATGTTTCTTAATTTGTCACTTGTTCCTTATACAACATCTTGGCTATTTAATACGCAGTTAAAAAAGTCAAGAGAGTACTGCCCCAGCGTGTCTTAACTGAATATTTACTATCTCATACAATTAAATTCAGAACAAAACTTCAATGGCAGATGATCCCTCGCTTACGAGCAAAGCTTCATAGGAGTGACTATGTAAAGATGGTAAAATGATGGCAGCAAAGCACCTTGCGATATCATGCAATAAAATTATATGAGCACTTTAAGAACATCCCAGGCTACAGGGGAGAAACGTACCTCTGGGGCCATCTGCTGCCATTTGTTTGCTAGTCATTTCCCTCCAAAAGCACTAAAGATTATTCGATCCACTTTTCTGTCGTGTTCTCCCAGTTTGTTTAGGACATCTTTGAAATTCTTTGTCTAAGAGGAATTAGGAAGATATTCAAAAGGTTGGACAATGATATCAAAAGGTTGAGTATGGTGCTGGTGTTTGATCAAAACTATCACGAGTAGCAGAACTTCGGGTGGTGGTGTTGCATTGAACGATTCCTTTTTGGTGCAGGTTGTTCCCAGGTAACTGTGGGAAAACATTTTTAAACATTTACAATGGGATTCTGAATGGGAACGCTTTGGTGTAGTTCTATCTGTGAAATAAATGACATTGTGTAAAACATTATTGCAGTTCTTTTTACGTGGGCTGACAGGATGACAGTAGCGTTCCTCACAGTTCAGACTACCACAATATAGGACGTAATGAGCCATAATCCTATTATTTCTCACTCTAGAATTTTAATGTTGTGTTTTGTACAGCTCTTAAAATATCATGCATAAAACATTGTGCTGAAACAATAGTGAGTTGTATGTGCATAACGTCATGAGGAGCCCACAGTCTAATAACCATAGGAAACACCCTGGAAAATGTTCTTCAGACTTTTGGGGAAACTGGTAACAAGAATAACTTGCTGTGGGAATGATCCAGTGTCTGAAGCTGTGCATTCCATAGTATGATCGTTCGTGCTGCTGGGAATCTCTGTGAATGCAGCTGGAGTGAGTGAGGCATGTGAGGCATCTTTAGTGATGGGGTCATGCTGTTTTACTCACCTTCGGTGCCCACCAGGAAAAAATGCATTCCCCCAATAGTGAATTGGCCAGTACCCACATGTGAAGGAGGACAAGGGGCCTGGCAGAACAATGAGTGTCCAAAATAGGATATTGAACTAACCATCCTGCAGGAGCAGTTGAAGAGAACACAGGTACCTTAATACCTTGGATTTGCTTCTGTTGGGTAGGAACTTAATTTCATCACCGTGATTGCTACCAGGTGGAATGCTATCTCACGTTTCCAAATATTAATACAAAGCAGCAAAGTGTAAGAATGGAATAATACGAATGCTTTGTTGCGTATTTAATAGTATATATGTGGCACTAAACAAGTACAAAGAAATGAATCTCGTGGAATGAACCACCATTGAAAGAACAGTTCTGTGAAGTAAGGCCATTTACTCTCCTTATTAACGTACAGAGCAATTCTGTCGGATCACTTAGCATGGTGAGCTTATTAGGAAAACCACATTGGTTTGAGCAAAGAACTCCTCTGACCTTTCTAAATGAAAATAACATGATGCTAAAAATAATTGGAGAAAGGACCATCTCCACACACGAAATGGTTTCTTGCAATCAACCACCAAATTGAGAAGAAACTCAATTTTTATGTTAGCAGTGCAGAAGGCTTTTTCTGTTTCTTTTATTTTAATTAAAGGAAATGAAAGTGGTATTTACATTAAATGCAAATAGCACCCTCCTTCCTGCACTGAGTGTTTCTCGGAAGCAGATACCTTTCCCCACCTCGGTCTCCAGAAACCCCTCGATCACACCAACACGGCAGCTATGCCTCTTGGAAAATTGAAAAGGTACAGGTAAGTTATATTTAAGATCTCTGAATTTTTGCACATATTACAAAATGGTGACTAGGAGGTTTTCAAGATGTGTTCCTCCGTAAAGGGGCTAAAGACATCTAGATGTAGCTTTTTCTTAATGTCGAAGAAATTCATTTGAAAGAAGTAATGGGGAAAATTAATCGTGGTCTGCATAATCACACTATCATAATACTGTAGCTCATTAAAAAATAAAACCTTGCATTTGCCATTTGGTAATTAAAATCTAGAGTGAATAATTTTGAGTAAGATACACTTAATAATCATTTATTTTGTCAAACCATGTGTTATTTCAGATGAAACCAAAAACAGGGGATTTAGTAAACATTTATATCTAAAATCTAAAATTATAATATGAAAATATTTTTCTACAGAGATATGACAGATATTCTCACTTGAAAAGTCAGTTTTTATTTTACATCAGAATTAATGTGTAATTTATTATTGATTTAAAATATGAATGTTATACCTCGTCTCATCCTAGCACAAAATGAAATGATTTTGAAGGATTTTTTATTAATTATATAGGCTAGAAGTCAGGTTTTTCTAGGAAAAATATTTAGAAAAATGTAACCATGCTTGAGGCTTGAATATATTACCATCAAACTCAAGCATAATTCTCTCTATTTGTGTGGCTGTTGAAAACTAATTTTTGAACATCAAGTACTCTCCATTATACCATATTACATCATGACTACTCAGTGTTTTGTCCTATACTTGTAGCTAGTATAATTGTTTGTATTTTAAACTAGACCAAAAGTATCTGAAACAAAATGTGTCGCCGCATCCACATAACGTAGCATGCTGGCTTGTGTATGCAGATGGTGGTAAATAATTAGACAACTGAAGAGACTTGATAACATTTATACTTTTGTATATAAAATTGTGAAAAGGCTTTTTCTTGATTGTGGATATAAATATTATGAAGTGTAACTGGGCTTGTGAGACTATAAATAACGCAAAGTGCCTACAAATCTAAACTCTCACTCAAACATGTAATTAAACTGTCAATGGGAGAAGGAAAAACATAGAATCCTACTTATGTTGTGAAGTTTTTCTTCCTTGGTACATATAATCACCAAGAAATTAATCTTGAGCTAATATTCACTTAACATAGGAAGACATAGGATGATTTTATACCTTATATACAAGTCCTGAAAGAATGAGGAGTATGGGATAGGAGAGAGAGAGTTCATCCATGATGGCGCGCCGAAGTCTTTTGAATCCGAAATATTAATATTAGGTGTAGACTGATGAACCAGAGAAAAGAATAGTAGAGGTTTAAAACGCTATGTCATATTTTACAGAAGTTTCTGCCACCAGAAACTTTGCATCATGGCCTTCTAGGAAGGGAGGGGTGTGTGGATTAGTTTGTGCAGTAAGTCCAACCATTTTCCCAATAGATAGCTCAGGTAATGAAAATCACTAATAGGTGATGTGGTATTTTATCAAACCTTTTTTTTTAATGTAGCATTACATAAAATCAAGCAAGTAAACACAACTAAAGGAAGAATTCTTCAAGATAAGCCACAGAAAAGGAGAGTTAGAGAGTCAGAATTCGTTTGAGAGATCCTTCAGTCTGTTCACAGATGAGAAATCAGGGGGTGGGGAGGAACCAGAGAGGTTAGATGACTCGCCTAAAGCTCTGATGTGATTAGAGTATCAAAGGCAGACATATATCCTGCTTGCTTAGTCTTCTTATGTGTCCTTTCCATTTTTTAAAGAACCAAGTGGTGTTTGTTATGAAGTTACAATTTTACAAAGGATTATATGAATCTGATTTATATACCCCATTTGACTAATATTCACCTACTCTCTAAAAACAACAGGTATTTATAGAATACCTTCCCTATAAAATGTGAGTGGTGATCTCTTCTGTCGGCCCCATTCTGGGATAGAAAGTGCTTTCCCCATTTGTTTAGAAATCTAATAGGCGTGTTCATTTAAACAAAGTTATATAGTAATTCTTTTTCTATTTATTTTGTTCAGTGTCATAGTGATATTTATTAAGAATTTTCACCCTGGCTGGTGTAGTTCAGTGGATTGAGTGCGGGCTGCAAACCAAAGTGTCGCAGGTTCGATTCCCAGTCAGGGTACATGCCTGAGTTGCAGGCCATGACCCCCAGCAACCACACATTGATGTTTCTCTCTCTCTCTCTATTTCCCTCCCTTCTCTCTCTAAAAATAAATAAATAAAATCTTTTTTAAAAAAATGCATTTCTCTCACCTTGTTTGCTCTTTAAAAAAAAAAAGGAATTCTCCCTAGGTATTTATTGAGTTGGTTAAATATAAGGTGATTTCAGTGACCTGACTAATGACATTGGCCCAGTGTAATAAGATTAAGTTTTACTTGAGAGTTGGCAAATGTCTAATTTTCAAAAATGTCACACCAAGGAATTTCTTTGAATATAGTACCAAACGTAACACTTACTGTGCATTCTCTATGTTTTGTGTGAATGTATAAGGGGCTTTCAAAATTAGCAACCAATCCACACCATGAAATAGCACATAAATATATAGAAGGACAATATATAAGAATAATAAAATGGTATGATTGAAAAAATATATAGTGTTCTGTTTGATAAGTCAATCTATTTCCTAAATAGTCATTCAGATAGGTTTTAGGCTATTAAAGGAATTCTTATCATGTAAAAATTATAAAGATATCAGTATATTTTTAAAATGTTAAATAAAATAAAAATTTGATCCAAAACTTACTTTCTTCCCCAATCGTATACATATTTTGGATGTTTTAACCAAATTTTAATAGCAAGTATTATTTTTATCTATCTACCACAGCATCCAATCTAAATATTTCTAGTTTTTTATTTTCTAGTTTTATTTCTAGTAATATTTTTAGAAATATCTCTAAATATTTCTGATAACTGTTTTTTCCCTTCTAATTTATCCTTTCTGTGAAGCATCTCATACAATAATGAACTTTCAAATTTTTGAGTATTACAACTGATTTCAAATAATTCGTATCATTGCCCTACTAATGTGAGAGTAGTATTAACAAAATCTATACCACAATATATGAAGAAGAAAAACTAAGGGAGGAACTAAAATGTTCTTGCCTAGGACACATGGAAAAATTTGATGACTGTGTTACCCTGTATGTAATCTACCCCAGTCCCCCAAATTTTAGGGTAATGATAAACTTTAGAAATTGTTAATGCAATTTTCTTAATATATTGCATCATTTTACAAGGTCATGATTTTTCATTATAATTTTAGACAAATATTTCAATTCTATTTTAAAAGCATGTAAGTTGTAACTAAAAGGAAAGAAATTTACCATGGGAAAAAAGTAGCATAATTTCAATAGAAATACACCCATGTGATACGAAATAAAGCGCCTGCATACACCATGAAGCATGGCTGGCACTGCAGGAATCAAGTGTACAAACCCATCAGGAATACTGGACTGTATTCCCAATATTCAAATGTAAAAATGAAAACTACTTGAGTTTTAAAGAAACTTTCTATTTACTGTTTACAGAATAATGTTTACTTATGTAGAAAGGAGTAAAAGGTATTTTTCAATGCATAGTTTCTCAATGAAGTACAAAAGTTATTAGATATACAAACTTTGGTTTGAAAACTATCTTAACATATTCATGAAGGACAATTGCTAACTCATGATGGGATTTTCTAGTGGCCTCTGTGAATATATTAAAATTAAACTAACAAAATTAAGTAATAAGACTCATGATCTGAAGAGACTGCGGAAAATGTCATTAACACTTTACGGATTTATTGCTTTCCCTGACTGTCCCCACCGCTGGGGAAGCTATTTTTACTTCGTGACTGTTGACATCTGTCATGAAATGTCAAGACACCACTGGCATCTTGGCACATAAACAGGGGGAGTTCACATAAAATCCTTCCAGAGGTTTTTTTCTTTTTTGGCCAAGCACATTTGTTCTGTTTTATGGGTCAGAAGTAGCTAAACATAGTTTTTTGAGTTTCACTCTCAACACCTCTGTAGTCCCCAGTAGTTTAAAAATCAGTCATTGGCAATTTCTTAGTTCAATTGTGAAATGATAGACTTATCTATTTTTAGCATTAATGAAATGGAGGAATTCTTCCACTTCACTTTCTCTAAAACTTGACTTTCCTTGATCTTCTAGTTCGGCTTAATCAGCGGAAGTGGTGTTCTTATTAAGTAATTTTTACCAAGACCTAATGTGTCTTGCTTGATAAACTTATAAACTTCCATTCATTAGTCTTGGTCCATATCAAACATCTAGTTAAATTACTGTTCGCAGCTTTATCTCACATGTAAATAATAAGACGGGTGTATGTATGGTTTCTTAATAAGATATGATCCTCTTGTGACATTGAATATTTTTAGTTTCATTTTGATTTTCTTTTTTTCAAGTCCTCATTTCCAACTGACTCAGAATCTAGAACTGTCTGACTAAATCATAAAAGAATTGATCTATCATTGGCTAAAATGAATCAGGGAGAAATTTAGCATTGTTCCTGTCCAGGTACAAACACGCAAGGGTGTTTTTCTACGTTTTTATGTATGAATACAAATGACCAATCAAGGATTATTTTCCTTATGAGGAAATACCTAAATAGCATTAAGTGAAACCAAAAAAGTGCCTTTTTGTGTGACAGTTTTTCAAATGTGTGTGTATGAGTGTGTTGTTTTAAAAAATTCTAGAAGCTGTGTATTAGAGTTCTCCAGAGAAACAGAACCAATGAGACACACCGACACACACACATATGCGTGAGGAGATTTATTATAGGAATTAACTCACATGGTTATGGAGTCCAAGAAGCCCCACGATCTGGTGTCTGGAAGTTGGAGACCCAGGAGCACTGGTGGGACAATGCAGTTCTGAGGTCAAAGGCCTGAGAACCAGGGGAGCCGATGGTTGACTCCCAGACTGAGGCTGAAGGCCTGAGAACTGAGGGGCCACTGGTGTGCAGTCAGGATTCCAAAGGCCCTGAGAAACAGAAGCCCCTGTGTCTGAGGGCAGGAGAGAATATATATTCTAACTCAAGAGGACAGAGAGAAATTGCCCTTCCTTTACCTTTTTGTCCTATTCTGGCCCTCAGAGCTTGGACAATGCCCTCCATCCGGTTGGTGGGGGTGGATCTTCTTTACTCAGTGCACTGATTCACATGTTGTCTTCCTGAAGCACCCTCACGGACACACCCAGAAATGATGTTTTGCCAATTCTCTGGACATCCCTTAGCCCAGTCAAGTTGACATACAAAGGTAATCACCACAGGTTATATAATTTTTAAGTAACTTCCTTGTCTTGGTAAGTTGATGAATATCAAAATGAGGCCCTATATACCAATAAATATCTCCTCCCAAACCCATCAAGAGCAAACATTTACATCCTGTTCAGCCTCAGATCCCCATGGATTCTCAAGGACGTCCCGATTTCTCCAGTGCCACCATAAATGTCACATGTTTTTTTTAAATTTTATTTATTTATTTTTAGAGAGGGAAGAGAGGGAGATATATATATATATATATATATATATATATATATATATATATATAGAGAGAGAGAGAGAGAGAGAGAGAGAGAGAGAGAGAGAGAGAGAGAAACATCAATGTGCAGTTGCTAGGGGTTATGGCCTGCAACCCAGGGATGTATCCTGGCTGGGAATCGAACCTGGGACACTTTGGTTCCCAGCCCATGCTCAATTCACTGAGCTACGCCAGCCAGGGCTAAATGTCACATGTTTTTAAAGGATGTGGAATACTACTTTTTAAATGCCTCGCCATTAATAGGGCTTGCAAGTTTGATAAATACAGAAAGGATTGTGGAGGGCAGAGACAAAACAGATAATAGACTATTAATGAAGAGAGGTGTACAGGCAAAAAGGGAGGTCAGCTTGAGACAAAGAAGGCAAGTGGGATGGGAAGTTATGATAAAAAGAAGAAAGCAAATGCTTGAGAAAAAATTATCAAATGCCTCTCTCTGGTAGCCACCTTGATATTTGCTTGTTTCATGCTTGCTTGTAAATAACCTCAAAATGGCTGACTGCATTTCCCTCTTCCATTTCCGTACTCACATAAACTGTTTCTCTGTAAAATGCTTCTGGAATACTGCATAGTCATGTATATAGGATAACATCAAGATAATGATTTCTATCTATGTAACCAAAGTTGAAATCTTTTCCAGGCTATCTCAGAAATTACAAATGAAGATTTTAGGAACACTTCCCAAAAGCCTGAGTCGTTTAACCATTGACATTAAGACATTCTATTTCAGCTGGACTTATTTTAGTCATCGGTAAATTCAAACTATCCCAACTCAATGGGCATCTGCAGCTAAAAAGTTGTTTTATTTTAATTTTACAATGAAAACTTCTTAAATTACTACCTTAACATTTGTTTTTTTCACAAGTTAAACTAACCCAGCTTCACTCATTTTATTTATCCTCTCTGGGATTCCTTTAAGACTTTATTTTCTCAAAATGTGGCTCATAAACCGCCTACAACATCAACTCCAGATTTTCCCAAAATCTCTGGAGAAAAGAATACTTTAATAATTTCAAAATTATCCAGTAATACACCATCTTATAAAAACTGAGACTTGTTGAATATTTATTCATACGATGCCATTGACCTAGATACCAACTAAATGTAGTTTTGAAATAGAGGTGCATTTTCACATAGCAAAGACACAAGAGGTATCTTGCCTGTCATTGATTTAGGAATCTCAATACGACTCCATTCTGGCCAATCACTGGCAAAGAATAACAGAATCAACCTGACTGGCCCGGGGCCAATAATGATTCGTTCTGTGGGATGGGCACATTCCCTGAGCACAGTGCCCCTTGACGTACAGACAAAATTAGTGTTCTGTTAACAAAGAAGATGAGGGAGCTGGATGGGCAGATGTAAAGGTTATTTTTATTTTAAATTATGCAGCATTAGTCATAAACACAGAAATAAATAGTGTTTCTTATTCTGTGTATTAAATTAGGCCAGTTGCTGTGAGTTTTCTTAATCCTGTACCTTTCATTTAATCTCTGATGGACAGTCAGGACAACTAAATTCAAGAAGGCACACAAAAGAATAGTAGGCTCAGCCAATAAAAAGAAAAATAAGCACTTTGACTCCAAAGCGTTTATGTAACCTTGACCTTTGCCATTGCTAATGAATTATATAAATGCATCTGCGGCATCATTTGGCCCTACACATAGTGCATGGCTCTTACCCACAGAGTAATTCATGCATTTCTTTTCTGCTGCTGTTTTGTACATATCATGGTACAAAATTTTTCTGCACCATTTCAGGTTAAAATCTAAGGTATTTTTCTTCACAACTGTATCCCTGTGCACATGGAAAGAACAGCAACTTAAAAATGTTTGAAAGAAATATAATTTAGAGTAGCTAACAAAGTTTTCATGATTATACTTCTATCTGAAATAGTTTTGTTATGAATATCTGTTTTTCTCCACTGTTTAATATACTAGACACTTGGAAAAAATGTCCATATATACAAATGAAGTTAAAGAGTGTTATTTTAGTTTTCTAAAATTTATATTGAATAAAAATAGATAATACATATTTGTGAGTATATGTATATTTATATATCTGTATAGAATTTCTACCATATATGCACTCATGCATACATATGTATATTACAAATATTTTCACTACTGTATGGACTATTATACAGAAGTGAATAATATTTCATACAGCTTATGTACCCACATACCTTAGCAAGTTAAGAAACCATGACTCAGCCCTGGCTGGCATAGCTCAGTGGATTGAGCGCGGGCTGGGAGCCAAAGTGTCCCAGGTTCGATTCCCAGCCAGGGTACATCCCTGGGTTGCAGGCCACAACCCCCAGCAACCGCACATTGATGTTTCTCTCTCTCTCTCTCTCTCTCTCTCTCTCTCTCTCTCTCTCTCTCCCCCTTCCCTCCCTAAAAATAAATAAATAAAATCTTTAAAAAAAAAAAAAAAAAAGAAACCATGACTCTCTGACATTTTACTGTTCTACCAGTTACGAATTTCCAGCTGGTTTCAGAACAAGACCAAATCAATGTTGCAATGGTTTTAGCTGCAGAAACTAGACTTGTAATCATTCTGTATTGCCTTTTTTCATTCAAAAAGTTTTGGGTTCTGATCTCTCCAATGTCAACATAGACTATATTTTTAGGCATTCACAATTTTGATTGGGTTTTTCTCCAATTACAGAATATGGTAGGTCGATGTTGAGAAATTTCCTGAAAAAGTCCAAATCATCCAAAAGTCATAAAATGTTGGAAATTTATCATTATTACCTCTGATACAAAGAAGCTTCTGTAGTCATTTAAACTGAAATTCTAATACTTATATGCAATTCTGTTAAAATTCTTAGCTGATTGTCCACCCGCCTCTCTAGTCTTATGTCTGTACTTGAACTTCCTCATGAGACATTCATCACATCGAAATGTGGCGAGCAAAGGAAGAACGGTACTAATATAAGATAATACAGAACAGATCTGGTACATCTTCTAAATTTTCCTTTTATCTTTTGGTGCAGGGATAAGAAAAAAGGATAGCTTTAGTGATTATCGACAAGAAAAATACATATGACATATGACATTTTATTTAACAGTTTTTGAATATTTAAAGTAAGTACTTCCATTCCCTTTCTAATTCACTGTCGGCTTTTTGCTCAGGATTAACTTTGGTCATTGAGTTTTTTGTTCTTTCTCACTTTCTGGAGCCCTAAAAAATAACCACGCTCCCTTAGCATAAGTATGAACACAATGTAAAATAAGCTAGGGTTATTAAAATGCGTTAGTTCAAAATGATGATGAGAAACGCCACATGATGTCTATTTATAAACTGCATTCCAGGAAAACAAATTTATCTTGTCATAAAAGTCAAGCTGGTTTCTTCTAGGATAAATATTTTTTCAGGAATTGCATCACAAATGGGAAAAATGTCACATATCTGAAAATAGCACGTACAAATGTGGAGGCGGGGTTTGTGTGCATGGTGGCCGGAAGTATAGACCAAGAAACCGTATTGCCTCCCATTTATCATGATACATTTGGAAGAGTTATTTAACTCATAAGAACATGTTGATAATTTGTTTTCAAAGCACTTTTGCATGGCTTCAAGACACTAGAGCTTGCCAATATACTTGAATTATGTAGTGTGTTATAAAATGAAGCTTCGTTTGGATTATGTCAGGCCACATTAAAATACACTCAAATGTGATATAGTATTTCATTTCATTTTATTGTGATGGCATGAGGTAAGCTTAGCGGTGCTCAATACACTTTAGGTTCCTGTAAACAGGATGGATACTAATTTCTTCTTTATTAGTCTTTGGAGGATGTAAAGTTGACTCAGTTACAAAACTGCTAATCAAATCAAACAATTTATTCCACAGTGGACCATTTCCAGGGAAGAAAAAAACAGCTAAAGGCCAGTTGCTGTGATTTTTCAACCTGTGCACCATGGCGCACTGTCGTGTCCCAAGAATTTTTATTTTTATTTTTATTTATTTTTTTTTTTAAGATTTTTATTTATTTATTTTCAGAGAGGGAAGGGAGGGAGATAGAGAGAGAGAGAAACATCAATGTGCGGTTGCTGGGGGTTATGGCCTGCAACCCAGGCATGTACCCTGGCTGGGAATCGAACCTGGGACACTTTGGTTCCCAGCCCGCGCTCAATCCACTGAGCTACGCCAGCCAGGGCGTGTCCCAAGAATTTTTAAAGCATGCAATATCTGACTATTTGGTCAGGGGCACTGACCACTTTCCCCTTAGACTGTCAAGTCAAAAACATCCCTGGCTGGTGTGGCTCAGTGGATTGAGCACTGGCCTGTGAAACAGAGGGTCCCCAGTTCAATTCCTGGTCAGGGCACATTCCTGGGTTGCAGGCCAGGCCCCGGTGGAAGTGCACACAGGAGACAACCACACTTTGATGTTTATCTTCCTTTTTTTCCTTTCCTTTCTCTAAAAGTTAATAAATAACATCTTTAAAAAAAGAATGCTCAGTTTTAAAAAGAAAACAACTAACGCAATAGCCATCTGGTGTAAATGAATCAAAATTATACCTATTTTTTGATCATATCAGCAAAAAAATGTTTTATTCAGTCTTCCACAGAATTTTAGTAATTAGTTTATGTCTGCCATGAGATGCAAAAGGTTAAAAATCTCTGTGCTGAAGTATTATTTTAATCTAAAAACTAACTTATAAACTCAGAAAATAAATAGTTTGAACTGAACTCCAAGTCTTAGAAATATTTAGTTTTCTATTTCGTCATTATTTACTTTAACTACATGTGATCAAACTAACCTGATTCCACGCTTGTAAACTAAACAAGTTTACATCTGTGTGTGAGTGCTTTTTTCAGATTTTATGATTATCATATCACTTTAAAATTAGATAGTAACCAGACAGAGGTTTGATTTTGCTGACTTGCTTATGTTGTCTGATGCGCGTGGGTCACCAGCCAGCAGTGATCACGGAACGCTGTGGATGGCTCGCCGAAAAACACGCGAGAAAAAACATGCACAGAGACAAACTAGTTTCTGTGGGGAAGTAGGGACGAAATGGCTACCCCCCCTAGTGGGGAGCGCCCCGATTTACAGTCCATACCTGCTTTTATTGGGCTCATTTTGCATAATAATTCAGGTAAAGTACAGTACTTATCAGTGGGAAGTAAGGGACCATAGAAAACAAGGAACTCTGCTGGTCTATTGAGTGGGGGTCAAAGAGCGGTAAGACTTTGAGGAACAAACTAAGTTCCTCCTTGGACCCCTCTCATTCAACTGAGAGCATTCTAAACAAAGAAGGTTTCACAGTAATTTACATGTTCTTTCTTAGGCCTGATCACCTGGGGAATCTGCCCTTTTCAGCACTTAGCTGCACCACCCTGTCATTGTTTCAGGCTTAGCACGGGAACTGAGGCAACCAAGAGATAAGGAGTTTTTCTCCCAGACGCTGAGAACTCAGGCTATGTCAAAGCCGAGGAGCGAGGGTCCATCACCCCCTTTTGCTGCAGCCCCGAAAGTCCTTCTTTTTGGGGGCCTCCCAAAGTGATCGTGCCTGGCTTAGGTCGTTCCCCCGTGGGGAATCTTACCCATCTTTGGCTAACCGACCAAGCTTTTGGGGGTTCAGTTATGAATAAAGCAGCAGAAGCAGCATTCCTGCCAGGGAGACAAGCCCTTGTCTCCTTGCTGGCTTACGGTTCCAAGGGCGTTCCCTTAGCCTTAGCCTAGGCAGGGGTTTCAGCTTCTGACACCAGTCAGGGCGGTTCCCAACAGTTGTCTACCTTATAAAAGTCAAAAACTAATTCTCCATACTAGCCGTTAATGGCATTTTTTTTTTTTTTTAGAAAAAGCAAGACTTACATAATTTGATTTCGTTCTGGAATCCTTTTTTACTTAAACTTAGGCATACATTTGGTCAAGGCTAATAGAAGTGAACAGATCATTATAAAATCTCTTTGGAAGGAATAAAAGAATAATAAATGGTGGAGTTTTCACACTTTTTCCTCTGGCATGTTCAGATTGGTTCATAGTTAACTCTGTCTTCCACAAGTAGAGAAAAGCAGTTGTATATACGAGTGCTTCTCACAGTTTAATGTGAGCACAAATTTTCTGATGTTCTTGTGAAATTTCAGATTCTGATTCAGCAGCTTTGGGGCCTGCCCAAGATGCAGCATTTTTTAAGAAATACTTTATTTATTTATTCATTATTTAGAGAGGGAAGGGAGGGAGATAGAGAGAGGGAGAGAGAAACATCAATGTGCGGTTGCTGGGGGTTATGGCCTGCAACCCAGGCATATACCCTGGCTGGGAATCGAACCTGGGACACTTTGGTTCCCAGCCCTCGCTCAATCCACTGAGCCACGCCAGCCAGGGCTATGTAGCATTTTTAACGAACATCCATATGATGGAGATGCTGATTCTTAGTGAGTAGCAAGAGTGTGTGTGGCCAGAGTCTTCTCAGTATTGATGGGAAGCCTTCGCTTAACCTAGATAGCATTTAATAACCTTGGTAGTTGGTACCCAGTTCTTAACTCAGCAGATTTTTTAAATGTTATCTGGAAACCTTCACCATGATTGTGAGAGTGAAAAGCATAGGGTAAGTTGAATACATCAGGATTCGAACTTCTCGGTTCTGACTTTGGACAGATATCTTCACTCAGTGAATCTCAGTGTTCTTACCAGCAAAACGCAAGTGGTACTATTAAACCACAGAAGCCTCTAAAATGGACAACCACCACTATGCTATTTAAAATACCAGGTTTCTGCTACACATTCACTTGTTTGCCGATGGAAGATGGATAGGTAGGTAGACAGACAGACAGACATGAATACACATATTTTTTTTGAGCCAGAGCATCTTCAATGCCAGAGCATACATGTGGACTAGAGCAAAGGAAAGAGATGGTGGTCCTCAAAGATGTAAAATGGTATGGATTCAAGAGAGTACAGGCTTCAAAATAATTTCCTCAGTGCTCCCCTTTATGAAACAGCTTTATTGAGGTGAATTGATATCCAAAAAACTGCCCATAGTTCCTGTATACACATTGAGGGGTTTGGGCATCAGTGCCCTTTTCAATTTTGTATTTCATACATATGGATATGGGTTTTGGAAAAAAATCTACTTTAGATCCCTTTCCAAGTGACACACTGTGGTGCTTTGTAAAATGAGGGACTCAAGAAGGAATGCATTTGTTCCCGCCGAAAGTTTCAGCATGGGACAATTTCATGTTATAGCAATGGAAATTTACTTGGAACTGGCTGGCAGGTTAATTTGAGCTCAATTCAAAACCTGTGAGTCCCTTTTGGTAGCTATTATGTTTGGTTTGAAAGAATTTTGTAGGCTAATTATAGATACCATGCTGTGCCTGTGTGCGTGAGTGTGTGAGTATGTATGTTTGTGTGTGTATGTAAGACTCACATGCTGATCTAGGCTGTTACTGAATTTTGTAGAAAGATTTTTATTTAATTTTAGGGAAAGGAAGGTGGGAAGAAAGAAAAGGAGGGAAACATCAACGTGTGGTTCCCTCTCACACACCCCCTCCTGGGGACCTGGCCCGCAACCCAGGCATGTGCCCTGGCTGGGAATTGAACTGGCAACCTTTTGTTTGCAAGCCAGCAGTCAATCCAGTGAGCCACTCCGGCCAGGGCTGTTACTGAATTTTTACATAGAGAAATTAAATCACTTTAACTAACAAATAAAAGTTAAAAATATATCAAGATAAAGCAATGCACATTTAAGCTTTTGTATAGAATATGACATATCGCAGCCCTGGCTGGCCCAGCTCAGTGGATTGAGCGCGGGCTGCGAACCAAAGTGTTGCAGGTTCGATTCCCAGTCAGGGTACATGCCTGGGTTGCAGGCCATGACCCCCAGCAACTGCACATTGATGTTTCTCTCTCTCTCTATCTCCCTCCCTTCTCTCTCTAAAAATAAATAAATAAATAAAAAGAAAGAAACCGACCAAGTGAATAAAAACTTAATAAAAAAACAGAATATGGTTTAAAAAAGAATTTTTTAAAAAAAGAATTCTAATTTAAAAAAGAATATGACATATCGCAAATATTTAATAGAAATGGGAACACTGGCATGGTTTCCTTTTTGAAATACCTATGCCCACTACATATCCAAAGCCAAGTGCCCTCGATACCATGTCAGTGCAGTATTTAGTTTGTTCCTATATTGGGATGTTATTACTCAGTGATAAGAAAATCCTATTTCACAAAGGTGTGTGTAGCAAAAGAAAAACCATCTGCACATTTTTTTAAGATTTTATTTATTTATTTTTAGGGAGGGAAGGGAGGGAGATAGAGATAGAGAGATAGAGAGAAACATCAATGTGCGGTTGCTGGGGGTTATGGCCTGCAACCCAGAAATGTACCCTGGCTGGGAATTGAACCTGGGACACTTTGGTTCCCAGCCCGCGCTCCATCCACTGAGCTATGCCAGCCAGGGCTATCTGCACATTTTTATAGCATTTACAATTCTTCGTTTTGACAGCTCTGAAAATAATAAATCATTTCATATTGTACAACCGTTTCTCTCAAATTTTGGTAATGGGACCGATATCACCCATCCTCATTTTGAAGTACTCTGGCATTTTATTTACTTGATGCGTGAACAGCTTGAGAAACATTTAAACACTGCTTCTTGTACCAAACTACCTTCTCTCTCTCACAGATTGATGGGGAATAAGTTAATAAAAGGTGCACATTAAATGGAAAGGATTCATTGAATAATATCACAAATATATGTAACTGGAAGCGTGGTAATCATTCCTGTCCTAGTATTCGCTAGGACAGAAATATGGTCACTGGTCACTCAGCCATTGTTAGAAATCACAGGAAATCATCCTGTGAATCGTCCAGGAGTTCAATCAAGCTTCCAAATAAAGAAGCTTTGGCCAGCTCTTTGTGTGACAAGAGTTGTTATCCGTGTGGTAGGTGGCTGTGAAAAAGGGCCAATTTTTACGTCCCTGGAGTGCCCCCCCAGGGCATAGTCTGAAAGGGGGATAGAAAACCCAAATACTGGCACTTGCTTTGCTTAATAATATAAGTTAGCAGGACAAATGAGCAGCTTTTGCACAACTTTGGAAAATGTTTCTCTTCTTCAGTATGAATTAAACTGGAGCATCTTTCATAATGAATGAGTAGAGGGGAGATGAGTCAATCCTGGAGGATCAGCTCATATCCTAAGGGTACAGGCTCTTGCATCAGGCTGCCTAGGTTCAAATCTACCATTGACTAGCCTGGTGTCCCTCAGCAACCTTGAAATTTCTCCCTGCGTAGCCTCTCTGAGCCTCAGTTTTGTCGCTTGTAAAATGTCAATGAAAACAAGTCCCTACCTGATGGAATCATTGTGAGGCTTATATCGCCGTATTTCATTGAATCTAAGAAAGCGTTGATTGTAAGATAGACCATTATTTTTGGTACAGAAGAAAAATTAAGCCACACCCTAATCTCTCTACACCAATGACTTTAAGATACAACTTGTGTCTAGAAATATTAAAACATGAAAGATACCATCTTGGAATCAATGAAATATAGTAGATAATACTAATAAGGTGCTTAAATCAGTGCTTGGCTATAGTAAGTGCTTCAAGTTTGTTATTATGGGGTAGAAATTCCCTAAAGGAAAGTAAGAATTTCTACCTTGAAACTGGAGGCCTTCTAGAAGGGATAACCGCAGCCTTCAATGGGGAGGAGCAAACCTAGAAACTGGGGTGTCCACAAAGGACTCTTGTGTGGGGTTTAATTCTGTCCTGCTTTTCTGTAGCACAACTCAAAGGTAAAGCCACCTTTAGCATAAAGTTTTGTATCCCTCCCTCCCTCATTGCAATGCTATTTAGTTATCCCCACCTTCAACCCTATGGTAAAGTCCAGGATTCCTATAGAACTCTGCGTGAAGGGGCTGTGGGGACCACACGGTGAGCAGTAAGGCTTGCTCTGCATTCAGCTTGGAGCTGAGGCCCGGGCAGTGCAGCTGCAATGCACCAGTGTGGGCAGTTGCCCAAGGGCTCCGTGTCATGATGAGCTGGACAGCAAGCCATAGTCTGCAAGGAGGAGTCACTGAGAGTGGCCAGGAGGGAACCCAATCTAGAAAAGTGGCTACCGGTAGACTTGCAACTGAGGAGTAAATGTGAGAAAAAAAACTTTTACCCAGGATTTTAGCAAAAGGTAGCTCTTGCGCTGGCAAAGTTGGCTAATGCTTAGTTCATATGAATGATGAAATTATAAGACAATAAACATGATCTATGCTAGTGGGCAATGAATCACGTCAATGCTTTTATTCCCTTGCTTTTAAAAAGTGTTTTTTCATATTTTATAATTTCTGAAGATGGAACGTACAATAATAAACATAGTAATATTACTACTAGCTGACTACAATTCACTGTGTTCGAGGCGCTATTGTAAGCACATTACCTGTATTAATCCACTCGTAACTCTATGAGGTAGGTAGTTATTACCTCCCGTTTAGCACCTGAGGAAAGTGAGGCATGAAAAAGGTTACTTCTCCAAAGTTCACAAACATTCACAAACACCCACACACGTGCACACACATATCTTTTCAGTGGCAAAGGAGGGCATTGCATTCTCATAAAAGTTAACAAGACCATGAAATCTGCGTTTCTTCCCAAAGCTGTTTCTAAGCCAACGGTGCCTTTAAAACCTGATGTTAGCATAGAATTTCAGAAATCGCCATAGTGGCTCTTTTTGTGTCTACCATCCTATTCTAGTCTACCTGCCTGCTTACAGGACCTTGGAGGGCCAGGACAGGGCAATGGCAAGAAGTACTTGAGCTTGAGTCTCAGCTGTGGCACGAGCTGAATGAGCTTGTGCAAGTTTTCTTTTTGATGTTTTATACTGAGAGCATTGTGGAATTAAGGGAAGGTGTAAAAATAATACTACTACTTTCAGGTAACACGTAATGTTTACCTAGTTACTCTCGATGGTAATATCTTGGAGATTATAACATCACAACCAGAATGTGAACCTGTTTTATTCAGGTTTCCCAAGGTTTTGTTGTATGTGTGTGTGTGTGTGTGTGTGTGTAGTTTGACAAAATTTTAGCACATCTGGGAATGCACATCCACCCCTGGGGTCTAGTGGTAGATGCGTGACCAAGCACCCCTCCTGTTGTGTCCTTGTAACAAAACCCACTTCCCTCCTTCCACCATGTCCCCTCGGTAACCCGTGGAAACAATTGCTCTGTATTTCATGTCCAGAGTTTTGTCATTTCAAAAGATAGACAAGTGGAATAATCCAGGATTTAATAACTTCAAAATTGGCTTTTCACTCAGCGTCATTCTGTTGAGATTCACTGAAGTCGTCGCGTGCAGCACATGGTTCAGATTGCTAATACATACCGCTGACTTGCTTGTAGTTACAATGACCCACAGTCTAATTAACCGTTCCCCAATTGAGAGGCATTTTGGTTGTTTGCAGTTTGGAGCCACTACCAATAAAGCTGTTCTGAACCATCACATGCAGGCTTTTATGTGGACATAAGTTTTCATTTCTCTGGGATAAATGCCCAGGAATGCAATTTCTTGATCATATGGCCGTCGCATACTTTCTTTTGGCATCGTTTCTTGTTTGTTTGTTTGTCTATTTGTTTTTTTTTAACTGCTTGGCTATTCTCCAGAGTAGCTGCAACATTTCATTCTCACCAGCAGCACATGCATGATCTAATTTCTCCACATTCATGCCGGCATTGGGTATTTTCACCGTTTTTTTATTTTAGCCAATCTGATAAGTGTGTAGTTTGATCTCACTGTGGTTTTAATTTGCATTTCCCTCATGGCTAGCAATGATGAATATTTTTATCTGTCATCTGTAGATACAGTTCAGTAAAATGTATCTTTATGTCTTTTTCTAATTTCCTAATTGAGTTTTTCACATTTTACTTTTATTAGTTATTTATGTATTCTGCATACTAGTCCTTGTCCATGCAAGTGATAGGAATTCATATCCTCCCAGTCTTTGTCTTGTATTCCATGTTCTTAACAGGTTCCTTTGCACAACAAAACGTTTTAGAATTTAATGAAGTCCAGTTAATTCATTTTCTGTCTATGGATTGTACTTTCTGTGTCATGTATTAAAAGTCTTTGCTGAGTCATAAATATTACCTCTTATATGTATTTCCGAAAGATTTCTAGGTTTATGTTTTATATTTACCATTTGAGTTCATTTTACAAAAAGCGTAAGGCTTCCATCAATGTTTTTGACTGTGATAGGGGTCCACTTGCCTCAGTGCCATTTCTTGAAAAGACTATTATTCCTCTATTGAACTAGTGTTGCAACTCTCTCAAAACTCATTGGGCGTATTTGTGTGGGTGTATTCCGGTTCTGTGTTCCATTGCATTGATCTGTAACTCTGTCCCTCCATCATTTGCACACAGTCTTGATTACTCTAATTACACAGTAAGTCCTAAGATCGGGTGGTATGATTCCTCTCACTGTATTCTCCTTTGTTGAGATTATTTTAGCTATTATAGGGCTATGCATTTTGTATAAATTTTTGGATAAGCTTATGTGTACAAAAAAATGAACTTGCCGTTATTTTGGTAGGAATTGCATTAAACCTATAGATTAGTTTGGTGAGGGTAGATATCTTTTCAATGGTGAATCTTCCAATCCATTAACACAGTGCTTGTCTTATAAGATCTTAAATTTCTTTCATCATACTATGCCTTTTTAAAAAAATATTTTATTTATTTATTTTAGACAGAATGGAAGGGAGGGAGGAAGAGAAGGAGAGAAACATGAATGTGTGGTTGCCTCTCATGCGCCCCCTACTGGGGACCTGACCTGGTCCACAACCCAGGCATGTGCCCTGACTGGGAACTGAACCAGCGACTCTTTGGTTCACAGGCCAGTGCTCAATCCACTGACCCACACCAGCCAGGGCATCATGCTATGCTTTTTTAACCGTGCTTTGCGTCATAATTAGAGGGGGTTTTCATATTTCTAATACACCTGTAATGGTGTTGTTGTCTATTATGCATGTGATTACAAAAAGAAAGGGGATGTAGGAGAGGTCCACAATAACAATTTTAAAAAATTTTAGCACTTTTTAAAACTTTAAATGACTGTAGTTGAATATGTGTGTGATATTGCAATAATTTGAAACACTAAGGTTATAATCGTTTGTAGGGGAATCGGTAGAGATCTATAATTTTTCATGAATATAAAACATCTTTTTCATGGCATTAGAGTCATATATCAGTGTGTTTTCTTAATTACTCTTCTTTAGCCTTACAGTTTCATGATACATGTTTTCAAATGAAGACTGGTCCTTGCATATATTCCAATACAAACTAATAATCCTTGTATCAAAAAAACAGACAACAAATTAATTATAAAGAACCAAAGGTGCTAAATTTAAAAGTGAATAAGGAATGAATTCTTAAGTAATTACAAACCCTAAAGCCATTATTTTACATAAATTAGAAAGGGCATGAGTTATTTTCCCCACTTATTCAATTATTCAGCTTGCCTTAAAACATTCAGATTAATACAGCTTCACAGGTAATCAACTGCGGATGGTGTGGGGAACAGGAATGATAGCTAAGATAAGTTATATAAAGTTTCCAACTCCATTGAGATGAGAAAAAAATATTTGTGGCCATTTCTGCCTCTCTTCCCCACAGTGATACATATCTGTTGAACTGGTTCACCTTCTGGAAAGGCATATATTTCTTAAGTAGTATTTCTAAATCATCTGTTTAGTTAAGTACAATGGGAAAATGTGCTAGCTTAGGGTCACAGAGGCCAGAAAGAAATAAGACAGTTTGTAATCAAACAACCTGAAACTTCATTGATATTTGCAGTACTGTAATGAAGTCTTTCAGTAATCATGTTCTTACACAGTGGTGTGGGTATATCTGTATATGTAAAGGGCTTATTCATACATAAGTGCATGCTCAATTTTTGGAGCTTTATCAGTGAGTTGAGTACATTTTCCCCAACTGAACCGTTATATGATTCCTGGTGCAGATGCTAAGGGAGTCCAAATTCCTTCAACTTTTATTTCTTGAGTGAAAGCTCCATATGAAAATAGATAAGCAGGGGCCAAATTTGAACTTCAAATTCTAATAAGACTTCTATACTCAACCCACCTGATAAGACCATGAAAAATGTAGTGATTGTTTATATACACAGAAACATATTTTTAAAAAGCAACTATAAATCCTATCCATTTTCATCTATACTTTATTGCTTGAAAGGGCAAAGCTGTTGATTTTTAATTAAATTTATTGGGGTGGCATTGGTTATGTAGGTTATATAGATTATACAGGTTTTAGGTGCACAGTTCTGGTACATCATCTGTATATTGTATTGTGTGCCCACCACCCAAAGTCAAATCTCCTCCCATCACCATTTATCCCCCTTTACCCTTGATTACCCCCTTCCCTCTGTAACCACCATGCTGTTGCCTGTGTCTGTGGAATCTTGAGAATATCAGGCTAAGCAAAATAAGTCAGACAGAAGAAGTAAAGAACCATATATTTCACTCATATGTGGGATATAAACTGAAAGCAACAAATGAACAAGGAAAATAAACAAACTTGTAGAAGCTATTGATTTTTGGGATCTCCCTGCATCAGCCATGACCCTGGCAGGAAATAGAACCTGACACGCACCATTCAATAAAACACAATAAAGGGACTCCTTTCAGAGGTGTGGGTGGGTTTAAAGGAAGCAGAAAGGGCTACTCAGGCAGTAGGAAGTTGTCACACATGCCCTTCCCAAATCTGAAGCGTCAGGTGAAGGGAATAACATTTTCTAAGTTCAGTGAGAGATGGAGCAATGCAGGAGGGGATGCCTAACGGGAGAATTTGGGTTATAAGCTGCCACTGTGAGCACTAAGGCCCAAAGAGGATCGAGAGGGATGGAGAAATAGTGCCCCAGACCCTCTTCTCTCTCCCTGCCTTTGGTCTGATGTTTGTGCCTCCCACTGACCAAAATCAACTGAGACAGGTCTGCAAGGCAGCTAAGAAGATATCATTTACAGGGCTCAGCCTCTCAGACAGAGCAGAACAAAGTAGGTCACAAACAGGTTGGGCCATGCAGCAAGAAGAATGGAGAGAATTATTTAAAGTGTTGATAGAAAAAAAAAAACACCCACCAACCTAGAATTTTGTATCAGTGCAATCATCGTTCAAAAGTGAAGGACAAATACTTTATCAGACAAGCAAGTACTTGCCAGTGGATCTGCCTCACAAGAGACATTAAAATAAGTTCTTCAGAGAGAAAGGAAATGATGTCGGTCGGAAAGTTGAATATCCATAAAGAAGAGCAGTAGAGAAGGAATAAGTGGAAAGTAAAACCAAATCATTTACTTTCTTTACTTTGAATGATCTAATAGATAATGTAATGAATAAAACAATAATAGCAATATATGAGGTGGTTCGTGTTTATGGATAGCATGAATGAATGGCAGCAGTAAGGTTTGAGAAGGAGGAATGGAGAATAATCTGTTTGGAGGAACCTGCACTACCTGTGAGGGAAATGCAGACAGAAAATGCCACCACAGTTCCCTATTTCAGTCAACGTCAGAACCATCCCTAACTGGTTCAAGTTCAACCTCACTTGTTGTTGTTGTTGTTTTAATTTTATTTATTTATTTTAGAGAGGAGAGGAGAGGGAGAAAGAGAAGGAGAAACATCAATGTGTGGTTAACTCTCACACACCCCCTATTAGGGGACCTGGCCTGCAACTCAGGCATGTGCTCTGAGTGGGAATCAAACCGGTGACCCTTTGGTTCACGGGCCAGCACTCAATCTACTGAGCCACACCAGCCAGGGCCTTACTTGTTGGTTTTAACCATAAATTGTTTCATTTTAAATATTCTCTTCCCAATAACTGAAAGGAAATTGAAAAATGGGGGCTATTAGGTGAAAGCAGGAGCATAAACTAATGTAGCTTTTCTAATGGATTTAACTGCTCCTAGCCTTGTCTTATTCCACAGGTTTAATATTTTTTCTATAAACCTCCCTTTCAATCATGGTGATTGCTAGAGGGAAAAAGGGCTGGGGGAGGTAGAAGAAGGTAAAAGGGGAATAAACGGTGACAGAAGGAGACTTGACTTGAGGTGGCGAACACACAGTACAGTATACAGATGGTGTATTGTAGAATTGTATGTCTGAAACCTATATAATTTTACTAACCAATGTCACTACCGATACATTCAATAAAAAAAGGGAAAAAAAGAACCAATTGTATTATCCAGTTTCTTTATTTTTAAATTGAGGATTTCAATGGGTAGCCCATACCGAAATCCATTTTTCTTTCTTTTTTGTAAAGATTGTATTTATTTATTTATTTCTAGAGAGAGGGGAAGGAAGGGAGAAAGAGAGGAAGAGAAACACAAATGTATGGTTGCCTCTCATGCACCCCCTACTGGGGACCTGGCCTTCAACCCAGCCATGTGCCCTGCCTGGGAATCGAACTGAGGGCCCTTTGGTTCTCAGTCTGGCGCTCAATCCACTGAGCCACACCAGCCAGGACTCTTTCTTCTTTCTTTTAAAAATAAGGATTTTTTTTTAAATAAAAAGGATTTATATGTATCTTTAAGTTTATTCTCTTGTCCAATTTCTAAATGTATTACATCAGAATTTTGAAATCCTGAAAAGTACTTCATTTGCTAACATTAAGAAAAACAGGTAGCTTTGAAGATAATGAACAATGAAAAAGTCACATGCACACATACGCACTCGTCCCTGGATACATGTTAAACCCGGGTTCAGTGACTCAACAGAGTTCTCAATACTCCACATAAAGCTAAAACATAAAACTACCCCTAAAACTTCACGATGAAATTGTCAATCTTTTTTTTTTTAAATGGGTAAGGAACCCTTCATGCTTGAGTATTTTGAGACAGCAACTGAATCCAACATATTACAGGAATACTTAAGCAATAATGTTTAACATCATATGGGTTATAGGCAATTTTCAAGTAATCAGACTTCAGAATTTTTAAACGCTTAAAATACATTCTGTGGTTTTCATAACAGGCTTCCACTTTCAGGCTTCAGTGAATAAGTATATTGCTTCTGGGACTCAGGAAAATTTTTGAACCATATTATAAATGGTCATTATTTGTGAGGGTTTTCTCATTTCCGTTTAAGCCTTCTGTAGTAAGACCTTCAAAATAGAATGGCCCTCAATTAATGAATCCATGTCTCCCTCTCCCTCTCCCCCCACCTCTCTCTCCAAAACACACTAGAGAAAAGAGCACACCAAGCTTCATTGGCTACGCAAGTCATCTGTAACCTACTCTCCTCTCCAGAAGTATCAGGGCCCCTCCATCTAGTAGAACTCTGCAAAGACGCCAGTAAAGCTTTTCTTGTAGCCACGTGTTTGAAAAAGATGCAAAACTAAGAAAGTCACCAAACGTATGCCCCACGTGCCCGGATGAAGAGCGTTTTCACCCCTTGTTTCTCAGGATGACCTACTCAACCTTCGCAGAACCTTTACCAGGAAGCAAACGTAGCCTTGTTCCGGACAGAAAGCGGTGATATTAAGAGCAGAGAAAGTATTGTATGTAACATGTGGGGAATTTTTTTAACAGTATTTAAGAAGGAAATTAGAAAAAGATTTTGATTTGAGCTTACAACTTTGCTGAAGCTGCAATTTAAATGTCATCCATATAGATTTATATTATTTCATTACACTTTCTTGCACAGCAATAACCTGGTGTAAGCTTTCAAAAATATATTTGTGAAATGCTTTTGAATATTAAGTAATAACAAAGTGTCATTTAGAGCATGTTTTTTCCCTAAAGTTCTGAATATTCAGATTGAAAGATACTTAGAGTTCTTATTTGCAGATTTCATGTCTTCTTAAACTAGAGAATTGTAACTTTTAACTGTGATTATATAACCTAGTCGCAGTAGTCTTTAAAACAAACAGGAGCAAATGCAAAGACAGTTAGAAACATGCCATTGTTTCTGCCTATCTGCATTGGGCTTTACAGATTTACTGTTACCTTTCTTCGTGTACATATTTGTCAGGGTGCTCTATCAGGGGCCTGAACATTTTGGCCCATGGACCAAACCCAGGCCTCCATCTTTTTTGAATTAAACTCTTCATACTTTAGATAATTGTAGATTTTTAAAACGATTTTATTTATTTACTTTTTAGAGAGGGAAGGGACGGGGAAAGAGAGAGAGAAACATCAATGTGCGGTTGCTGGGGGCCGTGGCCTGCAACCCAGGCATGTGCCCTGACTGGGAACCTGCGACACTTTGGTTCGCAGCCCACGCTCAGTCCACTGAGCTACTCCAGCCAGGGCTGATAATTGTAGATTTTTATGCAGTCATAAAAAATCCTACAGGGAGATCCTGTGTTATCATTTTACCCAGTCCCTCCCAGTGGTAACCCGTTGTAAAACTGCAGTACAGTGTCACAACCAGGGTATTGGCATTAGTATAATCAAAGTAGAGAATATTTCCCTCGCCACAAGGAACTTCTGTGTTGCGCTCCTTTCCGCCAGATCCTCTTCTTTCCCGCCTCCACCTACTCCTTAACCCCTGGCAACCACTAGTCTGAATGTCGTTTACATAATTTTGTTATTTCAAGAATGTTCTATAAATGGATTTGTATACTATGTATCCTTCTAGGATTGATTGGTTTTGTTCGCTCAGCAAAATTACAGAACAGTCCCAATTGTTGTGTGGGTACATAGTGTGTGCCTTTATTTCTGAGTAGTATTCCATGGTATGGATGTACCACAGTTTGTTTAGCCTTTTATCTGTTGAAGGCTGTCTGAGTTGTTTTCCGTCTCTGTGTATTACAAATACATCTGCTGGGAACACTCATGTGCAAGTTTGTGTCTGACCAAGAATTTTCATTTTCTGGGATCAATTCCCTGGAGTGAAATTTCTAGATTGTATGACATTTGCATGCTTAGTTTTCGCAAAGCTGCCAAAATGTTTTCCAGACTCATGGTACCATTTCACATTCCCACTAACAGTAACTCAGCTTCTGTACATTCTTGCCAGCATTTGATGTCACAGTTTTTTAACTTAGCCATTCTGATATGTACATAGTTTTATATCTCGTTTTGATGTTAATTTGCATTTCCCTAACAGGTAAGGACATTGAACATTTTTCATGAACTTATTTTCCATCTATTTATGGTCTGGTGATGTGTCTCTCCATGCCTCTTCCCATTTTCTAATGGATTTGGAGGGGTTTTGTTATTTTATTTATTTTTTTTTACTTTTGAGTTTGAGATGTTTTAACTTTATTTTACAATTACAATTTACATTCAATATTATTCTGTATTAGTTTTAGGTGTACAGCATAGTGGTTAGACAATCACATACTTTAAAAAATGCCCCCACCCTGATATTTCCAGTACCTACCTGGCCCCATACATAGTTATTACAGTATTATTGACTGTATATCCTAGGCTGCAATTCACATCCCTGTGGCTATTCTGTAACTCCCAATTTGTATTTCTTAATCCCTTCACTTTTTTCCACCATCCCCCCAAAACCCTCCCCTCTGTCAACCATCAGTCTTTTCTCTCTATCTATGAATCTGTTTCTGTTTGATTTGTTCGTTCATTTTGCTCATTAGATTCCACGTATGGGTGAGATCATATTGCACTTGTCCTTCTCTGACTGGCTTCTTTCACGTAGCATAGTAGCCTCTAGGTCCATGCCTGCTGTTGCAAATGCTAAGAGTTCCTTCTTTTATATGACCACGTAATATTCCATTGTGTGTATATGTACCACAAATTTTATCCAGTTGTCTATTATGACTTTTTTATATTCTAAATACTAGTCCTTGGTTGGCTGTGTGGTTTTCAAATACTTTCCCTTAGCTTGTCTTTTCATCCCAATAGGAACAGAGTTTAAAGTGTAACAATTCTTCCTTTTATGGACCATGCTTTTAGTATAAAATCTAAGAACTCTGCCTAGCCCTAGACCCTGAACATTTTCTCTTATATAATTTTTGTATATGCTTATATCTACAAATGTATTTATATATTTTCTATAGGGTGTGACTTGAGTGAAGTGTTCTAGTGCCATTTGTTGAAAAAGCTATCTTTGTTCCACAGTAATGTTTGTGGCTCTTTGTCTAAATAAATTGGCCATATTTATATGGTTCTCTATTCTGTTCCATTGATCTGTCTTATACCATCTTTATTATTATAGCTCTATAATAAGTCTTAAAATCTGATAGACCTGTTCTTCCTACTTTATTCTTCCTTTTCCACATGACTTTAGCTATTCTAATTCCATTGCTTTCCATGTAAATTTTAGAGTGATCTTGTCTATAACACAAACATTTTTCTAGGGTTTTATATATCAACTTGAGTAAAATCAACATGATTATGTTGATTCCCCCATCCATAAAAACAGTATGTTTCTCCAATTGTTTAGATGGACTTTGATTTATTTCTATAGCATTTTGTTTTTTTCACCATGTTTTGTTAGATTAATACCTACTTCATGTTTCTGTGAGATGGTAGTTCTATATTTTTAATTTTAGCATCTGTATGTTCATTGCTAGTATATAGAAATACAATCAGTTTTTGTACCTTTATTTTGTATCCTGCTACCTTGATAATTTCACTTATTAGTTCCAGGAGCTTTGGTGAATTGCTTAGGATTTTCATTTATACCCCATCTACATATAAGCAATAGTTTTGTCTTCCTTTCCCATCTGTATGGACTTATTTCCTTGTCTTGCCTTATTGCACTGGCTAGTACTTCTGCCACTGCGTTAAATAGGAGTGGTGAAGGTATACACTCTTGCCTTGTTCACAGCATTAGGAGAAAAGCACTTAGTCTTTCACTATTAAGCATGGGCTTAGCTCTAGGGTTCATGTAGGTACTATTTATGAAGTTGAGGAAGTTCTCTTATATTCCTTTTTTCCAGAGAGTTTATTTTGGAAATAGCATTGAAGTTAATTAAATGATTGTAGCACATCCACTGATAAGATCATGTGATTTTTGCCATGTTAATATGGTGTGTTGCAATAATGATTTTCAAATATTAAGCCAGCTTTACATCCCTGGAAGAAACCTGACATGCTTTAAAAAAAAAACATATTGCTAAATTTTACATATTAATATTTTGTTAAGAAATTTTCTTTTAATATTCACAAGGGAACTATCCCTTGTGGGTTTTTATTTGTTTATTTGTTTTTGGTACTTTCTTTTTCTGCTTGGTATCAGGCTATGCCTAGACTCATTAAATGTATTCAGAATTGTGCCTTTCACTTCCGTTTTCTTGAAGAGATATGTAAAATTGTTGTTAATCCATAGTTAAAAGTTTGGTAAAACTTTCCAGTGAAACCATCTGGGCATGGAGATTTATTTTTCAGAAGTTTTTAAATTATAAGTTCTATTTCCTTATTAACTAGAGGGCTATTCAAGTTATCTTTTATGTTGGGTAATTTGTGGTACTTTGTGCTTTAAAAAGAATTGGTTCATTCAACTACTGAATTGTCAAATATTTGTGTGAATATTTGTCCATCGAGTTCCCTTATTATCTTTTTTTATGTCTTGCCAAGTCTATAGTGATAACCATTATTTCATTCTTAACATTGAAAGTTTGTGTCCTCAATTTTTTTCTTTGGCACTAATGTTAGTACTTTGTCCACTTTGGTTTTTTTAAAAGAGTGAGCTCTTTGTTTCATTAATTTTCTGTATTGCTTTTGTTTTCAATTTTATTGATTTCTATTCTATGTGATTTTCTTCTTTCTGCCTATTTTAAGTTTATTTTGCTCCTCATTTGCTTGATTCTTGAGGCGAGAGCATGGATTATTGATTTGAGACTTTCCCTCTTTACTGATATACGCACTTCAGAGCAGCTTTTTGAATACACTGCTTTACTTAACTTAGATGACAGTCTTTTATGGTAGGCGGTGCATGTAGTGTTACCTTTAAAATTTGGTCCCTCTGTCAAATACCTGTCTCTCAGGCAAGTGTCCTCAAGCTTATTCAAGTTTATTAATTAAGAAATAGATTAAAATGTAAGATTTTCTTTTTTAAAGATTTTAAAATGATTTTATTTATTTATTTTTAGAGAGGAAAGGGAGGGAGAAAGAGAGAGAGAGAGAGAAACATCAATGTGCAGTTGCTGGGGGCCATGGCCTGCAACCCAGGCATGTGCCCTGACTGGGAATCGAACCTGCAATGCCTTGGTTCGCAGCCCGTGCTCAATCCACTGAGCTATGCCAGCCAGGGCGAGATTTTCTTTTAATGCATTTCAACCATCATCTCCTTGAGACAGAGATCAACTGATATAACCTTATATCCTTGATGTTGAAAATCTGACCTTAATAAATGTTCAATAAACAAATGCTAAATAAACACATGATAAATACATTTCATGGTTGGTGCCATTGTTGTCAAAGAGAATTTCATACTGAGGTCATTGCACAGTGCCAAGATTCAGAAATTCTTGCAACATATACTTGCATACAGAGTCGGTACACTAGCCCCAAAGGATTCAGACTTTATTTTGATTTATATAATTATATGTGGTGCAGATTTCTTCCTTCCTTCCTTCCTCGTGCCTGTTTTATAAATTCATTAGCATAGTATTGATTAATAACATTATATAATTTTCAGGATTACACTAGTATTGCTTGACATCTCTGTACTCTATTGCATGCTCAACACCTGAAGCCTATTTTCTTATGTTACTGTTGTGTTTCAAACGAATGCTGTTGAGCCCCTTTTTGGACCTGATGCACTTTGACAATCCATGACATCAAATCGTAACCAGTCTTTAACATCAAGAAGTTTACAGCTGAGTAGTGAAGGGGCATTCATATTAATCCCAACTATACGTGGAGCTGAAGAGAAGCTGAAAAAAACTCCACAGAGAAGGAAACATTTTTTAAAAGCCCACAGTGATAAGGAAACATACAACACACAGGCAAAGGAGACAATATAAGAAAATTAGAAGCAGAAGTGATAGCATACACATAAAAAAGTGACAGGCCTAGCCCTGGCTGGCATAGCTCAGTGGATTGAGTGCAGGCTGCAAACCAAAGTGTTGCAGGTTTGATTCCCAGTCAGGGCACATGCCTGGGTTGCAGGCCATGACCCCCAGCAACCGCACATTGATGTTTCTCTTTCTCTCTCTCTCTCTCTCTCTCTTTCTCCCTCCCTTTCCTCTCTAAAAATAAATAAATATTTTTTTAAAAGTGACATGCAGTGGGGATAGGAGGGAAGGGGATGGATGGGCAAAGGGAAGACATGTCTGATGTACTAATGGAATTCACATCCCAGCCAGTAAGACAAACATTAAAAATATATCCACTTTATTTATTATACCTACTACAAAGGAGCAAAGCAGCATGCAAGGAGAACATACATGCTGAACTTTTGAAATCATTTGAGATGTAAGCTAAGAAAGTATGTGGGATCACTTCAGGGGCATTCAGATAGATATAATGTAGGGTTCCAAAGTGAAGGCCAGGGCTAGATTACAAAGGGTCTCCTCATCCCTGATCATATGTTCCACTAGGATATCACACTAGTACCGGGTATCCTCCCAAGGCTGATCTTGCAGGGCTGAGCCCAAGTGCTAATCATTCTTCACCTGTATGAATGGCTCCATGCCCCACTACCACACCCACTGTATGACATTCTCTGCCACTGTCTTTGCCCTGGGAAGCTTAGCTCTTCATCTCTATCACTACAGCCTCGTGTACTCTATCGGCCAATTGTGGGACACCAGGAGGAGATGAGAGGGGTTAGGGAATTTACTTCCCACGTTATGTGTGTCTCACTAATGTCCTGACAATGACTCTGTATGTCAATTACTGTCCCAACCTTATTCCCTCACCTTGACTCATCAGGCCTGAGAGTGGAAGTGACTTCCCACTTTTGCTATTACCTGGATGACTCATCATCCTTTATTTGTTCAATACTTTTGAGTCTTATTTCCCGCCAGGACCTTAACTAATACAAGTATAAAAGATGCAACTATTAAATCTTAATACTATTCTCCATTCACTGACACCAATGCATTTAATTTCTTTGTACTCATCATACCTTTCTTCCATTCACAAATCTTTAAACACCTTCATTAATTGCTACACATTTACTTCCTAAATGGCAGAGGATCAACGGAGTTTTGAGTTTTCCTTCTATTTAGTAAGTAAATGTCCTCTGTCTTGACCTTATCAAAAGTATTGCTATGTAGTGCCAAATTCTGAAATCAAGTCATTTTGTACGTGCCACAGACTTCATTGTCTATGGAAATCTGAGTTCAGAAGCTCTCAGCTTCACACACTGCAGCCCTTTTTCACCCAGGGGAAAAACATTTTTGGATGTTTAAGAGTGAACCCACAAGGCACCGGATATCGATTTACAATTTTTAATGGGAATTAAAATAATGTCAAAATGGTAGAAATGGTGTGTGCAATACATATACACACACACACAGGTATAATCTCAGGTATCAACAGAGGCCAATGGGGTAGCTGGACTTCCATCCCCCCTGGCAGTAACAAGGGGGCACTTCCTTCCACATCCTCCACCAAAGCAGCATCAAGGGGAGGTTAGCTAAAACAGAACATTTAAACAAGGTCCACAGCTTGATAAAATCACACCCTAAATTTCCAGGTTTCCATTTAAAAAATCTCTCCTCAAACCTAGAAAAAGGAAAACCTCAACTTGAGTGGAAAAAAAAAAATCTACAGTCATCATAAAAATGGTTCAGTAAGTGATTGCAAAATTGCTTGCAACCCATGAAAAATAAAGTCTCGGCGATAAATAGAAGATGTAGAACAAAATGAAATTTTAGAACTGAAAATATAGCAATCAGTATAAAATTCAGTGGATTGTCTCAACAGCGGATGGGAGGGGGGCAGAGGTCAAAATCTGTTAACAGGAAGATAGAACAATAGAAGTTGCCCAGTGGAATAAGGAGGAAAATAGACTGCTGAAAAATGAATGCTCAGAAGTGACCCGTGGGGTTATAATAAAAGATCTATGATGATTGTCGACAGAGTCCGAGAAGAGGAAAAAGAAAGTGTTGCTGAACAAGTGTCAAAGAAATAATGGCTGAAAAACAACCAAATTTGGCAAAAGGCAAAAACTTAAGGATTCAAGAAGCTGAGTGAACAGGAAGCTCATACCCCAAAAGATCTATCCCCACACGCATCAGAGTCAAACTTCTGAACACTAGTAATGAAGAAAGAGATCATGAAAGCGGTGAAAGAGAAATGGTTCTTTATCTATAGACACACAAACAACAAATGTCACCATTTCTTGTGAGAAATGACTGAATCCAGAGGGAAGTGGCATGGCATTTTTCATGCGATTAAAAAAAAAGAACTGTCTCTTCATTCTGAAAAAAAAAAAAAGAACAAAAACTAAGCAAGCAAGTAGAACAGGAACAGAATCACAGAAATGGAGATCAC
Source organism: Phyllostomus discolor (assembly GCF_004126475.2). Lineage (NCBI taxonomy): Eukaryota > Metazoa > Chordata > Mammalia > Chiroptera > Phyllostomidae > Phyllostomus > Phyllostomus discolor. The sequence continues at coordinate 18,447,904 of NC_050198.1, read as the reverse complement.
ATGGAGGGTTATCAGTGCGGGAGGGGAGGGGGGATAATGGGAGAAAAGGTACAAGGAATAAGAAGCATAAATGGTAGGTAGAAAATAGACAGGGGGAGGTTAAGAATAGTATGGGAAATGGAGAAGCCAAAGAACTTATATGCATGGCCCATGGACATGAACTAAGCAGGTGGGAATGCTGGTGGGTTGTGGGGTACAAAGAGGAGGGGGATGAAGGGGAGAAAAAATTGGGAGAACTGTAGCAGTATAATCAATAAAATATTCTTAAAAAAAAAAACCATCAATGTCCAGAAAATAGAAGAGGCAACACTAAGAAAATTTGATACATCATATTAGCTAGCTAAAAAAAGAATAATCACATGATCTTATAAATGGATGCAGAAAAAATTATTTGACACAGTTCAACACCCATTCATGACTTAAAAAAATAATAAAACAACTCTAAAAAACTAAGAGTAGGGAGAGACTTCTTCAAGTTGACAAAGAAAATCCCCAAATACCCTATAGCCACAATCATTGTAGTGGTGAAAGACTTCAATGCTTTCTTTCCAGCAGCAGGATCAAGGTCTAGCTAGCTCTTTGTTTTCATGCCTGCTCTTCTTGATGGTACTGGAAGTTAGAGCCAGTGTAGAACCGCAAGTAAGTAAAAGCATGTAACTCAGGATGGAGAACCTAAAACTGTCCCTATGTGCAGCTGTTGGAATGGGCTATACAAAACACCGCAGGGATTGCACAAAATCTCATGTAGAAATGATGAGGCCAGCAAGGTCTCAGGGTACACAATCCACATACAAAAATTAATTGTATGTCTATGTAGAAGAAGCGAATGCTGGAAATCAAAATTCAAAATGTAATATCTACAGTCACTCCAAAAGAGAGAGAGAGAGAGAGAGAGAGAAATACTATGAAGCTAACAAAACATATGTACGATCTATATGCTACAAAATAAAAAAAAAACAGATGAAACACAACAAAGACTTATGATGAAGTGGAGATAACATTGCGTTCATGAACCGGGAAGTAGAACACAGTCAATATGTCAATTTTGTCCCAAATTAACTTATGGTTTTCATGCAATTCCTGTCAAAGTAACAACAAACTATTTTGTATATGTGGACAAGAACCAAATCGCCCAACTCTCATCTGCCTTATTTTTTTTTCTGGCCTCAGTGCCAATAAACTATCCATAGTTAGTATATTTTTTTCATTGGATTTATCTAAAAAGAGATTTTTTTAAAACCACCTATGAAATATATCCCTTTATAGAATATATAATATTTCAATCAACCTTGTTGGGGACAGAAGTAGACATGGCCCAGAAATTATTGTTCTCAAGTCAACAAAGTTGGGAACTTTGTGTGAATATCTTAGCTATGGAGGCTGTTTGTTTCCAGCTTATTTATGCTATGAATCTCTAGTGATCATGGTGCTTAAAGTTATTATGTTAAATAATTGAGTAAGTGCAGAAAATGAGTCAGACCTCTCCCAGTTTACATAAAATATTGTAGTTAGGGTTTTCAATTTCTTAAGAGTTTATTCTTTGTTCACTTTTTTCTCTCTTTTTTTAGATTTTATTTATTTATTTTTTACAGAGGGAAGGGAGGGAGAAAGAGAGAGAGAGAGAAACATCAATGTGCGGTTGCTGGGGGCCATGGCCTGTAACTCAGGCATGTGCCCTGACTGGGAATCGAACCTGCGATGCTTTGGTTCGCAGCCCACACTCAATCCACTGAGCTATGCCAGCCAGGGCTTCTTAGTTCACTTTTAAGTTTATCATAATCAGTTCTTTCTAAATACTACCCCACCCACTTTAAGTTATTGGGATTACTGGCTAATATTTGAATATAATCAAGGGGCAGACTTCATAGTACAACATGCATCTTAAAAATTTAGGCTACAGGAAGTCATTTAAAAACATGTTCATGTAAGACTTCTATGTAATAAAATATGCTGTGCATTCTTGAAAAAGTAAGTTTCTGTCTTAATTCATGTGTAAACAGTTGTAGCAATATCATTTAAAGTTCTTTTAACAGCACACATGTATGGCAAGTGTTTGGTTATGGCGATTTATTCCTTTTAATGTGCTTCATTTTCAAACTGTCATTTGAGGATCTCTGTGGTTTTCCCTTCCTTTGTACACTCACATCCATAGCAGACAGTATAGTCATATTAGAAATATGAAACAAACTAATCACATAACAAAACACTATTAGAAAGCACCACTTAGTGAAGTAACTTATATATGACCTAAATATTGGTAATATATACTATGTTGATGGATTAGAAGACTCAACATGGTAAAGATTTCCATTTTCCCCAAAATGATCTATTTAATGCAACTCCTATCAATATAACAAAGATATTTTGTAGTCTGATCTGCAGACCAATTTGTAGGTAAGTGTGTTTTAAAATTAATAAGGTAGAACCTAGAATTTCTCAAACGGTTTTGAATGAAATAATGAAGTGGCAGAATAACTCTACCTCATGCCGAGGTAAATGATATAGCTCCAGGAACTAAGGCCATGTGGAACCGACAGAGGAATAGAAACATAAATTGATAGGACAGAGTCACAGTCTTGGATATAAATCCACCCGGATATGCCCAACTGAAATTCAACAAAGATACAAAAGTTATTCAGTAGAAGAAAGATAGTCTTTTCAACAAACGGTGTTGGAGCAATTGTGAATCTATAATCAATTAAAAAAAACTTTCTCTTAAGCACCATACCTTATCTAAATGAACTTAAAATTTATTACAGATTTAAATGTAAATATAAAAAGATTTTTTAAGTATTTTTAAATAGGAGAAATACTTATTAATGAAGGCTCAGTGAAGCATTCTTAGACCTAACACCAAAAGCACCAACCATCTGGGGAAAAAAATCAATAAATTGGACTTTATATAAATTAAGAACTTTTTGCCTTGGAATTGCCCTATTAAGAGGATGGAAAGACAGGTACAGAGCAAGAGAAAATATTTGCAAAGCACATGGCTAACACAGGACTCATATCTAGAATATATAAAGAACACTCCAAACACAGCAGTTTTTTTAAATGTTTCCAATTGGAAAATAAACTAAAGATATGAACTGATATGATCAGTGAAGAGTTTATTCAGATGGCCAATGAGCATGAAAAAAGATGCGCAATGTCATTACCCATTAGGCAATTCAAATTCAGACCACCATGATATATCTCTGCATGCTTAAAGCGAAAATGAAAAAGAAAATATAAAATTAACAACATTAAATGCCAAGGAGGAGGCAGGAAAACTGGTTCACTCACATTGCCGATATGTAAAATGGTACAGATATGTAAAATGGTACAGACCTCTGGAGAATGTCCTGGCAGTCTCCTTAAAAACCTAAACATACATTCACCATATAATCCAGCCACTTTACTTCTGGGCATTAGTTCCAAATAAGTGTGTGTTGGGGGGAGTACCGTATTTTGCCATGTATATTGCGCACCCATGTTTTTGGCCCAAACTTTCAGGAAAAAAAAATCTTTCATTTTAATTTTTTAGTTCAAGTTATTTAGTTATTTATATTTAGAAACAAAACCAATTACCATATGCCTGGGTGTTGTTTTGCATGTGGATATCATTATTGCTTTCTAGAGTTACACTTCTAGTGCATAAGCATAAATAGAAGAATTAAAAACTTTTCTATAGATATGGAATTAGTACTACCCATGTATAATGTGCATCTTTAGTTTTCCCTCAAACTCGGGCAAAAACGTGCACATCATACATGGCAAAATACAGTACATGATTGTTTTGCTGCTTTCATTTTAGTAACCCCAAACTGGAAATAACCAAAATTTCCTACAAGAAATGAATTATTAATCTATGGAATATCCATAACATGGAACGCTACTTAAGCAAGAAAAGTAAACGTGCTGTTGATACACATAACGAGTGTACACGAATGGATCTCTGGGACGTTATTCTAAGTGACGAAAACTAATCTCCAATGGCCACATGATGAATGATTTCATTGATCTCACATTCTTGAAATGGTGAAATTATCGGGATGAAGGACAAGTTAGCGTGTGCCGGGCCGATAGAAGAGGTTGCTTGGTGCGACCGTGAATGGTAGTACAAGGAAGAGCTGTTTGGTGATGGAATAGTTCTGCATTTTGACTGAGGGTGTTGGTTACACAGATCTACCATATGATAAAATGACAGAAATACATACGCATATAGCAATGGCAATTTCCTGTGTTTTAAATTACTTTATTGTTGTTCAGTTGCAGCTGTCTGCATATTCTCCCCAGCACTCTCCCCAACCCCAGCCAATCCCACCTCCCTTCCTGCTTCCACCCTCCCCCTTGGTTTTGTCCATGGGTCCTTTATAGTGGTTCCTGAAAACCCCTCTCCCCACTATTCTCTTCCCCCTCCCCTCTGGCTATTGTTAGATTGTTCTTAATTTCAATGTCTCTCATTATATTTTGTTGGCATTTTTCTTTGTTGATTATGTTCCAGTTAAAGGTGAGATCATATGGTATTTGTCCCTCGCCACCTGGCTTATATCACTTAGTGTGGCAATTTTCTGGTTTTGATATTGCCTTACAATATTAGATATGATACGATATCAGATACATTATCATTTACAGTTATGATAAATGTAAATGTTGGAGGAAACAAGTACTCATCTTTATAATGTGGCTCTTAAGAGTTACCCAAGGTAGTTCCCGTGAGAAGTGACTAAGGACCACAGGAAAACAGTGACCAGGTCTGAACTAGAATTCACTGTGTTTGGACTAAATTTTAGGTGCTTCTCACTTATTCCAGTTATCTTAAGCGTGTCTTCCCACCTAGATTATGAAACTTTAAGGGAAGTATACATATTCTACTTTAAAGTAGAATTTATTAGAGGTACCAAATAAATTTCAGCTACTGGTTGAAACTGAGAGATGATTAAAATACAGGGTGGGGCAAAAGTAGATTTATAGTTGTTCATCTGAAAAATAATACAATAATACAATAATACAATTAATAATACAATAATTAATAGACAATAATACAAATAATAACACAAGAATGTCTGTTTTGCATACTCAAACTGCAAACCTACTTTCAGCCTACCCTGTGTAACAGAACATTCAGATCTAACAGTGTTTGGTATTTTAGATACTAATCAAGACAAGTTTTTGGTATATTTGGAGATACACATATTTTTAGAAACATGCACTCCGGGGCTTTTCAACATTGGCCATGCCTTAGAATCACCTATAAAACATGAATACTGGGTCCTACTTCGAGTTTCCTATTTTCCAGGTCTGATGCGTACTTGTATTTCTAAAAGGTTCCTTGTGATGCTGATGCCATTGCTGTGTGGACCACACTTTACAAATCACTGAGAAAGCTGTACAGGTGTCTTGGCCTAAACACGGGTTTATATCTCTAGGAAACTCACAGTACAGGGACTAAAGGAACTCATACTCAGGGGGAAACGGTACCCATAGCAAAGGACGCTGATGCTAACATTCAGTCTTGGATCCAGGTCAGTCCTAAAACATCCTTCTTATTTGGGTTTATGAAATTGTTCCTTACATGTATAATTAGACAGCCGTGCTAAGGAGAGCAAATGAGATAAGGTATGAAGAAGAATACTTTAAATCTATTTAGGATAATAGTAATTTAAGTATCTAAAGGTACCTAAAATTAAAATTAGGTATTGTATTTTTTTACATATGAGATCTGTTCAGAAGGTATCCAGCCATGTAATATGAAAAATAGAGACATTTATTGAGGAAGATCCAAGACACAAAAGACATTGTGCACAGGACAATGACACCTCAGTCCCCTTCCAAGTAGGCACCTTGGGACCTCACACAGTTCTCCCAATCGCCATCAGCTGCCCTGTGTTATTTTCCTGAATTTCATCAATTGTCTGAAATCTCTTCCTTTTCAAAAGTGGTTTTAGTTTTGGGAAAAGCCAGAAGTCACAGGGTGCTAAATCTGGGCTCTAGGGGGGCTGAGTCACCTGGGTGATTTGATGTTTGGCCAAAAAACTCTGCAAGAGACAAGATGCATGCGCGTGCCCGTTGTTGTGATGAAGCTGACAATCACCAGTTGCCCATAGCTGCAGCCTTCTTAATCATCTGAATAGTTTCCACAGGAGAATGTTCAAGCTTAATGCAAAATTTGATGCAGAGTCATTGCTCTAATCACTCATTTTGAATACAATGGCCACACAGTACACATGCTCACTCAACAGCATACCAGCCCCGCTGACTAGTACAGTGAAGTCATCATTGTTCACGCATGCGCATTCCAGTCCACTCTCCTTGGCTGCTAGGTTACATCGATGTTGCACAAACCATTCTTGTTATATTAACAATGGCTGGACTTTTTCTGGACAGACCTTGTACATTTCCAGGGCAATGGTAGTATGATGATATTCTAAAACATAGTATGTGTAATTCACTATTAAGGTAAATATAATAGTTTGACTGGATATGTCAGTTTTTTTCCACTTTTATGTATAATTTATTTCTGTGCCAAGCAATTGAATGCTTGACATGGAAAAATGAGTCTGTCACTTTAACAAAATGGCACTATAAGAACATTCAAATGAATAGTTTAAGCAGAGATTATCATAATTGCAAAAGGAATATTTTTCTAAAACACGTTACCAATGTTTCTACAAATATTGTGTTTACTTGTTGCATTAAAAATAAAAATATGGAAAAAGATAAAGGAGCCTCCTAGAGGCAAAGAATGATTTACAAACACGCTGAGTGACATATTACAATCGTGTTCATTTAATACGGAACAAAGCCTCTATTCAGAACCATTCAATGATTTATCATTAACTCAGTGTTGAAGAGAGTGGCGTTTTAATAAATGTCACCAAAGAAATGGAAGAAAGAGTCATTTGTTCACAAAAAAAATTTCATCATAAGCTAAAATGGAAATTGAGTGTTTTAGGAGGATTGTTTTGCTCCATTGGAAGAGTGCTCTTTATTTTAGCAGGGATCTTGTCCCGAGAGACCTGCAGACATTCTGCCCTCACAGCTCAGCTGCCACATTCCTCTGCCTCTTCTCGTATTCAGACTTTTGGCATCATCAATACCTGACTTTTGATTGGATCCCCAGAGTAGAAATTAAGTTTGGTAGACAGTGGATACATAATGAATGCATAGATGATTCTTTATTGAATTTCGTGTTGCTGAGTGGGTAAAATAAGGGCAGGCATTTCAAAGTCTCTTCCAGATCAGGATCGTCTGCTCTGTTCTTTTAGAAATGGGCATAGAAGTTAGGGAATACTGTCACAGTTTCGTACTAAAGAGGTTTATGTTTAGAAGGCTTTCAGAGCAAGTGTTCTGGCCACTATGCTATTCTGGTTAGGATAGTAATCAGAACACAGTTGAACATTATTTGCATTCACAGAACTTGCCATGCTTGAAGCACGACCTTATATGTAGTGGCCATGGGCAGTCCTATTATGGGAAACCAACTTGAGAGAAAAGGCGGGTCACTTGCTTCTGCGCAGGTCCTGGAATTTGAAATATCCAGGGGCCTCTACAGAATCCTGGCATCAGTTACTATGTTGACTCACTCAGTGTTGGGATCACTCACTTTCCCCTTACAGGACTCAGATCTTGGAGGCAAATTAGCTTCAGAGAAAAACGAATAGGAAACACCAAAGTGTTACTTTTTTAAAAGGCTGTTGTAGTTGATTGGTTTCTCATCATTTCCTAAACCTACTGGAGCAATAAAGTTGGGAGAAATTCCACCAAGATTTTTTATCGCTGCCTTGATACACACTTTTTATTTTCCAAATGCTTTGGTGGGAAGAAGTAGAAGACTGTTGTAAGTACAAATAACTAAATATCTATTATTTTTACAATGGCATAAGTTTTACTTTGTGACAAGCTCACTGATTAGACAGGTTGATTTTAAATTATTATAATAGTTTGTGAATAAGTGGACATGTTATATAAACTGGGCATATATATATATGTGCAGGTGTATGTTTCTCACTGCAAAATTTGTCACTAGAAATGAGGTAGAGTTTAAACTTTTGTCTTTGCCAATATAATCAAATGCATCTTTCATGTTTAAGAAACCACTGAAATAATAGAATAGGCATAACTGGCTTGGAGTATTTGCAACAAACCATTTTAATTGCTGTGAAATCGTTTGTGTATGTGAGTTCTTATCTTGCTTACTTGATACTTCTGTGTTTAGCAATGGTAACGTGTGGGGTAGGGGGCTGGCTGATATTCTCAATGAACTGATTGCTGCATGGGAATGACATGTGGAGGGCCCAAGGGTAGAAAAATTCTATCTGCCACATAATGGTGAAAAATAAAGTAATCACATAATTGTGATGGACCAATGGGGTTGAGAAAAGTATTGATAAATATGGAACTTAAAAGTTCCTTTCTCCTATTACATTTAATATTTTGGAAGTTCTTATCTGTAGCATATCATGGAAACTCTTTCAAATAATGATATGATCTATGCTGGCAAGCGATCGGACATTTTCGTTGACAAAACAATGTAAAAACACGAGGGGCTTCTAATCATATTTCACAGTAAAGTCACGATGTTGTTTCATGTCTGTGATGACCTAGCTTTTCAGTAAAGCTTTTTCGTTTGGTTTTGGTTATCAAGTACCACTATTTCGTTTATTTTAAGGAAGTCATGATGACTAATGAAAAAAATCAAAAAGGGACTGTGATACATTAAAAATAATATATAAAAATAACATATGAGGAGCACAGTGTGTCCCAAAGAGATGGATGAAGGAGATTATCTTTTCCCCCCCCTGCCTTTCACTTGTGTATTATAGCCATTCTGAAATAGATATGCAGGCAATGCCTATAATTAAGAATGAAAAAAGTCAATCTCTCCAAATAAGTAACTGTGCAAAACTTCTGGAGAAAGTGTCACAACAGAAGTTTTGCTCTTGGGAAAAATTGGTGGAAAAAAAAAGGAGCATTGTAATTTTGCTGATTCATATTAGCAGTTATTTGGGTGAGCTTGAGAATTACTTTCTGATTGAAAAACTGCATTTACTAATCCTGTAAAAATACAATATTCTTTGCAGTACAAACACACATATTGATCGATCGAGCAATCAATATATCTACAAAATTAAAACTATAAACCAATGCATAGGAGACTTCAGAAAGAATAGCAGAGATGCATTTTTGGAGTGAAGCAAAGCAAAGCACCTCTCTATTTCATCATAGATATTCAAATCACTTTAAATTCTTCATTAGAATTTGAGGAAACCTACCCTTTTGGGGACAAGCATTGCAGAACTTTACTACAGTACATTTTGAAATGATCAGATAATACTTATGCTCCATGGCAGTGAGTTTGTTAGAGGAAAATGAATACATTCACAAGGTATTATGCCACATTAACTTTTACTGGTTGACAACATACTGCTATTTGAGGGTATTGACATTTGAGTCCCGTTTTTAAAACTGCCTCAGTGTGAAAACCTTAAGTGTATGCTTGGTTGGTATTTAACTGAAATAGTTACCAATTAATAGAGAGGATCACTGTATTAACATAAGGACCGTTTACTTTTAGATTTACTCAAACATTGCATTGCAAAGAATAATTCAAAGTATGTATTGCAAATGTACATTTCATTCTAATGTTTTAAATGATGCAGATGGTCTTGAGGTCTAATAAAGTAAAATTATCTTTCAGAGTTTCATTTGCCCCTGCTTTTAATTCTAGACATTGCCCTCATATCTATTTCAGAATGACTATAATACATGAATCAAAGGCAAGGGGGGAAAAGATAATCTTCATCCATCTCTTTGAGACACAATGTGCCCCTCATACGTTATTTTCATATGTTATTTTTAATGTCACAGTCCCTTTTTTAATTTTTCATCCGTCATCATGACTTCCTTAAAATAAACTCTATGAAAAAGAGATCGCTTGGTGATCTAAATAGCTAGTACACTTTTTAATTGAATAACAAGCTCCCTGTGTCTCTTACATGGCATAATATTATGGAAAATTCAATGGAGAATATCACATAGCAGTTGATCCAAACTTAAAAAGAAGACTAGGAAAACACTAGGAAGTGTTTTGTGCAGATTTATGTTAGGAAAAAGAAGGTATTTGTCACTGCTCCAGCTAGACAGAACTGAAACATTAATTTGTAATTTGGACAGAGATATTAATATGAATACAGCTCCCTCTTTGGTCCTGAAATATTCATTTGAAATCCCTGTAGTCCAAGACATTGGCTACATGTGAAATAAATTCTCAAGTTCTTAACCACTTGTGTGGTTTTAATAAAAGAGATTATAATCTTTGTTGTCTTGGAAAAGTCAGGTGGTTCTTTTTTTTAATTCTATTTTATTATCTTTCACCATGGCTTTATCACAAGAATAAAACGGAGTGATTTCCCAAACTTTCTTTCCCTTTCCACCTGCTATTCAAATGCTTGCCTAACTTATTAAAAATAATTTATCATATTTTTCATTAAACTAGTCTTTCTTCTATTGCAAATACAAAAATAACATGGTGTTTTGATGTGAGTATATATGTTTATAGAAACATATACATATCCGGAGTGCTTATTACTGAAGAGATGTTGAAAATTCATTGGAAATCAACCTTTCTTTCAAGATCATTTTCTGTTCATTTATTTACCTGCAATTTTAAACTCACATCATTTTTTAAGAAATGGACGAGTAAGACTAAGGTAAGTCTTCTGTCCAATAAAGCATAAGCGAAGAGCCTCAACACTTAAGCGTTAGCAAGTTCATGGGAAATCATCTCTATATGAAGAGAATAGCTGTGGTTGAATCTCTTTGCAGGTCCATTTAAAAATAAAATTAATTCTAGTTATATTTTTTAAAACGTATGTTATTTCTCAAAGACAGGCTTTTATTTAATGCAGATCAGAGAGTTGAAGGAATTTATAATGGTAGGAATCTGACATTCGTGCCTTTCATTCTGAAAAGATACATTGATTAAAGTGATGTCACACACAGTTAATGGAGGCGGTGCAGTTATTTCAGGTACACAGGGTAGGCAATTGGAAGGCGAGCCAAATCACAATGAGAAGAAATAATGATGACCTTGGTTTATTTTTGTACAGTACATTCAGGTTTTGATTGGATTCCGAGGGTGGCAACGGTTTTCTTTCTCACCAAGTCCTGCTGTAGTCCTAGGAGATTTGTGTGCTCTTATCAAGGCAGTCGGTTCATATTGGAACAGTTTTTGGGAAGGTCATGGGCTGCAGGAGGGGAAATGAGACGGCTTTTTTATTAAACGCAGCCCACTTCCATAAGCAGAATTTCATGAAAATGCTTCTCTTTGGGGAGGAAGCTCCATGCAGCGGGCCAATCTTCAAACACAAACAGACAGGCAAATAAACACCTTGTGGTCTTTACCTGTTTCCTCTTTAAAAAAAAAATGTCTATTAATTAAACTTCCTTGGAGTTTTGCTCCATACAATATTGACAGAGAAATATTAATAGCACGTATTTGGTGTGAAGAAGTTGAATCTGAATACAGACGTGCATGGTCAATTGGCAGAGCTAGAGTGTGGTTTTTTATTTTGCCAGTTTGGGAGGGGTTTGTCGACTGCCATCCCAGGTAGAATTGCCCCTAAAATCTTTATCTTTGTAAAATGTCAAGCTCCTCTCGTTGATATTAAAAGAGAGAATGTCTTTCAGCGATTCTGCTGTGTCCTCTTGAGGGGAGAGAGTGACCTTGCTCTATGTGAATCCCTCATATGCAAACTACAGTTTGAAGATGAACAGCTAAAATCATCTGGTTTACCTTTTCCTGAAATGTGTAGTATAAAAAGCTTGTTTTCCCAGGTATTACAACATATTAGAATTTTGCATGTGCCTTTTTAAAACCAGACGGCCCCTTCACTGATTCTGAAACGCTAACGCCCCAAGCACCTTTCTCTTTCCATTTTCAAGATTACTGCCCTGACTATGGGGGTGGAGTCGAGGGAAGCCGTGGCTGCAGTGTTTAAAGGGAATCTTCCATTTCTCGGACACACGGTTGATAGGCGGCAGGCAGAATGAGGACGAGGAAAGGAAATAGACGGCCCTACTGGCTCATGCTTAAAAGAGTCTGAATCGTGTGGCCACATGACCTCCAATTCATGTGCAGTAACAAAACCAAAGGGGAGTATTACTCTTAGGGAGTGAGTATCAACTGTTTCTCTTAGGCTGCCATTTTAACGGGGAATTTCCATTCATTCTGTGCTCTGTCTTTATGTTATTCTCACATCATTCACTCAACATGCCTGGAAATTTTAATAGGTGAAAGAACACACAAGGCGATTTACTGGGGTCCTACAATCCGTGGAAGGGTTTTGCATCGTGTACCAAGCCCTGAGAAAACAAGTGTTTCTAGCAATCTGGATTCAGTTTGGAGATCAATGTCTTCCTGGTCTTCTTTATTAACTTTTGCCTTCTGCCTCAGGGCCTCATTTTCGCTTGTCATTAAGCACCTCGTTCTTCACGAAAGAAAGGTGGGGGAGACGCCACAATTGTCCTTTCACTGGAACGGAACTGTCATTTCTTTGTTATGCTGGTAAAATGCTGCCCTTAATGTTGTTGTTCGAAAGTTTTCCAGAACTGCTACTTCGGCGTTTTGGTTCCACACAGTTTTAAGAAAATGAGTTTTCATCAGTTCTAATGGTTGGGAAATTGATGTTTTATACATCAGTTATACAAATGTATCTAGGGGTAGTTAACAATATTTAGTCTCATGTTACCATTCAAGTAAAAGAATCTGAGGAAAAGCTTTACCTCTATTTTTATTTATTTTAGTTTTGTGTATTATTTTCCTTATTCTGGTAGAAACGTTGCTTGTTTTAATGACTAGGGGGAATGTTAGGGTGCATTATGAAAGCCAATGCTTATCCACATTATGGATTTGCAAAAGAGTTAACACCATTTTAAAGAAACTTTTAAAAATCAGATGTTTGAATTGTCATGCCTTGGGCTTACATCTAATAAATACTCATCCCATTCACGGACATTGCAACAATGAGGAATTCACATATGCCAAAATACAATAACGTAGAGTCTTTTATCAGCTTATCTTCAACTTTTGGATAGACTTTGTCTCCACCATTATACAAATAATTGATGTTTTTAAAAAAGACCAGTATGAATTGAACACAATGTGTGTTCTAATGTCTCCTGTTATGCCCAATTACAGGCAAACAAAATGGGTTCCCTTTTAATGTTTTCACCCTCTCTTTGGCATTTGCTTTGTTTTGCTTTAAAATGCCCTTCCCTCTTCCACTCGGTTTTTGGCCAAGACAGTCATCGAATCAGGACTATAAAAGGGCATAAACATCAGTGGCTTTTTGCTCATTCTTGGCACCCATCTTTATTTGCACACAACGTGTCCTTTCCTTCATCAGATTACAGTAGCAATATTGCCTTAGCCCGAGCTGAATGCTGACTTAAAGGGCACGGGAGTCGGCAGCGTTACAGTGCAGATTTCAGCCTTGCAAACTGTGCGAGGTCGCATGGAAGGGGGAAGAGAAGCACCACAGAATCAGAGCTGTCCAAGTATTTTCATCAAAGGCAAGCTGAGCATCGATACCGCTGCTCAAGAGGGCAAGATGAGAAATAAACTGGTGACTAAGTGGCCAAAACGTTATCAAGATAGTTGAGGGACTGATAAAATTATCGATGACAGTGTTGAATCCCAGTGACTCTGGTGTACTGGCAAATAACTAGGAAGGCAAAGGGAAAAGTGTCAGCAGATGCCAAAGAGTGTAAGCAGATACAAGCAAGGTTGGCGTGTAGGTGGTTAACCGAAAGAGCTTAGTGGAAGCTCAGACAGCTGAGGAATCCTGATTTAGTAGAGCCCGAAGGGCACGTCAGGAGCCATGGGAACAGCTGCTGAAGAGCTAGAAGATTCCTTTGGATTAGGTGTACACACCCCGTCTCTAATGGGCCATGTCAGAGAGCACCACGTGTCATCTCAGAGTCCCCTTGGCTGGAGCCTATATAGACTTTGCAGTGTTTTACTTTAAAGGTCTGGGAATAGATTTGCTCTCAGAACAAATCCAGAAATAGAGGTATCAAAAGAAATGACTCTGTAAAGCCTGTGTTGTGTGGGTTTGGGTGACCACTGTTTAAATAAGGAAAAATTTGTTTCATTCATTCATTCATTCATTCGTGCAACTAATATGTATTGAGTGCCTACTTTGTGCCAGGTACTCTGGAGATAATATTCCAAACAAGTGGCTTCATTGAGATTAGAATTTAGGAGAGAATATATATATGTGTATGTATTTTATTTTATTTATTTATATATTTTAATTGTATTTATGTGTGTGTTTATTTAATTTTATATTTATATAAAACTCAATTGCATTCTTGCATTCAGGACAAAAGCTATGGAATGAAGCGACATTGTTATAAGCATATATGAGACTGAGACCAAGACTAGTGATTAGGAATTAGAGGGATTCCTATGAAAATGACATTCAAAAGAAGACAGAGAAACATGGGAGTAGGAAATGTTACATTCAGAGGGAACAACATCCGGGAAGGTGTGACACTGGTATGAAGAAAGAATGAAGAGAAGGTCAGTTTCCCTGGAGTAGAGTTACTGAGGGAATGTTTGGGACGAGCACGCAGCTGAAATGCTGGACTGGGGTCCAATCATTCAGAACCTCAGAGGTCATGGGCATGATGCCTTGTTCTTTATGAGGAGATCAGTGGACAGCCTTTTAAGGGCTTCAGGTAGGGCAGGGATAAGAACATGTTTGTGGCAGGAGGGTTAAGACCATTACTCTGTTTTGTGGAGAGCGTATTAGGAGCTATTCAGGGCAAGTGAAGGGCAACCAATCTGGTATCTTCTCCTGGGGCGACAGAGGGTCCTGTGGACTAGAATGGTGACAGCGAAGTTGGGGAAAAGGGGACGTATTCAAGATCTAGTAATGACGTAAAATTAGTAGGAATTGGTGTTGAGTTGGATATGGTGCCCTCCACGGAAGATTTTGGGGTGTGGGTGCTAATTTTTTATGGAGAGTGTGTGTATTGTGGATACACAGATGTGAAGCCCAGAAATTAAGTCTTTTTTGATGACTTAAAATGTGAGCCAAGGAGGGTAAGCAATACCAACCAGAAAAAACAGTGTGAGGAGAAGATGGTCAGGAATTCAATAAGGAAGACAAAAGCACTCCCAAAAAAAAAAAAATCATAGAAGCAGCATCTAGATAGAATGATGAAAGATGAAGGAAAATAAGATTTCTGTAAATACTCCATAAATATATCTTTCAATCCTCAATGTAATGACTTTATGAATGAGGATCTCACTTGTAGCACCAGGTGTCTTGGTTTCCACAGTCTCTGCCATCTATTTACCCCTAATTCCCTCTCCCACATTGTTATTTCTCTGCAATATCACCAAAATGTTGCCTTAGTAGAAAAGCTTCAATAAATATTTAAATTGTATAATGTATTCAGCTTTTCCTGTACTCCGCGGTTCCTAAAAATACCTTCTTCGGAAACCCCATTTCAACTGACTACGGTATAATGAAACGAGCCTTCAGTGTGAAGCATTTATCATAGTCTGAATTTCAATTGCTCAGTCAGAGTTGTTAAGCAATGTGAAAAATCATCCTTTAGAGAATACGGAATTGCGTAGATGCGATAAGGTAAGTTTGCACTTTATTTAATGCTGGTTTAGTTAATATAGACACTTATTGGAGAAATGTCTAAAATTTCTTGAGAGCCATTAGTAAAAGTGATTTTTCTTAAATCTGGGAAAAAGGTAAGTTCCTAAAATACATTGACAATTCAGTTTAAATAAAACGAGAATTGTACTGAAGGGAAAGAAGGTACTTGAGTAATTGAAATTTAGTCATGGATGATTGTAATGTACTCATCAGTTAGCTCTTGGCAAGTAAGAGTAGATAGAATATTAATATGATATTAGGCAGCTTTTTTACTATTACGTTTTTACGTGCCTGCAAATCAACTTTGTTGTACATCTACCATGTTCTCTCTACCTTTTAAAAAAGTTTTAAAGATTTTATTTAGTTATTTTTAGAGAGGGGAGAAGGGAGAAACATCAATGTGTAGTTGCCCCTTGTGTGCCCCCTACTGGGAACCTGGCCTGCAACCCAGGCATGTGCCCTGCCTGGGAATTGAACCAGCAACCCTTTGGTTCGCAGGTTGGCACTCAGTCCACTGAGCTACACCAGCCAGGGCTCTCTCTGCCTTTTATGAGATTACAGTACTTGTAAACCAGAGAAAACGCACCCATGCACACATGCATATAAATGCAACCACTACGATATGTCAAGAGAGTTTATAAAGCATGGTCAACATCAACCACAAATGATTACTTATGGATGATGTGATTATGGAAGTTTCATTGAAGACTCCACCTTTAAATAGGCCTTACTTGATGAACATAGGGAGAGGTGAATTGGAGAAGAGTAGAATGGGCAGTGATGCACAGACAAGGGTTAATGTAGCACTGACCTTTCCTTCATCAACAGTTACTTGACAGCACCTTGTATGTGTATAGCACTAATTGTGGTTCATCTGGCCTTCAAAGATAATTATATAGCATTTAACAAGCCCGTACGAAGTGTCAAGCATTTCTCTTACAATATTATGTTTATTTCAGGTAATTCCACTAATAACCCTATGAGATAAGAGGATATAATCAAGCCATATTTAATCAACGAGAATAGCAAAGTATGGGGAATGTAAATCGTTTGCCTGAGATAGCTCCGCTGCCAAGTGTCGGAGGCAGGATTTGAGTGGTGGCAGAGTGACCTAAGGATCCGGAGTTCTGAACCACTCAGTCAGCTGCCACTCCCCTGAGGTTCTGACAGAGAAGCGGGGGATCTGTCAGAGCTCTAGAGAGAATAGGACAGCACATGAAATGGAGGGAATCATAGTGTCTTCCAACAAGAACTAAAGACAGCAGGTGCTCGAATATTATCGTTTCATGTGATGTCTTTTCACGATAATGTTGATGAGCTGTCAGAGGAACTTAACTCTTGTTTATATCAATTAACGTATGGTGAAATTGGTTTCATTATATGTCATTTTCCTTAAAGTCACAGAACCTATCAGTGATGTTAAGTGAAGGCTTATTGTGTGTTCCATTGAGAAAGTTCTTTTTTAAAAAACTCAGAAACTTGGGTCTGTTTATCCAAAGACTATAGAACCCGGCCCATTATAATTTCTTGGATAAAAACCTGAGCTGCCCTGAATAACCCAGCATCTGTCCTCTGGACCTCCTCAGGGAGCGATCTGTGATGATACCCATTACAAGCTGCTGGCTTCACTATTTTATTCCTATCTCGATCTTCTCATTTTGTGAACTTAAATGGATCAAATACCGGAATGAATACAGCCCTTGAGCTGTTTATAATCACGTACAACAAGCTTCCTCAGAGTGCTCCCCCTCGATGTCTTTCTGAGTTCGTTTCAGCTGTGCACCGGCAACTGTGCTTGATGGACAGACAAACCTGAGAATTGGGCCCACAAGAATAAGGTTTAGTGCCGTGAACAAAATAATTTGCACAGATTCATGTGGCACTTAAGGATCATGATCAATACTATTCTGAGTAGTGTTTAGCAAAACAGTTCATTTAAACTTCAAATGACTATTGCTTTTGCACATAAGTAAACTGAGTGTTCTTTTATCTGTACCTCATGTTGGTTACCACAGTGGCATCGTATATAGTTCCCTGGGTCAATGTAATGTATGCTGTGCAGAGGCTGTGAATCCTAGGCTATGAGGTACATGACACTTCGAGAGTTAAGCAGTGACACCAATATCAGCATTAGATCCCATGTATCTATCATCAGAAATGAGATTGAGAGTTTCCCTGGTTTTGTAAGCAATTATTTCCTCATCTCATCAAGTGGTATGCACACCTGTGTACACATTAAAAGATAAAAAGTCATGTGTAGCATTGGAGCAGAAATAGCCCCCCTCAAAATGCCAAAAAAATGTGATCATTTATTTGCAAACAAAAAACTGATGATTATGATGATTTCCCATGGTACACATTGTTTAGCACTGTCCAATAACTGAGGAACAAATAGAAATATTAGGGTATTATACATTTTAACTATTATTTAAAATGCATCTTCTACTTCTTTACTTGAAGGCTGTTAATCTTTGGCTTAGCTATAAAAATAAATTACATCCGCGATATATTTTCAGACACCCAACATGTTAGTTTCTTATCAAATGATAGAAATTTGGTCCAACCAAATGTAGCATTGCTCTAGAATCTTAACTACACAAACACACATTTTTATAGTTCCCTGCTATAAATTACAATAAACTGCATTATGACACATAAAATAGGGACCAGTTAGAATATATATTTTTTTCATTTTAATCAGTCTTGGATTCTCTTTATCCAGTTTCCCTAATGTGTGAAATTAGGTGAGATTGTGTGAAATACCATCGTCCTAGAAAAATGTTTTTATAATTTAGTGTGGCGAACGCAATAAATTAACTTAGTTGTTTCAATATTGCTAGTATGACTAGATCCCTCTCTCTCTCTCTCTCTCTTTCATACACACACACACACACATACACACACATACACCCTAGAAATTAACTGGTTTGAATATAAAACTATTTGGTTTTATTAATTAATACTAAAAAGTGTATTAATTCACTTATTAAAAATTACTAAATAGTATTATTAAAATAAAACTGAAATTAATTCTTCCCCTCGAAAATGTAAAGGATGCTACAGCACAGTTGGAAAAGAATGGGAATACTTTATTATGTACAGGCGTTACTCTCCAGTTATAGCAAACAGTTGTAGTTTGATATTTTATTTATTTCTTAAGGAACTATTCGTCATTTAATGTTAATATTCAAGATTACAGGTAATGATCTTAGTAGGGTTTTGGCTATGTTTAAGAAAATGGGATTATCATAGTATAATAATATGATAAAAATACAATAAAACATTATGTTTGTGTTCTTTCTATCCATTAGTTAGACTAGATATTGAGTTTTATTTCCTTAAAATGTTGTGCTTTCATTGTTTTCTCTTTAAACTTGACCTGACTTAGTTCAAGGGAAGTAAAGAATGTCATGTCATTAGAACCAATTGAGAAAATGTCTCCCTCCTCTTTGCTGAATTTATAGCAGCGGTCAGTATTGACTGTTTGCTCCCCGCTGAAAAATGTTGTCTTTCCTTGAGATCTGTCCATTGCACTCCTCCGGTTTTGTTGCCATTTCCATTGGGTATTTCTGTTCTGTCTACTTCACGGGCTGATTCTCTCTGCTCGACCTTTATATATTAGGATTCCTCAGAGCTTTGTCCTAATGGGATTGTCTTCTTCCTCCGTAATCCCTTCCGTGGTCATTCCACCCATGCCCATGGCTTTATTAACACGTGTGTGCAGATCACTGACAAGTTACACCTCAAGCTCAGATTTCTCCAATGAATTTCAAGCTGGGGCTGCAACTGCCTGATTGGCATCTCCATTTGTATGTGACAATGTCAGCTCCAGTCTAAGTGACCCAAACTGAACTTTGCTTCCACCCCACTGCCGAAACCGGGTCTTTTCTCATTGCTCCTTTTATCAGTCACTGATGCTCCCATCCATCCCGTCTCACAAGTTAGAACATGTTTCATCCTTGAAACCCTTATCTCTTGTGCCCACTTATGTCTGGACCATTGGCAATTACTGTGGGTTTTATCGCCCGCTATCTTTTGGTCCGCTCCTCTTCATCTGCTCGACCACTACTCTGGCCCGATCTGCCTTTGCCATGAGCAATACAGCATCAGTTCCCTTTCCGGTTTCTTAGCATACCATCTTCTCACTCCCTTGAATGTATTTGCTACAATTCATTCAGTCAGCTAAATTTGATGACATCAGCACCCTTTTGATCACTTTAATAGCTTCCCTTGGCCACCAGGAAAGCAAAACAAAATAAAATGAGATCTAGACTCTGTCTTCCTCTCCTATCACATCTCCCCTAATGCTCCCCCTGCCTCACCACCTTCCTGGTTTTCCAGCTGTTTCTTGAATAAGCCTGGCTTCTTTCTGTGAGTGAACTTCTTTGCACATGCTTTTCTCTTTTTCTAGAACCTTCCTTCCCTGTCTTTCCCACCAAGATAACATTAATTTCTACTTACAAACCACTCCCTCTGGGCATATGTCAGAATTCTCTATGTAGATAAAATTTCCCTACCACGTAATACCCCTCTGTCACAAATGCTATTGTTGTGACTCTGTATGTATGTAAGTGACTAATTCATGCGTATCACTCACACCATCTGGTAAGTTCAGTAAACCCGTACACCTCAGTTGTTCTTGCTTACTATTGTTTCTCCAGAACAAAGCACATAAATATTTTTAATAAGTGAATTGGCGTTTAATATTTTATTGCACACATAATTGCAGGCATTTACATATAAGAATGTTATAATGATGATGATCATTTGATTGCATTTTGTGAAAATTTTATATAACAGAAGCACTTTAGGCCTGATTGAAGCTTAATGTACATAAATCATGAAGGTCTGTTTTATTTTCCATTGAGTTTTAATTCTCTTCTTGGATTTCCCATACTCCATTTTACTCTAGAGTCCTTTGGTTATTTGTTTTGTTCTTTTACTGTGTTCAACCCATCTGTTTTTTTTTTTCCTTCAAGTATCTTTGTAAAATCTCTTTGGTACTTGTCACTGTCAGCTGCCGCCTTCACACCTAAGATGTTCTTCCTTGATTCTACACCAGTCTGGTCCTTTCTTTTCTGTCTCTTCCAGTTGCTCCCTCCGTTCTCTCTTCCCACTTGCCATCTGTGGGTATCCTGGGAAAATCAGCCATTACCCTCAGCGCTTATCTTTGCCAATCTATCTCTGAAAGAAGAAATTCATTGTCTCGATAACCTAAAAGACCTTGAGATATGTACTCGGGTATAAATATAAAGTAGTCATTGAAGAGACTTAGAACAAAAGAGACTCTGATCACTAAGTGATTTGTCCTGGAATAGAAGGGTGGGGGTGCCAAAAGGCAAATTGAAAATAAACCTTCCGGGAAAGGACAAAAGCCTTTTGCGGTGAAAAATAAATTACACTATAGGAAAATCTGTTGTGAAGAATAGCTTTCCCGTTCTATAAGGAAAGGACAATAGGTTTCAGCCAGACAGAGAGGGAAATAAACCCCATGATATCACTTATATGTGGAATCTGAAACAGTTGAAAACATAGAAGCGGAGAGTAGAGCGATGGTAACCGAAGGAAGTGGAGGTGAGGGAAATGGAGAGACGTTGTTCAAAGGGTGCAAAGCTGCAGCTATTATAGGGTGAAGACACCTAGAGATCTAATACACTGCATGATGACTATAGTTAATAATATCCTACTGAGTTGCTGGAAATTTGCTAGGAGGATAGATTTCTCTCTCATCTCTCACACACACACACACACACGGTAACCATGTGAGGGGATAGATATATTAATTCACTTGACTGTTGTAATCATTTCACTGTGGATATGTGTATCACATCATAACGTTGTATACTTTAAATACTCATACATTTTATTAAAAGCCATTTCACGAAACAGTGATACCACTAAGGCTAAATACGATGCAGAGAAATCAGGGCTCTCATACAGTGCTGGTGGGGGTGTACACTGGTACAGCCTCCCTAGAAAAACAGTTTGGCAGTTTCTCCCAGAACTGAACATGTAACCGCTGTACAATCCAGTGATTCCACTCTTGGTCGTGTATCCCAGAAAATGGAAACGTATGTTCACGCAGGCACCTATCTGTGAATGTTCATACCAGCTTTCGTCATAAGAGCCAGAAATTCAATACAATCCAAGTGTCCATTGATTGGTGAATGTGAAACAAACTGTGGTGCATGCATGTCATGATGTATTACTCAGAAATATAAAGAAATGAATCCTTGGTTCTCAATACAACAACTATGATAGATCTCAAGGACACCATGGTGAGTGACCCAAAAAATCCCAGAAGGTTACATACTGTGTTACTCCTTTTCTAGAGCATTATTGGAATAAAAGTATAGAGATCAAGAGCAGATTACAGTTGTCACAGATTAGGGATGAGGGGAATGTGTTCTATATCAGCACGCTCCAAGGGAGTATGTGGTGATAGAACTAATCTGTGTCTTCATATTAGTGTCTGTCACACAAACCTACACTCGATACCATTGCGTAGAAACACACAGAGCCACACAAATGAGTGCCTGTGTAATTGGTCAAATCCGAATGAACTCTGTGGGTTGTACTGACAATTTCCCACTTTTGACACTGTACCATAGTTACCCAAGGTGCCAACATTGTAGGAGGTGGAATGAAGGTTCACAAGGCATCCCAACGCATTTCTTTGCAATTGCCTGTGCACCTATACTTACAGCAAAATGAAATCGTTTAAATACAGCATTCGACCTTTCACAAGCTCTCAGTGTCCGGAAGGCCAGTGTATCAACACCGGCCCTAATCAACAGATCGGTCTTGTGAATGAATAAATCCACCATTCAGGGTACAGACGAAGGATGGTTTAATGCTAACGCACCAGAATACAATCCATTTCTTTTATACGGGAACATGCATCACTTATTGAACCACATGTCATGGTGATTTAAGCCTTGCTCTAAATGCCCTACCTTGTGAGGGATTGAGTTCATGTTGTTTATGACCGAAGAGCCTGGATGGGAAGGGCTGGCATTTTAGAAGTTATGCCGGTCCGTGGGCACGGTAACTGGACAAGGCCTGAGACTACTTTGTTTTCAACCTGACTCGACCTCATAAGCCAAGTAATTTCGGACAAGCCGGTACTTCACAATTATTTATTTATGGAGTGCCTGGCACTGAGCTGAGCGTATCTAATACTGCTTGTCCTCAAGAATAAATTAGGAATAATAATGTTGCTTCCCAAGATTACTTAGTATAGGCATTGAAAAGAGGTACAAGAAATTGCTTGATGAGTGGCAAAATGGGAATCATTTTTATTCTATCTATGATTATAATGATGAATATCAATGAATGGCTAATTTATATATAACTCCCAAGAGAGAAGTTGTATAAACATACATACAGCATTAGGTGGAAGTAGGTTTACAGTTGTTCATATGGAAACATAAGTTCATAATGAATAAATGATAATAAAAGAATAAACTCTGTGTTTTGTGCATTCACAACTGTAAACCTACTTTTTCTCCTCCCTATGTAGATCAAGAGATGTGTGATTGTGTGTGTGTGTGTGTGTGTGAGAGTGATATCCTTGCTTTAATCTGGTCTTAAATCTATCCTTCAGTTGCTGCCCAGTTGAGCTTCTACAACACAAGTCAGATCCTGTGCTTCTAGCTTAACACCCTTTAGAGAATCTTCTAGCTACAGGGTAAAATCCAAGGCCACAGTACACAGGCCCTTGACAGTTTGGCATCTGCTCACGTCTCTCACCTCTTCGTCTGCTACTCCTCACCATGCGCTCTTCCCTCTATGTAGGCATGTGTGACATAAAAATGTGTCATACCTGAGACTTGTTCCCACTTTCTGGAGTGCTCCTGCAAAAACCATTATCACCACATATCTTCCACTAACAACTCTATTCATTATTCTCCTGTTTGCTTAGAGAAGCTTGGTAAAGAGCATTTCTGACTAACCTAAATCAGAATACAGTGCCCCCATTCTGGGTTCTTACTGAAAAACTCCCTTTACCCAATTCGATGAAAGTAATTTTTCCCGCATTGTCGATGTCCGGTTGCTTCTGAGTCACGCTCCCTTGCACTTTGAGAGGAAGGTCCGAGTCTGTTCTCCGCGGGTTCCTTGCACCTAATTGTTTATAGGCACATAAAGGAATGATTAAATACCACAGCGCTTGTCTGACTATTTTGTCATCAAATTATGAATTTGAAACTCAGGCATCCAGGTTGAAAAGGGGTTTTTTTATGTCTACCAGTGACTATTGGCAGGTTGTATTATACTCCCCCCGCCCACAATAACTATTGAAACAGAAGAGGGGTAGTCCTTAGCACATTATATTGTCCCGTGTGCTCAGCGAATTGTAAAAATTATTAACCTCAGATGAAAATGTTTGTTTCTTAATCAAGGCGGTTTATGCAATCAGTGATATTTTGGGTTTAGCTCTGTAATGTGTTTCCTCTATTTTTTTCTTAGTCTCAAAAGAAATGTCAGTGTTAAGAAAGAAACTTGACTTGTGGGAATTCCTGTGAGGGGCTGTGAAGCTGAAATATCTTTGGAGATGTCAGATTAATACCAAGTGCTAGAGATGTAGGGAGGGAAGAAGCTGGGCGAATCACTTCTTGTTCATACAGTACGAGTGTACTGGGCCTGCTGTTCTTTGCTATGGGGACAGGAGCTTTAAATCCCCGGTTGGTGTCAGAAGCCAGATTACTAAGAAAGTGAATGGTTGGCTTGGACTACCTCGAAGACAAGTGTTTGCTTCTGCTTGAGCTATTGTTGGAGTTTCCCTGAAGGGGACTTAGAACGGAATGTCCATTCCAGGGAGTGTCCAGTTTCAGATAGCTACCTTCCTGAGCTCATTTTCCACCCTGAGGGCTGGCCAGAATGATTGGAAATCTTTCATCTGTTTTAATCTGGAGTAGAGCTCATGTATAAAAGGAAAGTTAGTTGCTGGAAAACTATGTGCACAAATATAAAGCCCCATTACACACATGCCCAAAGTCAAGGTGAGAAATGTCTGTTGAATGACTCAAACATATGGATTTGAAGGGTCTCTTCAAACAAAAATAGCGTGCACTCAGTCCATCCATCTGCCTATTTATATTTATTGGGTGGAATCTTGTGCGCTAAAAATAATGTCTATGAGTATTTTATGGGAAAGCTAATATGAACTGTACTTTGTGCATTATGTGAATATACAATTCATGCATTCCAGAAATCTACACATCTGATGCACCCTGGCATTTTATGAGAAAAACCAGCTTGAGTGATAATAATGATTTATTGAAGTAGTGGGCCCTCTGGCCCGATTTTAAAATGAAATTGACTATTTTATCTACAAGTACATTATTTGTATTAAAAAGGTTTTTCATAGCACATCATGACATCGTATTTTGACTTGGAAAATTTTAACCAAGGAAAAGACATGATTTAGGCTCTATTGTATCCATGACAATGTATGATGCTAGCTCCATAATTAATCTTTTCTTAATGAAGACATACATTATTGTAGTAAGTCTTCAACAGAAATAGATTGTATAGCCAATTTTTGATCTTCCTATGCCAACCAGAAGCAATCCAGGCCTTAAACAATGTGCTGTACCTAAATTAAGATCATAGGCATTATTTTCCCTGGGGATAATGTGGCAGAAGTGTGCTGTGCAATTTCAAAAATTGAAAATATAGATTATGCGTGAGAAATAGAGGAGAGATGAGTCCTACTCCATGACATCTAGAAATCATAATCTACCACTGAACAGTTTATTTGCAGATATCCATTATTTTTATAATGAATGATAAATATTCGTATATAAAATTTAATTCTCATAAAAAACTATGGTGAAGAAATATAGTTAGTTCCATTTCCACTTAATAGATGAGGTAAACTGAGTCTATGGTTTTGTATTAATTATATTTAAGTACTTTATTTAATTATGCTATTCCCATTACTAGATTACCTTCTTCTGGATGCTGCCAAATATGTCTCATATGTGCTTATATTCTCAAAGATCTTAGAACATATACTGGGAAAAAGCTCGGTAAAAGAGTGTGTTGCATTAATTCCCCAAATAAATTTCTTTTGACCTAAACCATTTGATAATGACATCTCATATTTTGGAAATAATATAGTGTAGAAAGAATCTCAGATGATTTCAAAAAGTAGAATTATGCCATATATACCCAGAGTTCCAAAAATGTCATAGGCTCTAGATTCAATCGACAATGCACTTGACTTTTGCATGTGTGTTTCAGCTGTTCACATTAAAATGTATACGCAGACACACATTCCCTTTTGGAATCATGAGTGTTTACAATAAACAAAAATATACACTTTATAATAGAAGTATAAAAAGAATACTAATTAATATGCCAAGGATGTTTCCAATTGCAGGAAACCATTGCAATTGTATTCATATACATATTCTTATTATATAACAGAATTGATTGCTATAGACATTGAAATATTCATGTATCTAGTATATACTTGCATTAGCCTCAGAGTTTTTCCATATGAACACTTCTGTGGATATAAAAGGGAGTGAGGATTTTGTATAAAGAGGGAGAAGAAAAAACAGTGGACTTTGAATTCTATAGTTAGAATTCATTTAGAACAATTTCAGAGCAGTTTTGGGTTTTTATGAAAGATAAAGCCTGGATTTCATGGTGCGTGTCCATGTGTGAGGGTGTACGTAGGTATGTCTGTGTGTTACAATGAAAGAAAAACACAGAGGTCCAATATGGGAGTCGTGAGATAATGGTATTGTCCACCTAAAGCAGGTACCTTCTGAGATAGCGATTACTCTGTGTTAGTGGAGGTGATGTTAACATTCCCTTGAATTTATTGCCTCTAAAAGGAAGAAGACGAATCTATGGCTTAGAAATAACTTTAAAGTAAGCACAGGTCAGTGCTATATTAAGCAGAATTCAAATGGAAGGTTTTCTAAGCATGAAGACATATTTCCTCTCTAGCCTAAATTTGAAAAATGATGAAGCTTTAGATCTCAGTAAGTTTATTATGTATAAACAAAATGCTCATTTAACTGTAAAATCTGTATACCTAATTTCCAGAGCAAAGAAATTCAATAATTCGAAATTACATTGCCACCTATTACCAGGCATTAGTCAGAAATACTGTCTTGTAGCATCTGCTAGTTCCTCTGCTCTGAGTTAGTTGTGAATGTCTTGATATCAGTAGGCAGCTGATAAATACACATATACAGGCAGCCCAAGAGCAGTCTTCATGTCATTGGCTGCATGCTTTTTGACGTCTTATTCATTGAGAGAGTGTCATTTCACGTTAACTGAAATGGACATGAATGCTTTCACGTTCTTCATTAATAAATTTGCTCACAGAACTAATTTAAAAATGTCTGTTATGCTTGGAGGGTCAACAATATTTCTTTAAACTAAGGGGGAAAAGGTCAAAGAGGATGAAATGGCATCTCTCCTGTTCATTCCTATGAGGGTATTCTGTAGAAGAAGAAATAAAGCCGTCCCACATTGCAGACGAAGTGGGTCATTTGGCATTTCTTCCTCTAGATTCTGAGATTGTATTGCACTTAGTTCTCGCCTTGAATTCCCTCCTTTACAGGACTGTCTCTCCCAATAGGCTGTGAGTTTATTTACACAGTGACTACACTTATTTATGTATAATGTGTGCTAAACAAAGTCCTTAGTGGTTGAGGCTCAATAACTGGTGACCGAATGGATGGATGCTAGCATGGCTGACCTCTGATGTCATTCTTGTTCGGGTTTGGTTTCTATATGAGTGGTGGAAAGACAAGTGGCTATCTCTAAGCTGTACTCTATTCAAATAGGTTTTCAGCGTTAACTCAGTTGACAGCATTGACATTGTGCTAGCTTATACAATGAAAGAGATCAAACAAAGCACACATGGAGTCCATGTACACAATCCATGGTCAAGGAGTATTTTGGCATCATGAAATGTTTAAAGGAGAAGATTCAGTCCTCCTTTCTAGGTGACTAATAATATCTGTGAAAACGCTTGGAAGTTACAAAGTACTAGGACAATGTAAGAGATTTCCCATGAAGAAAATATTCACTGCCTTCTTGCTTCATCAAGGTCTGGGATGCTAAATGTGGTTGAAGGTCAAACCCTTGCTTAGAAGAGATACACCGCATGATCCAACAAAATTTTCCAAGGCATTCACAGGAATCTTTATTCATTCCAGACACATACCAGGCATCACAGTAAATGTTGCAGATAAAAAGGTGAAGAAAACATAGTTCGTGCCCCTCTTAAAGAAAGAGAAAGTTATACAGATAAGAAGTCCAGGGAAATAGGGAGATTGGTATGATGTAGGTTTATATAAGTTATCGTGGCATCATGTAGCAAGGAGCACATTAGTCTGCAAGGAGGTCCAAGAAGACTTTCAAAGAGGTGGAATGAATTAGGCTGAAGCTTCATGGAGGAAGAGGATTTGCCAGATTTAGGAGCAAGAAAGGACATTTAGGGCAAGAGGAGCAGCATGTGCAAGGACGTGAAGTGTATTTGGGAAATGAAATACTTGGGTATCAATCAGATCATCAACCCAATGATATGGTATGGCAGAAATACAACTTAGAGCAGGGGTGTCAAACTCATTTTCACCAGGGGTCGCATCAGCCTCATGGCTGCCTTCAAAGGGTTGAATGTAACTTTAGGACTGTGTACATGTAACAGCTCCTTCACAGTTAAACAAGAGCTCAGCGCCGCTGCTGGGGAGAAACAAGGTGCAGGGCTAGCTAAAACAAGGTGGAGGGTGGAGGGTGGGATTCAGCCCTTGGGCCTTGTGTTTGCCACCTGTGCCTTAGAGCATGAAGAGCACACCAGGAAGTCACAGGCCACGCTATGAAGTGTAGGAGCCAGTGAATAATTTTGAGCAGTGTTTAAGAATAATTTTGAGGTGGTACACTCTGATATTTATGTTGTCATTCTTAGTACCTAGAGACGACTCGGGCACTGTCTCGATGGATCACAGATCGGAGAGAGCTGTGGGACTCCAACCCCATAGCGGTGGCACTCAGACTGTAGCCTCTATCAGAATGACCCAATTGATGATCAAAACAGGTGGCTGAGCCCCACCTTCAGGAGACCTGAAGTGGGGCCCAATGGTTTGCAGTCTTACGAGTTTCCAAGCTGATGCTGATGTGCTTGGTCCAGGGACCACACATCGAGGACCCTTTAGGACATTGTTCCTGGGCTGCACAGTAGGATATTAGGGGAGCTTTTAAAATTGTGCATATCTAGGGCCCTGATTTGAGCAGCAAATGAATGAACAAGACAAACAAACAGACTAAAACTCATAGGCACAGACAATAGTATGGTGATTACCAGAGGGAATGGGGGTTGGGTAGGGGACAATGAAGGGTAAAGAGGGTCAACTATATGGAGACAGAAAGAGATTCAACTTTGGGTGTTAGACCCATAAGGCAATATATAGATGAGGTAGTATAAAATTGTCCACTGGAAACCTATACAATTTTATTAGTCAGTGTCACCCCAATTAATTTAATAATTAATATATTATCTAGACCAATTAAAGGAGACCTGAATTCACTGTGTTGAGAGCCACTGTCTAAAGGCAGGTGTATGAAGGTTGTGGTTTTATCCCAAAGGAGAGTCTTACTAGGGCATTAGGAATGAGAACAATGGGAATGCAATCGAGAGACATGTAGAGATTTAATTGGTAAAGCTTAG
This sequence comes from Phyllostomus discolor, assembly GCF_004126475.2. NCBI lineage: Eukaryota > Metazoa > Chordata > Mammalia > Chiroptera > Phyllostomidae > Phyllostomus > Phyllostomus discolor. The sequence goes on along the minus strand of NC_050198.1, from coordinate 18,418,543 downwards.
GTACTGAGGAAGGACAAAAAAAGGTTGCAGAGGGCAAAAATATAAATTTCTGAGTTAGACAGGTGTAGGGTTATACTCCGTGTATTTGTACTTAGATCCTTTTAGACACGGGGCAGAAAGCTTATATGTATAGAAAGACACAATAATTTTTACATGTCCAGCTGATGATTCTAATTTAAGTAACTTTAAAGCCAAACTTGAGACTAATACTTAGCCATTTCCTTCAGGAAGGTTGTGTAGTTAGGACCTGACTTCACAGAGACACAGCGCACATGCGCACTGCATCGCAATACAGTACCCTGCATGGTGGGGGTGGGGGGTCGGCCTTCACAAATCCTGTCAGAAGGCTGCAGTTGGAATGTAAGGCAGGTTTTCTAATAATAATATTTCATGTATATAAAACAGTTCATGACCTGGACTTGAGGGATGGTGCTGACATTGTTTATCCTGGCTAAACACAGGGCAGAAATAGTGTCTTCCAACAGGGAGAGCCATTAGAATCACCATTAATCGGGGTATTTGCAATTCCCTGGTGAAGGACTATTCTTTGTTAGCTAGAATATAGCTCTGCTTTGATTATCATTATCATCTTGTGAAAATATTGAATGAGTTTAGATTCCTTAAGGAAACAGAAGTTGAGTGAAATTCACATTCACTTAGAAATTCCTTGCACAATGCCCTGGCTGGCGTAGCTTAGTGGATTGAGCGCGGGCTGCGAACCAAAGCATCGCAGGTTCGATTCCCAGTCAGGGCACATGCCTGGGTTGCAGGCCACGGCCCCAGCAACCGCACATTGATGTTTCTCTCTCTCTCTCTTTCTCCCTCCCTTCCCTCTCTAAAAATAAATAAATAAAATCTTAAAAAAAAAAGTAAAAGAAATTCCTTGCCCTGAAATATACTTATTCCTGGAAATGAATACAGACGACCTTCATTCATTCAGACAGGCTATTACAGGTTGCAAGTTTAAAATGAACCTTGACTAACAAATTGGAAAAAAGTTCCCCGCTATAGACGGATGTCACTGACATGGGGTATGTGAGGTCGTGCGTTATCTGGACCCAACTAACTGCTTCTGCTGCTTCTCTCTCCTCCCTCCTTACCTCCTGTTCCTACCCCTTTAGCCATAACGCCCCAGGTGGGAAACCCCAAACTACTAAGCTCTCAGAATATCAGGTCTACACCTTCCTGAGATGGATGCTCTTTATCCCTCTTTTCCTTAAGGAAAACTTTATTGATTAAAGCTTGGTTTCATCCCCATGAGAAAGTCTATCCTAACCCCTTTCCCCCAGTCCCCTCTTTCCACCACACGAGGTGAGGTACCATTTCAGTGTTCCCATTTCATACCTCCTTCAAAATGTACATCTTTCATGTTCTTTCATGAATTTATTCCCTTTAATATTAGAATCCAAATCCCCAAGGACAGGGAGGTGTTTGAATTATCATCATTATGGTGTTAGTGTCATCTCATTGTGGTCCTTTCCTCCTCTCCATAAACACAGGGCTTAGAACGTAAAGGTATTCAGTTAATGCTTTCTGGATAAATAAATGAATACCTAAAAATATATGAGCCACAGAATTCTTTCTAACTCTGTGATTACAGTTGATCATCCTTTTGTTATAGTATCAAGAAGAAATAGATGCTTCCATGGAGAAACAATGGAGTGTGCTCCATTCAAACATAAAATGTTACAAATGATTAAGGAGTATATTAGTCTCTTAGGGTTGCCATAACAAAATACCATAGCAGATTGGGTAGTTTAAACAAAAGACATTTATTTTGTTCCAGTCATGGAAACTAGACATGTGAGATCAGGCTGTTGGCAGGCTCGGTTTCTTCTGAGGCCTCTCTCCTTGGCTTGTAAATGGCTGTCTTGTTCCTCCATCCTCACTTGGAAGAAGAGGAGATTGGGATGCAGACATACATGAAAGACAGACCAAGAACACTAGTCAGATTAGGGCCCACCTCCCTGCTCTCATTTAACCTTAACCACCTCTTAAAACACTTATCTCCAGTAAGAGATGCATTCTGAGATGCTGGGGGTTCTGCCTTCAACATATAATCTGGGAGACACAGAATTTAGCCCATAATAAGGAACTGTGTCAGAAAAGCAATTTGGAGAGCAAAAGAGATTGGTATTTGAGTAAACCATGAGAAAGAGGAAAATGACTCAGGGCTTAGTGGCTCTCTTCTCCTGCTTTCTCTGAACCAGTTTTGTCTGCGGGAAATGGTCTTGAGATCCCCCAAGGCTACTAGGAGTCAGGCTTCCCTCCCTCCCCCCAGGTAATGAGGACTGCCCTAGTGTGCTTATAGTGCAAAGGGATCCACTGTGCAAGGTGCAATGCCCACCTTGTGACCACAAAGCAGCAGGGAGCTAAAGAACAGTAGGAAAACAAACAGGAAGTGGTCAGAAAAGAAAAAGGAGCAGGAAGGGGTGAGGGGAGAGAATAAGAAGTGCATTACAAAGCTTGAAGCTTTTAAAATTTGATAGCTGATAGGTAGGTAGATTGGTAGGTAGGTAAATACATAATAGATAGAGCTAAAAGAAACCTGGTATTTGGTCTACACTTTTGCTGTTTCACGAGTTCAGCTCTGCATGATATGTGTAACAGAAGCGTAGACCTTCACAGCTGGGAAGGACCTGGAGAAGATGTTCCAACCTCTCATTTACAGATGTCTGAAGTGGGATTCCAGTTCTCATAGCTAGTCGGAGATGACGCTACGACCCAATGAAATTCAAGTGGCCCCTAGCTGGTGATTTTCACACCACGCCACACCGCTATATAGTTGGAGGTTAGAGACAGTCGGCAGTGTAAGAAGATCAAGGTGGTATCTTATGCTGTTTCCATAATCCACACAACTTCATCAAGAGTGACAAATTCACTTGATTGCAGGCTAACTATCCAATAATTACATATTCCTATATGTAATTATTCATGCTTATGCCTATCATCTGTGTACCAGTTTTCTATATAGGCAGGTAAAATCAACAAACAGGATGAGAAAAGACCGGGGAAGTAGTAAGTCAAAGCCATCGCTCCTAGAATTAAAACAGATACATTTCAAAAACCCCGTGACCAAGCCTGTGTGTGTTCATCCAGCCTCATCTTTTGCTACATCCATGCACCACACGTTCCAGCCACGTGAAACCATTTTCCTTTTCTAGAAAAAGGCCATCCTCCTCATGTCCTCATTTGTACATACACCTTTGCCCCTTCCCCTCTTCTTCACACAGGAAATCGCTAAATTCTCTTTAACTCAAATTCCTTTAACTAGACCGCTGCTAACTAAAATTCCTCAATTTCCTCTGACAGAGTTGAGTGCAGTCCTGTTGGTGCCTCACACATTTCTTTAAAACGGAACTTACCGTATCATAGACATTACTTATCCACTACCATTTATTATCATTTTATTATGTTTCTCCAAACTGAATGTAAAATGTAAACCCTTGGAGGCCAAGATATGTCAATGCAGTGTTGGGAAATAAATGTTTATGGAACAGTGATTGTGATTAATATAAAGCTTTACACTTGCTGGAATAAATATCTATATTTTTAGTCATGTCTCTACTCTCAGTAATAACATTGGCGGAAGTGTTACGAGCAATGTAAAACATAGAAATATTTTAATGTGTGCATAGGGATTGGAGACTCAATGAGGGTCAATAAATGGTCAATCTTATCAAGGATTGTATTGGAAATTAAGAAATAGGTTCCATTTCAGTGAGTTTTTTCTCCGTAAAGTGTACTTGCTTAAGCTCAGCTTAAGCTATATAAGTATATAGCTTTGACATAGCTTTGATATGTAGATTTAAGGTAGATGGAAATGAAAAGCAAAATGTGAATAGGAAGTGATAAGGTTTTTAAAATTTAGCTATCATATCTTCTTTTTTTGAAGTTGCTGGAATATTTTTGTAGCATTATTATTAGAAAACTCTAGCTCTGAAAGATAAATTCCTTGGAATTGTTGACTTGGAGACAAGTCAGAGAGCCAAAAAAAATTCACCCATAATTAGCAGTTGGATATATTTGCAGTGAGGTTATACTCTGGGTTATTTCACTATTCCTATTTTTACTGCACAAACTTTCTCTAATGAGTACTTTATTATGAAAATTTTAATTATATTTTAAATTTATTTCCAGTTGAAGACGAGAAGAAAATAGGCTTTCATCCCACTGTAGAAAATATTTTAGAGTATTTTACTTCAAAGTTCCTGGACTAATGGCATCCTATTCCCGTGTCCCTGAAAAACATGGTTTAATCTTTCCCGTATAATCATGGATTGCAATTTCATTATTTACGACACTTATGTGGTATGTATGCACCTGTGGTATGGAGTATATATTTGAACTCTGACTATTTCCATCACCCATGAATTCTGTGACAACAGAGATTAGGTCTCGTACATCTGTGTAGCTCTTACAGCAAAATAAATCTCAGTTCTATAGAAGATACAGAATTGAGAGTTTGAGATGACAGACTAAGAAAAGGTAGCGGATGGATAGCATACATGCAGTCCAGGTCAGACTTACAGAGGAAGTGGCTCATAATGAGCCAGGGATTCAACCAGGAGAATCAAAATGACTTGGTAATAACTGGTTGGTAAATTGTAGGAGATGAGCAAAAGGGAATGGCGAGAGGACACCTCGGTGATAATCCTCAAAGGGTTACGCTCTGAATCGCTAATTATTCAATGTGGGCCTCTCTGTTTCTCCCCACTCCTCAACAAAGACTTCTGTGGTCTTGTAGTTAGATAAATGCCGCTTACTCTAGCCTCTTCTAAGAGTTGCACACTGCTAGTGCTAGGCACTTTGGAATCCTGCAATGAAAATAACATGTTTTAAAAATAAGTTCAACTATTAAAATAAAATTTGCAGATAGTATGCAGCTCTTTGGTTTGTATTTAGGAAGTAAATTCCGTAAGATATTTAAAACCTTGAACATATCATACAAAGTATATGATAAAAATTAAGCAAATATTAGAATTCCGCCCCAACTTTTCCCCAAAAGGGGAAAACTCTAGGTTATCCTATATGTAACCTCAAGTGTTCATGACAGAAATACATCGGAAGCTTGTTTTGTATCATTGTATTCTGCCACAGTTTTTAAAAATAGCCTTGTTGAGGTATAATTGACATACAGTAAACTACATGTATTTATGGTGTACACTTAGATAAATTTGACATCTATATATACCCATGAATTGCTAATATAAAGATAATAAATATATTCACTACCCCCCCAAAAGATTACTTATTTCCCCTTTTTTAAATTTTATTTTTCAATTACAGTTTACACTTAATATTATTTTGTATTCATTTCAGGTATACAGTATGGTGATAGACAATCATAGTTCACAGAGTGTTCCCCCCAATATTTCAAGTACCTATTTGGTACCATACATATTTAGTTATTGCAATATTATTGACTCTATTCCTTATGCTGTACTTTACACCCCTGTGCGGGGGGGTGGGAGGTTATGAGTTCAGGGCTGGGTGAAAAGTGTGAAAAGATTAAGAAGTGGTAATCACAAAGTAAAGATAACTTTTTGGTAATCACAAAGTAAAGATAACTTTTTAACCTAGTCCCCCCCCCACAGGGAACTGGGGATATTCATTTAACCAGGAAACTCCTTGCATGCATAGCCAATAAAAGCCAACATATCTAATGGTATTTAGGGATTCTTACAAAATAGCTAATGAGCTAGGATAATTGGGAAGATGATGATACAGTGATCCCTCACCTATCACGGGAGTTACATTCCAGGGACCCCTGCGTTAGGTGAAAATCTGCAAAGTAGCAGCATCATATTTATTTTATTATTTATATATATTTTAAGGCTTTACAAACCCTTCCCACACTCCTATAAACCTTTCCCACTCTCTTGTTAGCCTTTCCTAAACTCTTATAAACACTTCATATGCTTTTAAACACTTACTACACCCTTAAACCTACGTAATTTTAACAGCATATAAAATTCTATATAGGTACAGTATACCGCAAAATCCCGCGATATAGCAAAAACTCCGTGACACAGAATTATATATATATATATATGTAATATATATTATAAAAAATATATTTTTAAAAACCTGCGATACAATGAAGCGGCAATACATGAACCGCGATGTAGCGAGGGACGACTGTATCACATTAATAGAAGCAGAGAAACTAGGAATAGGATCAAAATTAGAGAGTAGACAGAAGTGGGTTGTTTGTTTTGAGACATTAAGTTGGAATTGCTGATGGGATATCCAGGCGGGTGTATAATACAGGCATTTGCAATAGAGGGCTGAAGCTACAAAAAGAGTTAGATGTAGAGATAAATATTTGGGAATCATCCACATGGTGCTGATAGTCGAAATTTTTAGAAGGGAACAAGATTGCGCAGGGAGAGAATTTACTAACAGAGAAAGGATAAGCGCACCCTGGGAGAGTGCAGATGTGGCTGCCTGACGGAATTCTCCTAACCAGATCATAAGGAAAGGATCATCCGTGTTTTCAAGATGAAAAACTGAAAGCACGCAGAGGAACGGTCTCAAGGTCACACCACTACTGAATGGCTGGTGTGAGATTGTGAACACCGCTCTAGAATTTGCTCCTGAGTTTGACTGTGGGCATAGATGGGTAACTCATATATTTTTTAAATGTTCCAAAATGTTTTTGTAAAGGCACAAAAACCAAAACATTCTATAAGATCACCTGTTTTAGTTATGTCTTTCTTTGAAGTACGATACATTTTCAGTAAGTGGCTTAAGGTGAAGATCCGATAGATTATTTTTGGCAAACAATGTCCTCATTCATGAGAGGCCGTTACGAACCATGTAGCAGAATGATGTCCTCGCCATCCTGGTTCTCTGAGAAGAAATCCTTGCGGTTGCTTCTGCTATATTGAGGTTGGGTCACAATCAAGTGTTAAAACTTAAATAGGAAATGAAATACCAATTTTCTTTCTATTATTATTTCATCTATTATTTTTACATTAGACATGTACGTTTATAGAGACACTTTCAAATGCATTTTCTAGATCAGCTTTTCACACAATTGAAGCAATTGTTTCAAATGAGTTTGTGTAGAGATAAAAAACGCTTCTATAAAATTAAGATTTGACTTGGCATTTGTTTGACCTAGATTTCATATTAACTTTATAATAACCACTTTATTGTTCAAAATCAGATTTCATATGTTAAAACTCATGTCAGTTTACAACAAAGCACCATTTTTAAGAGAGAGAAATGTGTGTTTTGTATTGCTGTTTTGCTAGTCTTTACAAAGAGCCATGAGGAGAAAGCACAATCTAATATGGAATACCTTCTTTGTATGAAAACACAGCTTTCCACCTGGATGTGCCCCAACCCCCTGAGATTATGCTAATAGCACACAGCGAAAGTGCACACGCGCACACCCCAGGCCTTCTGTATCAATATTCAACAAAGGGAAATCGATGCCCACTACTGAGCATCAGCCTCCCAAGCTCCCTTCCCTGGCTCGCTTTAAATTATCAAAACACAGTCGTGTGTTTCTTCCTCCTTTCCAGACTGATTGTTTTACCTGCCACTCTTTATACCATAAGCATTTGCTCTCCTCTTGTTTTTCAGCTCAGTAGTAGCGACGGCCATGACTTACAGGCTGCACGAAGTGAAGGACATGCTATTATGAACAAATTCAACGCACTGTTTTCTTTTGGAAGCCGCTGCAGAATGTTTCTGATTCCCGCCCCACCCCATTCTCTCGTTCTCGTGGCTTCAAGGTCTAGAGCTAACTGAAACAGAAAAGGTGAAACAGGAGAGGGACTCTGCAAGACATGGCAAAGGAGACCTGTGAGCAAGAGGATGAAAGCCACAGGTGGTTTGGGGGACACGGGAAACGGGACATAGGCTTGGGGTGGGGGGACTAGGCAGGCAGACCTGGGGCTGGTGGAAACCTGGTACAACTCAGAAGTCTCCGTGTTCTCAGCACTTGTTCTGATGGTGCTGCTGAGCTTTTGGCTGAGCGCCTACCCTGAATCTAAAAATAGCCGAGCCTGGCTCTTTTGTAGTGTCAGCCAGAGGCACAGCTGTGTGGGGACTAGCTGTCTTTCTCCTTGGCCTTGACAAAAGAGCTGAGGGTCGGTGGGCCTGTGTGGGCACCTGTTAAGAGAGCAAGTGCTGAGTTTAGTTGTCAATGCTGCCGAAGGGGATTTCACATTTTCATTTCAATAGCTCACCTGCACCCTAGGAAACTGTTCTCTCCTAAATCCCCCTCCTTGACTATAAAATATAATTTCTCAAGCTCACATTAGAGTGCTAGTCACCGAGGGCTTTTTTTTTTCAAATATCAAAACACTAAATCCCCTCTTTAAGTAGTTACCTAGAATTGTATTTCCTTATTGAATTGAGTAGAATTTAAGAGCTTTAAATATACTTTTGGGAGAACTCGGGAAATAATATTTTCATTCGTACACATGTAAAGGTAGACTCTTACCCCTTTAATCATTATATAAAAATGTTACCTCTACATTGTTTAGATTCTGAGATGTTCAATTTGAAACTAGGATTTGAATTACATGCTTTTTTACAGAAAAAAAAACTCACTCTTAATTTCTTTCAAATGCACAATAAATGAAAACACTGGATTTTTCATGAAACACTAATTTGAAGGAATATGTGCACTCCTATGTTCATTTCAGTGTTATTTATAATAGCAAAGATTTGGAAGCAGCCCAAGTGCCCATCAGTATATGAGTGGAAAAAAATATCTGTGTTACATTTACACAATGGAATATTACTCAGCCGTAAAAAAGAAGGAAATCTTACCCTTTGCAACAGCATGGCTGGGCCTGGAGAGCATCATGCTAAGTGAAATAAGCCAGGTGGTGAAAGAGAAACACCATATGACTTCAGTTATATGTTGAATCTAATGAACAAAATAAGTTAACAAACAAGATAAAGATAGACTCATAGATAAAGAGCAGGCTGCCAGCTGCCAGAGGGAAGGGCTTTGTGGGGCTCAGTGAAAAAGGTAAAAGGATTAAGCAAAACAAAAAATACCCAAAACATTTGTAGACACAGACAATAGCATGGTGATTACCAGGGGGGAAGGTGGGGACTAGAAGAGGGTAAAGCAGGGAGAAATGGTGATGAGAGGAGACTAGACTTGGGGGTTAGCACAGAATACAGTGTACAGATGATGTGTTATAGAATTGTATGCCTGGGACCTATATAATTTTATTAACCAGTGTCACCCCAATGAATTCAATGAGAAGAAAACACTGTGTTTTTGTTAAAGGTTCACATTCTAGTCTCTCTTTAAAATTACTCTAGCCTTCTAAAACTATTTTAATCAAAAAGTTTAGTTTTCCCTAGGCATATTTTTGATAGATTTCTTTCTCAAATCAGTTATATGAATTAAAATGCAAATATTAGTTAAGTGTTGCATCTTATAAATGTATAACATATCTTGGTGCAAATTAGGAAAATATTCATTCTGTGGTATCAGTTACAGAGTGTTTGTTCTGTGTTCTCCTTTTCTGCTCCCTGTTATTGATGCATATTTAAATCACCATTTCAGAAATTTGCCAGTTTGACAAAGAATCAGAGATCGCAGAAGTAGTTTTATATCGCATAAAAGGCATTACCTCTTATCAAATGAAAATACGTACAGCCTTCTATTTCTGGGAATCTACCAAACATATGATTTCTGTTTTGGGTTGGGTTTAGGGTTTTGTTTCCCGATTTTCAATTTTTTTTTTCCTTTCACAGCAATGCATGTGCTGACAATGTTTTCCATAGCAATCAGTGGCTTAGCTGTAAATAGAGGGTAATTATTGCATCTGGGGAATACACATTAGAAACGATTGACATTTCTGGTTCATATACAGGTGGAGAAATACTCCGCCAGATTGGGCATGTAGTTATTTATTTATTTATTTATTTATTCATTTAGTTATTTTCCTGACCAGAAATAACAGGCAGCATGTGAGCAAGTGGAGAAAATATTGGGTTGGGAGTCAAAAACAGGATCTCACAAAGACCGAATGGAGCTAATGTGCTAAGCGTTGTTTCTGGTTTTCGGGGTTTTTTTTTTACAACTTCCACATAGTATTAGTATTTTTGAAACATCTGTGGATTAATGTTCATGCCAAAGGGAACTATATTTTTCCAGGCACTTGGGTCATTTTAATAGCTCTGCAGAGAATAATAGCAATGAATTTTGAGCACTTACTTTGTACCAAGTACTGTGGGGAGAGCTTTAAATACATTGTATGAGCGCATCCCTAGGATGGACCTGTGAGGTCGGCATCCTGACTCCCATCTTACACATGAGGAATTCTGAGTTAGACCTTGGCTTCAAAACCCAGGCCTCCCCTTTCATAGCCTTTCCTACAGGGGGTCCGGCACAAATAACGCCCCTGGTTTATTACACAATCATAAACATGTCATTCTGTAACATAACACTATCACACTAAATGTTTGAATTAACACTATATATGGGTATAAGTTATTACACCCATATTATTACCTACCAACCACACTCAAGCAGGTGTTACTTCTGCCGGACCCTGTATCATATTCCATAGCATGCTCTTCTCTGGGCTTAGTGTTTAATCTAGACCAAGGCTGAACAGCTGGCCTTGTAGTTAATTACCTATGTTTTACCTGCTTCGTTCCTTAAATGAATTGACTATGAAATGGTACCTGTTGACTGATAGAGAAACCTGTCATATTTTTATAGTTCTTGTTATTTCTCAGGCCTGGCATTATAAAGATGCAGAGTTGAATTTAAATTGCTTCCAGGTTTAATGACTCCAATCATTCATTCATTAAAATCATTTGGTTGGACCCAGTGACTTGAAACATAGGAAAAAAAATATTGGTCATGTAATACACTTGCTCACCTTTCAAAAAGGAAACTGACATGCTAACATTTTAAATGATTGGATCAATTTCATTTTAGTCAATTAACATCATTAGAATCTAGGTTGCTTTATCTCTCAGTCTCAACGAATATGTACAAGTGTATATAAGTGTAGGTCAGATCTATTTCAGTTATAAGTGACAAAAAGCTAGCAAACTAAGAAACAAAGGAGCTTTACTAGCTCAAATAACTAAAACATGAAGAGATCTGACTTACTTCGGGCACAGTTAGGTTTGGGAGCTCAAGTGATGTCTCGTGGCCCAGTACCCCTCTCTCAATTATGCCTTCCAGTCTCTCCTTAGTCATTCTCTGTCAATATAGTCTCCACATCAGTCTCAGGCTTATATTATTGTAGCTCAGTTTCCATAGAAAATAAAGCCACCCTTCTCCCAAAGAGAAGATCTGGGATTAATGCTTGATAAAATCACTTACACATTCCTGAACAAGTTAACAGCTTGGGAATACATGTTCCGATGGGAAGGTTCCATCACAAGCTCACATCTGGAGCAGGAGTGAGGGAAACCCTAACCCCCACCCCCAGAGAGGAGCAGGAGTGTGGGCTGAGACAAGCAGGGTAATGAAGGATGTGAAATGGATAGCAGGCATAAGAAAACTGCAATACACTGTATGCCCAATACTGTATGTGTCAGTGAGTGTGTACTCAATAACCCTCAAAGATACAAAACAAATATTGTGCTTCGGATCATTGCAAGTAGATACCCATCTATCAACAGTAATGATTTCTGTAGTCCAGGAATACAAGAAAGTATTTTTTTAAGATTTTATTTATTTATTTTTAGGGAGGAGAAGGGAGGGAGAAAGAGAGGGAGAGAAACATCAGTGTGTGCTTGCGTCTCCCATGCCCCCTACTGGGGGATCTGGACTGCAACCCAGGCATGTGCCCTGACTGGGAATTGAACTGGCGACCCTTTGGTTCACAGGCCGGCACTCAGTCCACTGAGCCATATCAGCCAGGGCAGGAATATAAGAAAGTATATTTTGTTTATAATATAAATATTCTAAGGTGGAATAAATGTTTGGTCAAGGTATTCAAATATTAAATTTATATAATCAGAACCATATTTTTCTTCCCATAGAAAGTATGTGATAAATATGGTTACCCTAGGAGCTTTGTTTGTTTATTTATTTTTTAAACAGGTAATGGGACTCCTTCAGAATAATTCACAATGGAGAAGGGGAATGTGGTGCTTAGGTGATAGGAGATTTCTCAGACTGCGATAGTGTCAGTATGCTGGTTTGCTTTATTTTTGGCTACTGAATCATGTGTTTTAGAATCTTTGCATTATCTGCTACCTTGCATTCAGATTCTCAATTAGGCACATAAATGTAAGAATTGTATAGTGACATTTCTATAAGCAGCCTCCTTTTTTGTTAAGTTTGGGATCTCTAGACACAAATTCAATTTCATATTTCAATATCTAACACCGACTACCATATTTTTTGGACCATAAGATGCATCTAGGTTTTAGAAGAAAATAGGGGAAAAAATTTGAAGCAAAAAAAGTGGTGAAATATTTAATAACACAAATAATATAATATTTCACAAATGTAAATGTAAACAGAACTCAACAGCAGCATTAACAACCATTATTCCTCCCAAATTTGAGGGGGGGGTGAGGGGATTGCGTCTCCTAGTCTGAAAAATACGGTACTGTGGTAATTTCATTAGATCCCCTATTTAGCAACTGCTGCAAGTTACTGTTTGAAAATCTCCATACTGTGAAAAGATGTGTTTATCATCTGATTCCAAATCTTGATAGTCACATACTGATTATTTCAGATAACTTCAGGCTGTGCTCCAATTTGCCATAACTATTTCTGAAGTCAGCTTTTCATCCTCTGTTACGATTTTAATGAGATACAAGCCTATGTGTTACAGCAGGGGTGTCAAACTCATTTTCACCAGGGGCCACATCAGCCTGGCAGTTGCCTTCAAAGGGCCGAATGTAACGTTAGGACTGTGTAAACGTAACTGCTCCTTAACTAGCGGCCAGGAGCTCAGCACTGCCGCTGGGTAGAAACAAGGTGCCAGGCTGGATAAAACAGGGTAGAGGGCCCAATTCGGCCCTCGGGCCTTGTGTTTGCCATCTGTGTATTAGAGCATAAAGTATTTTTAAAGATAAAATATAATGATAGTCATGTCTCCTTATTTCAAGGCTACAGACATCAGTGAATTTGGCAATAAATGCAGTTTGGCTGCCTGAGAGTCCATGACTGACCTTCAGTTGAGATCTCAGCTGCCAGCGTCACGTGACCCTCGCCATTCTCTTTTGATCCCAGCGGTAATGAATATCTTACATTCAGAGACACTTAGAAAAGAGATTTGGTCCTTTTCAAAGAAATGCAGCAGGAAGAGTTACAGGATGCTCTTCACTTAAAAGCAAGCAACGAGATCTTTATTATCGCAACACAGCCCAGCTTCATTTGCACGTGTGTGATAAAAATGTGCTACACTGTTGCACTTACGACATTTTATCTAGTTTGATTTTAATATATTTATAAACCCTTTGTTTTAAAAATAAAGGCATGGTATTTTGACAATATGCCTTTACTCCGTGTACAGGAGAATCTGAGATGCAGTGAGAATCGATAATGGTGCATTTTACATTTTGAGTACGAAAATGCCAGCATGAGTTAAAATCGAGCCTGGCTGCATGTAACAGAAAGTGCCAACTACTGGTGTGTTGAGCAAGAGAGAGTTATTGCTCTGTCCCATAAAAGAGGTCCGGGTGCAAGCAGTACATCACTGGCAGAGCGGGAGCCACAGTTTCCAGGGACCCACAAACATTCCACCTTGCTGTGGGGCCTTGTGTTCTCAATGTCACCTCCTGGTTCTACGGCTGCTGGAGCTCCAGCCTCTTGGCAGGTGGCAAGATGACAGAATGCAGCAGAGGGAAAATAGTGTATGTCCAAGAACAGTCAAACCCCACTGGATTCTTTGCTTACTTTCACTTGTAGTAGACTATGTCAAAATAATCTCATTCATTCTTTTATAGCAATCAGTGCTGGAAGCTTTGTTTGAATCTCTAGTAACAATACTTTTGATTATTCTAGTTCCCAGTCTCTAGGGGCATAAACTCATGTCACTAAGTTGTTACTAAATATGCATCAATGTTAGCTCCAGTTTTCTAGAATTCTAGTTTGGAACCCTTAGAGATATTGATACATTTGTTCACATTTTGCCGAATGATCTGTTTGAGTGCCTTATTTAACAAACCATAAATTCAGATGCATTTTTGATACCATGAGACTAAAGAAAATGTAAAATATTCCCTCCTGTATACTCTCTGCAAAACAAATTGGTTCTTTCCCTGGCTGGTGTAGCTCAGTGAATTGAACATGGGCCTGCAAACCAAAGAGTCACTGGTTTGATTCCCAGTCAGGACACATGCGTAGGTTGCAGGCCACGTCCCCAGTAGGGGACACATGATGGGCAACCACACATTGATGTTTCTCTCCCTCTTTTCCTCCTTCCCTTCCCCCTCTCTAAATAAATAAATTAATTAAATATTTTAGAAAAATTGGTTCTCTTTGCTGACACTCGTGCGTGCTGGTGATGTTCTACCAAAATCCCCTAAATCCTCTTTACCTGGTCAGTGTACCACTGCTGCAGCCAAGCGTTCTGGCTGCTCACTGTGGCCTTCACCTCTAGAGAATTGCTCTTGTCCTGAAGGAAGCCATGAGCCTGGGGGACAAATGTCCCTCATCCCAGGGTAGCTTGAAGCCAATGACCACTGACGGAAGGTTACCAAAGCCCCGCCCCTTTGCCGCAAGGTGGGACCAACTCTGTGGTGCAGTTTGTGCTTCGGAGCTCCCTCTGGGATCTCACTGAAATTGGTGTGTAACTGCGATCTCATTTTTTGTTTCGTTTACCCCTTTCCCTGTTCTCACCCCTTCACACCCCTGGTTCTTTGAGCGCTTCCTCTCCAATGTATCACTTTGGCAAGTACCCTTGTTTTAAGTTCTGCTTATAGGAACTCTGACCTAAGACAGAGCCTTAGTAAGAAACCAAAATTACCCAAATATACTTGTCATTCAATGGAAGGTAAACTTAGAACTTTCCCGTCACCTGAAAAAAAAAAAAAGAGCTAAGAGAGATATTTTTGTATAGTTACAACTGTTTAAGGAGATTATGAAACCTTCTTGTTAGGTCTGTATCCTAACTTTTCTACCTTTGCGAATCTCATGGTTCCCTCTGGTTTTAGATATCTGGGATTCTGTACTCTGCATACACCAGTTGGCTTCTGGAGTGTAGCACCTCACTAGCAGCTTTTACCATAACAACGTGCACAGAGCAAATGCTCGACATATAGCCATTACCTTAAATCGATCCGTTCAAATGTCTATTCCTTCTTTGATAACCTCTGCATAGTTCTGTAAACTTCTCTGTTCAAAGTTGGGAAATTACATGGAGTAGTAGAAAAGGAGGATTGAAATTGCATGAGCCTTTATAGATGTGATACTGTGTACGTTTATGTACGTTTGGAGGATATGACATCGGGAATTCAGTTTGAGGTCCTAGATCATTGATATGATTTGGAGAAGCAGATCTCTGGGCAAAAGATTTTTTGGATACAGATAGTAGAGAGTGATGGAAAATCAGCCTTTTGCTCGAGAGTGTATCAACAAATTATAATCTTACAGAATCATTAATGTTCTGTTTCATCAGTACTTTTCTCTCTCTCTCTCTCTCTCTCTCTCTCTCACACACACACACACACACACACACACACTCACTCTTCTGTACTCATCTTTCAATGCCTGAATGCTTGTGTGCCTGCCCTCTGGTGAAGCCAAGAATCCCATGTAGGTACCTGCATCTTCTAGATACTTCTGGTGGCAGGCTCCTCTTCATATTAACTCTCTACCTTGTTTTATCTGAGTTTCTATTTATACAAAATATTTGTTCTTCTGACTCAGGGGAATTTTCAGGACACAAACCTCTTGACAGCCCGAATTAGTTCAGGTCTAATTCAGAAATAGAAGCTTCCAGATTAGAAATCTTGGAACTCACAAAGTGCTGAACAAAAACCGGGTGTGACAACGGACTCATGCAAAACCAGACTAGGTAATAGAATCGCTCATCTACAAGAATCTTGGCAAAGGGCGAAGTGGGTGTGGAGCCAGGCTGCGTGGTTGAAAATCCAGGAGTGTTAGAGAAAGAGTTCATCTCTGTGCATGGAGACACACAGCGCTGCAGGCTTTGCCTTGCTCCGAGCTGATGTTCAGGAAGGTACAGATGAATGGATGATGACCCCCAAGTAATCATAATAAGATTGATTTTAAAAGAGCGAATGTGGAAGTCAAAGGAGAATTCGAAGGGTGGCTGCTTTGGAAGAGCTACGTATGGGAGCAGCATTTTTTAAGATTTTATTTATTTATTTATTTTAGGGAGGAAAGGGAGGGGAGAGAGAGAGAGAGAGAGAGAGAGAGAGAGGGAGAGAAACATCAATGTGCGGTTGCTGGGGGTTATGACCTGCAACCCAGGAATGTACCCTGGCTGGGAATCGAACCTGGAACACTTTGGTTCCCAGCCCGTGCTCAATCCACTGAGCTACACCAGCCAGGGGGGAGCAGCATTAAATAGAGAATGTGTCGAGTTTACAAATAGAACCTTATGTAATTCAGATCTTCATTAAACTTAAAATGATTTAATCCATACCACCCTTTCATGAATAAAGAAACTGAGGCCTGCAAGGTATTAAGTGACACACCTAGGACCTCAGAACTGTTCATGGCAGAAGAGACCCAAACTCAGCATATAGGAATGGTGAAGGGATCTACAGTTCAAATTCGAACCCTACCCTTTATTCATTACGGAATATAGAAGCATCTCACTTTCCATGTCTGCGAAATAAGGATAATCACTGTACCTTTCTCATAATTTTTAAGCATACAATTAATGGCTTGATTGAAGTTATATGATTATAACGGAGTCTGGCATGACTTAAATACTCATTAGAGGTAAACCGCTAATGTCATTATTACCCTCGGTTCTTCCTCAAATGCCAATGCAAAAGTCTCTCTAGAAATGACAGCATCAAATGCTCGATGCCAGTTCTGCCTCTTAATCTTTTTAAGACTGTGGCCAGGTTTTCCCACATCTCCGAGCTTTAGTTTCCTCACCTGTAAGATACTGGGGAAAAACTGGGGCCTCCTCACCCCATTGTTATTAGGATTTCTTGAGAGAGCATAGCGAGAAGTCTTAGCATACACTAAGGTCTCTCTCACATAATACTGTATTTTGCCATGCATAATGCACACTTTTTTGCCCACATTTTTTAGGGAAAAATAAGGATATTACTATCCATGGGTATAATGATTATATACCATGGATATAATGATCCTGTGTATAATGCACACAGAAACGTGAGTGTGCATTACCCATGGCAAAGTACGGTATGTGGTATATAAAGTATTAAGTTTTTCTTACAGTTGTATTTATGCCTTTCATATGAAAGATAAATAGAGCAGAACGAGTATTTGCTCATTAACAAGAGAAGATAATATGTTTCTCTGGTTTTGATCAATGCGAAAACTGAGACTCAAAGGGTTGAAATGTTTTTCTCAGAACCATTAAAAGGCTAATCCATAATTCAGACGCAAGTATATCTGATTCTAAACTCCATGTTATTTCCACTTCATTGTGCTTCTTACCTGTAAAGTGAAAATAATAGTTCCTAAATCATAATATTGTCGTGAGCATTAAATGACATAAATATGAAGTGCATAGCCTATGGCAGGTACTCAATGAAATGATTCCTGTCCCTCCTTCCCTAGGGAAGAAATATTTGTTCCTCTTTGGTTTAGCCCCAGCGTTACCAGCCAAGTGCCTTAAGCACAACAGGAGGAGGCATTCGGCCTAATGGGTTGAATTTCAGTCAGGCATTGCAGTTTCTGTACTGAATCAGGCTCTCCTTACACTATTGCTCAGCTCTTAATTCTCTTTCAGCAATCAAGGATCCTTCATTTGGTAATAACTATGTACGGTGCCAGTCGCGTACTGGAAATAATGAGGGGGAACACCTTGTAAAGTATATGATTACCTAACCACTATGCGGTACACCTGAAACTAATACCAAATAATATTGAATGTGAACTGTAATTGAAAACACATTTTTTAAAGGATCATTCATTGTATTCACATAGAGTGATTTCAAAAGCCGCAGCAGGAAAAATGCTCTTCTATTGCTCCTGCACAGTGAGAGCCAAGTTCTCAGAACCTCCCCAAGAAGGGGAGGAGCGCAATTTCATTTCAGTCTCTCCTCCCGTGATTAGGTGGCTATTTTGATTGGTCGGATGACTCCACAGGGAATGTCTCTGATATAGAAGGTAGGCATCCCTCACCTTCCTCAGGACTCCTCCCAAAACATAGCCCACAGCCTCAAAGAACTCTGTCAGATGCTTGATAGCCTTTGCGGATGGTGGGGTGGGGGCGGGGGGGAAATGTGCTCCTAATAGTGAGAAAGCTAAGCCATCCTGAAGGAAATGAAAATTGTCAATGGCACTTTGTAGCTGCCAATTTGGGACAACTGCATTGCAATAGACGTGTCAACTCCTTTATTTAGCCGCTTCTGGGATAGGGTTAAGGTTGGAGGCCATATGACTCAAAGCATGGCAACTTGATCATTCTGGCCACTATTTTTTGTTTTTTTTTCAAGACAGATCAATAGGCATGACAGAACTTCATACGTGAATTTCATGACAGGGATTTGTCAATTTTAGGCTCTCTCTTAAGTGACTGTCCTTAGTGCCCATCCTTTTTCTTTTTTAAATTTGAATCCTACTTGAAATTCAACTCGTCATATTTTTTTCTGATTTGAAACTTAATCCGGTTTCATGACTGAGCTCAATCAAGTCTTCTTTGTCTATCCCAGTACAAACTGCTATCTCTGGCCTTAAACTGCTTGTCTTCATTGTTCATCTACTTATTATACTGCATTAACTTAATATATGCAAATGTAAGCCTCATAAATCTAGACATGCATGTGGTCCTATTTCAGACATATGTCACATTCAAGAAATCAATAATCAAAAGAAAATTAAGGAATCATGTACCTAAATTTCTCAAAAATGTGGAAACATATATAAAAATCTATGCCCTGGTGGGTGTGGCTCAATGGATTGAGCACTGGTCTGTAAACAGAAGGGTTGCCAGTTTGATTCCCAGTCAGGGCACATGCTTGGGTTGTGGGCCAGGTCTCCAGTAGGGGGCGTGCGAGAGGCAACCACACATTGATGTTTCTCTCCCTCTCTTTCTGCTCCCCTTCCCCTCTCACTAAAAATAAATAAATAATTTTTTAAAAAATCTACAGCAACACTTATTATTATATTTCTCTCTATCTTCCTCAATTTTCTGGCTCCTCAAAATGACCAGGAAGCTCATCATGCCTCATCACCGTCCCTTAATTCAGTCACTTCTTTTCTCTGACCACTGCCCACATTCAGAAAAGATGCACTCCTAATAGCTTATTCTCAGAAGGGTAGTCCCTTTGAGAAAAGTAAGATGTCTTCTGTTCTTGTTTTTCCTGTTATTGTCAGCTGAGAGGGCCCCTGTCATTTCCTCCCTGAGAAATTTACCTCCTTCCACTTGGGAATTGAAAACATCATTTTTGTAGTTAATGATCTCATTATATATGTACAATCATTTTTATGTGTATAGATACTCCCACGACTAGGTCCGAAGGTCCTTAGAAATAGGGGCTGATTATTATTCATCACTGTAGCTCCTTTTCCTCTGCCCTCTTATTTTCTGACTTCATGTCTTGAATTTTTAGCACTTTGTAGCTTAAGCACTCAGTGATCATTTGTTGAAATGTAGAACAAACTGTATGAATCATCTGAAGTTATTGTACTATAAGACATAACAATAGAAGCCTAAATAGACTGTGATAAATCATGACTTTTTCTTTACTCTTTGGAATCGTTTACTGATATTAATTCTCTTGCTTGGATTGTCAAGTTTTGAGAATTCCAGCTTCTAATAATGTTATCATTTCATCAAGCTTATCATTCTCAGCTGGTTTTCTATTAAACTGATATGAATGGACCACTGTTTATGAGATAAGATTATTCACTTTAATGGCTAGAAAAAGCAAGAGTAATGAATACACAAATTCTACCATTGAGAAGATAACGCAAATGTAATGTTTCATTCTCTTTCATATCTATGTGTATTTTTGGCACAAGAGAGCAACATTAAGCTTTCTATTTATCAAATGATAGACTAGGGAATTAAAACCCAAACAACTACCTTTTTTTGGATGGAAATACACAGTACAACCATTTGGCTAATATTTAGTACATTTAATTTTAAAACTATAAATTAGTGTTTTTTAATCGGTAGTTGACCATTAGTCTTTTTAAAAATTAAATGTGAGCACTGAACCCATAGCCCAGATATGTGCAGACACATAGAAGTTTTGCTTGTATTTTAGGAGATTCACATATCTCTGAATTTCAAGTTAAAACTTTTTCTCCAAGTAAACTTATAGGCCAAGGTATAAAAAACTATAACTAAACTGACTGATAGACTGTGTTGCAGAAAAAATAGTGTGTTGAAAGGAAATTTTAACTGGCACGGTTTTACTAATAGTGATGTGAGACTTTACTAAGTCTTAAAAATATTTTTATATTTTAAAAATAATATGTGGAGGGTGGAAGCAAGGGAGGGAGGTGGATTTGGCTGTGGGGGGAGTGGTGGGGGCTAACGGAGACCATTGTAATTGAACAACAATAAAATAAATTTAAAAAAATAATCATATGTGTTAGCTATGATACTTCAGTTAGTAATCTCTGAAGCCCCTTGGAAAAAGGATGATGTTGATCAGTTCTACCCTATGACAAATATCTAAATGTATATACTCTCAGTCGCCTTCTCTTTCCTCTTTTTATATTATTCATTTGTGGGGTTTTTTGGAAGAAAAACATTATTTGTATGCAAGTGCATGTACTATTTAATATTATGTGATTAAGTTCCTTTGATAGAAACATAACCTGACTTGACACTAATCATGTTTTTAGCTCTTGAGGAAATACTTGCTACTAAAGTGTTAAATCACTGAATAAGATCTACTTGCCATGACCTTGGGAGTCTGATCTCTCCCGATAGTGTGTATTTCGTGAAAGCTGATTCTTTGCCGCTGTCTGAGAGACCAGAGTGGCATAGGTATACCTACGG
This sequence comes from Phyllostomus discolor, assembly GCF_004126475.2. Taxonomy (NCBI): domain Eukaryota; kingdom Metazoa; phylum Chordata; class Mammalia; order Chiroptera; family Phyllostomidae; genus Phyllostomus; species Phyllostomus discolor. Next base: position 18,397,448 of record NC_050198.1, on the reverse strand, counting down.
GTGTTTGAAAGGGAATGGAGAGGACCAGGCCATCCCTTCTCTTTGTTCCAAATTATCTCCTTTATCTATTGTTGATTAGTATACAGCGTATCACCGACCTACAAGGCACTACATACATGTTATTGTATTCTTCCACTACCTTCCGTCATTTCTTCCTTCTATTATGTTCTTGCTTCCTCTTCACTCGCGTGGAAAAAAAAAATCCAAACCTCTACCAGAAAAAAATGTATCTGACTATCCTAACGTGATAAAGTTCAGCAGAAAATTACATGACTTGTTTCTTAATTATTTTGCATGATTTACTAAAAATATAAGATGGCAGTTTGGGAGAATCTGTGTGGGGAGGCATAATCACATGCAGAAAAGCAGTTGATTTTGAGGGATTAAGAATAACTTGTGCGGAGATAAAAAAAAAAAAAGAATCAGGACAATATGAGAGACTGTAGCCAAAAGTGGAAAAAACTGGAAAGGAAATAGCTTTAGAGGTCTCAAATCTGCTTTCAAAATGCTGGGATCTAGTTTTCGTAAATTAGAGTTCGCAGTAAATGTAGGCCAAGTCCCAGCTGTACCATAGCATTAACATTAAAACTAAGACATATCTTGCATCTACTTTTCCGTTAAATCCCCAGAGATCACAAAGGAGAGAGTGGGTCAAAAGAAATTCCCCTACCACTTCCTCTTCCCCAATAAGCAGATCTCACCTGTTGTAGTTCCATTTTGAGACACGTAGGCATCTGAGAGAGATCATTTAAAGAGAAATCCCCCAATCCATCTGATTTGGGTTTTCCAAAACGACAGGAGTTATTTCAGTGTCATTAAATTTGTTAAGCATATACCATAAAATCTGGAGAAATGTGACTCATTAGTGAAGTGATCCACCGATGTGCACTTCAACGCCATGCACGTAATCGTGCAGTTTCTCAAGTTCTTCCAGGATTTGCATCCATTTTCTTGACATAACTGAATCCTGGCCCTTCTTTAAAGATCTGATTTTCCTGACATACCTCAAGTTCTTCAAAAAATCGGTATTATTGATAAAACTCCAGAAACATTGAGGAAATTAAAAACATGGAGACATAAACCACCAATATCAGGAATGAAACTATGGACACTGCAGCCATTAACAAGATACTGAGGAAATACTATGAGGAACTTCACAACAGTTGTACCTGGAAGTGGACCAATTTCTTGAAACCGAAAACTACAAAACTCAAGCAAGATAAAATAAACGTCCTGAAATAACCCTGTAACCATTGCAAATTTGAATGTAACTAAAAAAAACACCCTGAAAAATACATTCATTTTAGTATTACCCCAAATACTTAAAGAGAAATTAGCAATAATTTTACTGATATGGAAATCAATAATACTAAAAATTAACATGCAGAAACTAAAGTGTAGCACACAAAACCATTCATTTCAAAGAAAGTTGATTATATAGGTTAGGCGTACACATAACAAAATATGTGTAGTATTTATATGTAGAAATTTATACAATAATAATGAAGAAATGAAAGCCCTAAAGAAATGGAAAGATATATATTGTTTATGGATTGGAATACTCAGAATAGAAAGATCTCATTTCCTCTCAATAGGATCTGTAGATTTAATGCAGTTAATTAAAACTCCAACAGTAATTTTGATAGAGATAGAAACTGTGTTCCAACATTTATATGGAAATTCACAGGCCCTAGAGTAGGGAAATTTTTTGAAGAAAAAAAAAAGGCATAAAGTAAGAGGAGTCACACTACCCAATATTAAGACTTACTTTATAACTGGAATCAAGACCTGGTGATATTGCCCTGGCTGGCATAGCTCAGTGGATTGAGTGCGGGCTGCGAACCAAAGTATCGCAGGTTCGATTCTCAGTCAGGGCACATGCCTGTGGGTTGCAGGCCATGGCCCCCAGCAACCGCACATTGATGTTTCTCTCTCTCTCTCTCTCTCTCTCTCCCTTCCCTCTCTAAAAATAAATAAATAAAATCTTAAAAAAAAAAAGACTTGGTGATATTGGCAGGAAGATAGACACACAGGTCAGTGGGACTGAGTGAAGAACCAAGAAACAGGCCCACACCAGTCAGCCCAACTGATTTTTGGCAAAGATGCAAGATCAATTCAATGGAGGAAGGATAGTTTTGTAACAAATCATGATGGAGCAACTGGACATCCACAGGCAAAACAGAATGTAATTTGAGCTAGACTTCACACTTACCACGCAAATTCACAGATATGAATTGCATCATTTTTCTCTCTCATACATAAATCATATCCATGTTGTCTGTTTCTGTGACAGCCAATGTGGTGGACACTTGCCGTGTGTGGCTACTGAACACTTGAAATGTAGCTAGCATGAATTAAGATGCCCTGTCATTATAAAACCCACACTGGATTTTGAGGTCTTAACATGAAGAAAATAGGAAATATATCATTAGTAATTTTGTATTGAAATAGCATTTTGAATGTTTGATTAAATAATGTATTATTAAACTTAATTGTACCTTTTTATATTTTAATTTTTTAAGACTTTATTTATTTATTTTTAGACAGAGGGGAAGGGATGGAGAAAGAGAGGGAGAGAAACGTCAATGTGTGGTTGCCTCTCACACGCCCCCTACTGGGGGACTGGCCCTACTACCCAGGCATGGGCCCTGACTGGGAATCAAACTGTCAACCCTTCTGTTCAAAGGCCAGTCCTCAATCCACTGAGCTACACCAGCCAGGGCTATATATTAAAATTTTTAAATTATATCTATGGCTTGCATTATATTTCTATTGGCGAGAGCTAATTTAATCTGTAATTTCCAGTTTGTTTCCTTATATTTGAATGAGAATTAAAGGACACCTGTGAGGCCTTTGGTATACATAACTAAAGATTTTTATTAAAGTTTTACATTACTCTGGACAAATATTTCAATCTTTTCTGTAACCATATTTATTATTTCTCAAACATTGAAGTTGGTTTTCTCATAAACAAAAATACTTTGTAGTTACATGTATTTAAAGAATAAATATAGAGTAGAATCGATTCTAATTATTTGGGGATTACAAAGCCCTTTTCTTTGAGGAACTTACATTTGTCAGCTATAGTCTTTACTTAATGTATGTAACTATAAAAAGAGTTATAGCTGGTTCAATTGAATTGGCCTGTGCACATACTCAAGTAGTAGGAATAGAACCTGTGTGCCTACTGGAGAATTCAGTATTACCTCAAAGAATCCATCTTACCGTACGCATTAGCCAGTTTGCCTTCCAGAAGAAATGCGACGTTTGTTCATATAAAATGGTGGCTAAGTAGACATTGGTTACAGCGGGGTCAGGACAGGCATCCTTGTCTGTACTTTGTCCTATTGACAGCTTTTCTGTCTCCCTCCCCAAATTCTGAATTCATCAGGAGCTTTTGTTTCTCATTGGCACCTATGCCAGTAATGGGTAAATCGTAAGTAGCAAATAGATCATCCGAGGAATAACATACTTTGAGAAAATATTAAGTCAATTTGAGCCAATCGGCATCCCAGTTGAAGGCAGGTCCCTTCACGGGGTAAATCTTGACAATTGACTTGACTCTTTTCTTTTTTTAAAGATTTTATTTATTTATTTTTAGGTAGGGAAGGGAGGGAGGGAGAGAGAGAGAGAGAGAGAGAGAGAGAGAGAGAGAGAGAGAGAAACATCAATGTGCGGTTGCTGGGGGTTATAGCCTGCAACCCAGGCATGTACCCTGGCTGGGAATCGAACCTGGGACACTTTGGTTCCCAGCCCGCGCTCAATCCACTGAGCTACGCCAGCCAGGGCTTTGACTTGACTCTTTAATCAGGATGTCTAGACATGGTGTGGAAGGAGGTACCTGTGTCTGTTTAGTCCTTCAAAGAGGACACTCGAGTTGGTTTATACTCTCATCTAGACATTTTTGTTGTTGTTTAAAAATATATTTAATGCCATCCGCAGACTGAATTTGCAAGAAAAGTAACCTGTCATCCATAGATTGTTAACACCATCAATAAATTGATAGCTTTAGGGTATAGAGAGCACTTGTATTGTTTCAGCGGCCTCAGTGTCCAGTAAATTTACTCCGGTAAATAGTAACTAAAGCAGTTTTCTTGACAGTTACATTTTCTTGCCATTGATTTTTGTAAATGTATGGCATTTAGAATTCTGGGAGAGCTTTAAGCAAGCTCCGAGTTCAGTCGAAATGATATGAATGCTGATTTGCTTTTTCTGGTCACTAGATAATATAAGCATTTATGTAATTAGGAGGCTCCAGTAATGTTAAAGGTGGATTGAATGAAAAACAAATGTTCAAAGGCCTTTTTATGAATGCAAGAGAATCAATAGAGACTGGGAAAAAAATATGTCTCATAAAGACAGAGTTGAGAGGAATCCATGTTATTTAGAAATTCAAAGAAGATTCCGGCATTTCTGGGTTCCACGCCAGTTTTGGTGTTTATGTAATAACTAACCCCTTTTGTCTGCTCCCTTTTATTTGAAACCTTCAGTCCTGAAATTGATTATATTTCACTTAGGAACTACCTTCATGCCTTGCCATTGATTTCGTCTCCATTACCCTCAAAAGTTTCTTTCCATCAGCAATGCTGACCGACCCCGTCACATTCAAGGCGTTATCAGGACATCACAGTGTATGATGTTTGGTTCTATAACTTTTTCAGCAATTTTGATTCTTTCCCCTCATCTACTTTCTGGTTTGCCATGGTTCTTTTCTGGCTTTCATTGACCTGTTGAGCCTTCCTCAAGAGGACTCCTGTAATTTGCACCTCTCCGACGTGTTCCCTTACCTTGATGCCTCCAAATATGGTCACTTGAAATGGATCATAAGACCTCAGTTACTTGAGTTCTAGTTGATAAGAATGAGCTACATATCAAAGAATTTTCTAGGATTCAATTTCAAATCGAACATGCAGGGCATGGCTTCTGACCCAATGGTCCGCCAAACACGCGAGTCCTCTACAGTACCATAAAGTGAGAAATGAAGGTCAAATTTTAATGTTGTAGGGTCCCTACATTCCTTCTCACGTTAAAAAAAAGCACTCAGTGAATAAAGTTATTTGTAGTTTTGTTCAATAATATTTGGACAGCAACTGCCATATCATATGTACGTTTGCCTTTAACCATACGCCTGGCTTAATCAATTTCACTTCACTACATTGTAGGGGACCCTGAAAACTTAGAGAGAAAATATTTACCTACCTATGTACACATATAAACATTCTCCTTTCCCCCTCTACCAGCCTTTCTCATTATTTTAGAGTTTAAGTGTAGCCATGGTCTTACATTACAAAACAGAATGAGTTGCTTTTGTTTGCCTGTCAAATTATTTATATGAAGCCATTATTGGTGCTTACTTTGTGCCAGACACTGTCCTAAGCTCTTGTAAATATTAACTCATTTAATCCTCAAGCAACCTTTAAAAGATACACAATATTATTCTCACTTTACAGACAGAGGAATGAAGACACTGGATGATAAGTTGAACACGTTCAAGGTCACCCTGCTCATAAGTGGTAAATACAAGCCAACCCTGAGTCATCTTATTTCCAAGTCCAATTCTTTGGCTCTGATATTTCCATACATGGTTCTTCTATGAGAAGTTTTGGTCCTCCATGCTTGAAGATAAATATAAGAATGGACAAAAGAGGGTCCGTAGTTGTTCCAATAGATAAAGGCATGCAGGTTACGATGAATACAGCAGCTCTATTAAATGCTCACAACTGTAAACCTACTTTTGCCCACCCCTGTATAATAATTAAGTGATCTTACTTGACTGTACTCCAACTTCATCCCAAAATAATTTGTGTATGCCAAGAACATTGAAATAGGTTTTCATTATACAGTTCTTCTGAGTAGAAATTTGTCCCTACGATACAGACAAAAGAGAAATTGTCTTCAAGAAGAAGTTAAAAAAATGTTTCTGGATGAAGGGTACATGAGAATATGGGATTCAATTTTTTTCAACTTCCCTGTAAGTCTGAATCGGTTTTAAAATATAAAGCCGAGAATATTTTACAGCATTATTTACCAAATTCAAGAATATTGATGGGAACAGTACTACTGAGTGCACAAATTCAAGGGCACTCCATTTCTGTTATACTCCATGTCAATGGCATTCCCCAAAGTTGCACAATGAGGAAGATCTAAGATTAAGTTCTTTTATTTACTTTAAAAGCCATAGGAGAATAACAACAGAAAAGCAATTTCATCATCATGTTTTGAATGTCCTGCGGAAGAAAGTGTTTAAGCCTTGTTTCCTACCACAGTGAGAAAGTGCAGGACCTCTCCGAAGAGGTCCATATGTCATTTGTTAATGATGCTAGTACCTGAGAGGAAGGTAGAGATGATGCTAGTTTCATTTGCAGATGCAACCCCTGAACCACGGCGATACCCGGCCCATAGCCTGTCCTTCGTTGGTGGAATGGATAAGCAGATCAGTGAATAACGGATGCATGTCGATGGTGCTTTTCCTCCTTGAAATCGCTTTCCAATGTGCTAATATTCCATGAATAGCATTCCTGATTTCCTTGCATAGAAACTAATCCTTTCATTTGATGGAATGGTAAAAAGCAGCCTAGACAGATTCAGTGACTTGTCTGAGTTCACCCAATGAATATGTGTGCATACACATACATGAACATATTTATATAGAAATACTTTAGTTTTTAGCTGTGTGCATTAAATTAACAAATACAATACAATAAATACAATAATAAAGCCCAGAAAAGAGGGGTTTTTTTGGGGGGGCACCAAATTACTTTATTTGAAAGAATGGTACCAATGAAGGACATGAGTGGGTGATTTGGTGTAAGTTATAGGAAAGGTGAAGGTGACTCCAACAAGCACGCACTGCTTTGGTGACCAGGGAAGTCTCACCCCCACCCCCGTGGCCGTGGGAAGGCAGCGTAAGGCTGAGCTCTCTGTACTGTCTCCCAGAGCGTGCTCATCAAAGAGATCCTCTGCCGTGCCAAATCCCGGGGGGCCCCAACCTGCGCAGGGTGCCTACGTGGTCACCCAACTCTTTGATGCATTTCACCTGCTCATCCAGGTAGTGAACTCAATGAAGTCACGCCAATGGGGGTCGTTTTTTTCAGGGGCCAGTTTGTGTAAGCCCAGTAGTGACTGATCCACACTTGTTGTCAAGTGTAATGCGCACGCCATTGCATTCAGCCCGTTCTCCGAGTCATCACTGTCTGATTACTTGATATCCTGAAGGAAAATTCGGCCACCTCGTTGGTTCTGCAGCTTCATCAGTTTCTCGGCATGTTCCCGCTCCTTATGAGATGGGTGAAGAAAATACTTGGCAAAGTTCTTCAAAGCCACATCTCCGTGCCAAAGTAGTGAGATGTGGGCAGGTTGACGTAGGAAGCGTAGAGCTCCAGGTTGATCTGGCGGTTGATGGCGGCCTCTGCATCCTGGTGGCAGTCCTGGCGCATCTGCGAGGTGGACATGGCTGTCAGGATAGGTGGCTGAGGACCGGAGACTTCACGGCGCTGGAGCTGTGGCAGGGGCCTTGGGGCAGTCTGAGGTCGCTGTGAGGAAGCAGCAGGATGGATCTGGGTGGCTACCTGGGATGGGGGGTCGAGCACTGGGCTCCTTTCAAGCACTGTTGAAGCAGGAAACCCTGGCGACCCTCTGCAAAGACTCTCAGAGCAAAGAGTTCTGTTTCAAAGTTTGCACTATAGTACATTTGAAATGAAAAGAGGAGAAAGCATAGAAAAAGGCAATGTATGTAAAAGAGACATAAATGGGGAGCATTTGAGATCTTGTGGGATCTTGCTCCCTGGCATATGTCCTCAGTTTGGCTCAAATAAACACTAATAAAAATTCAAAAATAAGATAAAGAAACGTGAATGTACAAACCACAGAACGCACTTTTCTAGATACATAGTCCATACTTCCTCAGAAGATGGGAAGTAAATTCACTGAAAATTTTAATAAACTAATGACCTGAGAACTTCATAAATCAAAATAAATCCATGTTGTCAAAATCTAGAATTCTAGTCTTTTCTCTATTGACTTCATATAAAAGAATTTGTGCTGTGTTGTTTTATTAGAGGTTTTAATGCACTTTAAGAGTGATTTCTTACTATTTATAAAGGGAAATGTTTACAAATTTACCTCAATTTTTAAAAGAAATATCCTGTTAATCTTTCACTTCTCATATATCCTATTTCATTTTTTTAAAGATTTTATTTAGTTATTTTTACAGAGGGAAGGGAAGGAGATAGATAGAGAGAGAGAGAAACATCAATGTGCGGTTGCTGGGGGTCATGGCCTGCAACCCAGGCATGTGCCCTGACTGGGATTCGAACCTGTGACACTTTGGTTCGCAGCCCACGCTCAATCCACTGAGCTACTCCAGTCAGGGCCTATTTCATTTTTAATTTCCTGAAAACTTATCTTTCCTGTTAAATTGTTCCTTTCCCTTTCTCAGGGATGACTGATAATAATAATGTAAAGGTTTGTTTCCTTCTAACATCCAGACTACTGTGTCATGTGTATCAATCACTGCATCACATTTTTAAAACCTGGAGCACACTGCGGAGCTGTCTCTTGCCGTGTATCTTCACCATCCCCCAATCCCCACGCTAAGCACCTTTCCCTCCTCCATCATCCCTTCCAACAGTTCAGAAAGCTGCCCTTAGTGTCCTATTCTGTTGCTCAAACACCATTAATCACTTTCAGTTACCATCCTTTCTTCCTATACATCAAAACTTCAGAGTTTATCTTATCCTCCATTTCTGCAATGCTACAGCTTTTTTGGCTTGTGTTTTCACACCATATCATCCCATCCTATGTGTTTTCCTTTCATCACTCTTTTTACTTGATGCTTCCATTTCCTTCTTTTGCTATGACCACCTTTATTCTATTTTCTATGCATGAAACAGCCATGCTAATTACAAAATCTTCTCTTTTCTCACCCCTTCACTACTCATTTTGTTTTGGGACCTGTTTTATGTTTTTATTGAGATATGTGAGGTCTGTCTGGAAAAAAGTCTAGCTGTTGTTAATATAACAAGAATAGTTTGTGTGAAGTCTATGTAACCTGGCAGCCAAGGAGAGTGGGCTGGGATGTGCATGTGTGATCAATGACGACTTCACTGTACTAGTCAGTGGGGGCGGTAGATGCTGCTGAGTGAGCATGTGTACTGTGTGGCTGTCACATTCAAAATGACTGAGCAAGTAGAGCAATGAATCTGCATCACATTTTGTGTTAAGTTTGAACATTTCTCCATGGAAACTATCTGTATGATTCAGAAGGCCGCAGCTAAGGGTAACTGGTGATTGGCAGTTTCATCACGATAATGTGCCCGTTCATGCATCAGGTCTCGTGCAGAGTTTCTGGCAAAACATCAAATCACCCAGGTGACTCAACCCCTCTATAGCCCAGATTTGGTGCTCTGTGACTTCTGGCTTTTCCCAAAACTAAAATCACCTTGGAAAGGGAAGAGATTTCGGACCATTGATGAGATTCAGGAAAATACAATGGGGCAGCTGATGGTGACTGGGAGAACTGTGTGAGGTCCCAAGGTGCCTACTTTGAGGGGGACTGAGGCATCATTGTCCTATGTACAGTGTTTCTTGTCTCTTGTATCTTCTTCAGTAAACGTCTCTATTTTTCATAAAACATGGAATGGCTGGACACTTTCTGAACAGACCTCGTACAACATTATGTTATTTTCAGGTGTACAACATAATGATTCGGTATTTGTGTATATGGCAAAATGCTCACCACAATAAGCCTAATTACCATCTATCACCATAAGGAGTTCCAAACCTTTTTTTTCCTTGTGAGGAGAACTTCTAATGTCTACTTTCAGCAACTTTTATTTCTCAATACAGCATTATTAACTATAGTCTCCATGCTGTACCCTGGTAGGGTTTTTTAGCATGTTTTTATGAATATCTAGAGGAAATGAGGTTTAAAACAGCATAGATGGATTGTGATCCTGTCTTGTCCCTCAGTTGGGAAATATTTCATTCCCCAACTTGATTCTTTACCTTTCTCTAAATGCATTTTCTTCATACTTCCTTCCCTTGTTTATATTCTAAATGTGTCTCTGTCTAATTCAGGTGGGATAGTTGGAATTATTCATTGTTTACTTATTAGTTATGAACCACGCTTACTAAGAATAAATACGTATTATCAAAAATGCTGCAAGGAGTGGGCTGGCATTGTCCCACACACTCTTAACATTTTCTCAGACCCCAAAAATAGTCTCTGATGGATGTTCTTGTTCTAATACTAGACAGACATCCGAGGTGATCTGTTTCTGTTGCAGAAGTTTAAGAAATTTTCCCCCTAACTTGTTATTCACACTTCCAATTATGAACTTGCATTACAGAAAGAAATTTGTGATTTCTATCATGGAATGCTGAAACCCAAACTGACATGTAGGAGGAAGAACAGAAGTTCTGTGGGTTTGCCTGGATGCTAAGGACATGCTGTCTTGAGAATCACTTATCAAATCCAGCGAGTTCATTAGGATGAAGCAAGAAACTATACATTTCTAATCAAATGTAAATTTAATGCCTGAGCTTAATTCCCTTCGAGCCCACCATTGGCAGATTGAAGCAGTCACTTCTCGAAATGTCCTAATACCACATTAAAGAGATATTTAATATGTTTTTTCATTTAGCAAGGTCTGGGTGCCAAAAAGAAAAAAAAAGGAAAGAAAGCAAAACAAAGAGTAACCTCAAGTGCCAACTCTAATTAATTGGTAGTATCTTCTGGGGCTGAACTGTTGGGAAGGGTCCATCTGGACTCGGTAGGCGAGTGCAGCGATCTATTAGCCAAGCTTTGCTGTCAGCGCAGGAGATGAAAAAGGGCAGGGTTTGCTGAGCGTCTGTGGACCCTGTTGTGATAGAACAGTTTAGCACGTTAGGCTTGCATTGCAGCCCTGTAAATTGTTAATTGGGCCTTTTATCTTCTGATCGAATCTACCTTATTTTTGATACCTGATAAAGGTATACTGTGAAAACAGTACAATGATAATTACCCCTAAAAAGAGTGTATGCCTCTAAATTATAGATACATGATACTTCTATGACTCTGCATATTGTTTTTCAGAAAACAAGTCGGGGGTGAGGTTGGTTTATGAACTGCTGTCCCACTAGGTTTTTATCATGCATACTTATTATTGATCATCTAAAGGTGAATTTATTGATCTCTAAATTGGTAAAGGATAAAGACTGATGATTTCAACTGAAGTCCTATCTTTGCCAAGTAAATGAAACTTAAATTACAAAGTTTCCAAAGATAGTTTAGAGCTTAGAAATGACTGGGTTTTTTAAAATTAAGAATAAGGCCTTGGCAGGTGTGGCTCAGTGGATTGAGTGCTGGCCTGCAAACCAAAGGGTCACTAGCTTGATTCCCAGTCAGTGCACATGCCTGGGTTGCAGGCCAGGTCCCCATCAGGGGGTGCATGAGAGGCAACCACACATTGATGTTTCTCTCCCATTCTTCCTCTCTTCCCTTCTCTCAATAATAAAGTCTTTAGGAAAAGAATAAGCATATTTTTTTCCTGGCAGCTGCAAATGAATTCTGCACATGTCTTTTCCTACTTTTGTGAAAAAAAAAAAAAAATTGCTTTGTGTATAGACTGACCATTGTTTTGGGTATGGAGTATTCTGCCTTAACTTCACTAATTTTAACAACCCTTAAGGGCCTGAATCAGCCTCGTTCTCCAACAATTTGTAGCTTTCAGGAGACAATGTGACTTTTGAATTATTGTATGAAAGTTCACTCTGTAAAAATAAGCAGGAATAGTGGAAACAGCCTTTGCTGGAGAACCATGTGTGGGGGAGGGAAGCATATGGGTTTCATTTTGGCAAATGAAGGAAAAAAGTTATTAAGATATGCAATACAACAAAAAAGAACTCCCAACATGTAGCAACAGATTGGCTGTGGGTAGCAGAGGCTCATGAGAACTTGACAACAACTTTCTCAGCTTTTATCTTGGAAAACACATGAGTGGGTCGATTTGCACTTTGTACTTTGGAAGTTAAGAATGTTTTTACTTTGAAGAACTTTTCTTTTAAGTTACATGATCCTCTTCTCATTACAAATTGGGGGGGGGGGGGGCGCAACGCAGCCCTGAGCACATTTCTCCTAAAACTGGTATGTACTTTTCAATGGCCTCTTTTTTTGAAGAGGGCTTTTTAAACATCTCTTCTATGATGCTCTTATTCCATCACTTTTCTGTCTGTTACTGGCCTGACATATTGCAAAGCTTTCTGGAGAAGATAGAAATGTTATGGGGTCCCTTTAAAATGGTATATTTTTGAATGTATATGAAGGGCAGCCCAGGGAAGATGGAAGCTTCTGCTGCCTTCTGTGCGCTGCAGAGTTGCAGCACGACTGGACTTTCATTCAGTTTCTTAGAGAGATTTTTAAAATGTCAGACTCAATCAATAGCTTATACTGTCGCTAGACGAACACAACAAATAATAACCAGATAGTGTAGGTCAGTCTCAGGAGCAGTGAAACTTACTATTATGGTACTAAAACTTTTTGGAGCACAAACACATGACGTATAAGCCGTGAAAAATGTACAGAAAGTTAAGCGAGTGACAATTTGAAAATGCCAAAAAGCAGCATAAAAACAGAGGGCTAAGTGACTTAGATTTATTCAACATAGAATAATATACCCTGCATCTTTTCAGCCACGGCTGTAAAAATATCCAGAAGCCAACAGTGTTTGTTTGTTTTCTGATTCCTGACTTTTTTTGTCCTGATTTGCTCCCACGATTCTAGCTATGGTATCCCGACTCTTCAGTCCCTCAGCCCCAAAATCTTTCAGTCAGTTTCAAATATTCTTCCTTCTTGTTCTTGTCTGTTCCTCATCTGACTTGCTACATCTATTCCCTTTCTTCATATTCTAATTGATATTATCCTAGTCTAGGATTTCATCTCCATTTTCTGACTACACCTTTCTTCCCCTTTCAAAGTATCCTGCAAGATAACTATTCTTCACACATATTTGAATCATGTCTCCACTATACTCTAAAGCCTTTATTGCATTGATTTCAATACCTACTTGACAGCCAAGCTCTCTAAGCATTTAATCACAAACTAATTATTACAATGACATTTGATATTTCAATGGCCCTTCATAATTTCAAAGCGTTTTTACACAGTTATCATATTGGACTTTCTACAAAACCTTATGCGACTGGAAGGTTTTTTTTTTTTAATCTATCTTTTATCAAAAAGGATTGTAAGACTGAAATTTGCAACTTACAAGTCACAGATCCAGTAGCTGTAGCCATGGGATTTGAACTCATACCCTCAGGCTCTAAAATAGGGGTGTCAAACTCATTTTCACCAGTGGCCACATCAGCCTCATGGCTGCCTTCAAAGGGCCGAATGTGATTTTAGGACTGTATACATGTAACTACTCCTTAACAGTGAAGCGAGAGCTGGGGGCTGCCGCTGGGTAGAAACAAGGTGCAGGGCTGGATAAAACAAGGCGGAGGGCTGGATTCAGCCCGCGGGCCTTGTGTTTGCCACCTGTGGTCTAAAACAATGTTTTTCCCAGAGTTGCTATACCCCCAACAACTTCCTTCTCTATTTTACCTCTTATTCCCCAAACCACTCCCTTCCAGCCATCCCACCCATAGGCTTGGTGTGCCCAGGCCCATTTCCAGCTCTGATTTCTGCACGATGAGCCAAGAACTCTGAACATTCACTTTGCAAATACGAATTTTGGAAATTTGGAAAATAACTTAGTACCTGAACAATTTCAGGGCAGTGTAAAAGAAGAGTTCTAGGAGGAAGTTAAATGTTGTTAAGGAAGGAAGCAAAGGAGGATACTTCAGTAAAAATTATAGAAAAGGAATTAATATCAAAGCCTTGTCAGATAAACTCCCTCCGTGCTTGGGCATGTTAATAGTAGATACAGAGTCCCGGATAGGTCTGGTGAGACGGGAAGGAGGAATAGTATGATCTGGCCAGGCCACATTAAAGGCTGTCGTGGGAGGGATATGTGTTTTGGGAACAGCTTGAATTCTGGTTGTCACTCATTAGTCATGTAAGCATGCTTGTCTTGTTAACCTTTTCAACCTCGGATTTCTCAATGATAAAGTGGCGATACATATATTACTCTCTGGTCACTAAACTACTTATATGAGATAATATATGTAAAGGGCTTTATATAAAATAGGTAATCATAAATAGCAAGCAGTTTTATTGCCCCCAAGCATTTGAGTTTGGATGAGTTATTTATCCTCTTGGTCCTGCAATTTACTGTTCTGTAAAATGGGGGAAATAATAGTACCACAGTTTTTTGACCCACTCATTTACTGATGGACACTTAGGTTGCTTCCAGCACTTGGCTGTTGTAAGCTGTGCTGCTATGAACGTTGGGGTGCATAGGTTCTTTTGAACTGGTGTTTCAGGGTTCTTAGGGTATAATCCCAGCAGTGAGATTGCTGGGTCAAAAGGCAGTTCCATCTTTAGTTTTCTGAGGAAATTCCATAATGTTTTCCATGGTGGCTGCACCAGTCTGCATTCCCACCAACAGTGCACTAGGGTTCCCTTTTTTCCACAACCTCGCCAGCACTTGTTTGCTGATTTGTTAATGGTCGCCATTCTGACTGGTGTGAAGTGGTATCTCACTGTGGTGTTATCAATGGCTAGTGATGCTGAGCATCCTCTCATATGTCTCTAAGCCCTCTGTATGTCCTCCTTGGAAAAGTGTCTGTTGAGGACCATTGCCCAGTTTTTAATTAGATTGTTTGTCTTCCTGGGGTGGAGTTGTATGAATTCTTTACATGTTTGTAATCAAAACAGCCTGGTACTGGCATAAGCACAGACACATAGATCAATGGAACTGAATAGATAGCCCAGAAGTAAACCCATGTCTCTATGGTCAATTAATATTTGACAAAGGGGGCAGAAGCATAAAATGGCGTAAAAATAGCGTCTTCAACAAATGGTGTTGGGAGAGCAGGGCAGCTATGTGCAAAAAAATGAAACTCCACCACCAACTTACACCATACATAAAAATAAATTCAAGGTGGATAAAAGACTTAACTATAAATCATGACACCAATAAAAGTCCTAGAGGAAAACATAGGCAGGAAAAATGTCAGATATCTCATGCAGCAATATCTTCACCGATATATCTCCTAGGGCAAGGGATATAAAGGAAAGAATAAACAAATAAGACTACATAAAATTAAAAACTTTCTGTGCGGCTAAAGCAAAAATCAGCAAAACGAAAAGGGAACCAACCATGTGGGAGAACATATTTGCCCATGATGCCGCAGACAAGGGTTTGATCCCCTTTCCTCTAATTCTCCAAAGGTGCCATAGAGTCTAGAGGCGGGCCTGTCATTGTCGCTGTTAATGATATTTCATCCAAAAAGATCATGCAGGTGACATGCATAGCAGTTAAAAAAATTTGCAGCCACGCTAAATGAATGGTTCAATCAAAACATAAAAGACATCTCAAGGGCTGTGGCAACAATAGGGTTTTAATATAGAATTTAGAGTTGAGAAAGTAGAGTTTGAAAGGCGGAAGTCAGAGACACTAACCAGGTCAGCCCAAAGAGGATGTGGGTGGAAATGTTAAGTTGACGTGAAAGTCTGAGAAGCTGGTCCGCTGAATCTGCCCGTAGCAGGGCTACTGGAGGAAATTCCACACTGCGGAGGCCCTGCTTTTGCAGGCCTGCCCCTAAGTACCTAGTGGTGGGTTTGGGGCCATTGTTGGTCACACGGATCCTCACTGTCAGAAATAAGAAAGGAAGCTGGGAAGTTAAAAGTGAGACGTATAAAACTATATCAGTAAAAAAGGTTGATTCTATTTTTCTGCCCTGGCTGATGTGGCTCAGTGGATTGAGTGCCAGCCTGCAAACCAAAGGGTCGCCGGTTCGTTCCCAGTCAGGGCTCACGCTTGAGTGTTGGGCCAGGTCCCCAGTAGGAGGCGCTGGAGAGGCAACCACACCTTGGTGTTTCTCCTTCTCCCCAGCCCCCTCTGTAAAAATAAATAAATAAATAATCTTTAAAAGTTGATTTTTTTTAAACTGTCATATAAAACTGGACTAAAGAACAGGTGGTGGGGAGGCAGAGTAAACCTATTCCCTTGGTTCATTTGAGTCTTTAGAGTGAAATATCATAGAGTGAGTGGCTTAAAACAACAGAGCCTCATTTCTCACAGTTCTGGAGGCTGGGAACTCCAAGGTTAAGGTCCTGGCTGATTCAATGTCTGATGAGGCCCTGCTTCCTAGTTCACAGACAGCTGTGTTGTCTCAGGGCCCTCACGTGGTGGACAGGGAGGCGAGCTCTCTGGGGGTCTCTATCACAAATCCCATTCATAAGGTCTCTGCCCTCGTGACCTACTCACCTCTCAAAGGCCCCACCTCCGAACACCATCATTGAAGGATTAGGTTTCAACAGGTGAAGGCTGGAGGGATACGAAGGTTCTGTCTGTAGCAACCAATAAGGTGCTGCTTATTCGGAATGAGAAACTCAGACAGTTTTCATGGTAATGTTGAAAGACACACAGAACCTCAGCAGAGCCTGTATCTGTGAAGTGGGAATAATAATAGTGTTACAAACATATGAGATGATATTTGTAAAATGTTTCATATGTGGTAGGTGCCTAGTGAATAAGTGTCCATTTTGGTGGTTATAATAAGTTATTGAAGAGTGAGCTTTATTGACAAAGTGACTTCTGCATTTTATGCGTGTGGGATATTAGAGTGGTAAATTTGTCATTCATTTATACACTTTTGACACTTGCTTCCTGCAGTATTTTAAAACATTGACATAAGTAGATAATTCATCTCCTAAATATAAGGGAGAATGTTGTCCTGATCACTCAAGTGATATACCGTAATTCATCTGACATGTCAGACGTCAGTTTGATTGAGAAATGACAGCCCTGAGCCAATGAATGTGATTTCAGTGGAGTTCAGTTTATGCACAGAACGAGTAAATGATGACGGGGTTCTAGAAACTGGATAGACCAGGGATGGGTCGATTCATCGGGATTCTGGGACACCAGGTTTGAGCAGCTGTGTGTCGAGGTGGGGTCATGCTGCTTTGGTCACCAGCAGGTATTACCTATCTCATGTTCAAGAGAGGTTGATGAGAACCTTGGGCTTTGGGGTGGTGGGTAGCGTGAATAAATAGAGCAAAGTGTCAGTTATCTGTTATAGCACAACTTCTCATTCCCAGCATGGCCAATGGACGCTGAGAGTGGCAGTCTAGGAAGGGAGACTCAGGAAGTGAAAAGGTCTCTTTCCAGGTGAGGAGCTCAGGCCTGAGAGGACTGAAGGGGAAAACAACAGATTGGAGTATAAGGCAGGGAATGAGTCCTAAACACCGAAGCAGGAACTTGGCTGGAAACCAGAGCCACAGCAGGGTTCTGATGAGGCTGGTCCTGCTGAGCATCTGATTTCAGGCTCACTAAATCCCTCAGGTTCCTCAGGTTGGCACACAGCTAAGCTTAAAGGCTAGAGAGCTGCAGGATACACGAGAGAAGCAAATAACGAATGCACTGCAGAGCATTTAAAATGTGAAACAAACATACAATATTCTACATGTGAATCCAAGCATTGCGTGTGTGGTCAGCACAGAAAGACACAGGCCGTCATTTTGTGTGAGGTCAAAAGGTCAGAACGTTTTATTATCATGACGATGGTTGATCTCAATGAGTTACATTTGATTTCTGTGAACTTTTAGAGCTTTCTACTTCAATGTGACCTCTCCGTCCAGCAAATCCATACATATATACTCTTTGGCCTCTCTCTACTTTTATCGGCTAGGTATGCCTTTTTATTCAATAAATATATTTTGCTTTCCTGCTAAGTTGGATGTAAGTGGAAGGTTGAGCAGAAAATTGAGATTGATAAGAGCCATTGTATTGAGGACTGCATTACCATTTATACTGGGTTGGAAAGCGTGCCTCCAGAATTCACGTCCTTCTTGGAACTTCAAAAATGTGACCTTGTTTGGAAACAGGATTGTCACCGATGTAATTTTTTAAGGTGGTCTTATATTCGTCCCTTCATCTAACGTGACTAGTGTCCTTATAAGGGCAGAAGAGATACAGAGAAGGAGGCAGAGGGAGAAACAGGCAGAGACGTGAGTGATGCATCGACCAGCCACAGAACACAAAGAAATGCCAAGCATTGCTCACGATATTGGCAGCTAAGATGAAGGCACGAACAGATTCTCCCCAAAAGCTATCAGAGAGCACAGCCATCCCAACAGGCCAAAATCCCAATGTTGGATTTGTAGCTGCCAGAAGTGGGAGAGAGTAAGTTTCTGTTGTTTTAATTACCTGGTTTGTTACAACAGTCTCCACAAACTAATATACCATGGAAAGGAATTTTTTTAAAAGATTTTATTTATTTATTTTCAGAGAAAGAGAAAAGAAGAAACATCAATGTGTGGTTGCCCTTTAATATAGACCTGGCCCGCAACCCAGGCATGTGCCCTGACTGGGAATTGAACCGGTGATCCTTTGGTTCCCAGGCTGGCGCTCAAACCACTGAGCCACACCAGCCAGGGCATCACGGAAAATAATTTAAATGTTAATTTACCTGTAAAAATTTTTAACTTCCAGAGCTACTTTTCTGTTGGATATCACTTATATGTATCTTTTATCTTATAACATGTCATTAAAATAATACCTTCAAAAGACTTAAAAAAGAAGTAATAATTTCTTGAAGGTATCCAAAAGTTCTGATTTGTGGATCAGGCCAGTACCGCTAAGGCATTTGGTTGTCCCACACAATATCTTTCTTGCCCGTAGAGAAGTGCATCATCTCACTAGACTTCTTGTTGTATAATTGGTAATTTACACTTTGGCCTGAAAAAGACAGATTAAGGCATATTAAGATATACTGTGAGAAAAAGTATCTACATGCTAAATATAGAAATGAAAATGCACAGAGAGTTGCCTATCACCAAAAGTATATTATTTATATCTATCAATCTGAAAATATCCATCCTTCCCCTGCCTTGAAGAAAATCTGGCAGCTGTATTGATCTTTAAAGTATTATCTTCCACAATTAATCTCTCTGTTGTTTTTTTAAGGCTAAATGCAACTCTTCTATAATCCAGTTTAGCATACACCATGTGCATGGGAGTTCTACGTAAACTCATTGAAGACAGCATCCTATTTTGTTTCATTTTTGAATTACCAAAGTCCTAAAATATTGGAGTCCTGGTGGAGCTCTTTCTGCAGATGGGAAGTCTTAATCACCAGAGCCTACTCTGACAGTGATGGAAGTGTACCCTTTAAGTTTTCTGCCCGTTAGAAAAAAACTTCCATTTAATAAAGAGCATGACAAGAAATGGCTTCCTCTTCCACTGAGGCTCAGATGGACAGTTTTTGGAAGTCTAAGAAATGACAAGGGATTCTTTTTCGTTTGATAGATCTCTAAATTCTTTGCTTTCTAAAACACAATGGACGCTTGCTGTTAACTTTATCATTGTAATTCTTTCAGTTAAGCCCTGATGTTGCAGAAGACCTTATATAGAAAGGGAAAAAAATATTAAAATATTCAGCCACTGGTAATTAATCATTCTTTGCAAATTACCAGGGATTTTGTTTTGTTTTTAAAGATTTTTACTTAATTTATTTTTTAGACAGAGGGTAAGGGAGGGAGAAAGACAGGGAGAGAAACATCAATCTCTGGTTGCCTCTTATGTGCCCCCTAGTGGGGACCTGGCCCACAACCCAACCATGTGCCCTGACTGGGAATCTAACCGATGACCCTTTGGTTCCTAGGCCAGCACTTAATCCACTGAGCCATACCAGCCAGGACAATTTACCACGGATTTTAATTGATGTTACACAGAGGTTCAAAGGCTTGACGGACAGCATTCATTCCAAGAGGTTACATTTCTTTAAGGGCTTAGCTTCCTGTGGTGGTATCTGGATTTGAAATGCTATAAACATAGTCCATCTCTAAATTGCAACAAGACTGGTATTGTGAAGATTATTAATAGCCTGAGTCAACTGAAGGGGAAGGTACAAAACAAACAAAGTCCTTGCTCTCCAAATCATGAAGGCATTCAGTTTTTGAGAAAAGGAGGAAGAAGTGTTACTCTCATTAAAATAATAGAAAAGCGGAAATTGTTATTGACCCTAAAACAGGGCAGACATATGTGAAACTATAGAATTTTTATTTTAGAAAATAAGCAGAAATCAAAGTCAGTTTTTTTTTACAGTTTGTATTTATTTATTTACTTTTAGAGAGAGGAGGAAGAAGCAAGAAAGAGAGAGAGACAAACATTGACATGTGAGAGCAACATCTTTTGGTTGCCTTACACACACCCCGAATTGGGGACCAGGCCTACAACCCCGGCATGTGTCCTGACCAGGAATCGAACCAGTGACTTTTCAATCTGTGAGATGATGTTCAACCAACTGAGTTACGCTGGTCAGGGCCAACGTTGATTTTTATTTGATTTTCTGGAATAAGGGCATGACAAAATCAGGCCATGTCTCTGATAATGTTGTTAAGTTAGATGAAAAAAATTACATGGATAAAAATATATAATTCACTCCCTTAAAATAAGAATGTCATCGTTTTCACTTTCTTGTGGTAAATGAAAGGTTGGGAAGCATATCCTTTCAAACTATATGTAAGCAATTCCATTATCTTCTTAGAAATGAAAATTGGATTGTAATACGGGTCTGTCTTTGACCACATTCTAAGCAGTTTATAAGGAACAAATACAAACACAAAGAAACTCCTACAAAGAAAAGCCAATGTAATTGGCAACCAGACTTAAGGAGGGAGAGTACAGCTGGGGAAGAGAACATGTTTCTGAAAGGTTTTTTTTTCCCCCCTTCTCAAGTTACGAATGCTCAAAAGAAACCTAACTTTTCACAAAGATAGAATGCTTGAAAGAAATAGATTGAATGAAAATAACACAACTGCTATTGAGGCAATTTCTTGGCCATAGCTTGAGAAATAAGCTAACCAGAAGGAGCAGTACATCAAGATTACCTTTTTCTTCTTATCAATCAGACGCACTGTGTGCATTATATGATTTGTTTAGTAGCGAATGTTGCTGTGGCTTCCTGCAGCTCTTTTTCATCTACTAAAAAGTGAACACAATTACCTATGCTCCCTTTTAGAAATTCCTGTAAATATAAATAACCAGGACTACAAATGAGTTGTCTGTTGACGGCTTAAATTTAATGTTACAACAAAGGTAAAGAAGCGAGTATTAACATATCACGCAGCTTTTAGCAAATATCCTTTAAACACCAAACTATATTTTGAATCATATACTTTAATTTTGAATACTTTTTAAGGAATATCTCTATTAGGTCAACTGAAGTTTTTCTATTTTTCACAGGTTCAAAAAATTTTTTTAGTCTGTAGTATTGTATTCCTTTTTTAAAAAATTATATGGCTTTAAGATAGTAAATAACCACAGAGTTAGTGTCTCTTGTGGGAAATACAGGTATTTTGACCACATATTCTTTTCTCCAAAATAGAAATGATTTATAACCAAAAAGGTTTCTATCTGAATTAACTGTACATAGTGAATGCAATACTGTCTACGTTTGTTCATTGAAACAATATAAAGCTAATTTTAAAAACTGCTAAAATTATTCCCTTGCCATAATGTGCAGATTTTTCTAATGTACTACCTTCTGTCTTCTCAACAGATTGTTGTTTTTTCATTGTCATTAATTTCTAAACTATATAGTAATGCTTTTCCTGTACATTTGCTTTAAGTGACTATATATTTGAGGGGCGAAGAGAGTAGATTCTCTGATGAGTTATGATAGTAATATGTTTACTGGATGAAGCAGCTTGTGCCTTTTGAAATGACCATAAAATGACAGTATGTTTACCAGAAATACCTTCTTTGTGTTATAACAGTATATTGTAGTGGTTTTCTCTGTGTGAACTTAACCTCTCTCCTATGCAGAATTACTAAGTAACTAGTATATTCCACATATAAAAATCTTCAGTGGGCTTCCATATAATTTAATACAGATATATATATATATTCTTTGTACTTTCATTTCTCTATTTAGCATGTATCTATTTTTCACAATATGTATGTATACATATATATGGTGTGTCCAGAATGTATCCAGCCACATCATAAAAAATAGAGACATTTATTGAAGAAGATACAAGATGCAAGAAACATTATACACAGGACAATGACGCCTCAGTCCCCCTCAAAGTAGGCACCTTGGGACCTCACACAGTTCTCCCAATCGCCATCAGCTGCCCCATTGTATTTCCCTGAATCTCATCAATGGTCCGAAATCTCTTCCCTTTCAAAGGTGATTTTAGTTTGGGGAAAAAGCCAGAAGTCACAGAGCACCAGATCTGAGCTGTAGGGGTCTGAGTCATCTGGGTGATTTGATGTTTTACAAAAAAATTCTGCATGAAACATGATGCATGAGCGGGTGCATTATTGTGATGAAGCTGCCAATCACCAGTTTCCCATAGATGTGGCCTTCTGCATCATCCCAGTAGTTTCCCCGGAGGAATGTTCAAACTTAATGCAAAATTGGATGTAGATCTGTTGCTCTACTCACTCAGTCATTTTTTCAAAGATTTTATTTATTTCTTTTTAGACAGAGGGGAAGGGAGGGAGAAAAAGAGGGAGAGAAACATTAATGTGTGGTTGCCTCTCATGCACCCCAGGAATGTGCCCTGACTGGGAATCGAACTGGCAACCCTTTGGTTCACAGGCCAAGGTCACTCAGTCACAGCCACACTGTACACGTGCTCACTCAACAGCATCCACCACCTCCACTGACTAGTACAGTGAAGTCATCATTGTTCACACTCGCGCATTCCAGTCCACTCTCCTGGGCTGCCAAGTTATATCAGTGTTGTGCAAACTGTTCTCATTATATTAACAACGGCTGAACGTTTTCTGGACAGACCTCATATATATTAAATATATAATGCAGCATCTCCTGAAGAAAAAAATCCATCAAATCCCCTTGTGTAATGCTCAAGAAGCTACTATCATTTGCTCAAAAATAAAATAGAGTAACTAATAACCCTGTAATCCCCTATTTAAGTTTTCTAAGGCTAACAATAATATCTTTTAAAATTCCATGTGAACACCAAGACCATATACTGAGCAGTATAGCAAATTTATGTGATCACTTTTTACCAAATCGTGTTCATTTTTTGATAACTTTAAAGCATGGTATTTGTTAAAAGAAAATATATTCAGTTGAGGGTTGTTGATTTCATCCTGTCCCTCATCACCTCTTTTTAGATAATAGTTCATTTCAGGAAAGTAAAAATAGTCATAGCTCACTACCCTGTTAGGTCTTAATATGGACCACGTCTCATGCGTGACTTTGGGTGTTACTTATTCAATGGATACATAGTATAAGGGAAGACTTACCAATTTTCTTTTATAAGGTTGGTCTATTGAGGTTCGTGGAGTAATTTGCTTAAGATCAAAGTTAAGCATTCTAGCCAGGATTTAATCCAGACAGGCTTTATAGCTAAGTCACGAGACCATAAGCTTGCCTGAGGATGGAGACCATGGCTTGGGTCTCTAGTATCTAGGTGTCTCCCACGTGCAAATAAAACCTTCTACTCACCACTCAGATTTCATGGATATTTTCAATTATTTTATATCCTTTAAAGAAAATACATTGTGGAATCTTAATATCAAATATAAGGATTCATCTCCTTTAGGTAAGATAAAAATCAGCAGCAATATTCAATAAAAACACGTTATGGAAAAAAATCAATTAGCAGCTAAAATGTACGAGATTGCTCGGAGATGCAAGTAAAAATGAAATGTGTACTGTTTGGCTTATACTGGTTGATTCCGGCATTCAAATGTTACTGACTCCAGTGACTTGTAATAACGTATTTCAGATATAACTTTGGGTTACCTGGGAGAGTGGAGCTGACAAAAAAATGGACCCTATTCATCTAGAAGCACTTTGTCCATCCCTTGAGAAATACACGAAAGCTTTGTCTTGGCTCGTTGGAACTCCGTGCCAGAGGGCAGCATAACCCAGAAAAGCACATTGACCTCACACTGTCTCCGTCCTTGCACACAACCTCATGTTCTTGTGTAATGGTCTGGAATAAAGCTTTAGTGGTTTTCTTTTGCTTTTGCTTTTTCCACTCTTATATGATGTCCTAAAATGGTGCTTCAAAATGATCTATTCTTTTGCAGTTCGCTTCAGAGTGGAAGCCCTCTTATTCCACACCATCAGGGCTGTGGTAGTTTGGTGTGGCGATAAATGATGTCATATGCCGGAAGCATCTAAGTGCAATGAAAATTCAAAGTAGAGTGCAGGGGTGGTTCCAGGGCATGGAAGGCCATGTGAAAGACGGTGTCACGAGGCATCTCACCGAGCAGGTAGATTTGAATAAGACTTGAAGCCCCCTCGGTATCTGCGGGCTGTTGTTGCAGGTGGAATAAATTACTAGACGAAAAGACGCTCTGCAGTGGGAGAGTGCCTGGTGTGTTCAATGAGGAACAATGAGGACTGTGGATTTGATACGTCAGAAAGTAGTAGTACGTCATACAGTTAAGGGAGGTTGGGGTGCAGAATAGTGATCTGTTCATTTGGGATTCTGTGCAGGAGAAAGAACATAGAGCCCTGGCTGGTGTGGCTCAGTGGACTGAGTGCCGGCCTGTGGACCAAAGGGTCGCTGGTTTGATTCCCAGTCAGGGCACCTGCCTGGGTTGTGGGCCAGGTCCCCAGTAGGGGGCGTGCGAGAGGCAACCACACATTGATGTTTCTCTCCCTCTCTTTCTCCCTCCATTCCCATCTCTCTAAAAATAACTAAATAAGTAAGTCTTAAAAAAAAAGAACATAGAAGTATCTGTCAAACGATTTGAGAGGAGATTTCTTTAATACTTTTATAATAGACCTTATAGGGAGGCTTTGTTTTTCTCTTCAGCTCACTTTTACTGATTTTTTGCTACAAATTCAGTTGGGTTTTATAGCAAGAACGCATCTCTTTATTTTATACTCATGTCATCCAATTATGTAGTGTATAATTATATCATGTCATTCCATAGATAAGAATGGGAACCATCAAAATTTACTCTTAGTAAGCATGTGTTCTTGTTATGTATTGCTATTTAACAAATTAGTCCAAACTTAGTTGCTTAAAACATCAAATTAACTTTTGTAAATTTAATTTTTTTAATTATGTTCAACCCTCAGTATCATTCTGTATTAGTTTCAGGTGTACTGCATAGTGGTTAGACAATCATATACCTTACACAGTGGTCCCTAAGATATTTCTAGTACTCACCTGTCCCCATACATGGTTACTACAGTATTATTGGCTATATTCCCTGTGCTGTATTTTATGCCTACCATCTGTATTTCTCAATCCCTCCATCTTTTTCATACAGTCCCGCAACTGACCTCCCTGTGGCAACCATCAGTCCAGCAGTTACTTTTTTATATCTCATGTTTCTGTGAGTCATGAATTTGAGCATGGGTCACCTGGGTGATTTTTCTACACCACGCTGTGTCAACTCTGATCAGTCATTGGTACTCAGCTGTCAGAGGGCTTGCCGGGAGAACCCAGGACAGCTCAGCTTCCATGTCTAGTGCTTTGGCAGCAATGACTGGAAGGCGTGGCTTACCTAGATCAATGGACTTAGTGCCTATAGGTGGGCTCTCCAGCGTGGTAGATGGAGGGAAGTTGAGCTTCTGACATGGCAGCTCCATGAGTAAATGATATGAAAGACAGGAAGAATAAATTTTCTGTCTATGAATGCCTGACCCTGGAAAATGGCACATGTCTTCTACTACATTCTACTAGTTAAAGCGGTCATGGAGCCCACCCATATTAAAGAGAAGGAACATAAACTTCACCTCTTCCACAGGAGGAGGGTGAAAACAATTCACAGCTACCTTTAGTCCACCAAAGCATACAATTTAATGGAGAGTGGCTTTTGGGGTAAGCTCTTCCAGCAGGCCATCTTGATCCATTAGGAAATGTAACAGAGTTTTAGTTATTCCAAAAATGCAGGGAAATGTAGATCTGTTAAGACATGTTCTATTGTAATTCCATTCATTCTCTTTATTTCACATTATCCTAATTTGTAATAATTACTCCTGTTTCTGGCCAAACATTTAAAATCATAAGGGTGTAGTATAACATACAGGAATGACTATTCCATTGAGCATATTTATGAACACATTTAATATCTAGAAGGCATATTTTTTTGTCTGTTCTCTAACTTATGAACAAAAGCCATCACTTTAACTTTTTAATTTTATTGTATTTTTAGGTTTTAAGTACTTTTCTGATATGAAATATCTCCAGACTAGGATGCTTGTGTAGATTATATGCTGCGATAAATCATTTTGAAAAATAGGGGCCGTCAGGTGTTGGAGATTCCATTCCTGCTTAAGCCCTAAGAAATATTAACCATCTTCCCACTGGCTTTTTAGCACATCTGCTCCATTTAGAACTATGGCAGGGAGGTGTGTAAGATTGAATTGATTGTCTCTTGGAGTTTACTATGCGGCTTTCACAATTTTGTTTTTCAGTAAAGGCAACTGCTCTGTGAGCGGTACTGGTTGTTTCATACCCTCTAATTATCAGACAGCCATTTAAAGTTGAAATGGTAATCAAACCAATGAAAGCCCAAGATTAGCTGTATGCCTTCTTAATTTCTAGTGGAGAAATTCATCTGAATATCTATAAAGGATTGCGTGCCGTACCCCATGGCAGATGCAGGAAAACCAATGTAATACAGACTTTTAAAATACAACTCTGAATCTCAGTTGGAATCGAAGTCAGACATTTTTTTTAACTTGGACAATGTAATTACGGGCATCAAATGATCCTAAAAGATGATTTTAGTTATCGACAGAATATAAGGATTTGGGTTTTAGCACACCAAGAGAAATCTATTTTAAATGATGAAATTTATCCTTTTTGCCCCTCGGAAATTACTGCTTGATGCTTCTATTAAAATTAAGATCCAAGTATGTAATGATACTTGAGAGCAATTCTCATTTAAGGAATGGCATACTGCACGACAGGTTGTGAGGTGTAAAGAGATAATTGCATGCCTAGAAGGTGTGGTGAATCATATGCACAAAGGCCAAGAACATCCAGAGACCAAAATTCAGAGTCATTTCAGATATTACTCCCTGGTGTGTGTTATTCTACTTAAAAATCACATACTTATTCATTGTTTTTAGACCCAAAAAAAGTACACTGAAATTAGTACTTTCCTAAGTTTTAAAAATGTATTTAAACATTGACCAACCCTATAAAATGTATCCAATTCATCATTATAAATATTATCAGGGCTGTTGAATAGGGGGACGTGCCAAATACCATTCAGGACCTTCCTTTTTAAATAATCTTAATTTCTAGCACAATGAAGTGCATGTTATGGATCAGAGAAATGTAATCTTATATCAAACAATCAAGCATTTATTTGTAATGCATTTTGATATCCCTATGTATTTAAAATAAGGAGTGAGGTGGGCGGGGCAGGGAAGAGCCACAAGGGGAAAATCGGGACAAATGTAATTGAAGAACAATTTTTAAAAAAGAATTTCTTAATTTAAATCAAAATGCAACACCTCTCACTAGCCCTGGTTTCCATATAGACCCCATAGTATTTCACAACAGACAACCAGGGAAATAGCAGGTCAGAGAAAGGAAAGGGGGAAGATGAACATTTTAAATTTCATTAATTTGTGTTCAATGAAATAATACACCTGCGGTGCCCTCCTTTTGATTCCTTACTCCTCTAAGGATGGATCTGTTTCTGTGGGTGGAATGAGTGTTAATTATCTGTGCCCAACTACCTTTAGCAGAAGCTGCTCTGAGCACCCTACTCTACTGCTACAATAGTAACAGATGATGACAAATGTAACTTACCAATTCACAATTATGCCTCAGATCATCAGAAACTGAGTTTGAATCCCGGCCCCTACAGTTTGAAATTGTGGTCCTGGGAGTTTCTCTTTGTCTTAATTTATTTATTTTTAAATTTTATTTTCAATTGCAGTTTACTTTCGGTATTATTTTATATTCATTTCAGGTATACAGCACAGTGGTTAGACAATCATATATTTTACAAAATATCCCCCCCAATATTTCCAGTTCTCACCGGGCACTGGGAGTTTCTGAAACACATGTGCTCTAGTTTTTCCATGCGCATTTATAGGGCATTAATAGTGCCTACTTTCTCCATTTTCTCTAAGGATTATACGAGGCACAGCAGTCCCCAACCTTTTTGGCACCAGGGACCAGTTTTGTGGAAGACACTTTTTCCATGGTGTGGGTTGGGGCGGACAGGAGCACAGAGCTCAGGCGGCAATGCCAGGAGATCTTTGCGGGCTCACCTCCTGCTGTGTGGCCAGCCAGTTCCTAACAGTACCGGTCCGGGGCTGGGGGTGGGTGACCCCTGAGCTAGAGCATGAAAAGTGCTTTGTGAATAAACAACCTGGTTCAAAAGTGGACCAAAGATCTTAACAGACAACCACCAAAGGAGATACACAGATGACAAATAAGCATATGAAAAGATTGCTTATCAAATATCATCAGGGAAATGCAAGTGGAAACAACCATGAGATGCCACTACACACCTGTTACCACGGGCAAAATCTAGAGCGCCCAGTGCTGGTGAGGATATGGAGTGACGGGAACTCTCATTCACTGCTGCTGGGAATGCAACATGGTACGCCCACTTTGGAAGACTAGTGGTTTCTTACAAAACATACTCTTACCATACAGTCCAGAAATCACACTCCTTGGTGTTCACCCAACAGAACTGAAATCTTATGCCCATCCATGCAGAAAGCTGAGCACCAATGTTTAGAGCAGCTTTATTGATACTTGTCGAACGTGGAAGCAATCGAGATGTCCTTTGGTAAGTCAATGGACAAGCTGTGGTACATCCAGATAATGGAAAATTATTCAGCGTTATAACGAAATGAGCTATCAAGCCGTGTAAAGGCAAGAGGGGAACTTAAATGCATGCTACTAAGTCAAAGAAGCCAATCTTAAAAGGCAATGTCCTGTATGATTCCAACTAAATGACATTCTGGAAAAGGCAAAGCTGTGGACGCAGCCAAAAGGTTACCAGAGGTTTGGGGAGAGAGGGATGGATAGGGGAGAACAGGATGATTAGGGCAGTGCAACTACTCTGTGCGATCTGTAATGGTGGATTCATGTCATTCAGCATCTGCCTGAACCCATAGATGTAAACAAGAAGAGAACATTGTAATGTAAACTCTGGACTTAGAATGATATTGGTAGGTCAGTGTCAGCTCACCAACTGTGACGGATGTACCACTCCGGTGGGGGGGGGGAGTTAATAATGGGGACTGTGCATGTGTAGAGCCAGGGAGTATATAGGAAGTCTCTACTCTCTGCTTAATTTTGCTGTGAAATGAAAAGTCAAGTTAAAATATAAAATAAAGTCTATTAGAAGACTTTGAAAGACTTAGATTATAGTCTACTAAACTTTTAGAAGATTTTTAATAGACATTTGTTCCATGTAACTCCTGTTGCTTATATTTTCGGAGTTATTTTTGTCATATGTGAATGCTAAATTTCTGAAACACTTTTTTTTTTTTTACAACTAAAAAGAAAATTAGTGCTTTGTAAGGCTGGTGACCCTGAGTTAGCATTCACTGCGCATTAGATATTTTATTTTATTTTAGTTTTTTTTAAATATTTATTTTTAGAGAGTGGAAGGGAGGGAGAAAGAGAGGGAGAGAAACATCAGTGTGTGGTGGCCTCTCACACGCCCCCTACTGGGGACCTGGCACACAACCCAGGCATGTGCCCTGACTGGGAATCCAACTGGCTACCCTTTGGTTCACAGGCCGGCACTCAGTCCACTGAGCCACACCAGCCAGGGCCACATCAGATATTTTATTATTAACATGTTAATAGTCTCAATTTATGAAATTTTTAAAATCATGGCATTTATACGATACATCTAAAAAAGGCAAATCAAGACAGTCAGAAGGTAAATGAGTAGCTTCCTTGGCCCAGGGACAGAAAAGAATGGAAGATGGCTGCTAATAGGTATAAGGTTTCTTTTTCAATGAAAATGTTTTATATTAGCAGTGGCAGTTGTATAACTCTGGGAATATACTAAATATCTCCGAAGTGTATACTTGCAAAGAATGAGTTTTATGGTATGTCAATTCTGTCTCAATGAAAATGTTATAAAATGTAAATGAGAAGGATAAAGAGACAAGTATATTTTTGAGTATTGTTTTTCTATTTGTGTATGAAACACCTACTGTTTGTTCAACATACTCCCTACAATGCACTATTACTATTATATGATATAATAGTAACCTGTCATACTCTATATCATTTCTCAATAAAGAAGAGATTATAAATAAATTTGAAAAACATCAGATAATAAGTGCTTCATTGGGGATAAAAGAGTCGAGGCGGTGAGTGATTGGGTGGTTACTCTACATTCAGAAATGAAGAAAAGCTTTGCTGAGGAGATATGTTAGCTGAGATATGATGGTCTAGATGAACCAGCCATGTGAAGACTGGGAAAGAACATTGCAAGAGGAAGGAGTAGCTAGTACAAAGACTCAAATACATGACTGCCTTTATGTGTTTAAGGAGGCCATGAAATAGAGTGACAAATGGGGGGATGGGGCCTAGGGTCATAGTAGGCAAGTTAGCTGGTAAGGAGACTGTCCAAGTTTTCTCATATATGAAATGAATGATGCTACATAACATGGAAAATTGCCGTGACATTTTTTTAAAAAACATGAATAATACTTAGCATGTTGTCTTCTACATGCTTGGAAGTAAATGTATGTCACGCCTCTATTAATTTGTCAGTTACATGTAGACTGGCCCAATCATGGGTGTGGGAAATGTACAATAGATTTAACGCATTGACAGTGGTACCTTGTGCTTCAGAAAAGCCTGCTCTTCCTTAATCTGTGAGGAAAGAAATGGTAAGTTTTCCAGGAGTAGGAAAGAGGAATTTATTTAATAGGAAACAAATGGCTAAAGTCTTCACCTTTTCTTTTAGATTCAAACCTTGGGATATCAGATTTTTTTTCATTTCAATAATGTAGTTTATTTCACATAATATATCCACAACACTATCATTTCAATATGCCATTAACAAAAATCATTGATGTGATATTTTACACTCTTGTTTTGGGGATCATTAAGTCTTTTCTTTTTTCTTTTTTTAAATAATTTTCTTGTATTTTTATTACCATTTTGTTCCATCATACCCTCCTCCCCCCACAATCACCACACTGTTGCTCATGTCCCTGAATCCATTTTCCTTTTTGCTCCATCCCTCCACTCCCTCACCCCACCCCCCCTGATCTGTTATCCTGCTCTCTCTGATTCTGTCTCTATTTTGCATATTAATTCAGTTTGTTCATTAGACTCTACAGATGAGTGAAATCATATGGTATTTGTCTTTCTCTGACTGGCTTGTTTCACTTAATATAATGTTCTCCAGGTCCTTCCATGCTATCACAAAGGGTAAAACTTTCTTCTTTTTTTACATTTGAGTAGTATTCCATTGTGTAAGTGTCCCACAGTTGTTTTATCCACTCATCTATTGATGGACACTTGGGCTGCTTCCATGTCTTGGCAATTATAAATAGCATTGCCATGAGCATAGGAATGCTTATGTTCTTTTAAATTAATGTTTTGGGCTCCTTAGGATATAGTCCCAGAAGTGGGATTGCTGGGTCAAGAGGCAGATCCATTTTTAGTTTTCTGAGGAAATTCCATACAGTTTTCCACAGTGGCTGCACCAGTCTGCATTCCCACCACCAGTACAAAAGAGTTCCCCTTTCTCCACATCCCCGCCAGCACTTGTTGTTTGTTGATTTATTGATGAGAGCCATTCTGAGGGATGTGAGGTGGTGTCTCACTGTGGTATTAATTTGCATCTCTCTGATGATTAATGATGTTGAGCATCTTTTTATATGTCTATTGGCCATCTGTAAATGGGCAAAGGACCTGGACAGATTTTTTTTTCCAGTCTTCATATTAATTTGTTTAATATGGGTTAATGTTCATATTAATTTCATTTCGTATTGCATTTGCTTGCTTATGTTTTAAAGCTGGCATTAAAGAAGTGCGTTGGAAGGCTGCTGACCCTGAGTGTACAAAGTTAGATGGAGTGAATACTACCAGAAGGAACTTCCATCATTTGGTTAATTTTCTAAGACCCTATAGATCCATGATCTATAGATCATGGATATAGACAAAATATGAGATACTATATAAAAGAGAACTATCAAAGACATTGTCCCCTTTATTAAGACCATTAACAATGAGGACTTTGGCCATAGTTTTTTTTTGCCAAGGTTATCATCGGCCCTCTACTCCTAACATAAGGGATAAAAGGACTTCTAGGTTTTGGACACTGTGTTATATTATTCTCCAGCTATCGGGAGATAACATGCTTCAGTCAAAAGAATAAGCTTAGCATAAGCTTTGGGATAATCTAAATTTAAATTTTCACTCACTTTCTAGCCGTGTGACCTTAAACTAGTTATTTAACCTTTCCAAAACTCAATTTCCTTATACACACAATCAGTATAATAATTATTACTTCATAAGATGCCATAAGGAAAGTATTGAGCACCATTTCTCTAATGTCCAATATGGATAATGATATAACAATGGTCACTAGGTTCTCATTATAAAACCATAATGTTAGCGTCAAAAAAGTCATTCTGATTTAAAAACTAAATTTATAATTTATATTGTGGGTTAGCTAATATATATGACAACACAAAGAAAAAAATAAGATATGTCTGTTACAATAGTCAGTTAACAAACATCAAAAAAATTGGTTTGGTTTGGAAAGCTAACTTTGATGATTGTGATGGTAATACCAAAATCACTATTAGGTTGCTTTTGTTGTGATTAACTTCTATTTATGTGCTTTGCCTCTATTGATATTTTAAAAGATTTTGTAGCTGAATTAGTTGGAAATGACTTTCATCTCATATGATGTTCCCAACATTATATTGACCATTTGGTTCTGAATTTTTCAGACAAGTGGGGGCCACCTTCCCTTTCATTCAGTAATATTTGCGAGTTGACAGCCAGGAAGGGCCAGGCCGGAGCATGCACGAGGGACGTGGAAAGATACTGTTTAAGTCAGTACCACCAATTTTCCTTTTATGTTTCCTGACCTCATATTTATTGAAATGCATTAAATATGAGACATCTGAGGATAGAGCATTCAATTTATAATAATCGTTATGGTTAACTTAATTCCATTAACCTTATCTTTGAGAAGTGGCAAATTAAGGAGTGCAGAGTGCGCTTTCGTTTCTTCTGGGGATGCTGTGAAACAGCACAGGTGTCCAACCTGCGGCCCGCGAGCCACGTGCAGCCCGGGGTGGCCGTGAATGCCGCCCAACACGAAGTCGTGAATGTACTTAAAGCATGATGAGATTTTCTGTGATTATGTGTCACAATGTATTTAATGTACGGCCCAAGGCAAGCCTTCTTCTTCCAGTGTGGCGAAGAGACGCCAAAAGGTTGGACACCCCTGATAGAGGATTGCTCTGTGTTTGGTGGGAGGAGTATCCAAGAATCAGCTACGTAATTAAAAAAAAAAACAACACATTTCCTTTGGTCTGTTTGACACACACACTCTACACTATGCTGGATGATGCTGGATGATGAGACCCTGCTCAAATCACTGCCAGTCTTATTATTCAAAGTGAAAAAAAATGATTAGTGGGCATTTTCGCTGATTTAAAAGCCTAAATTTACATTTCCTGACCAGATTTCATTTTAGCAAAAGTATTATTTAAGAATTCCCCTGGCTGGTGTAGCTCAGTGGATTGAGCATGGGCTGCAAACCAAAGCATCGCAGGTTCGATTCGCAGTCAGGGCACATGCCTGGGTTGCAGGCCACAGCCCCCAGCAACTGCACATTGATATTTCTCTCTCTCTCTCTCTCTCCCTCCCTTCCCTCTCTAAAAATAAATAAATAATTTTTTTTTAAAAAAAGAATTATTTAGGCATTTCAGTTTGAGAAGTTTACGTTCTTGCTGTAAACGTGTGCATGTGGGGGTGCAAATTTGTACACATAACATGAGAGTTTTCGATACTGGTATTGGATAATTAAAAGTTGTGTTTCCCTGGCAATACATTAATTTCCTGTGTTGTGAGTCACTTTTGGGTGTGTGTGCTCTGCTTAAACGATACTCCGGGATTTTGTTTGGTCAGTTCGCTGCTTGTTTATTTTGCTACCCTACAGAACATTTAGGTAGGTGTGCAGTTTCTTGAACCTACACATCTTTTACTTGGATGTGATTGCAAGGAAAGAAAAATCAGTGCAACGCAACCTGTGAAAAGTCTGACTAGGACTGCTGTCGAGTCTCCTTGGTGAACTTTGCACACCTCCAGCTCCCCAGTCATCCTGGATATGAATTGAGCCTCTTTAACTTATTTGAAGCTCTTTTATGACTTCTGAAAACCAGATAGTTTAAATTTTTTAATTGTCATTCTGTATGGCCAATCTCCATTTGTGGGTTTTATTTGTAGTAATTAGTCTTGCACTTGGAGTGCACAAGTCATAAATTTATGTGCATGAAGCCCTTTGGGTTTGTGCATGTAACAAGGCATGCATTTGGAGAGAACATCAGGAAATATGTCATCACTCGTTTAAAATATTGGATCAGTAGCAAAGTCACACAGAGAATACTACTCAGAAGAACCAAGTTGAGTTTTAGGCTGCTAAAATTTGCTATACTCTGTAACCTAAGGCTGTATTCTGGAATCCAGTGGGCTTTCTAAGAAATCTTGCTGTTAATTTCACAGTAGATAGGCAAATGAGAAAATGGATAAATACAACCATATTATAAGAGGTCACTTCAACCCTGGCTGGTGTGGCTCAGTGGATTGAGTGCAGGCCTGTGAATCAAAAGGTTGCCAATTCGATCCTCAGTCAGGGCACATGCCTGGGTTGAGGACCAGGACCCCAGTAGGGGGCGCTCAAGAGGCCACCGCACATGAAGGTTTCTCTCCCTCTCTCCCTCCCTTCTCCTGTCTAAAAATAAATAAATGAATTTTTTTTAAAAAGAGGTAACTTCATCGTGCATGGATTCTGGAAATAAGACGGCTGCTGAATTTGAATCTCAGTGCTGCTGTTCAGTCACGATGACCTTGGGCAACTTACTTAGCCTGTGTCTGCCCCTCTTTATTTTTAAAATGAGTAATGACAGTACTTACTTTGTAGGTTTGTTGGAAAGATTTACATTGCTTATACAGTGTACTGTGTGCAGTGAGTATTGTCTAGTACTTTACAGTTGTTATTATTATCATTACCTACAGAAAAAGATACTTAGATCTATAGACAGATATCTCCAGTTACTGCTATCGGGAACCACTAGCAAATCTGAACTTGGTGGAGATATACTGGGTTGTTGTTTTTTTCTTGTCAGAGCTCATTTTTGTTTGATTTTTTTTGTTTGTTTTTATTTGCCGCATTTTCTTAATTCCCATGGCAAAATTGTTTGGGGCCACTTGCATTAGTGTTTGCAGGATCGCTGACTTATCTCGGGGGAAAGCGCCCATTAGCAGCGTAACACAGAGGTTGTGTCAGGAAAACCTATTATATGGAGTCCTGCGAGTTCGTATCTATCACTGTCAATCAGGTATGTTTCGCAGGAGCAGTGTTGTATAAGTAAATGGATATAAAATATAGAGTACTAAACAAGATGGGACCTTAAAAGCTGTGTAGTCCAACCCTCTTATTTTATCCATGAGGACACCGGGGCTCCGGAAATGGAGTGATTCGTCCAAGGTCATAGTTGTTACTGGCCCAAATGAGGAAAATGTCCAAATGTCTGCATAAGCCCTAGTTTATTTCCACTAAAATTTTATGTCTAAATTGGTGCCTAAGAGATTCCATTTAAAATAGCGCTTTCTCTTCCTCGTAAACATCTTTGCACTATTTAGAAAAACCTAGAAAGCACGTCGGCGGCCTCTCTCTTCTTCCCTTCTCAAACTCTAAGACAGAAACTGAAAGTGCGCATGCTCCCTCATAAAAACCGATCTAAAATATTGAGGCTAGCATGCATCATAATAGAAGAAAATTACCTCCTTACAATTTACCCTGGCGACAGTGCTTGCTGGCCCGGCTCACTTAGAATGCGTAGCCATTAAGCAACATTTCAAGACACCCTCCCAAGACCTAATTAATGATACGTACGAACTGACCTCTAACTCAGGAATGTATTCGTGATGCTTTCAGGACCAAGCAATAGCTCTTAACTATTGATAGCAAACACATGATATATAAGGCTCTTGTTTTGCCCTTTGAAAAGTCATACAGAGCCACTATCTCTTAAAGCTGATAGGCACGTGAAGAAGCTGGGAGTCCAAAGGTCCCCATTCATGCAAAGTATATGCTTCCCTAATGGCTATTTATCTTCCAGCTTGGATTAGACATTTCACGGGGGAAGCAGGCCGCTTGTGATTTCATGAGTAAGCCACAGACACACAATGAGGGATGATACTGTCCCTTTAGCTGTCAGCTCCCAAAATGAGAGACAAATAATAGCAGAGGGATGAATGTGGCAGAAAGCAGAGGTGAGAAAGGGAACAGTTAGATATGGGAAACATCAAAGAACAAGAAATAGCAACAAACCCGATGCCAGAAGCCAGCAAGAAAAGGGGAAACGTTATGAGTAGCAGTAAAAATGCTGAAGAAGGGCTATAAAAATGGGGGAGTGCTCACAAAGGAGGCCTTGAAATGACAATAAGCCATTTCTGGATGAAAAGAAAGGGGAAGCTTATTATCTTTCTCCAAGGCAAAAAATACATTTTTTTTTTCAAATCAGTAAAACCACTAAGGGATGGTGGGGCAGAGAACAAAAATAGACATACCCAGAAAGCGGTAGCAAAGGCAATGAGCGGCGTCCCTATCATGTAAGCTGGTGAGTTGTGTTAATGTCTCCTTCCAGCTGTGTAGCCTACAGAGCACTGGGAATTCGGGATGAGAGAATGCTGCTGTTATAAGGACATCAATTCACTAATTCCAAACGAAGGTTTGGCTGCCAATAACTAGGTGAGTGATCAGGCCAAGTTACCTCTGTCTGATGTTTCTTCCTGTCAAACAGGGAATGGTAATATTTAGTCTGTCTACATCCAGGGACTTTATAAAGACATATTGGGGCAAAGCATATATCGATGGAGGCAAAAACAGCGTAAGTGTTTAAGAATATAGTGGTTTAAAGGGCACACTCAAAGGCAAACCTCTGAGTTTGAAATCCAACTACTTTTCATCTTATTTAACTGTACTCTTGGGCAGGTCCGTTAACCCCTCTTTTCCTCAGTTTCCTCCTCCGTAAAATAGAATTAACTACAGTGCCTAGCTCATAGGGTTGCTGTGAGGAGTGAGCTAATAGATGCAAACCGCTTAGAACAGTGCTTTGCATGTATTTAGGGCCATCCTGACCATTTTCATTGTATTGATGTTTTGGAAATAAACCTTTTATATGAATGTAACCCATTGTTTTCGTCAACAGTACTACATAGGAACTAGAATTGCTGATGTTGATAAAAGTCCTATCTGAAGTCATTGCCTTCTATTCCTTCATTCTTTATCTCATTTCCCTCCTGTCTGTGCTTTTTCAGTCCTGCTTCCCTTAGTTCATTGCAAAAGGAAGTCACTTCTTTCGCCTCATTTGCTGAATACATATTATTTGTCAAGCAATTATTGAGCACTTCCTATATGCAGGCACTGTTAGAAATGTAAAAAGGTATAGGTGCCTCACCTATATGTAAAATTGTAAGTTAACATCTTAAAATGTCTTTAACAGATTTGTATGAAGGACAAATACCACATGACTTCACTTATATGTGGAATCTAAAAGAACAAAATAGAGAAACAAGCAGAACAGAAACAGACTCAAACGCAGAGAACATTTTGATCGTTGCTAAATGGGAGGCGAGTTGGGAGGGGCTTTGGGAGGAGGGGTAAATAAGGTAAAAGGATTAAGAATTACAAACTGGGCCCTGGCTGGTGTGGTTCAGTGGATTGAGTGCCTGCCTAAGAATCAAAGGGTCGCCAGTTCGATCCCCAGTCAAGACACATGCCTAGGTTGTGGGCCTGGTCTCCAGCAGGGGTGTGTGTGAGAGGCCACCACATATTGATGTTTCTCTCCCTCTCTTTCTCCTTCCCTTCCCCTCTCTCTAAAAATAAATAAATCAAATCTTTTTTTAAAAAAAATTGCAAGTTGGTAGTTACAGAGTAGTCATGGAGATGTAAAGCACAGCATAGAAAATATGGTCAATAATATTACAATAACTATGTATGGTGTCACATAGGTACTAGACTTATTGGGATGCTCACTTCATAAGTTATATGAATGTCTAATCGTGTCTAAGCACCGGGTTGTATACCTGAAACTAATATAATATTATATGTCAATGGTAATTGGAAAATAAAAACTACTTTTAAAAGCTTTTTTTGAAGGCATAGGCACAATATTTGCCCTGAAAGAAATATATCCAGCCAAAGGAAGCAGCACATAAAAAAGTAATAATAAATGAGAGTGCTGTGGTTAAATTTATGAACAACGGTATTTCACCTGGGCTCACTTGGATGCCAAGGGCAGACCAAAAGCACTGAAATAATCATTGCATTTCAATGCTGCTGTATTACATGAAACCTTGTTATCTTGCATTTCGCTTTTTACTTTCACTAGAAAAACTTAGGGCTGGAATCTCAGTTTGCTCACTCCTCTCCTATCATCCTCCCCCAGCACTAAAAGAAAATGACTTTTATTTTATGCTTACATGCTTCTGGTGATGTTTTCTCAGTCACGCATCCTATTAGACTACCAGTTCTCATACTCCGTTCAAGTGGTTGGAAAACCTAACTCCCTCTGTGTACATTTGTTTTGTCTTCCTGCTGCCCCAGTTTATGCTGACAGTCTTGGGTAGAAACAGAAAAATCACATTAACCTTATTTCTTATGACCTTTGAGAGGGGGAGGAAGCAATCTTCCCCCATAGCCAATTAACTCCTATAAATGAGGTGACAAAGTATAGGAAAGATCATTTGTACAAGGTCATGTATCTTCCATAAGTTTTATATATATATATTTACAATTTTAATAAATATGTGGGAACTTGAAAATTTTTATTCTTTTTTTTATCCTTTTTTTCTTTTTTTAAAAGATTTTATTTATTTATTTCTAGAGAGGGAAGGGAGGGAGGGGGAGAGAGAGAGAGAGAAACATTCAATGTGCGGTTGCTGGGGGTTCTGGCCTGCAACCCAGGAATGTACCCTGGCTGGGAATCGAACCTGGGGCACTTTGGTTCCCAGCCCGCGCTCAATCCACTGAGCTACGCCAGCCAGGGCGAAAATTTGTATTCTTAACGAAATACAGCATAGTTGGAGAACCATGTCTACTGGTTTCCCAGCAGCACGCTGCTTCTGATGCTGGTCCTTCTTGTGTTCAGCCCCCAAGGGTGGGTCCCTTGCTTCTGTGTGCACCTCACCTACAGAACCACTCATAAGCATTTTGCATGTGGAAGAGGAAGCAGAATTTTCTTTGACAATACAAAATCATCCGTGTTCGCTGTCCAAAGTTGAATGCAGAAAACACCATGAAAGTGGAAGTCACCCATAATTTGATGATTGAGGAATAGCCAGTGTTAACTGTTTGCTACATAGAGTTCTAATGAGAACCGTATAACGACAGCTAACAATTACTGAGCATTTTATATGCAGCAGCCTGTTTCAATGACTTCACATGTTAAATAGTACCCATTTATGCCTCACAACAATTTTGTAGCATAAGTACTATTATTATACCATTTTTAAAATGAGGGAACAGTACAACGATAAGGTGCAGTAACTCGTTAAGCGTCACCGTGCCAGTAGGAAATGGGGCCAGGATTCCAAACCAGGCTCAGAGCCCAGGTTTGTGAGCGCTAAGAAGTAATGCTGTTTTAGTATCATGCATCCAATTTTGTAAGCTGCTTTCCTTTCCTTCATATTCCAGAGTTTTCCAATGTCTTGAAATAGTCTGTAAGAATGATTTTTAGTGGCTGCCTTTAAATCTGTCCATTGCATGTACTGGAATTATTGTCATTCCTATGTGATAGATATTTAGTTTGCTTCCAGTTTTTCACAATGGAAGTAATCTGGCCTATCTTTAAAAAATTCTGAGCATGGGTTCAAGTTTTTAGTGATAATATTTACTTACAAGTTAATGTTTATTTACATAAGCAGGTATTGAATATCAGTGATGTGCGTGTCATAGTAAATATTTGCTGTGCGAAAACTATGTTCCAGGATTTGAGCTGGAAGGCCCTAGGGACTAGAGAGCTGTAAAGCCAGTCTCTCTAATCCTCAATATCTTTTAATCCCATGGACAGAGATCCCTGTAAAACAATGTGTTTCCATAGAAGCCAGGCTAGGGTGTTGAGGACTGAAACTTTGACAATGGTGAAACTGTCCAGAGTTATCCTTCTAATCATTATAATAACCAGGGTAGGTGATGTAAGGAAACTTGCGTTTTAAGGAAATGTAGAGACACCACTATACACGTGAGGATTTGTAAAGGCCCAATCTATTTCTACTTAACTGGATTTATTTCTAAGGATTTTGTGATGTCCAATAGCATATATGACACTCTCTTTATATACAGGCTTCAGTGTATGGGTGTGCCATTAACCAAATGCTGACTTTAAGTAGAAGACTCGGGGCTGTTGCTAACAGTCTCAGATATATCTTAAGGCAGGGGTGTCAAACTCACGTTCACCAGGGGCCACATCAGCCTCGTGGTTGCCTTCAAAGGGCCGAATGTAACTTTAGGGCTGTATGAATGTAACCACTCCTTAACTGTTAAGTGAGAGCTCGGCGCTGCTGCCGGGTAGAAACCAGGTGCCGGGTCGGATAAAACAAGGTGGAGGGCCGCATTCGGCCAGCAGGCCTTGTGTTTGCCACCTGTGTCTTAAGGAATTTAACAAATAGTTTTTTACCAGGACTTGGAAGTATTGAAGCTTTGAATGTTCTAGGAAATGTCCAAGT
This sequence comes from Phyllostomus discolor, assembly GCF_004126475.2. NCBI lineage: Eukaryota > Metazoa > Chordata > Mammalia > Chiroptera > Phyllostomidae > Phyllostomus > Phyllostomus discolor. The sequence goes on along the minus strand of NC_050198.1, from coordinate 18,356,431 downwards.
AATCTCAGGGCCAAGTGGGAAGCAGACCATTCTCTGAGACTAGATCTTCTGTACTATGTCTTTGGTCTTTTTGATTTTACTCTAAGACCTTCGTGTTGCCTTCAGGGGTTACTGACCAGCATTTAATTGAATGCGGACTGAGATTATATATATCTCCTATAGTTGATGGGTTTTGTTGCCAGGAATATCCTTTTGCTTATCAGTGGGGAAGGTTTTTGCCTCTACTGCTGGATGTAAAGGTGTCCCTCAAGATTCCATTACTCAGTTCACTAAGAAAAGCTTAAAGCTAAGGGAGGGTAGATCTTCACTCTGTTTGAGGAGGGAGGCTGAATAAAAGAATAACTCCCGGGTTGGCTCAAGTTCTTCTAGATGTTCATGTCTATATCAGAACTTAACACTTGGAGATATTCCACGTGGTGAGATTTCTGTTACAAAAATTCTTCATATAAGCCCTGGAGGGCGTAGCTCAGTGGATTGAGCACGGGCTGGGAACCAAAGTGTCCCAGGTTCGATTCCCAGCCAGGGTACATGCCTGGGTTGCAGGCCACAACCCCCAGCAACTGCACATTGATGTTTCTCTCTCTCTCTCTCTCTCTCTCTCTCTCTCTATCTCTCTCTATCTCCCTCCCTTCCCTCTCTAAAAATAAATAAATAAAATCTTTAAAAAAATTCTTCATATACAATTCCAATCCTAAAATGATTTTTTATTGGCCATTAGATGTGAACATTAACACGGGTCATCCACAACGGGCAACCAGATAGATTTTCTTCCTGTTTAACTTCTAAAAGCAAATGCTCCTGTGATCCTCTGTCGGTCAGCCTCTACTTTTTTTCTTCAGACTTACTATAAGTCCAGGGGAAAGATGTGGAATCAAAGAGAAAGAACAATACAAAAAAAATAAATGTATGGCATAGGCGACATAGTCAATAATAAAGTGAGAACTATGTACGGGGCCAGGCAGGTACTTGAAGCAGTGGAGGGCCACTCCATGAAGTACGTGATTTGCTAACCACTTTGCTGTGCCTCTGAAACTAATACAGAAAGATGTCGAATGCAAACTGTAATTGAAGAAAATAAATAAATTTTAAAGAGAAATAAACAGGTCATGAAGAATTGTGCTCAAAATTATAAGCAAATATAGCCCTGGCTGGTGCACTTCAGTGGATTGAGTGCCGGCCTATAAACCAAAGGGTTCCCGGTTCGATTCCCAGTCAGGGCACATGCTTGGGTTGCAGGCCAGGTCCCCAGTGGGGGACACTCAAGAGACAGCCACACGTTAATGTTTCTCTCCCTCTCTTTCTGCCTCCCTTGCTCCCTCTAAAAATAAATAAATAGATAACATCTTTCAAGAAATTATAAGCAATATAGACAGACTCATACACTCACCACAGTGGTGCGATTATAGGAACTGGCAAGAAACTGACCGAAGAGCTGCAAAGGATTTTGGCTTTCCTTGAACTTAACGACTGAAACTCAAGTTCCTCCCTAGGAGATAAGCCAAAATCATAGCACAGTTTGAATGAAAGTATACCTTTCCAAGGTTACCGCACAACCGTTGTTGGCTGAGATCCTTTCCTCTTGACGAGAAAGCTCTGCAACCTCTTATTTTAAATTGACTTCCGTTGAGCGGTAATGCCTCCCAGCTTGCGCTTCCAGGCACTGTACTGGGTAATGCGTTTACAGGCTGGTCTCATTTTTCTTTTTGTAATCGGAGATGAGTCGCTTACTGCTACTTGGAGGCAACTTGAGGAACATGATTTTCAAGGTGGTAGTTTGCAAAAATGTGATTATTGGGAATAATAACTCCAGAGACAGAGATTTAATGGGATTACTTCCAATTTATTCAGCACATCGCCAGCTTATTGAAGTTCTAGTTTTAGATCTGTACATCCGGAGTTCACATTGTTCCCCGATGCATTGTAGATTCCAGTTCTTACTATTGTCTATAGGCATTAAGTTTGCCTCCGACTCTCCATAGGAGTCTATCCTCGCAGAACAATTATTTAGCCAGATCTTTGGCGGCTCTACTCCTTGCTTGCTTGCTGCTACTATTTCTTTAAAATCAAAATATAGAAGGCATACATTACTGAAAGGAAGAAAAGCCATCTCCAAAACCATTATGGTGTTTTTCAGTTCAGAGGCTTATTCTGTATGCATCATTTGATTTAATTTCCTCCGAAGCCTTGGGAAATGTGAGTTATTATCATCCTCTTAATGTTGTTGATAAATAGCAGCTACTACTTATTTAGCACTAACTCCTCATCAGGAACTCTGCTGAACACCTTGCAGTTGATCCAAACAAATACCCTGAAGAAAGCGGAATTGGTGTTATGCCCATTTTACAGATGATGAAATGGGGGCTGAAGTGACAGGCCAAGTTCACACAGCTAGTAAGTAGCGGAAGTGGAATTCAAGCGCTGCTCAATCTGCTTTGACTCCACAGCCTGAGCTGTGAGCCTCTGTAGCAATGTTGCCACATCGTTTTATAGCCGGAAAGCCCAGTGATGCCAGAAGTTTTAACGAGTTTCCCTAGGTGATTAAGTTACTTCCTAATGCCTTCCAACTGCAACTGCAAACATTTCCCATCACGCCCCACTGTCCCCGAGGCTTCTGGTAGTTTATATGCTACCTGAAAATTAGACAAAGGCATACCCCTTGACCCACAGGAGAACCGATTTTTTTAATAAAGCATGCTTTTTTCTTCCGGTCTGACTCAGCCTCAGGCCAGGGTCACAAGGATGGGTGAGTGGGTGGAGTGTGAGTATGGATTTTAGCTGGTACTCACCCGCCTTGCTCCAGCACCTTCGGGCCAGGCATAAGACCAAGAGCCATAAGCCACGGCCCTGGCTGTCCCTGTTGAAACTGGTAGCAGGCCATCCTGAAATAATGTCCAGGGAAATAGCCAAAAGATAGTTTCTGGAAGTATGTGCTCTTCGAAGCTGTAAGGAAATAAAATGTGCCTTCCACTAATATGCTCATATTTTCCTTTCAGTGCCAACAAAAATGTTTAATGGGGTAAACTCTGACAACGCTCATGTGCAAATGTGTCACTCGTCAAATTGACCCGAAGCCAAAATGTGTCACTTGTCAAAATGACCCTTGCCTTCACAAGCCCTTCGAGAGGAGTTGAGGGTCATTTATGAAGTGGTTTAATCTCAAGGTGATACGTCGTACTACGCTTATGTCACTGAGCTTGGGGATTTTTTTTTTTGGTATTTATTTCAACTTATTACCATATCCCTTTTCAAAATCGATTATTTTTAGTTATATAGCTACCCTGGACATAGAGCAAATGTCTTATAAGTGGAATATGATTTCCACTGAAATACAATACTAACAAAGTCATAGAATTAATGTGCACATACTATAATAAGCAAAAAGAATTGCATGAGTGTATAATACAATTTTACATTTTACAGTGATAATCATGAAAGACTTTTATGTAACTGGGGATGTTCTGGTTTGTGAGGCTCAGGAATTTTTAGCTTGAAAGATGCTTCATTGAACCTGAAAATGTTCCTGAAAACACACAGCTGATTGATTTTGCAAGAGCGTGGTGGAGGGAGTGGTTCTCAAAATTGGATATCGGAATCACCTGGGGGAACTTTGTAAAAAGACAAAGGCTGAAGCCCTATGCTCGCTTTAAGGGTCTTCGGCCACTGTGTTCTGCAGTAACTCTGCACTTGATTGTAACGTGTACCTAATCCGAGTACAACTGGTCTATGGGCACCGATTCTCAGAGTTGGCTGGACGTTAGAATCTCTGGAGTCGCTCACTGAGAAATTCTGATTTCCTGAATATTGAGTGCAGCTGGAACATTGGGAGGTCCAAAACCCCCCTAGGTGATTTCGATATCAGCAAGCTTTGAGAACCGGTAGCCGAAAGCCTTGCTACCCAGTGTGTGGTCCAAAGGCCACCACCAGCGGCGGCGGCGGCACCACGTGGGATTTGTTGGAAATGCAGAACTTCGTAGTCTCATCTAAACTTCATGAATCAGAATCCAGCACTTAGCAAGGAACCCAGGTGAGTTTTATACACATTAACTTTTTGGTAGTTTTATTTTTTAATTTTTCAATTACCATTGACCTAGAATATTATATTAGTTTCAGGTGTACAACATAGTGATTAGATATTTCTATCACTTTCAAAGTGATTACCCTGATAATCTCGTACCCACCTGATACCATGCGTAGTTATTACAATACTATTCCTTATGCTGTACTTTACATCCTCTATTTTGATAACTGGCAATTTGTACTTCTTAATCCTTTCAGCTTTTTCACCCAGCCTCCCACCTGACAACCATCAAAATATCCTCTGTATCTATGAATCTATTTCTTTTTTGTTGTCATTTAGATTCCACATATAGGTGAAATAATACAGTATTTGACTGACTTATTTCACCAAGCGTAATACCTTCTAGGTCCATGTGATCAGAAATGGCAAGATTTCGTTCTTTTTTATGGCTGAGTAATATTCCACTGTATACATGTGCCACATCTTTATCCATTCATCTATTGATGGACACTCAGGTTGCCTCCATATACTACTGCCTATAGTAAATAACATGGCAATGAACATAGGGGTGTGAACATTAACTTTTGAAACAGCCTGGGCTAGGAAGTCAGGCCGAGCTGGAGTTTTAGCCATTTCTAATTAGCTTGGTGACTCTGGGAAGCTCTCTGAGCTGCAGTCTCCTCTCCTGCACAATGAGCTTGATGAGAACCAGGTCAATATTCCAGTCTTGCTGGGGAGGGCCTTGAACTGCAATTCTGGAAACTTTTAGCTTAATTTCTAGAACAGTGGAAACATTAAGTCCCTCCTAACAGACAGAGTTGCTGTGATCTTTTTCAGCACTGGTGGGCAGAGGACAAATGAGGCAAAGCACGGTCAGCGACCGCCATGATGGGCACTCCTATTCTTGTATTAGGGAGGGTTCTTTGTAGCTGTGAATTACAAGTGATTTTCATTCATTCAAAAGAATAACTGCTGCCCAAAGGCAAGCACCTTCTTCCAAAAGGATAAGCCCTAGGAAAGCAGTCCTTAGCCACAATGTCCTTGAAGGTACCTTTAGGCCCCTGCATTGTTGTGCGGTTGTGCTCAACTTAATCATACAGCGCCACCTATTCATAGCGTTATCTTTCATTTTCTCTTTGAGATCTTTCTCTATTATGAACCTCCTCCTCGACCAAGAGCTCTTTTCTTTATAGAACCTCATGTATAGAATTCCTTTTTTCTCTTCAAGCCACTAACTTCTGTCATTACCTATTTTTTCTTCATTTCTCTTTCGCCCCACAGAATATATGCATACGGTTGCTGTTTTGCTCCCTGAACTAAGACATGGAAGGGACGTGTTCAGTAAAGTTTACATCTGATTGAGAGGGGATGACAATACTTTCTTTGTAGTGTAATCGTTTTCACATTAAGGGAAGTAGAACTGTCTAATGGGATACCGCAGAAGAAATACCCTCAACTAATCTTTCTAAGCAGGATGACAATGAGTAATGATTACAGTTAATTAAGTTAGGCAACCTCCATTTCCATTCACTTAGCAGCACTGCTAATTATATATTCATTCTACAAGGTTTCCGTAGTTCTTCTGTAATTTGGATGCAGGGCTCTTTGTAGGCAAGGGGATATGGTACGATTAATGAGCTTTCTCCCACCGACTCTTTCTGTTTTCGCCAAATGAAATTTCCACATCTGGAAATTGCAAGGAGAGAAAGGAGCAAGGGAAAAACAAATCAGTTGCATTTTCACTTATTTCAGGCACAGCACATAATTTATAATTATTGTATAGTAAAGAAAACAGTAGCATTTCATTTCTTTGGGAGCCTTGGGAAATTGTGGCTGATTTCAAAATCAAATCAGTACAGGGCTTGGTTCTGAAACATGGAGATGGCAACGACACTTTATAGCATATGCTTTTTTGTTCACTTTAAAGAAATACGTGTTGAGCACTTGCTGTTTGCCAGGTCCTGAGTCTACTAACTGAAAACGAGGGAAACCCTGACTCTGCTTCCACATTTCTTTATTATGAACCTCACTCATTCTAACAGTTTCCTCTGTCAAGAAAACCCGGAGAACTGAAGCTCTACTTGGGTATATTGTTAGTGAAGCACTTGAAAAAAAAAAAAAAAGATAGTTTGTGGGCTCTGATCAGATGGGGATTGACATACTTAAGAGTTTTATTTTTAATCTGAAAATCCACTTCAATCTTATGCTCTGGGTAAACAGTCATTATTACAAGGCTGGCACAATTCTGTACATTCAAGGAGGAGGATTCGGGTTTAACTTCAAATATAATCTTGAGTAAGTTGTTTATATTATTTCCTTCATTATTAAAAAGCAGGTTTGCATGGATGGAGTTTTGCTTCCATGTCAATCCTCTCCATTTGCTTGAGGAATTACCTGCTGCCTTGTGGCTCGTAGTTGGTCTGAGAGTGTTTCGGATTTTCAGATTGATTTTTAGAAGTATATCTGGAGCAAGATGTTTGGACGTCAAGCACTTTGATTTTCCTATGTTCATAGGAAGTTCAAATGCATTTGGAGCAGCCCTGGACATTGTTAGAGTTCGTTTCCTTCTGCTAGCATCACACAGGTGCTCAGCTTCGTAGGTCCAGTCTTTATGCATGCTCCTTTCTGCTGCTCCTTCATAACATCAGTTTGCATAAATGAGTGCACTGTGGAGTTCACGTGAAGACTAGACAAAAATACAGGTGTCCTCATAATAATTAGCTCCTCTAATGCTCCTCTCTGGCTTATGCTTGTCTCGGAGAAATCGCATAGAGAGCAAGCAGCACGGTTATTACTAGAGGAACTGAGGTTACTGATTAGAGGGGAACGTAATCAGGTAGATTGAGCCTGTGAGGGAAGAAACCATTGCCGTGAGAGGGGAGTGTTTGCTAAATGCTCTCCGTGAATCTGTGAAGAATACCTCACTTCTCACGGCAGCCGGAGTGGAAGAAACAGGTGCAAAAAGACCGTGTGTCTGTCTGCTTTGGGAAGGCTGGTCAGAGATTATGTACCTGCTTTATCTGTGCTTGGGTATGACTCTACCTCCAGGTTTATCAGACCCCATAGAATATGTAAGAGAAAAGTACCAACAGGGAAATCAGCAAAAAGCTTTCCTATGAAGGTGTAGCAAGCCACCGCAGAATTTGAAATGTCTGAGGTCTCATCTGGTGAGTAAAACTGCAGATAAATGCAACAGCCATTCAGACGAATGATAAATGCCACAAGCATTCGGAAGCAGGCTTTCCCAAAGGTGACTGTTTTGGTTAGTTTGCAACCTCTAGGATAAATTTGGAGCACTCCTATTCCATGTGGCTTTTTCTAAAAGTTTAAACTGGGGCTTTTGTTCTGAGGCAGGGAGGGAAGGAAGGGGTCTGGTATGGGAGACCTATAAGAATGCAAACGTCAGGCAGAACCCAAAATTCTACTTTTGCAGTTATAGCTTTTATGAACTTTGCAGAAATTGGAAATTCTTTCTGGTGCAAGAAAACAAAACAAAAAAAATTCGTGACCCAGACCTTAATTAATAAACCATAATATTGCTACTTCAACTGCTAAGGACCCAGACTGGCATTAGAAAACCAATGTGAAGAGTTTTTGTCTTAACAATAGAAGCCTATGTAATTATATATATGTATGTATGTGTGTGTGTGTATATACATACATATATATAGTTTCAAGAAATTTATTATTGAAGAAAAATAGTGGAGCGTTGTGAACAATAACGTAGATATGATCAGGCATGCATGGAGTATTGGGAAGCAAACTGGGCCACTGCTTTTAAACAATAATTCCAGGCTTCCTGATAGCCTGAAATAGTTAAGAATGATTTTAAAGATTGAACACTTATTGTTAAATTGTAGCTAGTAAAGAGGTGCCATAATTAATCATGTTACCTGATGTTTAAAAAGAAAAAAATTATAAGATATCCAAAAAGTCTAGATTAGGAAAGATTTATTGTGGGTCTATATGAACTACATATTAAAATTACATTAATTGTTCAGTTATGGAAATGTTAGTAGAATTCAAATCTCTTCTGACAAGTGTTGCTATCATTAGGAAGGAAGGTAGCTAGTTTTGCGGGGAGGGTAGAGCTAAAAGGGTTGAAATTAAGCCTTTTTAAAGTTACGAGTATATATTAGGAAAAAAAGACTGTCCGATGGATGGTATTTTTGGATCTCAAGCTGTCCCGTAACTTGGTTCGTAAGAAAAGTTACCCACTTGGGCAAGTCTCGTCTCTCATTTGTCCCTGAACTAAGTGGTTGCCATGTCTTACTTAAAGTTTGTCTTTTTGGTAATCTTTTTCTCAGTATTGTTTTTATTTGTGTTTTATTCATCAGACGTTGCCTTGGAAGTACAGAGGCCAGTTAATGGTTTATGAGTTCAAGCTGAGCTGAATATAGCTAAGCTCTGTCTTGCTTGACATTTCATCAAAAGCTGTGTTGATTTGCAATGTTTACCGACCTATTTATTGAACCCTCCCAGCTTGAACTATGCCACCAAGCTTGCTGACATTGCTGAGATTATCTCTGAATGCATGTATGAACGAAGGAGGAAATAGAGAAACAGAAAAATAAGTTACCGGCAATCCTTGGCCTATTTTAAAAATGATGTCTATATAGCCCCCAGTCTATTTGCTCGTGTGATTGTTTCCTTCAAAGCCCCATGACAGACTTTTTCCTCCTTTTATCTTCATGAAAGAGAAAACTCGGGTAGCAGATAGACCAGAGCTATGGTTCTCGGCCTTGAGTGCATCAGAAACCCCTGGAGAGCTTGTTAAAATACAGTTTGCTGGGCCGCCCCCCCCCCACCCCCGCCCAGAGTTTCTGATTCAGTCCTTCTGAGATATGGCCCAAGAATTTGCGTTTCTTAGTGGTGCCTCAGGAGATGCTGATGCTGCTGGTGTGTTGACCACACTCTGAGAACCACTGACAAGATGAGAAGAGTCTGGTTGATTAATCAGAAACACCAAGGTTCAGGTAGGTTAAGAATTTGGCTTGTGAGGATTTATCCAGTTGGAGGACATTCTGGCTGGAGGGAGTCAGCTCTTGTGCAATTAGGAGAAAGGTGAACTGCCAAGGATGGCTGGGTGATCCGGGTTTGGTGGGGGGGATAAAAGAGTGAAAAAAAAAAAGTTCTGCTCTCTGAAAGTTTCCATGTTAAATAGTTGGGCTCCATATAGTTCTCCTTGAATGAATGAAAACAAAAAAGGATTTGGCTCATGTACATTATGAGAAACAAAATATTCACTTTCTGTCTCTTAGTCTGGTTACCTACCTGGGTTCTCTTTCCACATGGTTCAGGGATGTTTCCGCCACACAAGGAAATGAATGCTCATCCCTCACGAAACTGAGGTTAGCTCTTAAATTAGTGAGTCATGTATTAAAATGGTGACTGCCTATGTGGGGAAATTATTCTGTAAAAATTTGCAATAAAATTACTAGAGGTAACAGTTGGTGCTTAGTTTTCACATATGTAATGGAAAGAATCCATTTTTAATTACTCTTTTGATTCTTATTTTCTGAGATACCTCCCTAAGTAAGGAGTTCATCTACGATGTTTTTAATGAAATGAAAGCATGATACATGTTTTATAAGCACTTGAATCTATGCTGTACATAAGGTTTCCCCTTTTGGGTCAGTAAAACTCCAGTGTTTTCCAACTCAACTTATAGAAGCCACAGTTTTGAAACATCAACCATGACAAGACTGGATATTTTACTTAATTATAATGCCTAATAAAAATTAAAACATATCTTGTAAGATGCCAGTAACAAAATTGAAACATTCTAAAAATTATCAACTTGCCTATTTTTTTTTTAAAGTTCCATGCTCATTTGTTATGGTCCATTTCTTTCAGTAAAATTTAAGCTTTGATATTTTCTAATGAGGTACAACATTTAAATTAAATGTATAATATGGATAATTGACTTTTAATGGGCTCTAATCTCAATGTTCATAACTTAGAGTTGGAAGTGGGCAGGCCTTTAAGGACATAGAGATGTTTATTAGAATCATATTTCCATGTTCTTGATTAAATATATCAAGAAAATAAATATTATCACTTATATGAGTTTTATGGTATCCTCTTTTTTCCTAGTCTTACCTATCACATGCTACCTATAAAGGCTTCAGATGTCATCGGTGCTACAATTTCATTCCCATGTTATTTTAATTCACGTACTATTCTAAGTTGATGGGAAGAAGGGGAAGCTTGCAAAGTCAATGTACCGTATTCCTGATGTTTAAGTAACCTATCCAATGATTTATTATGGACTGGCTCAGTTATGAGTTTATTGCTTTTCACTTCCTCATTTATGGTTAAAGCAACTCATAATCACTAAAATAAGTAATAATTATGATGATCAATTGTGGTTTTATTACAAGAATAAAGCCATCTTTGATGGTGTTTAGGAGTATAAACTTGAGAAACAGAACTAACCCTCTACTGGGAATCATTTCCCTTGACTTTCATCAGCAAATCCTTAGCACTTAGTACCTGCATAGAATGTACCAAGTTTCAATAAATGAGCTATAAATGAATGAATGACTCCTAGAGACAAATTTTCCTAGGAAAAGCAGGAGATATTTTTATTTCAATGTTTAATGCTGTTTGTTTTTGGTCCAAATGAATAATACCTATAATATTTTTATTCTGATTGCTATTAAATCATTAACTAAATGTGAGAATGAAAGCTATTTTTTTCTTGTTATTATTATCAGATTTCTTTGACAGGCACGCTTGAGTCTTTCAGAATACTATCATCTATTTACCTTTGCAGGTTTCTGAGTCCTCATTGTCAGACCAAAATCATATATCTTCAGTCAGTCACACACACACACACACACACACACACACAAACGGTCCATGTATTTTATTTTGGGCCAGCACTTGAAATTGAATGGCAGTTGGGAGAAGGGCAGACCTGAAACAGACAGATTTGTCCAACCAATCAAAGCTCAGCTTCTCTGTTTTAGGGAAGGTATCGAGGGTATGGTTAAGAGAGGGAAAGAAAGTGAAATGAAAAGGTTGGAAGCAGAGCCCCACCAGTTTGGACCTTTTTAGGCAGCTTTAAAGGTAACAGAAGGGAAAAAAATAGTTATGCTTTGCTCTGCTCCACATTCAAGGCTCAAGCCGCGGTTGAACAAGAACCTGTGGAAATCAAAAACAAAAATGAAAACTCAAATCACATGGAAGTACAATAGGTAAAGTTTTTTTGAAAGTTAAAAGTTAGATTCTGTGTGATGAATAATGACTAAGATGTGCTGTAGTTCTGACAGAATTATCAGGAAATCTAGAAAAATCTCTTTCCAATAAAAAGCAAGCATCAATGGTGTCTAACAAAGTCCGCAGGAAAAAGAGCAAGGAGGAAAATTGTTGCCAGATAAATAATTAAAGATAATGAAATATCTACCATGGCTAGCTGCATTAGATTATTTGAATTAAATGGGTTTTTTAGAAAAAGATTTTACTTATTTATTTTTAGAGAGAGGGGAATGGAGGGAGAAAGAGAGGGAGAGAAACATCCATGTGTGGTTGCCTCTCTTGTGGCCCCCACTGGTGACCTGGCCTGCAACCCAGGCATGTGCCCTGACTGGGAATCAAACCAGCAACCCTTTGGTTCGCAGCCCACTCTCAATACACTGAGCTACATCAGGCAGGGCTGACTTAAACCTTTTTGATACAAAAACATATCAGAGTGAATTTAGTAAAAAAAATATATGTATATGTGTGTGTATCTGTATCTACATATAATGTGCCTTAACATAGACAGTAACACTTATCCAATAGATTATGTTATTTAACCTCCTTTGGAATTGAAATTGTTAATCATAAATGAATCCAAACTGAAAATAAAGTATGCTGCATGTGAAGCCATTGCAATGAATGAAACAATGTCTGTGTGAACTACCCTGCTGTTCAAATGTGTTCATAGTTATGCTTCAGATACTATTTACCAAAATACTGACAGACTCCTGCAAGCACAACTTTTATACACTTACCTTGGAGGCTTCCAGGACTCTGGAAATATTTCTATTGGTTTAAAAAGCGGCCACAAAACAACAATAAAACATGCTTCTACTCAAGGCCATTTATAGCACAAATAAAAAGATTCTGTATAGAGGATTTTGAAACATAAAGAGCCTTTGTGGTTCAGGTAGTTCCAGTTAGCCTGTTCTTAAAAGTTTGCAATTTGAAAAAAAAATACCAGTATTGAAAAGAGATTTAAAATTCAACAGATATTGGCTTAGATTGAAAGTTTGGAAACAACCAGTGGCAAGTAGTCCATGTTGGTAAGTGGCAATGTGATATCAAAGGATTACAGTGTATTTGAATACTATTGGCCACCCTAAAAATGACATAAAACACTCTTGCATATTTTAGTAGGATAAGAAAAGCTTTGTGAATGGCATCCCCGAAGTTGACCAAAGAATTCTGGGCTTTAATTTTCCCATATTCAAATAAGGGGGCTGGCCTAGATGATTTATAAGTTATCTTATATAGCTCATAACAACAGCCCTTTAAGGAGCATTTCCCCAGAGGAAATAAACAAGGTCCTCAGGGAGAAAGAAGATGTAGATGTTGCTGATATTCTGCCCCATCTGTCCTTCCCATCTGAGGCCAATGCAGTTCCTGGCTCACCCATCTCGAGAGTTCCCATCTCTTGCTGTGTTGCTCTGCCTAAGGGCTTACTCCAGTTTACAAGCTGCAAACAGGCATGAGTAAGCCAGACCACCAGGGGCAACCTTTAACTAACTATTGAGATGGGAGGCTTTGGAAAAAGCACTTCAGCCCCCTCATCCTTCAGTGGGACAGTTAGTTCTGAGGCATGGTTCGCACTGCATCTCAGAATGTCACCAGCAGGCCAGAACCCCAGTTGCCCCCCGTAGTGACGTGTCCACGAATACATCCTTCATTGTGTCCTTCCCCTTCCTGATCTCCCTCTCTCCACCCTCTCGCTTGTATTGTACTTGCTGAAATTGATGGCTGGATAAACTATGTGCACCCTAAGTCCTTGCCTTGGTGTTGGTTTTGTGAGAATATAAATTAACACAGTGTGTTAGAGATAAATTATTTCACATGCTTAAAAAACCAGGGCAAGGGCATTTGGGATGATAGAGGGAGGGAGGGCAGGGGAGCTGATATGGGATGACTTTGCTCTGCTTAGTAACTAAAGAACAGTCATCCATCAAGATGGAGCAAGAGGTGAAAAGGAAAGAAACAGTTTGTGAACCTGAAAAGCAGTGGGAAGGTCTAAAGGAGCTGCTATAGGAAAGGTGCCGGACTGTCACATTGCTCCACGAGTAACGGGCTCATGGAACAGCAGAGAAAATAGATGGCGTCACCCATATCTTTTGATCGCATCCTAATCTGTAACCCTTACACATGGCAGTAGCCACCTCCCCTCCCCGCCCCCCGCCTTCCCCAGCTCGTCTTTGCTGCTTGTGCTTATGACCCTTTCTACTCACACTCCATTCTCCCCACAGCATCCAGAGTGATCCTTTCAAAACGTAAACCAGGCCGTGTTTATCTCCGGTCAATGACCATTTTTGTTCTGATGAATCCAATTCTCCCCTCCTCTTCCTCTGCCGTCCTGCTGCAATTCAGCCACACTGACCTGCTTTCATTTCTCAAATGCCAGCCCCGTTTCTGCTACTGCGTGTGTCTGGAATGCTTTCCTCACCCAACCTCTATCTGCTGGGATGATCGCTGAATATACGGTAACAAGCATGTTGTCAGGCACAGTGTCTTAGCTTAATATACATGTGCTGAATACTTTAATGAAAAAAAGAAGAGTAGGGTTTAGTTGAAGGTCGGAGACATAGTAACTTTCTGAGACACAAGAAGACAGTAATAAATCTAATTTGTGGATTGTGGAAAAATGTGTATATATGGTGTCGTTCTTTGTATGTAACACCAGTGGTCAGTTGGAGTCCAGGCTAGACCTGACATTGTCCCATGGATTGTGGGAAATAGGAATGAGTGATGCTAGTTTTAAAGATAACGAGCAGTGTCGTAGCTTGAGGGGTTATGGTTAGTATCCAGGACAGAAGTTGTAGTTGAATGCAGTCATGTTAGTGGGAAGCCCTTCCAACTCCGTGAAGCGTCCTAAGCGCAACCGGGAAAAGTAGCACATTGTTGTGGATTAGGAGACTGACACAAATGGGGTATGAGGTCGAGGTGGAGCGTGGTATGACACACAAGGACAGAGAGACAAGCTGGCTTGGTTAATATGATCCCCATGATGCAAGGAAAGCTTTGCCGTGATGGCGCAGCAACCCTAATTGCAAGGACTTCTGAGGGCAGCACACCAGGTTATCACACGCCCAAAATAGTTCCTTTCGGAGACTTTAGTTTTCTCATTAATTTTATCACTAATCCATTCAGTTTCAAAACGTATTTCAGGATTTCACATCAGGTTGACTTTAAAGCTTATACGCAGATGAAGGCTTCTTTTCCTTGCACTGAGTAAGGCAGTTGGTCCTAGTCTGTGCTTCCGAGTGAAGCAAGCTTATGTTAGCTCTGCAAACAGGATTATTAAATAACCAATTACTATTCAGTCCATGTTACATTCCTTCAAATTACTCAAGCAACAGTCTTGAACTTGTTCAACCTGAACACATCTGATATCCTCAGACAAGTAGGGTATGTAAATTAGAGAGCTCAGGCTTTACCAGTGTGGAATCAGGTGTACTTTCTGTCCTTAGGATTCCGTGACTAATAACCAGAATTGTCTAAATTTCAAAAGGAGTCAGGTCTCCATGGTAAGCTTGTTACCTTGTTTCTGCTTTATGTTTTTTTTCTCATAATATATGATGGTGCAAAGAATTTTTTACATGTAAGTTTCAGCAAGTGGAGATAATCCTTTCAAAATGGATTTTCTTTCCATATTCCATTAGGGTGTGATTCCGGAGTTTCCTAGAAATGGTTCCATGATAAACAAACAAAAAAAAAACAGTGTGAGAAAATTATAGAAGAACTACGTAATCATTTTGTAATCTGCATATGTGGGAGGAGTTCCAGCTTCCAGGCCGACCATGTGCCTTCAAGGCAGTCAATCTAAAAAACAGTAGGTCATAAATATTCTCACCGCACACACATACATGCACACAAAATATTGAATAATAACTATGGTGATGGATGAGTTTAATCTTATTATAGTAATCATTTCATAATATATACATGTATCAAATTACCATGTGTATACCTTAAACTCACCTAGTGTAATATGTCAATTATATCTTAACAAAGCTGGAAAAAAGTAAAAAACTGACCAAATAATGGTCTTCTCCTGGCCACTTTTGGCAATTTCAGGAATCATATAAGATAAAATATATAAATGCAAAAAAAGTAAAAGGTAATAATAAATATGAATGACTTTTAACAGCAGGATTTTTAATACCTATATAACCAAAATTCATGGTTTAAGACCTTTAGCTGATTGGCTATGTAATTCTCAAATCTGGTAGAATTTGTTTTATTTCTTTTTTTCCCTTTTTAAAAAACAGAGCATGATTATATTTCCATACATCACTTCTGTACAACCAAAAAGTGAAACACTACAGTAAAATGATGACAAAAATCATGGCATTTTATTTGCAGTACTGCATGGACTATGCATTTGGAAGGGTTTGAGGTGTATTGTCATTATAGTCTCAGCATAAAATATTCTTTCCCCTACATGAGCCAATTAACCCACTCTGTCTTGTCTTGCTAGGTTAATCTCCCTTTCTGGAATCTTCTTCTCTACCCATTTTGGTTCTAAAGCTCTCCCATCTTCCATTTGAGTATTATACCTACCACCACACTTCCTCTACCTGCTTCAAACCTTGCTCCCGTCTGTGAACTTTTGTTACATGTAGTCGCTTCTACTCAGTTCTCAACGGACTGAATTACTAATTATTTCCTGTGGGTTTTCTTTGATTCTATAATTTTTTGTAAAGTTCTTGAGAGCAGGTGCTATGTTTTATATTCCTCTTAAATACCTCAGTAGGTATTCTTGCATTTGATTCATTGTTTACAAAACAGTAAGCAACAGATCATATGATTTTAAACACTGTATGACTAATATTGTGTTCCTAGTAACGTTTCCTTTGATGGGCATATTTTTATCAGATTTATTGGTGGTTTGGGTACAGTCCACAGAAGGTACATCCCTCTGTTGTAATGCCTCTTGTTTGGGAGATCCCCTCATTACACGTGCATTAAAAGGAAGAATTTTACCCCCTTGTCTACCCATTTCTGGCTTCGACTGCAGTAATATATTCTAGCTTTCTGTCACTTAGCTTTGAGAAAAATTAAACATGTGAAGTGAATATCAGGAGAAAATTGAAAAATAGCTTTCATCATCTATGGATTTGTTATTGTAGCTAAAAATAATACAGTTTTTGTATAGGCTTCAAAAATAATATGTTTTTTGGATGAACTTCAGTAATTTACTCAACAAATATTTAGTAATAAGCATGGTCTTGGGATAACAGCATTATTAATACTGAGGTTGTGTTTTCCTACATTATTTCAATGTTCATGCTAATTGAAAGTGTATCTTATGGAATGATTGGTTCCTGAATATCCAAATGAGGATGACCACTTTGTTACAAGTATCTACAATTTTCCCAAGTGGTTGCTATTAAGATTCAGAGTCTTCAGGAGAATGTTATGGGCTGATAGTTTTAATTCGATTAACATCAATGTACCTCCCTGGTCTGATCATCCTTCCCTGAGAACCAAAATGTGGGCATGTTGTAGGTGTGCAATCATATAGTAAATTATAAAAACGTTAACCCCTGGCTGGTGTATGTAGCTCAGTGGATTGAGCATGGGCCTGCAAACCGAAGGGTTGCCGTTAGATTCCCAGTCAGGGCACATGCCTGGGTTATGGGCCAGGCCCCCAGTAGGGGGCGTGCAAGAGGCACCCACACATTGATGTTTCTCTCCCTCTCTTTCTCACTCCCTTCCCCTCTAAAAATAAATGAATAAAACACCTTTTTGAAATGTTAAACACGGACCCTATTAATAACACACAGATTCTAGTTTTGGGGTGAGCTACTGTTACACATCTATGAGAATACAATATTGTTTATGTTTGCATGGTATTGGCTTCTGTATTTTCTTTCTAACTTGATAAACTTGTTAAAATAAATTTGAGTGACTGGGTTCTTATGTTACTTGTTTTTCTTTTCTTGTTTTCTATTTATGCTCTTCTGGTGTGGTCTGGACTTCCATTTTAATAAGCTTATTGTACAAGAGATTTTCTTTTCAAATAATGAGTACTAGAGGCAGCTGTACATGGAAATACAAAATGCGAACATGCTAAAGGGCTTTAACTTTTACCTGCACCTTTCTCAGAAGAGTATTAAATTGTGTGTTCAGGATTACGTGGGCATACAATCCTATTACACACTAATATGAGATTGAGGAGACTATGGCAAACAAATGGTATATCTTAAATATCTAAAATATATTTTGCTTTGATTATGTTTCATAGAATTATATTGCATTCATAGCATAACATATGTCTTCTGGTTTGGGGATATAAACTTAAAGACTAACATATCACCATTGGCAAGATATCCATCTATTATACCTGTGAGAGTATGTACAGTTTAGTCGTTCTAAAACATCTAATAGTCTATGAGAGATACTTTACTTTTCTCATTAAATTACACAGGCATAATATTAAAAGGCAATATGTACATGTGACAACTGATCTTTAGGGGGGAAAAAAGGTCCATGAATCACTCCTGTAACATTTGGAATTCAATTCATTAACCAAAATAATACAATGCTTCATCTTTTAAATTTTGCTTTCTTAGCATCTGGTCCTTAGTCTGGCTAATTGCATTATAATGGCTCTGTGTTGTAACAGATGCTAGAAGATTTTTTTTTTCAAGAATGATAATTTTGTTTCATATTTTGGAATACCTGCTTTGCAAATGTCATTCCTATTTACTAGAGCCAAAGGGAGATGAAAACTGCTTCTTTTTTCATTTGAGAAGTATTAAAAGCTCAACTTTGTTCAAAGATCAACAAGTCTATATGTTTCACATTAAAAGCTATTTTTCCCCAATTAGTTATGTTGAGCACTGCACTTCCGATTGAAACCACCTGTCACGGTTAGCCATCAAGTGGCTAATGTGATGAACAGCGCCTAGCCTATTTCTATTTTTTATATATGCAATTGCTATTCTTACTTTTAAATGTTAAGTGAATATATTATGGGGCTATACAATGCGCTGATTTCTTTTGGTGAATATAATAAAGTCTTATGAGAAAGAGTATTTTCAAGATAATAATATAGAGAATCATAACTCATGCAGACTGTGATCCAGTTATACTGTAAAGATCTTTCATCATATTTTATGAAAATCTCAGATTTTACTCAAAGGGATAGGCTGACATGATTCTAGTTATGCTGCAAATTTGTTATCACTGAAAAAGCCTACTTTCTTCTTCAAGCAATGATCTATTAATATCTTTAACATTAAAAAAATTGTATAGCACCCTGGCTGGTGTGGCCCAGTGGATTGGGTGCCAGCCTGTGCACCAAAATGCTGTCGATTGGATTCTCTGTCAGGGTACATGCCTGGGTTGCAGGCCAGATCCACATTTGGGGGAGAACAAGAGGCAACCAATCGATGTTTCTCTCCCTCTTTTTCTCCTTCCCTTCTCCTCTCTCTGAAAATAAATAAATAAAATCTTCTTAAAAATGACATAATGTTATAAAATCTCTTTAAAATTTTCTGAATTTAGATATGGGTTTTGGGTAGGAAAGTTGAAAATAGACTCCATTTAATTCTGCAATAGTGGAAATTATTATATTGTATTACATGCATATTATATATGTTATATATAGTTTATCCGTTGGGCAAATGTTTGAGATATTTACTCCATAGAGTTGCTTTTTTTTTACTAATACACAGAGTTTTATTGTGGTTGGAATTGTGTCATAAAAACACTGACAGAAATGACATTTGTCATTTTGTTTATCCTCTAATTTCATTAAATGGAACAGAATAATAAGTCACCCATACCTGTATCAAATATTATGCTAAAAACAATACAGGGAAACTATAAAACATTCATCTTAAATTATTGGCTTATACAATATCAGGCTATTGGGAAACATCTAACAATGGGCTCATTTCCTTCCATTAGTATTGGACAGGGTTCTTCAAATATAACAAAGAAATAGACATGAATCAGGTAAGGGAGTATTTTTTTTTCTCACCTTCATTATCTAATCATGAAATGCCCTTCAGTGTGTCACTTAATATTGTTGTGGTTAGAATCATCCATTCGAAAGACTGAAATTAGTGATACTTCCCCTTCCAGTCTTCAGGATGTATTTGTAGAGACTGCTTAGTTTCTGTGGTTAGAGGTTTAAGCTCCTTGGGAAGCAAGGCTGTGAATAAGAACACTATCAGCAGCATTAGTGACGTCCTCATAGTTGTTCGTTGACTTAGAGGAAAGTACAGAAAATGTAACAAACGCAGCAGGCTTTCCAAAGATGCTTTTTTAAAAATATTTTTTTAAGATTTTATTTATTTATTTTTAGAGAGGGAAAGGAGGGAGAGAGAGAGAGAGAGAAACATCAATGTGCGGTTGCTGGGGGCCGTGACCTATAACCCAGGCATGTGCCCTGACTGGGAATCAAAGCTGCGATGCTTTGGTTCGCAGCCCACGCTCAATCCACTGAGCTACGCCAGCCAGGTCTCCACAGATGCTTTTTAATTTCAATTTCCAAGCTTCTCTGTCTAAACAAAAGAATACGTACAGCACTATGTTTGGCGCCCACTGAGAAACTGAGTTGAAACTGTCAAACTTCTTCCCCTGCTGTGATGTGATAAGAGCAGTGATAAAATCAGCATTCCAACCTTCAAAACCCTGCCCTTGAGTCCATCCAGCCAAGTTACAGGGTTCTTAATTTGGGCTCCCCAAACCAAGATAGGAAAAAAAATTACATCTTTATTTTCAGTAATCTCTAACTGAAAATCAGCATTTTTTTCAGTTATGAAACTAGACAGTATACAACAGTATTAGCAGTATCTGTGTTAACACTATTCTTATATCAAATCCTAGTTGTGGATCGTTTGAAAGATGTTGTCATTCATATTAACCAAGACTTTGAATGTGTATTAATTAGTAAATCATCAACTGGTGCATTCATCACCATATATATTCCTATATTTAATATTTGATAACTACATTGTAACAATAACAGTCATTTCCTTTGCATTGCTATATGAGTTTTCTTTTTATTTTATACATTTTAAAACATCCTGGGAAGTGTACCGTATGCTTCACCAGATGCTAAAGGGATCCACAGCACAAAAATTGTTAAGAATGCCATATCTAGAAGAGACACAGGCAAATGTGTGTAATACCATGGTAGAGAACAATAATAGAGGCACGTAGCAGATGCTGGGAAATTGTGCATGACTATGCCAGCCGGAGGCCTGGCGAAGCAATGTTTTGTTTGGTCTTGAAGCAAGTATAATCTTTTCACTGGTGGTAACCATGTGAGAGAGGGCATTCTAGAAAAGAGAAAAGTAGGTGCAAAGTCACCTAGTGCTTGCAGACAGGGCAGGGGGCAGAGAGCAGCTTAGTGTGATAATGTAAAAACACTTCCATTTCTTTACTGTTGGGGGACCTCCTATGCTGTTTACATTTGCCACTCTGTAGAATTCTATTTGCCAAGTCATTTGTATTAATTATCGGTAAGGAGAAGCTATTCGCTGGCTTTTCATTTTAACTGACTATATTCTATGCAGACTAACATCACAGAAAACAGCAGGAAACATCAAAGGAGAGATCAAAGCTGTGTCAGCTTTTTAAAGCTCTCATTATTTCAATCAACATGTATCTGTAAGGGGAAAAAATGAGCATGTTTCACCTTCCCATTGTATCATCCTATTTTTAGACAATTATCAGTCACTTTTCTTGCCCGTGGGCCATAATTGGCTAAAGAGTAAATCTCAAGAGACTCAACCACATAACTGGATAATTTTTTTTAAGCACCCACAGGGTTGCTCTTCAGTTCTGATGGTGAAAGGCAGCTTTATTTGCCCTGCTCACGCTTTCTGAACCTGTGCTATAGCTGGCTTTCTGGGAGAAACGTCAGTGTGATGGTCCAGATTCTAATGAAGGGCATCCAAAGAAGCAGCTATGGTTTCAAGGCACTAAAGAAACAGAGTAACCTGGCAGACACACGAACAGACTCAGATAGTCTGTTTAAACTGTCTCCTTCCTCTAGGCCATATTGCATTGCATCCCTTGTTGCCTGACAAGGTTCAAGTCTTGGTCTTCTCTTTTCTTTTGCTTTTAATTTTATTTCGTTGTGTTTTGAACACTTACCATGAGATCTACCCTCTTAACAAAATGTTAAGGGTGCAGTCAAGTATTGTGAACTGCAGGCACTAGGTCGTGCAGCAGATCTCTGGAACTTACTCATCTGGCTTGCCTGAAAGTTTATGTGCATCCGATTAGTAACTCCACAAGTTTCCCTTCCCCCCCAGCCTGTGGTAGCCACCATTCCTCTCTGTGACTCTATGAATTTGACTGTTGCACATACCTCCTATAAGTGGAATCATGCAGTATTTGTCTTCATGTGACTGGCTTATTTCATTTAGCATAATATCCGCCAGGTGCATCCATGTTGTAGTGAATGGCAGGATTTCTTTCCATTTTGAAGGCTGAATAATATTCCTGTGTGTGTGTGCGCGCGTGCGCGCGCACACATGCACACGCACCACTTTTTTTTTTTTTTACCCATTCTTTCATCAATAGGCATTTTAGGTTGTTTCTACCTCTTGGCTATTGTGAATAGTGGTGCTGTTAAAATGGCAGTGTAGATACCTCTTTGAAATCCTAATTTCAGGTCTTTTGGATAAATACCCAGAAGTGGAATTGTTGAATCCCATGGAAGTTCTATTTTTAAATTTTTTAGGAGCCTCCATACTGTTTTCCACAGCAGCTGCACCATTTTACATTCCCACCATATAGTCCTGTAGTAAAATAAAACCTTAATTGAAGTGAGCTAACTCATTTAGAATTTATATATGTCCAGATTCTAGGAGAAAATTTATCTGTGAAAGGAGTCTGTTAAGTAAATCAATATTGTATTAATGATTCCACAAATTATATAAACTCTTAATGGGCACTATCCATTCTTTTTTTTTTTGCCAAGAACTATTGATATTCTACTCTTAAATGACTCTCATTTATATTGTTCCCCTGAGGACTTAATTAATAATCAGTTAGGATAACCTAATTTGAAGTATTCTGTTCTTAGGGAAAAATAGTTAAAGAAATAATGATTTGCTAGTGAAGATTTCTCATTATTTTTGTCATTCCTTAAACTAGACTGAACTGACAAAATGTTCACTATGAAATCATACTTTCTGCTGTCCTCTTTTAGTGGTGGCTTGCATTTCTTTAGTTTGTGTTTACAAATTGTGGCTCAGAGGGGGTTGGGGGAGTGAGAAGAGTGGGGGTAAGTGGTGATGGAAGGAGATTTGACTTGCGGGGGTGAACGCACAACACAGAATATAGATGAAGGGTTGTAGAATTATACACCTGACACCTATATCATTTTATTAACCAATGTCACCCCAATAAATTCAATAATCATTGTTGAAAAACTAAAAAAACAATGTGCTTCAGAATAAAACGAGACATAACTAATTATACTTTCCCATGCGTCACGTTTGGAAATCCATTGACTACTCTATGCCTGAAATTGAATTTAAAAAGGAATTAAGTTAAGGTCTAGAATTCAAAGCCATTCCGGCCATATTTGATATGATGTTAAAAAGAATATCGTACTGATTATTATTATTATTACTGAATTTTTCATTGTAGGCTGAGTTTTAACGGATACCATTAGTTACTTACCAGTCGCATCCCAGTTCCCAATCCAAATGATCTCTGATACTGCTCGGATACCCATTCCCACTATTTAGCAATCCTCTTCAGGGAAGAGAGGGCCCTAACCCCTTGTCACAGGAAATGAATCATACTTTATTTATTCCATTTATGTGTCCTCATACCCCTTCCCATGTATAGGTTTAAGTATGAAATGGGGTGCAGTTTGGGCCAATGAAATATGAGGCAAGTTTTTCTTACCAATGGAAACGATTCACTTAAGTAAATTATTATGCTTCTGGTCATGTATCTATATCTATATTGATTATATATATCTTTTTAAAAAGATTTTATTTATTTATTTTTAGAGAGGGAAAGGAGGGAGAAAGAGAGAGAGGAACATCAATGTGTGGTTGCTGGGGGTCATGGCCTGCAACCCAGGCATGTACCCTGACTGGGAATCAAACCTGAGACACTTGGGTTCGCAGCTCGCACTCAATCCACTGAGCTACGCCAGCCAGGGATAATATATATCTTGATTAGCTATAAACTATGTATGTATAATTTAAAATGTAGGATATCTCCTGATTTCCTTAGGATTTAATTAGGATTTACAGAGCTCTCATTAGATAGTTAAATGGAATGCACTTTGGATCTGACCTAGTATACAGTGTATAATAACATCTATCAGTTACATCAATTGAGGCATCCACAAAAATAAATGATTATTATTATTTGTTCTCTCACTCTGGGAAGACTTGAATCTTACCATTAAATATAATACTTTTTAAAAATGAAATCTCCATTTCTAAGAAGTTATTTGATGAGAAACTTTGATGTGGAAAAAAAAAATGTAACTGTACCAGCAGTTACTTCGAACTTTGTCAAATAATACTGTCTTGGATTCCTTG
Organism: Phyllostomus discolor; assembly: GCF_004126475.2. Classification (NCBI taxonomy): domain Eukaryota; kingdom Metazoa; phylum Chordata; class Mammalia; order Chiroptera; family Phyllostomidae; genus Phyllostomus; species Phyllostomus discolor. The sequence continues at coordinate 18,332,638 of NC_050198.1, read as the reverse complement.
GACTCAGTGAAGTGTAACACCTGAGATTTTTTAAGTAGAATATTCAAAGAAAAAATGTTAGGCTTCTACAGCAATATCTCTTCTTTGGGGCTTTCTTAGAAAAAATTAATAGCTGCTATTGAAACAAAGCACATTTTCTGAAAATTATATCAAAAAGAATTATTTGGGTGAATAAATTTTAGAACCAAGTCAAGGAAGCAGTCGAGGGAATATTCTTTTATTTCAAAGAGAAAAATGCCTCTTGTGACAAGCAGCAAGCTTGAACTAAATTAAATATGACATTTAGAAATAGCCTATGAAATGCTGTGAATCTGGAGAACAATGGTTATTTCACTGTCTTAGAAAAGTTTAGGAAGTTGGAATTTGCATTCCAAGTTGGATTTGAACTTCTAACCTCAGCTTTAAATAATTTAGAATGAACATTGAAAGCCTTCTTTGAAAGTTTAATCAAAGTAGAAAGATAATGTGAGTACTAAAATGATGAAAAAGGTCATATCATCTGAAACCTCTTTAATGGCCTTAATTTGGCCATTTTTGTCTCAGATTTACTAAAACAAAAATATCTGCCTTGTGAACACAACCAAAAGAAGGAGAGAAAGGGCCTGGCTGGGTTGGTCAGTTGGTTAGAGCACCATCCCGATGTACTAAGTCTGTGGTTCGATCCCAGGACAGGGCACAAACAAAAATCAACCCATGAATGCATAAATAAACGAAACAACAAATCAATGTTTTTCTCTCTCCCTTCACCTCTCACTAAAATCAATAAGTAAAATATTTCTAAAAGGAAAGAAAGCAGGTGAAGTCAAACCATTTTTCCTGTTTATCATGTACCTCTTCAACTTAGAAAATGGAACAAACATTTGTTAATTGTAATATATCAGGCCCAGTGCATTTGGGACACATCATAACAGTAAATCTTTCTAGCAGCCAATTCAAATCGTTATTTTACCCCTGTTCATCAATAAAGATACTAGACTTCATTGAGATTAAGTCATTTGCACAAGATTTTATAGTTACTAAGAGGCAGAATCTAGACTTAAATCCAGATCTGATCTAAAAACTGTATTCCCTTCGCTTTGTTATGGCATTAACAATACAGTTGCCAATTAATATACGTGGAAAGGTATTTTTCTTTAAGTGTAACACCAAATAAACAAACTCTACAATCTCCAAGAAAGCACCTTGAGTGGAAGAATTGCAGAAGCAATATTAAATTTCCCTTACGAACTGCCTTGGCGGCACAATATACTATTCCATCCTCTTTCTCCGTGTGCTGCTTCCTGGTTGCCACAGGCCGACCATTCTGTCCACAGAGGACAGCTTTATGGTTTTTTTTTTCTTTTTTAATTAAGACATTACCTAGCTATTGAGATTTTAGAGGAGGTGAATTTACCATGAAAGGCTTAGTATAAATAGGCTATTGAGATATTCTGTCCAAATATATATTTAGTTTTGGGTGATAGTTTAGTGAAATGTTAGAGTTGACACATACACAATTCTATTAATAAACTCTAAGTTGTTGACTTTTGCTCACTGCTCATAGTTTTCCTTTTTAGCAAAAATATACACGGCACTTAAAGGAAAATGCTAAAGTACACCTTTAAAATGGAAAAAGAAAAACACCCACATATAGCACACCTGTTCCCTAGACATGTTTTTCCTTAATACAGTTAGTCTTGGGGGTGTTTACTTTTGCAATGTGAAATTTTATCATCGTTTAAACTGTAGTGTAGAACTTCTATTGCATTGGTATGCCCTAGTATGATTATTCCAGTTGTTGTTTTTTTTTTAATGTTTTGTTATTTATTTTTAGACAGAGGGGAAGAAGGGAGGGAGACAGAGAGGGAGAGAAACATCAATGTGTGGTTGCCTCTCGTGCGCCCACTACTGTGGACCTGGCCTGCAACCCAGGCATGTGCCCTGACAAGGAATCGAACTGGTGACCCTTTGGTTTGCAGCTTGAATTCAATCCACTGAGCTACACCAGCCAGGGCGGATTATTCCAGTTGTTTTTAAACCATCATCTTATTGGACTGGGCCAGCACCTCTTCAGCATTCATGGGTGAGCATCCATGTCATAATGCTTGCAATAGATATTTTTAAAATATTATCTATAGTTAATTCATTCTTTAACTTCTAATATTGCATATTAGGGCTGTTAAAAATTTTGCCTATTTTATATATTGCTGCAATTGACATTCTTGTGCATAAGTGCATTTGAGTTTCCTTGTTCTCTAGTTGACATCTTGTGACCATGCAAAAGTTATATCAATTGTATTGACTTTTCTTGGCTGTAAAAATAAAAACTAAAGAATTCTAACACTATGGCTTGTTTTTATGAAATGAAATTCTGTCTTTTAAAAGATATTATATTTCAAAAGCTATATCTTTTGCCTTTAATGAAAAGAATGTATGTCACTGTGTCGCAACTGTCTTAATTTCTTTTTTTTTTCTTTTTTTTAAGATTTTATTTATTTTTAGACAGGGAAGGGAGGGAGATAGAGAGAGAGTGAGAGAAACATCAATGTGCAGTTGCTGGGGGTCCTGGCCTGCAACACAGGTATGTGCCCTGACTGGGAATCGAAGCTGCGACACTTTGGTTCACAGCCCACGCTCAGTCCACTGAGCTATGCCAGTCAGGGCACAACGGTCTTAATTTCAACATACAATGAAAACTATTCTAGATATGTTTTAGATAAATATGAATTGAGCAAAATATGTTTATGGAATAAGCATATTTTAAGTTTATGTTAATTTCAAGTTATAATTTGGCCCTGTATAAACTTTGTAGAGTGATAGCATGTCTCCTCAAAGTTAAGATCTATTTATGATTTCAGTTTGTCTGCTTATCTGACAGGCCATCAGCAGGAAATGAGTAAAAGATGAGAAGTGAAAAGGGGTAAAAGTTACAAGGTGTGTACAGGGTTAGCAGACACTAATGGGAAGGTGTAGAATAGATGATGCTAGCAACAATAGAAAGACATTAGCCATCCCTAGGCCTGACGAGGTGAAGGGAGAGAGCAAGTATTACAAGCTGGAGATAGTGTAGCTATAGGAGAGTGGACCCAAGCAGAGCTGGGGCCCTTGGAAGAGAAGTACAGCCACTGCCAACCTGAGCACTGTCAGGGAAGGACCGATAAAGGTTATAACCTTTAGACTCATTTGAATATCGTGTGTGCGCATGCGTGCATTACTGAAGCGAAGGGGTGGGGTTTGCCCTGGCTGCTAGGTTCTGGCAAAGGCCGTACAATGTTTTCCATATATTGTACATCGATAATAGGCCTGTTCAAGAAGAGTTGGTTTGCACCATTCAGAACTATATATCCAAAAGGTTAGTAACTGGCTCCCAGGCAAACCGCCCACAGATGGTATGCACTAAAATTCAAATACAGCTATTTGTGACTCCAAAGCCCATATTAACCCAAATTATTTAATATATTTACAGAAAATGCAGAGGATAACGATTTTCACACCACCGTCAATGTTCTCTGATAGCAAGAGCACCAGGCTTGTGGTACATCAAGCCTCAGTTTTCTCTTCTGGTAAATTGGAATGAACCTTTTTGTACTGAATCAATGCATATATTCTTCCCTGTCTGGGGAAGATTCAGTTGTATGTTGCAGTTGTGAGGGGAAAATATTTAAAAAAACCTTTTGCTCTCACCTTCTGAGTTCTTCTAGCTGGGTTCATAATTCAAATGGCATACAGCAGATTAACAGGAGAAAATATGTGTACACTGGGAAGGTACATAAACATGAAAATTCCGAAGACAGGCAAAACTGGGCATATATGTCATTTTGGACAAAGCAGAAAAGGGGCAGGCATCTGAGATTTCCAAGGAAACAGGTAATTTACTGGTAGTATGTTCATACCAGAACATACCCAGCAGGTCCACGTTTGCTAGGCAGCCTAGAAACAATAAGACACAGTGGGGTGATCCTGTTAACAGGCTCCAGCTTGGAACCTTCCTATATACCACACTTAATTGAATTAGGCTCAGGGGATGTAAGCTACAATTTCCTTCCTGGGCCAGGACTTTCCGTTGAATTTCTTGGGCAGGAAAGGGGGGATGTCAAACATTCTTTCTGAGTCTTTTGTTTCTTCATAATCAGCTTAAAATCAATATTCCAAAAGGTTTCAGGTGGCCAGCCTTTTGTCCTCTTCACAATCCAAGTGTGCCACACTGAAATATATTACAGATAAAATTACACAAACAAAGCAGAATAAATAGTAGGTAAGTTCCCCTTAGTGACAATAAGTAACATCGCTCAGATAGTGCTTTCCAATAGAACTTTCCTCAATAGACATGTTTTGTATTTGCAACAACCAACACAGTAACCAATAGTCACATGTGACTGTTAAGCCCTTAAAATGTGACGAGTGTGACTTAAAAACTGAAATTTAAAATCTATTTAATTTTCATCCATTAAAATTTCAATTGCCTTATAGATGGGTACTGTTTCAGGCAACACAGGGTAAGAACATAGTGAGGGTGATAATATAAAAGGTTTAAATACTGAGGACAGTTAATTATAACTCCAATGTGCATGCACTTCACTAGGCAATCACTGTCATGGTAATAATTCTAGAGTGGTATCTGAATAGTTAATTTATTTGTATATCCCTTTCAAGGGATGTAGAAGAAGAGGTGTTAAAAGATAGTAAACCCACCTAGCGGGTGTAGCTCAGTGGACTGAGCACCGGCCTGTGAAACAAAGGATCATCGGTTCGATTCCCAGTCAGGGCATGTGCCTGGGTTGTGGGTCAAGTCCCCAGTAGGGGGTGTGTGAGAGGCAACCACACATTGACATTTCTCTCCCTCTCTTTCTCTCACCTTTCCCCTCTCAAAAAATAAAAAATGAAAAAATAAAGATAGTAGACCCAGAGCATAAATTTTTAGATGTTTCGTAATGAAATATGAATGGACTTATCCAAGATTGTCATTGTTCCACTATTTTGGGGCAGGGGTTGGTTATAGAGAACTTCCTCTTTTTTTCCTTCTATTTAGAGCAGTCTAAAATACGTGTACTAATGATTTAAGGAACATTTTTAAAGAATTTTTTAAAAAATCATTGTATTCTGCCACCCTGACTGGTGTAGCTCAGTGGATTGAGCGCGGGCTGTGAAGCAAAGTGTCCCAGGTTCGATTCCCAGTCAGGGCACGTGCCTGGGTTGCAGGCCATGACCCCCAGCAACCGCACATTGATGTTTCTCTCTCTCTCTCTCTTTCTCCCTCCCTTCCCTCTCTAAAAATAAACAAAGAAAATCTTTAAAAAATATTGTATTCTGCTTGGAAATCTCTGGGATGATACAATTCTAAAAATTATAGTTTATTAATTTTTCACATATAGCTTACTTTTTCAATTAGTACATGAGATTCTTGAGACCCCAGTATTATTTACATTTGGGGGTTCATTATAGCTCTCTTAGAGTCCCTAGAACTGTTCGGAGACCATACTAGGAATTTCTTGTCATTTCGACTCCACTGGTAAAATGTACATTTTATTGGACCTCGAGATACTGAAAATGCCAAACACTATCATTTATTTATGGATCTTTCTATATTTTACAGTCCCAGATACCCTGGGCGAAGGCCGCTGAAAAAGGGTCGCCTGCGTGCTTGCAATTTGTGTGGTTCCATGGTTGTTGTAAAGTTTCCCTGGTAACAACAACAACAACAAAAAAACAATTGTCCCCAGAATATAGCATGGCTTAGAACAGAGCACACTGTTCCTCGGAACCATTTTAACTTACAGATTTCAAAAGAACACAGTCAAGAAACATTACTTTGAAACATGGCTTGAGTTTATCTACCTGTATAAAATCTCTGAAGCCAGAGAACAGTTTGCAAACATGCATTCACAGAGCTTCCTTTATGCTTCGTCTATTTATTTTATGCCTCTCAAAAATTCTAGAAGTCGTGTCTGATTTAGCACTCTCATGGGGCACCATAAATTTGAAACTGTTAAAGTAGCTTACAGATTTATACGAGATTTCCATTATCTATCCAATCCTCTCTTTTGAATACTGTGTAAATATATGTGAAAAGTACATTGCGATGGATTTCTAACAATCTGTCAGCATTCCAAGATGACTTAGGAAACATTCAGTGCAAACGTTGTTGCTGTTATTTGTACTAAAATATATTTCTTTAAGAGGAAAACAAAATTGCTGAAAATAGGAAGATTAAATATCACAGGGTTATGTTCTAGAGGTAGCGAAAATAACCCTAGATGTGCTGATATCCAAGTTTGCACACTAACAGAAAAAGAAGTTTAAAAAAAAAACACACACACAAAACACTTTTCACTTCATTGCACTACCACTCTTGGTACTTGATGCAAATTGGATGTAAATTAGTGAACAGCCTGTAGACACAACTTGAGTAGTGACTAATATTAATAGTCTGCCTTGCACGTTCCCTTGAAATTGTTCTGCTTGCCTGAGAAAACCATAACAAGGGATATAAAAAGATTGCTTTAAGATGTCAAGTGAATTGTTTACATGAAAAACTATGTTCCCATAAAAGGTTGATCTATGAACACTAACATTTATGTTGCGCACTGTTTCTGTGCTCTCACGTCGCCGGTGACTGCTGCTTCATTTGGCAGAAGTAATGAAATGTCACAAACCAGTTGCATGAGCGAATCCATCTGTTATCAATATGTACATATTTCCAACACAGCCAGTCAGGGACTTTTCTCTGAATGTTTCAAACCTGGGTGCACGTGTGTTGTACCCATTAGGGATTGATGTGTTTTTTTCTTACGTATTTGCATGAATATACCTCTGTGTACAAGAGCAAAACTTTAATTACCTTAGAATGGAAATATATGCATATTATATATGTCCTGCTTTATATCAACTATTTAGTTTAATGAACTCCAAAACCAACATGTAGTTTTATAATAAAGTCTAATATAAAACTGGAACACACTGTATTCACTTAAAATATTTGATCTGTTTAAAAATTCTGGCTACCTGTTTCGCCCAAAATCTGTCTTTCCCCAACATGCCCTTAACACTAGCCACACCGACTTTATTGCTTTTTCTTAAATCTATTGCGTAGTTTCATGTAAAATATGCATATTCCTCTGCCAGGGGGCACCCCTCCTCCCTTTATTTCCTCCTTTTTGATATTTTTTTCTAATGAAATATAGAGTCCCCTTTCTATGTCTTAGTTGCTCTGACATCTTGAGACTTGTAACGTCCTGTTAAAAGTCTTGGCTTGTCTCTCTCAAAAGACTGTAAGCTCATCGATGGTAGGATATGGGACTGTATCAGCATCTCCCAAATCTTGCACAGGGTCTGGCATAGAGCAGTTATGAAAGTCAGGGTTGTAGAATGAATGAAGAAATGAACAGAGTGATAACTGCTTTCTACAGGTGATTCTGTGTAAACAAACAGTTAAATGATCCATCTTTATATGAGCGAAAGGTGCTTGTTAAGGTTGCAATTAAATCTGAATATGAAGATGGCACTGCGTTAGGAATAATGCCTTTAGCGCATGTTCGGTGTTTCTGTTCTGAAAGCAACCCGTCATCATGCAATCAGCATCTGCAAACATTTCTTTTAAGGTGCGTGTAAACTCATGGCAAATTTACCTTGCTTCAAGATTTCTCATGTTCTGAACTTTCATACAAATTTAAGTGTAGCATGTGAAATGCATTGAAGATATATCGTTTTATTGATTTCATTAAAATGTGTAGTGCTTTATTACTAATATATGTGATGACCATAACAGAAGGCCATTCAAGGTTATGACATAGTTAACAGTGTCCTAGTTATTAGCTACACCTTTTCATGGCCAACAGTAAATAAAGGTTTGGCTCTAAATAATTTATCCTTGTTTTATATCATTTCTATCAAAATATATTATAATGGAGTAAGACAATCTTTCCACCCTTTTATAATGCTTTAATTCCAATATTATGATTCATGGCTTTACTTTTCTCCACTGCCTTCTACAAAGAGCTAGAGATACTTTCTAAAAATAACATGTGCAATAAAATTAATTACGAAGAAGTAGAAGAATCATGTATGAAGCCATATATGTATGCAGTTTTTGTTAATGATTTTATTAATCATTTTTAGAGAGGGGAAGGGACGGAGAAAGAGGGAGAGCAGTATCAATGTGTGGTTGCCTCTCACATGGCCCTACTGGGGGATCTGGCCTGCAACCCAGGCACATGTCCTGACCGGGAATCGAACTGCCGACGCTTTGGTTTGCAGCCCATGCTCAAGCCACTGAGCTACATCAGCCAGGGCATGTGCCGTCTTAAAGACTGATATTTCAGTTCACTCATTCAAATACTTATTGAACATCCAATACATACATGACACTAGTTGCTGGAGTATGATGGTGAGAAAACAAACTCCAAAAATGACAACACAAACTATAAACGGGGGAACTGTTCATGGAACTGCTTACAAAATTGACAAAGAGAGGACTATGTGAATATTTGCAGCATATAGCTCAGTTCAGAAAGAGAGTATCTCAAAGAGATCTCATGCAGACTGTGATGCCAGGGTGAGCATCCCTCAGGAACTCGACAGCTGTGATCTAAAAGATGAACAGCAGCTAACTAAGGGGAGATGAGGCAACTTCATCCTGTTGGAATTAGCTTATACAATGCCCCCATAGTGGGAACTCACAGAAAGGAACTCACAGGGCGACTAAGTCTAAGAAAATGACGGTACTAGCGGAGGGTGATGAACTAAACAGGGACCTTTCCATGCAGGGTCTTATAGCCCACACTAAAGATCCTAAGGATCTGGATATGTACTTTAAGGATGTCAGAGAAGGGGAGAATTCCTCACCCCTTGTTAAGTTCTTGTGGCTGGACTAATAATACAGTTTGACACAAGATCAGATTCATAGGAGAAAATAAAAACAATTTGATACATGGACATGGAAGAATCACAAATGACAGTAAGAAAAATGATGACCGAGCCAATGTTTTATACTTTTCAAAGAAACAGTAAATTTGTGATGAATTGGCAAAATAACAACCTAGTGCTGCCCTGGCTGGTGTAGCTCAGTGGATTGAGCGCGGACTGTGAACCAAAATGTTGCAGGTTCAATTCCCAGCCAGGGTACATGCCTGGGTTGCAGGCAATAACCCCCAGCAACCGCACATTGATTTTTCTCTCTCTCTCTCTCTCTCTCCCCCTCCCTCTCTCCCTCCTTTCCCTCTCTAAAAATAAATAAATAAAATCTTTTTAAAAAATGGAAAATAAGGTCAATGCTAAAATTCTTTTTTTCAGAGAAGGGAGATTTCTTCAGGAAAAGGGAATTTTTTCCTGTATCTCTAGGAAGAAATGTCTTAACATGTGATTTTATTATATATACAGAGTGGGGCAAAAGTGTGTTTACACTTGTGAGTACATAAAACACAGATCTTATTCTTGTATTATTATTTATTACTGTATTCTCCATACAAACAACTTTAAACCCACTTTTTCCTGACACTGCATACATATACACACGTATATAAAATAAAATATATATTTGTTTTGGGCTTGATATTAAACTGTTAGAGACACCCTTTGCTCAAGTAGTATCCCAAGTAATAGTAATGTAATTTTTGACTAAAATATTACATATTAAGCTATATATTGCATATGTATACTATGTCTAGCTTGATATATAATGTATTATATTATAAAACTCACATAGCCTATATTTGTAGTTGTGGGTAAATACCTGGATGTTACTGTGGATAAACATACATAGAATCTGGAAGTAGGTGTGTGTGGGAAAGGATATGAATATGGTGGTAGCTAAATTTTCCCAAGGCCTGTGAGGTCTTCTGTAGTTGAAGCAAACAAATTCCACTTCTTGCAGATTTCATTTCCTGTACGTCGAGTGAATATAAATCAATTTCCTGGAGTGACCATGGTGTGCAAGTGTTGTGGTCATCACTTGCTTTGTGGTTAAAAGGTTACATGAGTAGAAGATTTAACTTTGTATTCACATGATTGACTCTCTTAGGGATATTTATAGCTTGAGCTGAAATACAGTCACGTGCCACTTAACGACAGGGATGCATTCTGAGAAATGCGTCATTGCGTGAACATCAGAAAGTGCACTCACACATCCCCGGATGGTGTAGCCTACCACCCACCTAGGCTGTGTGGGGTAGCGTACTGCCCCTGGGCTACGTGACTACACAGCACATTACTGTACGACAGAAAACGATGCCATCCAGACATGTGGTAGGCACAACATGTATGAGGCTGCTGCCTGTGTAACACAACATACTGTATATAGCAGTTTTTTATAAACAGAAAGAGCATGCTCTAAAATAATGATAGGATGTACAGAGGAGTAAATACATGAGCCGGTAACACAGTCATTCCTCATCATTATCAAGTACTGTGTACTGTACCTGATTGTATATGCTGCACTTTTCCACATCTGTCAAGCAGGAGCTTTGCACGGGCATCACCACAAACACATGACTCATGCAATGCACTGCTACATGACGATGGCTGTGCTATCTTAGATGACAGGAATTTTTCTGCTCCGTGGCGGGACCACCTATGTATACTTGGCCATGTGGTATGTGACTGTATACCCAGAACCCCCGTAGCTGTATGGTCGACTGTACTGGAGGACTTCTCGCTGCTTCTCATTAATTTATAGGGGGGAAAAAAAGACAGAGTTGTTATGGATTTAAGCTTGAGTAACCCCTTTGCCCTCCTTGGGGTGTCTCCGAAGAGTACTCTGTTGTTTCTTTTCATGTCATTTTGTAGAGGCAAAATGTAAATATTCTCTAAACACTACTTTTGTACTTCACTGAGGAGAATAATAATTAGCTCATTAATTTCAATTTTCTGATATGCTCAGGTCAACGAGATTCCTTCAAGGACTTCTCATCAAATACCCCTGTGTCTCACAGATTCTTTTGCTTTTTAGCGAGGCGAATTCAAAGATTTTTAATTCATAATTTTTATTTTCCCAAATCACATTGTATCTCCTTTATACTGATACGCATCACCATTTTTTAAAGACTGGAATGACCAGTTAAGATTTGAATAGTAACAGGTTTTATGAGCTTTGCTGTTGCCAATATTGGATTGAGACTTGCAATTTCAAATTTAGACATATGATGTCTGCCCAGGAGGTATCCAGCCATAATATGAAAATGAGAGACATTTATTGAAGAAGATACAAGAGACAAGAAACATTGTACCTAGGACAATGACACCTCAGTGCCCTTCAAAGGAGGCAGCTTGGGACCTCACACAGTTCTCCCAGTTGCCATCAGCTACCCCGTCATATTTTCCTGAATCTCATCAGTGGTCTGAAATCTCTTCTCTTTCAAAGGTGACTTTAGTTTTGGGAAAAGCCAGAAGTCACAGAATGTGAAAACTGAGCTATAAGAGCAACTGAGTCACCTGGGTTATTTGATGTTTTGCCAAAAAACTGCACAAGTTGTGATGGATGAGTGGGTGCGTTGTTGTGATGAAGTGGCCAATCACCAGTTGCCCATAGCTGCCGCCTTCTGAATCATCCAAATAGCTTCCACAGAGGAATGTTCAAACCTCATGCAAAATTTTACGCAGATTTGTGCTCTACTCAGTCATTTTGAATGCGATGGCCACACAGCACACATGCTCACTTAGCAGCATCTACCGCCCCCACTGACTAGTACAGTGAAGTCGTCATTGTTCACACATGTGCATTCTGGTCCACTCTCCTTGGCTGCCAGGTTACATCGATGTCCCGCAAACCATTCTCCTTATATTAACAATGGCTGGACTTTTTCCAGACAGACTTCATATGCTTCCGCCTAGCTAAATGGGCTAGGTTATTTGCTCATCTCTATTATTTCACTATCCTGATTTACAATTTCCACAACACAATTACCCTCTCATTTTGTGCCACTTTTACTTGAGCCAAATGATGATAAATTAAAAAAAAATGCCTCGGTTAATATATGGAATATTACCATGGAAATCAAATGATTGATTTTCAAGAGTTTAATAAAAGTTATTCTATTTTGAGATGTTTTAAATACAGATTTACAACAATATTTTTTAAAGATTTTATTTATTTACTTTTAGAGAGATGAAGGGAGGGAGAACAAGAGGGAGAGAAACATTAATGTGTGGTTGCCTTTCACACTCCCCCTACTGGGGGCCTGGCCCACAACCCAGGCATGTGCCCTGACTGGGAATCGAACTGGTGACCCTTTGGTTCACAGGCCAACGCTCAATGCACTGAGCCACACCAGCCAGGGCTATAATATTTAGTATATAGTTTGGTGATTAACATTTAATCTGTTAGAAATTAATGTTACAAGCTATCTCCACACTAACTTTTCCTCATCTTTATAATTTCTCAGAAGCTTCTTAATTAGAAAACCCATTGCTTTCTCATGCAGATAAGATTATGGTGTATTCATGTATTCATCTAAGCCTGCCCTTAACTTCCAATGTGGAATCCTGCCATTTGCAAGGTGCTATGGTAGAGTTTTGACCAGATAAAAATAAAATAGTTTCTCAGCCTCCATGGTATTCACAGTTGAATAGGAGATCCCCCATAAACTCTAAGTTAAAATATATTGAAATAGAGGTACCTTTGGTGAGCTATAGGACACTGAGCATAGAATGGGTCATTCAATTGGAGTAGACTAGCATTAGTATCACAGGGCAGTTGACACCTTGAGGAAATCTAGAATTTGAAGAGAGATGGGAAAAGTACATTCTGAAAAGAAGTCATAAAGATATATAGAGAGGTCAGTGATAAGCAAGAACATCCATGTTTTAGCTAGGGCATAATTATGAGACAACTTTTCTGAAGGCTTTTATGCCACCATGTGGTAAATTCTGTTTTAATCTCCTTATTGTATAGTTGAGATAACCCCTAGGAGGTAAGCTCTGGGTTACCCCTCTTTTACAGAGAGGTTGAGAATATACTTAATATCATGCAATTATCACATGACATAAACAGGATAAACAGGATGCAAACCCCCACACTTTATAATTTTAAAGCAAGTGCATAATACAATGTGTTCTACTGCACAGAATGAATGAAAGAGAGTAGAAAGCCCATTTCCTAGAACAAGGCTGGCCACGTCTCACACCAAGTAAGTAAACATGACTCAAAAATCGCCTGGGGAGCCAGGGGAATCTAATCTCAACCATAACCATGGCTGCAAATTCTTTCTTGAGTTCTCACAATTGGATTTGGCATGTAAATTAAATGCTAAATATTTACTTGCTTAATGTTATCTGTGACTTTTCAAATCTTTTCGAGGTGTTGGCAATTGTATTAATTTTTACACGAAGACCAGGAGTCAAAGATTAGTTCCTACCTCTGTTTACATTTCAAACAACTAGTTTAATTTAGCCAACGATATTTATCAGTCACCCCGGTCCAATCTGAAGTCCTGTATCTCCAGACCCTGGTTGTGGTTGCTAATCTCCTGAGACTTTCATGCTGAGAAGATTCCTCCGAAGAATGGAATTGGCCATCTCTCCTGATTCTTGCATTGCCGAAAGGCAGTGTAGCTAGAAGCACCTGTGTTTTCTGGCAACAAATATAACATTTGTGGAAGAGTCCAATCATTTGAATTCCTCTACATTTCTCAACTGCCAACCCAAATCATGGATTCCACTTTTGTATTCTTTTATTCTTTTTTTTTTAAGATTTTATTTTTATTTATTTTTAGGGAGGGAAGGGAGAGAGAGAGAGAGAGAGAGAGAGAGAGAGAGAGAGAGTGAGACATCAATGTGCGGTTGCTGGGGGTCATGGCCTGCAACCCAGGAATGTACCCTGGCTGGGAATCGAACCTGGGACACTTTGGTTCCCAGCCCGCGCTCAATCCACTGAGCTACGCCAGCCAGGGCCTTGTATTCTTTTATTCTTGACCCTTTGGGTAGACAGATAAAAAAGGATGTGCCCTGGTAAAATAAACTAGACAAGTAAAATTGTCTTCTACAATCTTAAAATGTGTACATACACTGCATTTTTCAGACCATAAGACGCACCTAGGTTTCAGAAGTGGTGGAAAAATAGGCCAAAAAAATTTGAAGTACAAAATGTGGTCAAAGATTTAATAACACAAATAACATCATATGTCACCAATGTAGATGTGAACAGAACTCAAAGGCAGCATTAACAACCAGTATTCCTTCCAAATTTGGGGTCAGTTCTTATAGTCCAAAAAATATGGTAAACATAAATTTAAAACTTTCTGGGGGCTTTCACATCCTGCACTAAATGACAAATGCTCCATAGAGTTTCGTAGTCTAACATGTTTGTGCTGCATTCTGTAAATTTGAGTTATCCATTTTTGTTACCGACGCTAAGGAAGTAGGAACAGATGTTAATAGCACATGTTGTTTTGAAAGATATATTAGTAAGTGTCCTACCTTATTATTAGTTTTGGACTTAATAGAAAACGTGTTTTGAATTCTTTAAAAAATAATTGATATGCACGTGTTTATGGACTTAAAAGTCTCAGTTATCTGGGCTGCAAGAGGAAGACATTTGCTATCTAGGCTTTAGGATTTTGATGCTTTTTCTATGTATTGCACATCTTTTTCAATTTATTTTCTTTTTTATTGAATTTATTAAGGCGACATTGGTTAATAACATTATAGAGGTTTTGGGTGTACAATTCTACAGTACATCTTCTGTACACTGTATTATGCGTTCACCACCCCAAGTCACGTCTCCTTCTGTCACCATTGATCCCCCTTTACCCTCCTCCACCTCCCCCACCCTCCCTCCAGCAGTCACCACCCTGTCGTCCATGTCTCTTTTTTGCTCAATGCCTCTGTGCCCCCTACCCAGCCCCCACCCCCGTCAGCTGTCAGCCTGCTCTCTATGAGTCTGTCACTCTTTTGCTTCATTTTTGACATGAGATTCCACATATAAGTGAAATCACATGATACTTGTCTTTGTCTGACTGGTTTATTTCACTTAACCTAATGCTCTGGCAAAGGTAGCATTTCCTTCTCTTGTTACCGCTGTGTAGCATTCCATTGTGTACATGCACCACAGGTTTTTATCCACTCATCTACTGATGGGCACTTAGGCTGTTTGCAAATCTTGGCTATCATGAATAGCATTCCAATGAACATAGGGGTGCATATATTCTTTTGAATTAGTGCTTTGGGTTTTTTTTTTCCAGATAAATTCCCAGAAGTGAAATAGCTGGGTCAAAAAGCAATTCCATTTTTAAATGGGATTTTGTGTTGTACTTTTTTCCATTACCATTTATCCCAATTATATCCCCCTTCCTCCCACAATCACCACACTGTTGTCCTTGTCCCTGAGTCCTTTTTCCTTTCCACTTGATCCCTGCACCCTCAACCACCCCCCTCCAGAGCTGTCAGCCTGCTCTCTATCTATGAGTCTGTTTCTGTTTCATTTGTTAGCTGAGTTTGTTATTTAGGTTTCTCTTATAGGTGAGATCATATGGTATTTTTCTTTCCCTGGCTGGTTTATTTCACTTAGCATAATGTTCTCCAGGTGCAGCGATACTGTAGCAAAGTGTAAAATTTTCTTTTTTATGGCTGAGTAGTATTCCATTGTGTAAATGTCCCATAGTTGTTTATCCACTCATCTACTGATAGACACTTGGGCTGCTTCCATATCTTGGTGATTGCAAATTATGCTGCAGCGAACATACAGGTGCTTATGTTCTTTCGAATTCGAATTTTGGGTTCCCTCAGATATATTCCCAGAAATGGTATTGCTGGGCCTAAAGGCAGATCCATTTTTAGTTTTCTGAGGAAACTCCATACTGTTTTCCACAGTGGCTGCACCAGTCTGCATTCCCACCAACAGTGCGCTAGGGTTCCCTTTCTCCACATGCTCTCCAACACTCGTTGTTTGTTGATTTATTGATGATGGCCATTCTGACAGGTGTGAAGTGGTATCTCATTGTGGTTTGAAAGTGTTTTTTTATTTCCTGTTTTCACATCATAGCATAAACTTATCACTAAATTCTAGGAGTGCTAGTAGATGTGGCTATAGACTGGCTACACCCATTGTTTTCTAGTTTAACAGTTGCGAAACCATCACTGGGTTTTATGGTTGTTGTCCTATGTACACTGCATGCCTCCATAGGATCACATCTTTGGATTATTTGAGTGGACGTGATAAAAGATCGTTAAAATCTCTGAAAATAGTACCAGCTGACAGCCTCTTGGTAAAATCACTATGTTTTGTCTTTGAGCTTACCATCTGAGTAAGGACAGGAAATGAGGGAAATCTGATTTGATGGAATGGTGAAATCTGATTCGAATTCTTTTTTTTTAAATCCACTCCCAAGGATATGTTTATTGATTTGAGAGAAGAAGAGAAAGAGGGAGGGAGGGAAGGAGGGAAAGAGAGAGAGAAACATCGGTTGCCTCCCATATGTGTCCCGATGAGGAATCAAACCTGAACGAAACGTAGGTATGTGCCCTGACCAGTAAATGAACTGGCAACCCTTTGGTGTATGGATGATGCTTCAACCAATCGAGCCACTTAGCTAGGGCTGAATTCTTCATTAACAGCACATAAACTGGGTTGGTTTTATATAAAATGCTAATCGAAATAAAAATACATTTTGTCACAAACGTAAAGGTTGTTGTGAGTTATAAAAATATTCTGTTTCTTATCTAGAAGACACCACATTTTATAAAGAACGGCTGCTGAAGCTTGTCTTTTTAGAAAGAAAATAGTGTGAGGATTGAATGAAAATATTCATGATATTTAGTGCTATAGTAATAGTAAAATTGTAATTAAACTGTACTTATAAAATACTGAATTAAACCTTTGTAAGACTTAGAAATTAAATCACTAATGGAATATATAAGTGATGAAGTAAGAAGTTTTTTTGTGAGAAAATGGTCAATTTATGAAGTCGTCAACATAAGAAACTTCTAAACCTATACAGAATTTTGATGAGTTTATTTGAGCCAAAGTGACAGCATATGCCAGGAAGCAAGATCTCAAATGGTCCAGAGAATAAAAGTTTGCAGTTTCTTTGATGCCTTTGAAATGAAGGAGGGAACAAGTAAGGAGGATTACACGGAAGTGGGAGAAAGCAAGGTGGGGATTGGTATTTCAAAGGCGTGTTGTCTAACCCCCATGACGCATACCTGAAACCAATACAAAATACTATATAGACTGGCAACTGTAATTGAAAAATACTTTAAGGGTGTGTTAACCTAAATGCACAGAAACCATGGGTAGGACTTGCTTAAGGCAAAGATAAGGCTTTCACTAAAGAAGTTATGTGCCTGGGACGGGACTACCCACCATGATCTGCCCGGTTAGGAAGTTATGATGAGGTCACCCTGTGAGAACACTTTCCACAGATCCCCATTGTTTGTTATCATTGTCTTTTTTTAGGCCATATTGTACTTTTTTTTCTTTTTTTAAAGATTTTATTTATTTATTTTTAGAGCGGGAAGGGAGGGAGATAAAGAGAGAGAAACATCAATGTGTGGTTGCTGGGGGTCATGGCCTGCAACCCAGGCATGCACCCTGACTGGGAATCGAACCTGCGACACTTTGGTTCGCAGCCCACGCTCAGTCCACTGAGCTATGCCAGCCAGGGCTGATATTGTGCTTTTTACCAAACAAGCTCTTTCACCGATATATTTATTCACTGAAAAATATCAAATAGCATATATACACTTAAAACGTTTTTAGATATTTATGAAAAGTCAATCTTAGCTTAAGGAAACATAAAACAATAAATCTTTCCTTTCCTGAAACATTGGAGCTACAATAAAATAAGCTGGTGCAACGGATAAAAATTAACTCACCCCACTCCTTGTCATGTACTCTACTAGTATACATCCAAAGCTCTTGTTTACGCTAAATAAAAACTAAAGGTTTTAAATTAGTAAAGTCTTCATTTTGTTGCTCAGCCTCATAGCTTCATTTATAGTTTGTGTCAAAGCAAAAGTCTTCCCTTCTAGTCAAAAGTATTTATTATAGTGTTATGTAAATGTTACATTTTAGGATGACCAAATTGTCCTGGTTTGCCCGGGAATTTCTCCATTTCAAAACTGAAAGTCCCGCATCCTGGGAATTGCTTAATCCCAGCAAACCAGGATAGTTGGTCACCCTAAAATTCTAGCGTAGCTTGGGATTCTTGAAATTGCACATAAGTTTTCGGAGATCTGAATATGTGCATATATAATATATATACACTGCCCCACAATGAGGCTTTATAGTTTCCATCAATGCCAAAGCATCTAAGATCCCCTGCATGATAAGGATCACTACACAGAAGGAGATAAAGAAGACAATTTGGAAAACTGATGGTAAAAAGTAAAAAATTAAAATAATAGAATATTTTGAAAAATAATATATTTGCTAAATACTAAATAATACAAGAAACCTATTAGTGATTATACTTTTCCATATTGATGGTTAGCCTTTGCTCTGAATAGGTACCTCATACCTTGGCAGGGTGCCTGAGGTTTGTACACAAAACCTGAGGTTTGAATCCTGTCTCCAAACTGAGCAGTTGAGCTTGATCAAGTCACTTAACATTTTTGTGACTCACTTTTCTTATGTGTGAAATGGAGAACATGATGCCTCCTTTTTAGTACTGTTGTAAGTAAGGGTTGGAGAAAATGCAAGTGAAATTTCTAATTTAGCGCATTGTGATATACACAGAATAGGCACTTTGTAAATAGTAGCTATTATTAGTAATAATAGTTAGTGTTCATTACATAGTTAATGGTTTTGCTATTAAACATGTTTCTTTTAGCATATCTTACCAGACCCTTACTTAGATCTGTGCCATTAAATCACTTTAAATCAAAAGTGAAAAATTGGCATATGAGAGTAAGCATTATTATTATCTTTGATTCAGGATATATGCTTAGAGGATTTTGTAATGTCTCCACCAGTGAAAGAGAAGGGTTATGTATATCAGTTCAAATGGAGAGATGATATTTAAAAAATTTTTGAATTGAACACCCTTTGCTCTAACTTTTTCTGCCTATGTAGCGATTCCTAAAAGTAAAGTGGCAAACTCATTAGTGTAGAGACAATTAAAATGTAGTTTACCTCAGTAAGTGCTGAGAGCCAAATAGTAAGTAGAACCCAGGGCTGAAAACATCATGGCATAATAGAAATTATGCTGCTCAAATTTTAAAAATCTCTACAAAAATAGATAGCTGTGTAACACATATGCGTGCATGTCAACCTGGTCAGATCATTTTTACCTGAACTGAGAGGAGGTACCATCTCCCCATATTTCAATCCAGACTCACAAAATGTTCAGCGAGCCGCTCCTCGCTGTCTAATTGAAACTTCGCCCTCGGTGCCCATATGACCCTTTCAACCTGTTCCCTAGCTGTATTCCATCCGCCATTAGCCAAGTCCATGGCGCGTTTCCAGGTGATTCAGAAGTTATTTAAAGAAGATCCCGACACTCTGAAATGTCCAATAAACATTTCAAGTCTCGCGGGAATTACTTTTGGACATCTCTGAATAAATAACAGAGAGATTAGATGAAATCCCCATGTAATAATTCGTGCCGATATTTTTTTTTAACCGACACATGCCTCTGGACTTTCTCTTCGGTGTTCCATGCACTGGATTTTGCTGCATTGAAAATCACTATGAGCACATTTTCATATGACCTAGCTGGCTTCATTTTTTGTCTGCTGAATTCCACTGAATACAATCTGTGATTGCAATTTTGCCTTTGCTTCATGCTATTAGCTATTTCTGAAAGTTGCATAACTTAATTGACAGATAAGTACAACCTTTTCGCTTAGAATCTTTATGAAAAATGTAAAAGATGCTCCGCCAGTCTGAATAGTTAATTGCATTTGACTGTACCAGGGTAGGATGCAAAAAGAGTGTGTCTGTGGCAACTCTTTATGTCATAAAAAATGTAAAGGGCTTTTATTTAATGTGACTCCTTTTTAAATTCACTTAATAGAGTAAGTACAACAAGATATATAATTAGAGTCTAAGATGAAAGCATCATAATTGAAGTAAAATAATATGTAGAGACTCACACAATAATGATTGAGCTTCCAATGAATACATTCTTCCTTAAATGCAACTGAAGTCACGTCCGTAACTCTTGAATGTATTCCCCATGATGTAATAAGAATAATATGTGCATAACAAGTATAGTACCTCATAATGGGAAAGTTTCCTACAGTGTATCAGGCTCTTTGCTCTACATGACTACTTTTGAATCTCCATTTAGCCCTGGATATATGTTTGTCCATTTTTCTAAACAAGGAAACCAAACCTTGAAAAGTTCAAGTAGTGGATTGAGCGCGGGCTGCGAACCAAAGTGTCGCAGGTTCGATTCCCAGTCAGGGCACGTGCCTGGGTTACAAGCCACGGCGCCCAGCAGCCGCACATTGATGTTTCTCTCTCTCTCTCTCTTTCTCCCTCCTTTCCCTCTCTAAAAATAAATAAATAAAATCTTAAAAAAAGAGAGCTTAAAAAAGAATGACTCAATTAAAAAAAAAGAAAAGTTCAAGTCATGTGTGCAGGATGACATAATTAGTATGTGGTAAAGTCACACTCACACCCAGTTATTCTAACTTCAAGTGTAGTGTTCTTTTCCCTGTGCTCCTTATTTGTGTAATGGAGAGCAATGAGTCTGTGGGGAGGGCTGAATAGCCGGGCAGATCTTTGCAATGTTTCAGAAGAATGCTCTGCTTCCAATAGACCTGGTATAGCCATTGTAGTTCTCATTCATTTGTCTGTTCTTTCAGAATAAGGGCCCTTCCATCTGAATGGCTTTGGCTTTTTCAGTCCCATGTCTGTGCTTACTGCTTTAGAAATAAATATTTATTATTGTTTCCTCCTTAGCTTGACAAAAGATGGTTGGATAGTTCTCTGTTAAGAAAATGAAGAAAAAAACTATGCATGTAGGTAATAATATAGCTAAAAACCAAAAAGCAGGAACCGGATTTTTCAATTATACAAAAGTATTCTCTTAATATCTTTTTTTTTACTTTGTATATTCTTTACATAAAATTAAACGAATAAGCATATTCATTTAATATATGTTTATTATATAATAATCCAGCAATTGGTAATTGTATTGTAATATTTACTCACTACTAAGCATCAACCTTGGAATTGCATCCATAGCTTTTTTTTTCCTTTTTTTCTGAGAGAGAGGGGAAGGGAGGGAGAAAGAGAGGGAGAGAAACCACGACTGGTTGCCTTTCACACACCCCCAGCTGGGGACCTGGCCCGCAACCCAGGCATGTGCCCCAACCAGGAAACAAACTGGCAATGCCTCAGTTCACAGGCTGGCGCTCAATCCACTTAGCCACACCAGCCAGGGCCATAGCTTTTGTTTAAATAAAACACATCTGTGGATGCTGCAAGAACTGGCACGCATAGCGTTGGGGATGCCAAAGTGGAAATCTCCCCAGGCAATAATACTCCTATTATGTACAAGTTGAGGTCCGGGCACAGGTATACATAAATGTGTGTGTGTTTGTGTATAAACACACACAGAATTCATATCCACCTGTCCCTCCATATTACAATATACTTAAAGGTGTCTGTTTACTCGGTAAAGAAGCGATCATTTATTTCATTATTTCCATGGGATTTGAACTGATAAAATGGCTTCATTGTTCTTTCTAGACAATCTGCTAGCCATGCGTTTCTAGCAAGCTGTCACTCCCCCAACCTTTTTGATCTTACACCAAGACTTCCTCCACCCCACTCTGCTGATGTAATTATCCGTGTATAATTTTGAGCAAGATTTCCTGGCAATGGAAATCCACAGCATTGTTGATGTGGTTTCAGCTCAAATGATGCCTCTATTCAATTTGCTTACCTTTCAGCTTGAACAGAGTTTTTGTGTTAAAGAAAAATAGCAAGACATAGATAATACTATAGTAGAGACAGATTTTTCTGGATGGGTTTATTTTAAGTGAATATTGGCTGCAGGGACCCAGGACTTTTAGCAGTTTTCTTGGAAGCTTTAAACAAAATACTGAGCCCACGGCTGAACTTTTCCAAACCAATAGTGAAATATCTAATTCTAGGAAATCCTAATTATTCTGTGGGCTCCCTTGGAATAAACTTCCTATGTGTTTTTTCTGCTAAGACGTGGACTGTTCGCTTGTTGTTCATTTTCCCCCAATCAAGGAGAACTGTTGTTCTTCACTTTAAATTGATGTTGACAAGGTCGCTGTTATAATAGCAGGCGTTAGGCTATAATTGGTCATTATAGAATTATGTTTTGCTTGAAGGAATTCAGGAAACAAGAAAAGCATGTTCTTATGGTATACATTGACTCTGGTTGAAAAAGCAAGAGAATGACAGGAGAGGTGATATGGATGAGCAGAATTTGTCATTTTATTGAGTGATCAATATGTTTAAAAGACAGTAAAATCGACATGAACATCCCTGGGAAACCGTTCATTTTGGGCCTAACTTGAAAATTTCCCCTCTTACCTTTTTTAAGGCAGAAATTGAGAATAGAAGGGCAGGATGGGAAACAAAATATAGACAGATCACCTCCTTGAAGGGCTGAGATACTGGAAGCTCCAGAAACAGATTGGTTAATAATATTGAGTAACTAATCAATTGCAGACGCCTTACTTTTTCAAGCCATATATGAAGAAACGGACTTTTGTATTAGTTTTCATAAAATAATATTACTTTGTAAAACATTTATAAACAGAGATCACCCAGATAACCTCAACTCTAAGAGGGCTCCTGTTGAGTCAAGTACAATGTTAATGATTTAAAGTAACAGGCAGAAAACTTTGTGTATGTGGTGTACGTTCTTATAATTCAAAAGGAAACAGGGAATATTAAGTCAAAGGTCAATTATGCACTTGTAATCCATTCTTAAAGAAAAAAGCTTCAGTGAAAAAGATGATACTTAGCATAACCTTTCCCACTGTTTCAAAAACCTTTAAACATGCAAAGAACCATCATTCCCCTCCTATATCTAAGTATAGCATATTTGTTTCTTTTCTCTGCTCCCTCTTATGCAATTGAGAGGCTTGTATCACACGGTCCGATTTCCAGCCTGCATGTTTGAAGTCGTCTCAGCCATGTTGGTCACCAAGTTCAGGACCTGGCTCCTGATCTAAACATTGCGTGGAAACACACACTGTTATGTCACTACATCATTCTTGGGTGAAGATCATTTTCAATGACACCATGTTTGTCCTTGAGCTTATAAGTGAAATAAAATAGGAATTTGTTAGATCTACAGTTCTTTTTTTTAAGTGAATATCTGCTACAAAAGTCCTCTTACTTTTTTAAGATTTTATTTATTTATTATTAGAGAGGGAAGAGAGGGAGAAAGAGAGAGAGAGAGAGAAACGTCAATGTGTGGTTGCTGGGGGCCATGGCTTGCAACCCAGGTATGTACCCTGGCTGGGAATCGAACCTGCGACACTTTGGTTCGCAGCCTGCGCTCAATCCACTAAGCTACACCAGCCGGGGCTTTTTTTTTTTTTTTTTTTTTTTTTTTAGATCTACAGTTCTTATTTGTACAAAAATATTTTGGATACACTTCCAGGGCAAAGCCCAATATCGCTGCAGTGGTCACTGGCGATGCACAGGTGTTCTCACTCCTGGCTGCTTGTTAGAATCGCTGGGGAAACCTACTGAACACACTATGGCCATTCATGGCTTTACTCTTCCCCTGGCCCAGCCATCCGTGCCTTGGCCTGGCCATCTACGAGGCAGTCCTTCTCAAACTCTAGAATACAAAAGAACCCCCTAGGATGCCTAGAGTAAAATGCAGATTCCAAGGCCCCATCCTGAAGGACTCTCTGTGAGTAGGTCCTGACATACAAAATCACCTGGTCTCTTTCTTCGAGAAACAGCACTGTGGAAATTCCTTGTTATTCTCTCATTCTGAATAGCTAAAATATCTGAAGTGATTTCAGTCAGTGGCTATTTTTGTTGGTGATACTGTTTTTTATGTATTCAATAGTTAACAGGGCAAAACCTCAAATGATAGTAGTTTAAAATGATTTAAGTAATTTTCTGGAATGGACCATTAATAATAGTTCAGCTCACGAAGCAATTAACCTCATATCTCTGTTAGTACTGAGGTTTGATCTCAGTGGCTCCTACAAAAAGTAAAAGCGAAGAAACAAAAAGTGTTTTCTTAGCCATATTCTTAGGAAGTCACCTCCGTACTTGGAACCCCCTCTCTTCTTTTTTCTTGAACTTTTGTTACCAGTTTGTCCTTGTTCATGTCCCAGTCTGATGAATATCAGGACAGTCATTTATTTGTTTCAAGACTTTTATAAGCATACAGAGAATCCAAAGTCTTGGTGTCAAAATCGCAGAGTTCACATATTAAATGGTACAGAATTCTCAACACCCCTGCTTCCTTGTTTCTTGTTAACAGTATTCTGAATTAGCTGGTGTTCGGAATCATGCATTTAACAGGACCCAGAAGGTATGCTCGTTATCCGAGAACACTCTGAAAGACTCTCCCTGCAGGCGTGTATTTACCAAGAATTGTTTCTTTCCCTGTATTTCGTGTCTCTGTTCCACATATATTTTCTTTCTCTCTCTACTGAAGAGGTTTAAGGATGACAAAGGTCCTTACTCCTTACGGGTTTGTGTTGGCCCGTGAATAGCTGTTTGTCTGAGGACTCCCTGAAAATAATTTCCACACGTATACAGAAACATTTTCCTCTGTGATTTTTTTTTTATGTATTCTATTAGCAAGCTTCCTTCTGGTTGTAGCTGGTGGGATTCTCTCTTGTACATTTCTCTCTCTAGAGTACCCATGTGTGGGTTGCTCCTGCTGGGAGAAAACCAAGAAGACCTCCAGCATAATCATTGGCATTAATTTCAGTAAACCTAACTGCTAACAGTAAAGCCAAATATATATATATATATCCTCATGCATGCTTTGCATACAGAATGCCATACACACAACCTGGAACAACTCTAGATTCAGTGATGGTTTAAATAGCATCACCCCCCGGCCCAGCTCTTTTAGTGCGCTTCTTATTTCCTGGGGACCATGGGGAGACCCCGTAGCTGATGTCTTATACTAGCTGGTTGGTATCCTTGGTGTCTCTGCGGCATTCTACTCCAGCTTCCTGAAATCAGGCTTTCTGCCCCTGCCTGCATCCAACACTGTGAAACCTTTTTTCAGCTGTTTCTGAAAACTTCCTTTGGCTCTACAAGCCCATATAAATTCAATGTACTTGCTTCAATTCAGGAAGCTATATTAACATTCTCTTAGATATCAATGAGAAATGCCCCTTCTCGCCCATGCATCATTGCCCATTTGCACTTAGTTGTTTTTTTTAATTGAGATATAATTGACATATAACATTATTTTGGTTTCCGGTGTGTGATGTAATGATTCAATATTTGTATATATTGCAAAATGATCACCGCAGTCAGCCTAGCTATCATCCACCACCATATGTGGTTAACAACTTATTTTCTTATGCTGAGAATTTTAAGTTCTACTGTATTCACAACTTTCAAACAGGGGACACAGTATTAGTAACTCTCATCACCATGCTGGACCTTACTTCCCTATGACTTATTTATTTTATAACTGGAAGTTTGTACCTTTTGCTTGCTCTTTTGATATTTGAGGCAGACATTTATTACATCGTCTCATCCAGGGTTGTAACTCTACAGAATTTCCGGTGGGGTGAGTTTGCTTTTCCCATTGCACACTAGTCGTTGGCATTGTTATAGAATATCCATCAGGTGGCACGATGAGGGTGGCTGTCTCTTCCACTTCAAATAGCCCTGGCCATGTGCATAACCACAGAAAACAGATACCTGAAATGACAGAGCCTTCTAAGGACATTCCAAGACAGTATACAGTCCTGTGGTCTCCTCGGAAATACGTGTAGATAACGTTGCAAGGCAGATACCCTGCTGGTTTGACTGGATAGTCAGAGAAACTTTTTTTTTTTTAGATTTTATTTATTTATTTTTAGAGAGGGAAGGGAGGGACATAGAGAGAGAGAGAGACATCAATGTGCGGTTGCTGGGGGTCATGGCCTGCAACCCAGGCATGTACCCTGACCGGGAATCGAACCTGCGACACTTTGGTTCGCAGCCCCCACTCAATCCACTGAGCTACACCAGCCAGGGCGGTCAGAGAAACCTTTTTAAAGCAACGAATGATAGAGCTAACTCTTATCTGTAAGTTTAAAATTTGTATGGTTTCTTCCTACCAATAGCGTGTGCGTGTACGTGTGTGTGTTGGGAGGTCTAAAGGAAAGCAGAATGTTTTATTATGATTTTGCTTTAGCAACTTTGGGACAAGTTGAAAGTCCTAAAATCAGAAGAAACAAGAAATGCTTGCCAAGACATACAGTGACAGACGATGGGCTCGCAGCGTTGGTTGCCAGCCTGCTGGCACGGACATCCGGGGCACGAAACGGGCTTTCTTTCCACAGTGAAAGGCCGATGGTGAGTGCGGCTCGTAATCTCTGTGGCCAGTGGGCAGCAGAAACGTATTCCCATCCTAATGCCCTAAATGGTGCAGAAAAGTGCTCTCTATCTCCTAAAATGCTTCGGATGTTCATAAGTATATGTAAATTGCTGTGAATTACATTTAATTTTCTCTTAAGGGATCAAATCGATAGGCTTTCCTAGTTCATTCAAATAAATCTATATTTGAAAGTGAAAAACTATACCAAGAAAATTGCTCATTCTTATTTTATTAGCTACAGTAGTACCCCCACCCTTATCCACAGAAGATACCTTCTGGGACCCCCAATGGATTCAACTGCAGATAGCGCAAAATGCTACATATACTGTTTTTTCCCTATACATACCCTACATACCTATAAAGTTTAATTTATAAATTAGACACAGTAAGAGATTAACTACAATAAATAATTATAAAGTAGAACAATTATAATAATGTACTGTAATAAGTTATGTGAACGTGGTCTCTCTCTCAGTATCCGATAACTGATCTGATAACTAAGATGGCAACTTCAGTAACTAACAGGAGGGTAGTGTATACAGCTCAAAGGGGTGATTTATATCCTGGGTGGGGTGGAGCAAAACAGCATACGATTTCATCACACTACTCGGAATGACTTGCAATTTAAAATGTATGGAATTGTTTCTTTCTGGAATTTTCTGCTTAATCTTTTCAGACCCCCACTGATCAAAAGTAACTGAAACCACAGAAAGTGAAATTATGAATGTGGGGTGGCTACTGTAATTACGTTCTTTTCTTTCTACATTACCATTTGAAAGTTCTGGGTACTATAGGAACAAATGTTTTTGATCATGGTTGACCATAAGATATGACTCTAAATAGATTTGAAATTTGTATAGAATTATGCTCTGTTGAAGTGATATTTCAAGCAGTGCGCTGCAAGGATTTTCAAAAGCATGCAGTATCTGACTATTTAGTTGGGTGGGGCACGGACCTCTTTTCCCTGAGGTTGTCAGATTAAAAAATGACAACAGCCAACACAACAATAGCTATCTGGTATAAATGAGTCAAAATTATACCATTTTTTGTCAGTTCAGCAAAAATATTGTATTTTTGGTGTGCCGCAGGTGTTTTGTAATTCGTTTATTTGTGCCGTGAGATGACAAATGGAAAATCGCTGCTCTGTTGCGATCAGCTATAATAATTTCTAAGTGATATATGAATGTACACAAAACAACAATTATCTTTTGATACAAATGTAGGTCAACTCCAACTTGCCCTGTCACCCCATTTGACAAACATTCTCTGACCATCCAGCCTAATCCAGCAAGAGAAGTAGTTATTATTATCTTCCTCTCTTGCATTTTAGCACTTTCCCCTGTGTAATTCAATTATTCTGTGTATGAGCCCGTGTTAGTCCTCTCCGGCTGCTGTAACAAAATGCAGTAATGAGTTAAATGACATATTCATTTCTCACAGTCTTGATCAGACTGAGCTCCTGGAGAGAACTCTCTCCCTGATGAGCAGATGGCTGCCTCCTCTCTGTCTGAGACAGAGAGAGAGAGAGAGAGAGAGAGACAGACAGAGAGAGAGAGAGACAGAGAGAGAGAGCCAGAGAGAGAGAGACAGAGGGAGGGAGGGAGAACACTGATGATAGTGCTTTGGTATCTCTTCCTCGTCTTTTAGGGACACTAATCCCATCATTGTGGTGGCCCTCATGACCTAGTTACCTCCCAAATTCCCCATTTCCTAATACCATCATGCTGAGGGTGAAAACTTCAACATGTGAATTTTAGGAGGATACCAATTTTTAGTCCATAACAGGGTTTGTATATTCCCAATGAACCAAGAGGTCCCAGGGAGAAGAGGCCTTTACTTCTTAGACCTTTAGTTCCTACTGCTTAGCATAGTTGTTGGTAATTCAATACATTTTAAATAAATGAACTAAATAATGAACATTGTTTAGTGCAGTTCTGTTTACATCTATTTATATCTACATGTACTTCAGTCACATATATCGGATGATTATATGAAATGACTAAGCAGTTGACAATCTATAGGTTAACAAATTTTAATGGAAAGAGTCTAATTACAGGCATATAATGGCGTTTTGATCAAAAACAGACCACGTGTATGATGTAGGCCCCAAAAGATATTATTGAGCTGAAAAATTCCGAGCGCCTAGTGACATTGTAGCTGTTATAACATAGTGCAACACATTACTCAAGTGTTTGTGGTAACAATTACTGGTATAAGCAAACCTACCGCACTGCCAGCTATATAAAAGTGCAAGGGGGGCCCATAAAAACTGAAATGATCTCCTGGAGGGTGGGCCCTTTATAGTACAGGCTTCCCCTACTACATGAGTGTTGTAGGATCCCATCTGTATCAGTGTTCCAGCTGGTGTTGTGGTGAGAGGCTGCATCCAGCTTCAGTGCATTTTTTTGAAGACTCAATGTGTTTGCCCATTTCATGATGGGTGATTTACAAGCATGCCTGCCCACACTGCATTGAGTGTTCAGCAGTTTTTGACAAAAAATGGCATGACCCCTTTTGACCCAACCTCCTTATTCACTGATCTCACCCTGAGTGATTTTTTTCATTTCCCTCGCTAAAAAAAAAGTCCTTCAAGGGCTGATGTGAAAGAGTTGAAACAAAAAAATGGCAGAAGCATTAGAAGGCATCAAAATCCACGAGTTCAGAAACTTTTGAGCGGTGGAAAAAATGTCGATAGGTGTATTGCATCTCATGGAGAGGACTTCGAAGGAGACTGAAGCTTACACACATAAGAATAAATACACAATTTATAAATAAATTCTGGGTTTTGGGGCCCCCTCCTCACATAGTACATATAATTATGTACAGTACATAATATTTGATCATGATAATTAATAAGCATATTACTGGATCATATATTTACTGTGCTATACTTTTTATTGTTTAGTGTGCTCTTTCTCCTTATAAAAAATGCTTGCTCGAGCACAGCGTGCTGTGTTATGCAGGCAGCAGCCTCATCCATCTCATGTTTCCTGCATCTCTGGATGGCACCCTTTTCTCTTGTGCTTGGTTCGATCTAGTGTTCTTTCATTCACTAACGTGCCGTACAGGCTTGTAGCCTAGGAGCAATAGGTAATACTGTAACCGGAAAAGACACCGGCATTCGGGCTGCCTGTCACTACCAAATCCAATAAGCAATGACAGCGATTGAATCTTTCATAGACGCTTTATTCAGATGGCCGGTGATCTGAGAAGATGGCATGTTCATACCCTAACAAACCATCTTCCTGAAAGGCTTTTTTAGGCTCCTCCGAGGAAATAAATGCTAATCAGTCATAAAAGTTAGGCAGGATAAAGCTTTTTATTGGAGTTTGCGCACTCCGGGCGAGGTTTTCTTGGTCCACACAGTGGGAGGGCCCAGAAAAGTCCACACCATGCAGAGAGCATGGTAGGGTTTTATTCTGGTTGGCCCTCTTCATGGGGGCTGGGGATTGGTTCCCTCCGAACAAAGTGGCAACACATCATTGGTGGCTCTTCTCATGCCCTGGTTTGATGTCAGCCATCTCTTCTGGGTTATAACTCAGCCATCATGATTAACTGTAGTCCAGCCGCTGCCTTGTCCTGCCCTGCCCATCCTGACACTTCCCTTCTCTTTCCTGGCCAGATCTTTTATAAGGGGGTGGGGGAGGACAAACAAGGTGCTGGTGAGGGCTTTGAAATTCAGGGAGGATTAGGTGAGCAAAGCTGCAGCCTTCCCATTCTCAGCAGTTAGCTGGTCCCAAGGGTGGGTTGGGGGCAGTCACACAAAAGGCCAGATGCCTCCAACTTGTCCCCAGGCCGTAATCTCTAGCTAGTGCCTCAGGAGGTCGGTTGCTTCTCCCAGGAGCCAGGATGGGCCTTATCTGTAGTTTCGGAAACAAAAGCTTAACATACACATTACTTGCTAGACTTACAACTTTTTACCTTAAGCTAAAATTTTCGAAGTCTTGAGTCCCCTATCAATACCATACAGCCTCAGTATGCAGTAGGCTATCCCCTCTAAGTTTGTGTAAGTGCACTCCATGATGTTTGCACACCACAGAGCAGCGCATGACCTAATGTCACTATGTACATTTGGAGCTTCTTGGAGAAGAGAAAAGAAAGCAAGAGAAGTGACAAGAAAAGGGGTTCATTCTGTCCTTTGCTCTTCACGTATTTTCTCCCTTTTACAAAGTTGCAATGAGAAATGAAAATGTATCTCTTTTTTACAATGAGAACGAGTGGCATTTTGCTCCAGGGTAAGTGTGCTTAGTTTGTACGTTATTACCAAATATGACGTGCTCTGCATACAAATTGTAATAGAATCATTATACAAATAATGTTCTATGAAGAATGAATAGATTGTTCCATCAGGAAATCACCACTATGTTTTCTCACAATCGGCAGGGTTTTTTTTCTCAATAAGCTCATATTCACTAAACATCCCCTCGAGATAAGTTTGATATGCAGGGCCTGGCAGAAGTAAGGCCTGCTTGAGTGTGGTTGGTAGGGTAATAATTTGGGTGTAATAATTTATAGTTTTAATTTGAATAGTTCACCTAAAACGTCCTATGGACATTTAGAAGGACATTTAGAATGTCCTTCTAAATTCCCCGGCCTGGACTAATAATCAAATTGACATGAGGGAGATTAACAGGAAAAAATGCCCACACTTATATAAGGTGTTCCATAACAATATGAGACGGGAGGACGCGCTGGGCAGTTGAAACTTAATGTACTTGAGTGTAAGGTGTGCTTGAGTATGATATTATGTTACAGAATGACATGCTTGGGATTTTGTAATATAAGATTTTTTAATAAAAAGGGGTGTTATTTGTGCCAGCCCCTGTGTGTGTGTGTGTGTGTATGTATACATATGCATGTGTGTGTGTGTATGTGAATTAATTCTGCATATGATCAGTACTTCCTGCAAAGAAAGGAATTGCTTACCTACTATCACACTTTAGCTTGGTGATGTCCTTCTATTAAAATGCCCATATAGAAAAGAAATAGAAAATATAGAATCTGTGTTTCCATGTGGGTTTAGAGAGATATAACAGTTGGTAGAGCATAAAGTAGAAACTTCATTCTCAGACATATAGTGGAGTGTGTGTGTGGGGCGGGGGAGGTGGAGCGGCTTGCCATAATGAGTCGTCAATGACTTGAACTTCCAACTGTACATACACCCAAGCCCTAGTATAGAGATTCTGACTCAGTTGGTCTATAGTGTGACATAGTCATGGGCAATATTTTAAAATTCTTCAGGTGATTTTCACATGTATTATGGGCAAAAATCGACTGTGAGAGTTCTGGGAATTTGTCGTAACCATCAGCAGTTTGTAAGGGAGGCCTTGGTAATGCCTTTGAGTATTCCTCTGTGGAAATATGCTCATATCAGCTGGGGAGAAGACCAGAGACTCCCGGATGTGGTCCTCCCCTAAAACCCGCTCCGCTAGTGTTAGGTCCCCAAAAATGACCCTGGCCCCCATTCGAGGAAGTTACAAATATTTGTTCTATTGCTTTCTGTCCCCAATAGTTAATATTTTCAGGGATTTAGTAAATTTTTCTACTTACCTCTTTAGATTTGTTTCAGGTCCTATTGAAAATCATTCTAAATCATATACATGTTTTATTGCCATGGTGACATTCAGTACTTTGTCATTTTCTCCTTTCCAAATTTTTCAAATGTCATTGAATATTGGAGAGTATCATAGACACAAAGATTTGGCAGACTCTCTGGTAAGCAAAGCAGACTTTGTTTTTTTTCCTTTATTGTTAGCTTTATTATCAATCAATTCCTTTCCCAAAAATAATTTTGAAAAGGATTGGTGATTTTTTTAAAACCTCTAATTCTTTGAAGACCATTATTGATTACATTTTCACAAATGCATCTGCATATATACTTAACAATAAGTGAAAACACTGAAATATACTTCTGCTATTAAATAGGAACCCAGTGTGGGGACAAGAAAAGTCATTTTCTTCTACCCTTCTAAATTCCCCTGCCTGGACTAATAATCAAATTGACATGAGGCAGATTCACAGGACAAAATGGCCACACTTATATAAGGTGTTCCATAACAATATGAGACCGGGGGATGCCCTGGGCAGTTGAGACTTAATGCACCATTTTAGACTAAGGAGAGGGAGGCAGGGATCTGGGACTTCAGAGGAAAAGCAGGCAATGCACATCTGAGAAGGAGCAAACAGGTGGTAAACACATTCCTGCCAGGCCACCCAGAAACAATGGGACGCAGAGGGGAGTCCAGCAAACAGGCTTTGCTAGATTCCTCCCCGTGCGTCAGACTCAGTTCTTACTATGCTAACACGATCTCCCTTCAGGGAGCAGGTTTTCCTGTCTGAGTTTATTTAGGCAAGTAAGGGGGAGGGTCAAAGGTTCTTTCTGAGTCTTATTTCTTCAAAATAACCAGCTGAAGATCATCATTAACCCCCCAAAAAGCATACTTGAGGGTTGCAGTCTTTGTTCCCCCTCATACATATAAGATTAGAAGAACTCAATGTGTCATTTCCCCTTATGTTCATCTGTAAGCTTTCTGTTTCAAATAAGCGTTCCAAAACTATAGTCTGCAATGGCACAGAATGACGCTATGGTTTTCAATTTGCTCTTTAGTGGAGATGTCATATGTTTATTGATGATTGGAAGGGTATTGGCACATGAAACCTTCATATTTACTATGATCAATCTAATGTAAATTTGGTTAAAGTTGCTACTTTTGTGAAAATCATGGAATACCCTCAGCTTCTAAGTAAGAAAGAAAAATTGGCCACTTCTGCAATTGCTTGCAGTCATGTGCTTAGATGAGAGTTAAATGCACAAAGTGATCTTAAATACCCACATTCAAGAATAGAGGTTGGATCAAGGGTTCAGAGATTATTCAATATCAAGTCAATTCCTTCCATTTTGTCATTTAAGTCCTATTACAGAAGCATATTATTTATCAAGAAAAACAGACTCCCCGAACTAGAGCCCCTGCATTTTAATTTGACCTTACTATAGGATTTTTTTTCCCCACTTCTGGAATAGAACCAACTGCAGCTGAGAAAAAGTCTTTAGTAAATACTGAAAATGCATTTTGTGACACCATTCATTTCCACGGCCAAGAATGAAACCCTTGATAATCTATAGTGTCTTCTCTAAGTGTTCAGAGATCCATGTGTGCTGTTACTATACTATCTAAAGCTGAATCTTTATAGGGAGAAGAGACATATTCAAATGCAGTGAATGACTATTGTTATATGTTAGTATTGACTATGTTTGCCACATGAATACGAACATTTGTATAAAGAGGTTGGGGGGGAGCGGGGGGAAGAGTTTTGAATAAGAGACACCTAGGACTCAAAGCGTCTACAGCTCTAAAACTACAAGTAATTTGACTCTTAGCTATGGGCAGATGGGTACTCTGTTTTAAGGATTTCCATGAAAGCGCTCTGGAAATAGCACAGTAATGGATTTACAGATCTCATCTCACCATGGAAAGATTGCTGGGGCACAGTGGGGCCAGCCACCTTTGATCTGTCATAAGCAGATTCACAAGTGCATCATGGGAAAATTTCTTCTCTGTATAATCCCTCATTGCAGTCAATGACCCTTGGAACTTCTCTCTCTCCCCCAAACCATGGCAAAGACAACACCTGGATTAAGGCACCTGGAAGAATAGCAGAATGTCAAGTACTCAACATATGTTCATCAGCCAAATACACCTACCATATCCATCCCATCCTCTATGAGTCTAGAGGTGTACCACACTTCTAGAAGGTTCTTCATGCCATACAGCAGATTGAGCCAGCCTTTCCCAAAGCTCATCGCTTTAAATGTTAAAGGTTTATTTTATGCCATCTTCGAATCTTCATACTATGATCTGTATATAAAAAAGCAAAAAAAAAAAAACCCACTTTAAATGTAATGCCATGCAAGTTTCTACAGAGGGGGTATATATCTTTGTAAGTATCCTGAGCAAAATGACTTTCAACTAAATTGGTTTTTCTGCCTAATTTTTTCTTGGATTTAAATGAGAATAACATAATAAGAGCAAATTTGTTTTTAAGTTTCTGCCTTGATAGACAGTTTCAATATTTAAAACCAATATCATCTTAACTGTGTAAGTTATATAATGGAGCAGGCTCGGCCAGGATTTCCAAAAGCGCGTCTCAAAGTACATTGATCCCATTCGATGCTGAATGAGAACAGAGCGTTAGGCTGTGTCCGTTTTCTTTCCTTCTTTGGAAAGCCGTAACTAAAGCCTTAAAATTTTCTATAGTCCAAAAGAATCTTGTTTTACTTGATTTAACCCAATTTTTCCTAAACTTAAGTCACCAAAGTTGTGGTTTTGTCAAGTAATACATAACAACTTTCTGAGAAGCCTGGAATTTGATGAAACTCAGTTTTATAAGCACATGACTAGAATATTCTGTTCCTTTATTAACTATCTTAGCACTAGGATTGCATGTTACTCTTCGTTTTGAAAAATAGTATAAAAGACCTACTATAAATTAATCTTGGCTTGGTGTTGATGTAGAATAGATGTTTCCACTTTCTTCTGAAAAATGTGTGCATTGATGGAATCATCATTTTTTATGGAAATACAGAGTGAAGAACACGCATGATTTTTAAACATTCCTGTCACTTACCTCCTGCCACTATGTAAAAATATACCTTTATAAGACTTTTCCCATTTTATGACATACTTTTAAAATCAAGAAAAAAATTATGCAGAACATTACCCAGGGGGTTGGCTGAAGGAAGTTCTTTACCCTCATCTGTGTGTTGACAATGAGAGAAAAGTAACCTCGCACCTGAGCTTCTTCTGCTACCAGGTTACATGATTGAACTCCAGGCTGAGTACTGGCCAAAGAAACCCGGGTAACAGTCCATTGACCAGAATGGTGATTTAGTGGCTCTTTCAAAAGGAATATACAAAGTAGCCCATTTCAGTACCATCAGCAACCCCAGGGCTCCTGATGGCTTCAATGGTAAGCTTCCATTTGCAAACATCACATCATGGTCACAAGATGGACTCTTCAGAACTAGCAAAGGAGTATGATTCATCAGCTGAGGAAAACCTCTTTAACAAGTTAACAGGTTTTCCTGGTAGCCACACTCAATAAACCTTGCTTATATTTCATTGGGGTTGGAGATACAGGAATGAATATATATGCACACACACACGTATATTCTCATATATGTAAGAATGATTATATATATTCATTCATATATATGAATGATTATATATATGATCATATATATATTCCATATATATATGAATGATTATTTTAGCTTAGAGTGTTTACAGTCTCAGTTGTATGAGAGTCTCTGAACAAGGCATGAAGGAATGGCGTGCAATCAGTAGCCTCTGCCAATGGTGATTAAATGATCAGAAGCAACCAGGATACGGCTATGGCCGCTGGTGTCTAAGTGGTTACATCTGCTGGGCAGTCTTCCCACGTAAATAAACTCATCCGTGGGCAAGATTCAAGCAAAGCAAAGATTTCATGAATAAGACCCAATAATCACTCATTACCAAGAAAGCACTGAAAAATTAAACTTCATTAAAATGAAGCACTGTATCCATTACAATACACCAATAATAGTGGGGGGAAAAAAGGCACAGACTAGGAGAAAATAATCACAATCCTTATATCTGAACAAGGACTTCTTTCTTTAATACATGATAAACTCCTACACATTAATAAAAAAGGCAGACAACCCATTTTTTTAAATGGGCAGAATATAGAAATAAGCACTTCATGAAAGAGGGCATTCAAATGGCCAAAAAGCATATGATTAGGTACCTAACTTTATTAGTAACTCAGTAAATGCAATTTAAAAAAAAAACAATGAAATACCACTATAAATCCATCAGAATGGGTAAAATATAGCGAGATGACAATACCACGTGTTAGGGAGAATGTGTAGATTATCTGGAACTCCCAAATATTACTGGTTCAAGGGTAAAGTAATATGTTTGGTAGTATGTAGCAAAGCTGAACTTACGCCTCCCCTATGATCTAGCTCTTCCTCTTACATATAAATACCCGGGAGAAAGTAGCATACGTGTCCACCAAAATAACATGGATAAGACTGTTAACAGCAACCTTTGTCTAACTACAGTATGTATCTATCGTAATTTGTCTTTCCAAATTATAATAGATACGTAAAATGAAGTATATTGATAGTGGGATTATATACCATAATAAGCAAAAAAAGTACTACTACTTGCAAGAATATGAATGAATTTCAAAGACGTAATATTGAATAGGAGGTAAAGAATATTTAATCATTTGGTTGAAAGGAATTTGAAGAACTGGCCAAGTTATCTGTAAAGATAGAGGTTAGAAGAGATGCTTCTTCCACAGGGAGCAGTGGGACCCTACAATTAACTGGGCTCTTAGGCCAGTTAATTGCGGCTCTTTCCCCTTCTTACTTTTCAATGGAAATGTGCAGAATTGAATTTCACCTACTTTTCTAAGCATGCGTTCAATTTCCAGGCAATATTCCTACTAAGTAGACACTCAGCCTCTGCTAAAATATTTCCAATGGTAAGGAACATAACTTGTTGTTCTGTCCTTTCCTTTGCCCAACCCAAGCCTCTAAAGAAATTAATATTTGTTATTTAACCTGAGCTTTAAAAAAGGGAACCAGGCTTTTAAGCAGGTACTGGGTAAAACTCTGGTTCAATACACAGGTATTGAACCTAATCTACCACCTATTTGTGGATGGGACTTTGACTAGGTCTTTTCTAAACAAGGCCAGCCAGCACTGAAGGAAAGAGAGGGAGAGGGGAGGTTCTTTTATGTATTTTAAATGATGGCGTGATTTTGGATTTTGTAATTTCTACATAATATAATCCGTCATCTGTTCAATCTGAACAAACTCTCTTAAGCCTTCTATTGTGCATATGTATGGAATTTCTCAGAATGCTATTGTTAGAAATTTCACTGAGTTGTGAAAAACAATCTCTAATTTGATCAATATGTGGTTGCATAAATGCCATTAATTGTCTTTGCTCTCAGCCTTCCCTGGACTTTTTATGAGCCACAGGGGCCATGAGTTTACTTTATTATAACAGAAACAAAGAAAAAGAAATCTCATCATTACAGTAATGTCCACAATAATAGGTGCCATAGTTCAGAAACACTTGTTGTGAGAAACTCCATAATAGGCTCTAGAAATGATAAAGAAATCCATTCCAGGACGCTGCAAAGTAGATATTTTGGATAGAAAATCTCCTTAAGTATTAATTAAATTCAAAGCAAATACACCAGAAAAGAAGTTTTAGTGTATAAGTGAGTACTGTGGGAGAGTTTAAGGGATGGATGGATGGATGCATGCGTGCATGAGGAAGGAAGGGAGGGAGGGAGGAGGAAAGGAGGGAGGAAGGGAGAGAGAAAGGAAAGGGAGTAAAGGAGAGAGAAAAGGAAAGGGAAAGAAGGGAAGGGAAGGAAAAGAAAGGGGAGGGGAGGGGAGGGGAGGGGAGGGGAGGGGAGGGGAGGCAAAGAGCAGAAGACAGGTAATAGAGCAGGGAGTTGGGTAAGTAGGGATGTTGTGCTTGTGGAACAAGGGGTTTTGAGGGAAAAATCCAGCCGATCTGATGAATAGAGTGATGGATTTTCTATCCTCAGGAACCTGGGGGGCCATCTTGCTGTGAATACCCCGAAGCTGTCCCCATCAAAGAAACTCTGATATTTTCAATTATTTAAAATTTTTTATTATGTCATTGTAAATGTGCTAAAGCTGTGGGTCTGAAAGTATGACTAAAACCACCGACATCACCTGGAAACTCAGTCTCCACTACACAAACTAAATCACAAACACTGGGGGGCTTTTCCCCCTCACCAATTTCAAAGGAATGACAAGTTTTTATTAATATTGATGTCTTCCATTAAAGTTTTTTAAATAGTTTATTTATTTTTTAGAGAGAGGGAAAGGGAGGAAGCAAAAGAGGGGGAGAAACATCGATGTGAGAGAGAAACACTGATCAGCTACCTCCCACGTGCCGCCAACCTGGGACCTGGCCCGAAACCCAGACATGCGCCCTGAGTGAGATACGAACCTGTGACCCTTTGGTTCACAGCCAGGCACTCAGTCCACCAGAGTCCCAGTCAACGGAATCCTGGAGTCACATGGTCATGCATTCCAGTTCCTGCTTTCCACCTTCATTAATCACTTAAGCCTATCAACCAAGGCTAAAATCTTTAACTCTCGAGTTCCCCTGTCACTGTGAGGAGCTTTACAGGTGATTTTGCTGCAGTCTGAAGATTGAGAGACATTATACTAAGCAATATATCCATTACCTCTTGTTCTTCTCGATGATTCTATAAAAGAACTATTCTATAAAAGAACTACACCCCACTTCATGAATGCGGAAACTGAAGCTTTAAGAGGCTCAGTATTTGGTTCAAGGTGACACAGCTGGTATGCAGAGGGGCAGGGAATAGAACCCAGATTTGTCAGAATATAAACCCTGTGTCTTAGCCACTCCTCCAGAGTAGCCAGCCTGCAGGTCCTAAAACATAATTCTCATTGTTAAAGCATTACTTTTAAAAGGAGAAAATACCCCACCCCCCTTAATGATTGAAAAATAAAAGGCTTTTAAAATACCAATACCTGGTCAAGGTAAGCCTTTAACTTGTTACTTAAAATCAGGAATTTGTGTTGCATGAGATTAATGAATTCCCTAAAGTATAGTGTTTCCTGTAGTAATAAGTAGGACACTAGGTTCCTGGCTCTTATCCCTTACTAAACTTATCTTCCACCCGTTCAGCTAACTTCTCTAAAGATTCCTTCTTCACCATATCTACTTCCTCACCTCACATGGCTGTGTCAGCCTCAGATAATCTGGCTTC
This sequence comes from Phyllostomus discolor, assembly GCF_004126475.2. Taxonomy (NCBI): domain Eukaryota; kingdom Metazoa; phylum Chordata; class Mammalia; order Chiroptera; family Phyllostomidae; genus Phyllostomus; species Phyllostomus discolor. The sequence goes on along the minus strand of NC_050198.1, from coordinate 18,293,378 downwards.
TGCCACATCCTACAACGGAAATGGATTTCACCCAGGTCCATCATATCACATCCTGCCTCATCTCATCACTGGCTAGCTTTGACTGTTGATCATTCCCTTCTAATGGAGAACTTTTCTTTCTTGGCTTCTGGAATGTGCTACCATTCTAGTTGTCCCCCTACGTCTCTCCATCGCCTTCATTAATTTCCTGAGGTGCTTCTTTCGCTTTGTGGATTGCTTTTCATGTTGAGTGTCAACCTTAGCTCTCAATCAACATGTCTTTCTTGACTACATCCAAAACTATAGCAAGAACAACTTCTGATGAGGACATCCAAATGTTTACCACCAACTAAAATCTTTCTCCTCAACAACAGACCTGAATGCCCCTGCCTATCAATTATAGCCACTAATGTCACATAGTTATTCCAATATCAGTCTACTCAAACTCAACAACTGCCATCCAAATGTTTCTTCCACCATCTCTTCATCACTGAAAGGCCATATTAAATATTCAATTTTGCAAGTTTTTCTTTTTTAAAAGATTTGATTCCTTTTTAGAGGGGAAGGGAGGGAGAAAGAGGGAGAGAAACATCAATGTGTGGTTGCCTCTCGCGCGCCCCCTACTGGGAACCTGGCTCACAACCCGGGCACATACCCTGACTGCAAATTGAACCAGTGACCCCTTGCTTCTCAGGCTGGCCCTCAGGCCAGCACTCAGTCCACTGAGCCACACCAGCCAGGGCCAATTTCTCAAGTTTTTCAGTGTCATCCTTAAGTCTTCCCTCTACTTCACTGCCCTGACCTGACTGTGGTTTAAGCCACAATCAGTTGCTGCGTGAATTAATGCAATTGCTTTAAAACTGATTATCAGTTGCCCACCCCCCTGCCCTTATGAGTCAGTTTTTCATACTTCAGCTGGGGTACCTTCTAAAACATATTATCTGATTATGCCATCTATCCACTGGATTATCTTTTGCAGTTTCCTCAAGATAAATTTCATTTAATAACTAGTTGGCTTAATTCAATATTTTTCTTCATCAAACTGACTTACCAGTATTTTCATGTTCCTTGATACTGAGGGCTTAAAGTTCAGGAGTAAATTGGCCTATGTGTATTTTAACTTCAGAATTTCCTTCAGCGGAAATCACTGTTTAAGTGGCTTGCAAAATAACCAGAGGAGCAGAGTCTATTGTGACCAGTAGCCATGACACAGAATGATTTTTTTTTTCAATCATTAGACCAACACGTTTCCTTAAAGACTATAAATATTTATATTTTATATACATATATTTAATATCGTGTAATTAATGTCATACTGAAGCATCTTCTAAAAGGCCCGCTCAAAGATTATTTCATTTTCTCTGCGAATGCATCTTTGTTGAACTTCATGTTTACTCTTTGTCAGGGCTCAGATTCTGTGGAGTTTGATGTAAATATAGATTTTTGGCCAGCAGAGAAACAGATCATTGTTTTTCTAGTACAGCAAACATTATTGAAGGATATTATTTTATTACTCTTTAAAATAATAACCAGTTTTGCATGTAATTTAGCAACCTTATTCCAATATACAGACAACCCTGACTTAACGATGGTTCAGCTTACAGTGTTTGACTTTACGATCACATGAAAGCAATATGCAGTAAGTGGAAACTGTACTTCGATTTTTGAATGATGATCTTTTCCCAGGCTGGTAATACGCGGTACGATAGTCTAGTGATGCTGGGCAGTAACAACGAGATGCAGCTCCCAGTCAGTCAAGTGATTGCTGGGGTTTAAAAAATCATATTCTACAGTATATACTTTGTGTTAGATGATTTGGTCCAACTGTAAGTGGGCAGAACAGTTCTGAGCACGTTTCGACTAGGCTACGCTAAGCTATAATGTTAGGTAGGTGAAGTGTATTAAATGCATTTCCACCTTACGCTGTTTTCGATTTATGATGGTTAATTGAATATAACCCCATTGTAAGCAAAGGAGCGTCTCTAGTCTCTTTTCGTGATTATATATGTTTAGTCCCCTGAATTTTCTTTTAAAATAGTTTTAATTCTCTGACAGTTTCATCAGTAATTAGTTAAATAAATATTCTCATATTCTCAGTATGTATTTTTGAGAAGAATAAATTTACTTCAGTAAATTTACTTAAATTTACTTACAATAAATTTACTTAAACTATTTAAGAAAAACTCAGCCTAGCATGTAAAGTTATTTCTAGGGAGAAAAAAAAAAATCCCTGGTCAAATACAGGGCGGGGCAAAAGTAGGTTTACAGTTGTGAGTATGCAAAGCAGAATTCATTCTTGTATTATTATTTATCATTGCATTATTTTCCATACAAACAACTGTAAACCTAACTTTTGCCTCACCCTCTATGTTTGGGAAAAAATTGCAGGTTATAACCCCCTTTGAGATTTTAGCAATAGCCATTCACATGCTGAGGTTTCTGAGAAATTTGGAGATGCAATGCAGTAACCTATTTTGCTTTGTTTAATCTAGTACTTTGTGCTTATTTTAATTAATAGTGTTTTAGGGAACAGTTTGGAAACATTGGTGTACCTATAACTTTGGAGCACAATGTTTTACACTACAATGTTCATATTTAAAGTGCCGTTAAGACAATTTCTACTTTGAATTAAGATCTATTTCCCCTAAATTTTTGGCATTCAAACAAGATGAAATGCTGGGCCTTCAAGTATACATGTCAGAAAAGCCCTCCTATCACCACAGGAAAGATGGTGTGACTTCTTGGCAGTATAGTCACATAGGTAGAATAGCTTTAAAGGGTGTTTAAAATAGAAGACACTTTATTTTCCATATAGAGTATATCACAGTAATTACAATCATTATGTGAAACTATCATTCAGTTGTGTTCTAAATAAGTCCGTTGAGATGCAGAAGGATCTAAAGATACCTGCATAATAGGGGCATGTTATCTAGTTTTTAAAAGGAGTCATATGCAAATGAAAAACATTAGTGAGCAATTAAATACTTTAAAGAATGCATTGCTTACATTAGAAGGCATAAAAGGATTTCTGGAAGATTTAGGGTGGTGAGGACTTCAGTATTCCTACACAGTTTTGCTTGTGAATTAATCTTTGAAAAGGAGGGCCTAGAAATAGGAGTAGACTTGACATCTGTATGTATCTCAAACAGTTCCTAAAGAATGTTCTATGCCTTTCTTCTTGCCGCTTTTAGACTTCTACGTGACTACATGCTTGGCTGCGCATGAACTGATAAAACATATTCATTTTATCTTGTTATGAATGCTCCAATTCATGAGTCTGATACTTCCTCCCTCCTAACTATGTCTTCTTTTTGGAGGCTTTTAACAGTTTGCCATTCTAATCAACCTTTGTCCTGAGCTGTGTAGGCTGAATTGCCTTGTGAAAGACTAATGTGCTTCCAGTCCCTATAATCTGTCCTCTTGAAGCCCGGAGATTGAAATTATTCCGGCATTGCTGTTGCCCTTGATTTCTGCTCAAAGAGGAGAGAGATTGTTTAGTTGACACTCGTTGAACAGGATGGCTTAAAATGAAATGATGATGAAGCAAAATCAAGTGCATACTTCTCAGAATATTTGATAATGTCATTTATTCTGGGTGTGTTTTTTTTTTCAGCCTTATTTTCTCGTTCCTTTTTTGATAGAAATATTGCCCCAGCCCCGGATCTACCCTTATCTGTACCCCATGCTTACCACTTTCCTGCCTCCTAGGGCACTTAAGACCTTTTTGATTTCCTGACTTCATAACGTATAAATGTTGTCTAGACAATTCTGAAAAGGCAAGGTAGCATAGAGGACTTATTGAACACATGTCACAGGAAAAGATTGTTATTGTTAACAAATATCTATTTAAATTTTCTTTATATATAACGTTGGGCCTCAAATCTCTGACGAGTTATTGGGTAGATACAACAGAGATTTGATAGAATGAGTGTTCACTCTCTTGTATAGCTTTAAGTTTACGAATGTTATCAGTGCTTTAAAACATGTAAAATCTAAGCCCTGGCTGGTGTGGCTCAGTGAATTGAATGCAGGCTGTGAACCAAAGGGTCGCTGGTTTGATTCCCAGTCAGGACACATGCCTGGGTTGTGGGCCCGGTCCCCGGTAGGAGATACGTGAAAGGCAACCACACACTGATGTTTCTCTCCTTCTCTTTCTCCTAAAAATAAATAAATAAATTCTTTTTAAAAATGTACAATCTAAACTGATTGTATAAGAAAGGAAAGTCTCTTAAAAGAGAAAGCCAGTTTTGTTTTAAATGCCACCTTCAATTTATTAAAAATGTTAAAGACATCTAAGTTTCTTTTGGGTATTGGTATTCTGTTTATTGGTATTTATCAGTCAGATTCTGGCGCTATGCAGTTCTGGTTTCTGGAGCTTAATATCTGTTGTAACAATTTAATACTTATTCATTTTTTTCTGGTTTTGTTTGAAACATTGTCAAACATCGCTGTATAATGTAAGGCGTACCGCATGGTGGTTTGATTTCCATGCATTGTGGGATGATTACCACGGGAGTTTCAGCTAACATCCATCTTCTCATGTAGATATCATAAAAAGGAATGAAAGAAGGAAAGAAAAAGAGAAACGATTCTTATGATGAGAACTCTCCGGGTTTACTTTCTTAACAACTCCCCTATATATCTTACAGCCATATAAGCTACAGTCACTGTGTTGTGCAATACACCCCTAGTATGTACTCACCATGTTAACTGCAGGTTTGCATCTGTTCATTACCTTCCTCTCTTTCCCCCTTCCCGCACGTCCGTCCCCTACCCCTGCTTCTTGTAACCACAAGTCTGATCTCTTTTTTAGGAGTGTGCTTTTTTGTTGTTTTTTTTTAGATTCCATATATAAGTGAGATCATACAGTACTTGTCTTTCTGTGACTTATTTCACCTAGCATAATGCTTTTAAGACCCATTCGGGTTGTAGCCAATGGAAAGATTTCCTTATTTTTTTTTATGGCTGAATAATATTACATTATATACATACTGCATCTTTGTTATCCATTCATTCATTGATGGGCATTTAGGTTGTTTCTGTCTTGGCTGTTGTCAGTTGTGCCGCTATGCATGTGGAGGTGCAGATATCTTTTCAAGTTAGTTTTTTTTTGTTGGTTTGTTTACTTCAGATAAATACCCAGAAGTGGAATTGCTGGATTATATTGTAGCGCTATTTTTAATTTTTTGAGAACCCTCCAAAGCAGCTGTACCAGCTTGCAATCCCCTTAACAGCGCATAAGGGTTCCCTTTCTCCACAACCACGTCAGCATTTATCTCTCACTCTTTTGATGATGACCGTTCTGACAGGGGTGCGGTAGTATCTCATTGTTTTAATTTCTATTTTCCTAATAACTACTGATGTTGTGCATGTTTTCACGTACCTTTTGGACTTCTTTGGAAAAATGTCTCCTCAGGTCCTTTGCCAATTTTTAACTTTTTTAAGATTTTATTTATTTATTTTTAGAGAGAGGGGAAGGGAAGGAGAGAGAGGGAGAGAAACATCAATGTGTGGTTGCCTCTCATGTGCCTCCCCACTGGGGACCTGCCCTGCAACCTAGGCATGTGCCCTGAGTGGGAATCGAACCAGTAACCCTTTGGTTCACAGCCGGTGCTCAATCCACTGAGCTATACCAGCCAGAGCCAATTTTTATTTATTTTTTGCTATTAAATTGTGTGAGTTCTTTTTTGGATATAAGCCCCATAGCAGATATATGGTTTGCAAATATTTTTCCCATTCTGTATGTTGTATTTTCATTTTGTTGATGGTTCCTTTTGCTGTGGAATAGGTTTTTAGTTTGATGAAGTCCTAAATGTTCATTTTTTATTTTGTTGCTTATGCTTTAAGTGTCATATCAAAAAAAAAAATCATTACCAAAACCCATGTCGAAGAGCTTTATTCCTATGTTTTCTTCTCAGAGTTTCATGGTTTCAGGTTTTTCATTTAAGTTTTTAATCCATTTAGAGGTAATTTTTGTGTGTACTGTAAGATATAGGTCTAATTTCATTCTTTTACGTGTGCTTATCTAATTGTTACAGCACCATTTATTGAAGAGACTATGTTTTATTTGCTGAAAATTCTTAGCTTCCTTGTGAAATATTAGTTAACCAAAATGCTCGGTTTATTTTTGAGCCATTGGTCTCAATTTTGGGCCATTGGTCTCTTTATCTCTTTTTATGCTCGTATCATACTGTTTTGATGACTATAGCTTCACAATATAGTTTGAAATCAGGAAGTACAATGCCCCCTGCTTCATTCTTGAAAGCTACCTTGAAATACACACTTTACTATTTCTATTTTAGTTTCTACTTGAAAAGGTGAAGGTGACATTTTAAAGATAAATGTATTTATGAATATTTCGGAATCATTTCATTGGACCAATTTGAGAACTGGGCCTATTGAATGAAATTAGCATATTTGGCTACAGGAAAAATGAAAGGATTGGTTTAGTTCAGATATATGTGAACTTCATAGAAGCTTCCAAGTTCATAGACCTTGCTGCTTTGTATTAATATTGACAATTATAAAAACATATATTTTTAGTTTTGTAGATGGTGAACAGGTAATAATAGCATTCTAAAAATTGACTTTCATGCTTCATAGTGGCCAGTTCCTGCTTGTTCTCTGGAGGCAGGTAGCCTATTTAGGCATGTCTAGTATTTAGAGCAAAAGGAGGCAGTCTACCAAGAGACTGACAGGCACCTTAAACTTGCCCTACCTATCTCTTATTGTTACTTTCCTTATCTTTTCCTTTTTCATTCCCAGGGTCTTGAACTTAATATCGCCTGTCTTTCCCCATCTTTGACTTTTATAAATCTCAGCATTCCCAACATTAGTACTGTTGTCTGAAGAAGTGGCACACCCCTCAATAGACTCCGTATCTGAGCAAAAGTAGAATCTTCTGAGAAACTGAAGTAGATTCTAGGTGAGAAGTGTGTGAGGGTAATTGAGTGCCTATGGTGGTGGTGGGTGGGGTGGGGTGAACACAGTCCCAAGTAAACACAGAATGAAAACAGCAATAAGTTAGGGGCCCCGTGTTCGGTGAAATCTCTGTACCGGTTTTCGAAGTAGCACAACAGAAACAAATCCTGAAATACTGTGGTGCAGACCTTTTTCATGTTCAGACTGAGCAGAGAACACCTATGTTTCTGAAGTTTCATTTGGCAGACTTGACGCAATAAGCTCAAAGGAACACAACTCAAGTCTTCCATTGGTTTGACAATGAAGTCTGGGCCTACCCAAGTGAACTTTAGACCTGGAGTTCAAGGAATCCATAGAGATATCGCAGCAGATTGGCTGAATACGCTACCCCTGGAACACCAGAAGGCAGGGCGCAAGCTGAGATAGAGTGTCAATTTCCAGTGATTGGGATCACCGCAGCCACGTGGTTGGCTGTACATTCTGCCTATCCCGCTCCATCAATGCTTTTCGTCCAGCCCCTCCCCCCTCCCATTTGCTATCCTAAGACTGTGGTAACTGTATTTCCTGGAGTCGTTTGCCAACTCCTGCTCATTTCCAAGCTTTCCTTTTCTAACAATTTTCACTGTTGAGTTCTGCTGTGCTATAATGCTGGATGTTGGTAACACATGATTGTATCACAGTCACTACAGTGTAAAGGCTCTAGGAACAGAAGTTTTCCTTCAGTTTTGCCAACATTGCTGGCAAATGTTAATACAAAGGCATGAAACTGATGCCGTCAAATGAGACTTTTGTTGCCTGCACCCTCAAAAGAATAAACATAAAAATCTTAATCTATGTGTGTGTGTGTATGTGTGTGTGCATAGTCATACCTATAAAAATCAAATTAATCCTCTGAAGCATTATATTTCATGACAAAAAATACTGTATGAATATGCAAATTTAGGTTAATAAGTATATATGAGCATTTCTAATTTTACAAAATTCTATAGACCCTTGGGTGACACAGAATAGTAATCTGAAACCACTTCTGGAAGGAAGTAAATTATAAATTATGAAAATGATAAACTAAGAAGCTTCTTCAAACTCAATTCCCATAGTGCTTCATAAAAATATTCCAGATTTTTTTTGGAATGGAATACATAGAGAATTGCAGATTTCATTTCCTTTACACTTTCATCCACTGCCAATAACTAGGGATGCTGGGAGTGTAGGGGAAGCAGGTAATTCTGAGGGCATTTTGTAGGACAGCAGTGTTTGTACTGGCTTGATTATTTTTACACATATATTTCAATATCTTGTTTTAAAGATTTTAGTAATTATTACTTCCAGGTAATTGATTTTAAATAAGAAAAAAAAAGATATTTATTCCCTTTTCAGAAAACAGATAAAGATCTGTTCTTATAAATAAGAAAGATCTTATATAAATAAGATCTTATATAAATAAGATCTTTCTTATTTCAAAAGATAAAGATCTATACTAATAGACTGTGATTTTTAAATTTGTGATATACTGTCAAGCCTAGATATAGAAAACTAGGTGTGGATAAACTTTTTACAAAATCACAAGTAGTACAAACAGATTTTACTGCCCATCATTTGCAGGGCCGGAGGCATTGCCATATTTAAACGTGTGACCTGTTTTAAGTATTTGGGTCAGAGAGAAGGAAGGCACCAATGTTTAAAGTGGCACAAACAGACAGAAGAGTACAAGTGGGATCAAATACAGCTGAAAGTGCAGGACATGTTTTTCAGACCCAGGAACCTCAATCACGTTCCACTCAGAGAGTATGTGTTGTTCTCCGATCGTCGTTTAGTCTCTCACCATCAAGTCGCAGACCGGCGACTAGTCAGCACCAGTTCTTGGTTTAATAATGGAGTTGCAGGAGCACGGGTTTCAATCTGTGCCTATCCATTGCCAAGTGGCTGCGTGACCTTGGGCAGTTACTTAGCTTCACTAAGCCTTGCCATGGACTTTTCCATGGACTCCCATCTGTACAGTGGAGTCCATGGAAATATGTACCTCATAGGGTTGTTGTGAGAATTCAATGTGTTGATCTATTTAAATTGTTTATAAAAGGCACATACTAAGTACATAAAGTATACACAGTATCACCATGACCTGCACACACTATTTCTCTTCTCTCTCCATTTCTTCATATGTAATGTGGATAAACAGGATGAATGGGGACAACGATAGCTGAACAACAATAAAAAAATAAAAAACAATACAAAAATGTAAAGTGCATGAAAAACTTAGCACCGTTTAGAAATGTGTGGATATCCAATGCAATGAAACATCCCCTCCTTTATTTTACTTTGCACGGTTGGGCCAGATGCTGTATGATATATAAGGATAACTACAAGTTGCTCAGCCACTTGCTGGGCACTAAAGGAATACGTCTTGTTTTGTTTTGTTTTGTTTTCATTATTTTATCCAGTCTACAATTTATTGAGCACCAACGAGGTGTCAGGAAGTATATGGGCAAAGAGAGGATAGAGCATAGAAATTTATAATCAGGAGAAAACCTTTGAGCCCTCAATCAGCTACTTAACATTGTTACCCTGGCCAGTGCATGGGTTGGATCAAACCACTCTGAGCCTCGGTTTTATTATTTCCTTTTGTAAAAGATTTTATTTAGTTATTTTTCAGAGACAGGGGAAGGCAGGGAGAAAGGGAGAGAAACATCAATGTGTGGTTGCCTTTGCACGCCCCCAACTGGGGACCTGGCCCGAAACCCAGGTATGTGCCCTGACTGGGAATCGAACCGGTGACCTCTCAGTTCACTGGATGACTCCTAACCCACTGAGCCACACTAGTTAGGGTTTCTTATTTCTGTTGATAGTACTAGTAGTCATTGTAAGATTCAAAACCTACTCTGAATTATAGTCTTTTGTGCAGCTATTAGTCAAAATCATGACTCTGGAGGGGGGCACACATTTTTATTTCTCACAGTGAAGCTTTGGGAACAATGCTTTCTCACTGAGTGATATGTCTGTAAGAGGGTAAAAATTGCACCATCACACAGATTTAAGGGGGCTCCAAACGCCACTGTATTAATTTGTTTTCTAACTGAATTAACTCCGTACCTTGTACCCTCGTTTATCTTAATGCGGCAGATTCCTTAAGTACAGAAGTCCCCCGTTATCCTCAGTTTCACTTTCCATGGCTTCTGAAAATATGAAATGGAAAATTCCAGAAATAAGCAATTCATAAGTTTAAAATTGCACACTGTTCTCAGTAGTGTGATGAAATCTCATGCCCTCTGGCTCCTGCCTGCTTGGAACATGAATCATCCCTTCCCCAGCGTATCCAAGGCCGTCTGTTATCAGATTGACTGTCACGATATATAGTGCTTGTGTTCGAGTGAAACTTGTTTTCCTTAAAAATGCCGTAGTCACATAATTTTCGTTATGGTACATTGTTATAATTGTCCTGTTTTATTATGAGTTATTATTGCTCCTCTCTCACGGTGCCTCATTCACGAGTTAAACTGTATCAGTTATGTATGTGTAGGAAAAAAACATAGTATATATAGGGTTTGGTATTCTCCACGGTTTTAAGCTTCTACTGGGGAGTCATGAATCACAGCCCCGTTGAATAAGAAGGGACACTGTATGCCTTTCTGAGGAAATGTGAATAAAATTCAGTGACTTCTCAGGTTTTCCAGTCACATGCAGGATTTGTTGGTGCCCTCCCCTCTCTGCAGGACGGCGCTGCTCCAAGGGTATCACTTGGCTTCGTATAAGGGTAGGCTTCTGCTTCTGGTCCCGGGTCCTAGCGTGCTCCTTTGGGGGCATCTGCTGAGTTGAGCAAGCATCTGTATCCTTCCCTAGCTGAAGAGTCCATTCCGCCTTCCTGGCTCTGGGGTCCCTCTGTCCTGGTTGCCACAACCCTGGAAAGACTTCCACCTGTTCCTCCCAACGTCCATGATCTCCTAAAGCCCCAATGTGCATGGTCTGGCACAAATAACGCCCCCATTTAATCTTTTTAAAAAAACCTTGTATTACAAAATCATCAGCATGTCATTCTGTAACATAACTCTGTCACACTCAAGCACACCATAGGACATTTCAGGTGAGGTGTTCGAATGAAAGCTATACATTATGACACCTGTGTCATTACCCTGCCAACCTCACTCGAGCAGGCCTTACTGCAGCGGGCCCCTGTGTGTCAGCTGCTCATCATATACCTGTTGAGATGTTTCAACCTCTGTGAGGCTCCCCACGTGCCCAGCCCATTGGCTGGGGCGCTGTTGCAAAACAGCTCAGACACCCTTCTGTGCTCTCAGACTCCCTCTCTTGAAGGGCACGTTGCCACCTTCCTCTTCGCTTCAAATGAGTCTGAAAGAGTATGGAGAGGGTGTTCAGAGCCCTCTCCGTGGCGCTTCCAGCTCTCACTTGTCTGCCTGACTCTCAACACCCCTCTCTGCATTTTGGCAGGCAATGAGAGCTGGTGAAATCTTCTAGCCAGTGTTCTTTGAGGCCTGCTGAAGCCAGAGTCGTGGTCCACTTATACTCCAAAAAGATTTACCTCTGTTAGTGGTGTCAAGATTGGGTTTTAACCAAAAGCTCTCCATTTCTGAACCACCCTAAGGCCATGGGGAACCGTACCTGCCTAGGATGGAATTGAAGACCGTGCGTATGGTCTCAGGAAATGCTGTGTGTGTGTGTGTGTGTGTGTGTGCTTCTGATGATTGGACTCTTAGGGAAATCACTCTTAAGAAATCCTTAATTAACTCTATGATTCCTTCACCTGTGCACTGTGATCCGAGGCAACCAATAAAACCATTTTGCTTCAGGTTTCCCATCTATAAAAGAGGAACAAGCCCTGGCTGGTGTGGCTCAGTGGATTGAGTGCCAGCCTGCAAACCGAAGGGTCGCCGGTTCGATTCCCAGTCAGGGCACATGCCTGGGTTGTGGGCCAGGTCCCCAGTAGGGGGCGTGCAAGAGGCCACCACACACTGATGTTTCTCTTCCTCTCTTTCTCCCTCCCTCCCCCTCTCTAAAAATAAAATCTTTTTAAAAAAGGAACAAATAGATAATCCACAGGCTATTTATTAGGCTTAGATGCAGAATACAGCGTCATGCATCTAGTCCATCCTCAACAAACCTAAGTTCCCATCCTCGTGTTCCCCTCATAGAAGGGTCTCTGCTTCCTCGCCCCCTGCCTGGATTCTTTAGTATAGCTCCAATTACTCCCTCATTTGAGATTTCACTGCATTTCATGAACTATCCTTTCATGTTTTATTTGTTTTTAGATTCGTGTACTGTATACCTTCTAAAATATTTCACCCCAACCTCGCTCGAATCTCTTTTATACAGACCTAAGAAGGCATATTTCTTTTTTTTGGTACAAATTCCCGTGGTTTTCTTAAGGTAAATTTCAAGTGAAAGTGAAAAATGAGTGCCTTTTAGTTTTCAAGCAGAGTTTTCCTTAGGAGAAGTAGGTCAAGAAACATTGAACACAGAATAAATTTATCTCTGAACACAGCTCTTCAGCTCCAGATTGTTTAAGGATGGCCTAGAATCCATGCTTAGTATTCTCTTACATCTCCAGTTTCAGAAGCCTTCTGCATTAGCATTTTGGCATACAACGCTTCTTTGGAATAGCTCTTATTTTTATCCCCATCGTCTGCACTCGCTGTCAGATGAAACAACAATTTGTAGCAGTCATTTCTTAGATCCACATATAGTTCTTCCCCAAACAACGTCAATGGGCATCTTAGCTGTTCAGTTCACTGTCAATGGCAGCGACTGGGGCTTACTTTTATAACTTGTCCCTGCTCCCCACAATTTTTTTTAAAATAATAAATCACAAGTTCAATGGGATGTTTAGAAGTAGATTGGTCTGCAGGAAGTCCTCCAAAGATGTTTTGCTCTTGTTATTTTCCTTCCTCACCACCTACCCTGCCATGTGAGGAACTCTCCTCTTGTAGAAGATTTAAATTAGCTAATAGAGAGAAGACAGAGAGAGACCAACCACTGTCCACTGTCACCAGTTGGAGGAATTAAGCTACTTCATTGGCTCCTCCACCCCACTGAATTACAAGGTTCCAATGCCTCTTAATTCCATCTATAAGTTTAAAGGATTGATTGGGCCCAGGCTGGGTGGCTTAGTTTGTTGGACCTTTGTTCCCTATACTAAAAGGCTGAGTGTTTGATTCCCAGTCAAGACTGATACCTAGGTTGTGTGTTTGATCCCCTGGTCAGGGCACGTCACAGAGGCAACTGATCTATGCTTCTCTCTCTGTCTCTTTGTCTCCGTCTCTCTCTTCCTCCTCGCTTCCTGCCTCTCTAAAATCAATAAACATATTCTCAGGTGAGGGTTAAAAAAAAGTAAAGAGTTGATTTTTTTTGTAGGCTAAAAGTAAAGACTTTCTGGTGTTTATCAACACTTCTCTGTTTCCTGTTCATTTCCCTCATTGCTTCTGCGTTGGTTTTCTGATTGTGCATGTGTGTGAAAGAGTAGGGGGAAAAAGCAAAGAGTGGATTATTCCTTAATAATCCTGAAAACTACCTGCTGATTTCTCTCCCCAAGGTCGCTACAATGTTGAAATTGCTGAGCCCTACCATGTTCATTCTGAAAGGACTGGCCATAGTTTCTGTTTGATTTGTTGGATTGCACAAACTTGCAATGACGGAGTGGAACTTTCTTGAAGATTTTAAAAAAATACATCAGAGAATGCATACAGTTGAAGCTAAATAAGACTTTTTGTTTACCTTATTCTATTGCAATGGGAATTCTGCAATTCTAATCTGTCCCCACATTTGTCACCCTTGTGATTCTGGCAGCCTTTTGTCACGATCCTATTTTCCCTGTTCGTTGGCAATTACCCCTGCATATGCTTTATGATTCTAATGGGACCTGTGGGTTTTGCAGACGAATAATAAGCTTCCAATGAAAGAAGAATCTATAAAAATATTTAGGATGTCTAATGATGAATACAGTTGAACAATGTTTGTTGACCACCGTAGATTGACTTCCCCAGGTCTGGCGCATATTAAATTTATAGATGCTCAATAAAATCATGACAGAATCATATGTGAGTGGTGCTGGGTACTAAGAATGTTTGCTTAGTGGCACTGGCTGGCGTAGCTCAGTGGATTGATTGAACGCGGGCTGCGAACCAAAGTGTTGCAGGTTCGATTCCCAGTTAGGGTGCATGCCTGGGTTGCAGGCCATGACCCCCAGCAACCGCACATTGATGTTTCTCTCTCTCTCTTTCTCCCTCCCTTCCCTCTCTAATAAATAAATAAAATCTTAAAAAAACAAAGAATGTTTGCTTAGGGCCTCAGTGAGTCTTGAGCTGCACACAAATTGTGTGGTTCAGAGTTAGCATAGAGCAAGGCATTGGATCGTTCATAGAAGCTTTAGATCACTCATAGTCTGAGTAACACCCATACTGGAGAAAGAGCCCAAAATACAAACAACAGCAAAAATAATAACACATGGAAAACTCAAAATAATGAGAGCAAGTTGAATCTGTTGAACCATCATTTATGTCCGGGAACCCACTAACTTTCTCCTCTGTTTCTGAAATGAGAAATCAGTAATAGTTACAGGTGGGATCAGTAGCTATGTTTATTTCTTTTGCTTTTTATGACTTGCATTTTTGTGCTGAGATTCCGTTTTCCCTTCAGGATAATTCTGACCCACCCGCTACTCCAGAAATGATGAAATGAGGAAAGAGCAAGCGGGGCCTCATACACTGTAGTGAAATCTATTCACACCGCTCTACAAAGGGGCCTGACTTAGAATGTCTGAAATTATCTACTTCCCTTTTGTTCCCTTTTAAGAATATCAATGAAATTTGAAGTGATTTAGTCAAATGGAAGGGAAGTTTGAACAGGAATTATATATTGAAAACATGACAAAAGAGGTAGACCTGGTCGGTTTAGGCTGCAGGAAAAGAAATATGCCTCATAAGCTTGCTTTTTTTTTTTTTTTAGACAAAGTCTCCAATTCACCGGAAAGCCCACCTCATGTTTCATTTTCTAGTTGTATAGCAGAGAATGTTACAATTGGCATGGCTGTCTTTCTCCATGAAAGTGGACCATTTGTGGTAGTGGAGGCATTTATTTTACTTTGTAGTATGAGAGGAATAGAGGTATAATATAAAGAACAAAGATTTTGGAGTCTGAGAAATATACACTTAGACGTTGTGTAACCTTGTAGTAATAACTGGTGTTTTTTCTTTAGTCTCAGTTTTGTCTGTATGATGGGATGGGGCGGGATACAGACACAATACCAATCACACAGGCAGCTACCAATGTAAAGCAGTTATCACATAGGGAGTTTGATATCACACATTCCATCAAAGGTTGAATAGGCCCATCATGTGTGAATGTTCAGAAACAATTGCCCAAGATTAACATGCATAGTAATTTAAATTATGTTTCATATTAAAGTAGTGCTATTAACCCTGGCTGTTGCGGCCCAGTTGGTTGGAGCATTGTCCTGTAGCTAAAGGGTTGTGGGTTCAAATCCCAGTCAAGCACATACCTGGGTGGCGTGTCCAGTCCCCAGCCTAGGCGCATACAGGAGGCAGCCAATCGATGTTTCTTTCTGACATCGATATTTCTCTCTCTCCCTTCTTCTCTCTCCGAAAGCAATAAAAAAAAATGTCCTCAGGTGAGGATTAAAAAAAATTGTGTTATTAGCCTTGTAATTTCATGTTATTTTAATTTCTAATAGAATGATTTTGCAATTGGTACATTCAGTGTTCATTGATTATGACTGATTTCCAGTATTTCTTTCTGAGTCTTAAAGTTTCCGTGACTGCTGATATTCCTCATGTTCGTGCAAGCTGTCCACCTTTACCTTGAAAATGCAGACACATCTACCAAGCAGAGGTTTTCTGTGTATCCGTCAGAGTTATTTTAAAGTCCTCATCTGACAGTTCCAACGCGGAGTTCACCTATGAGCCTGTTATATATCCATGGCTTTATCTCATGATGCTGGGTATAGTTTTGCTTGCTTTTTTGCTTGTCTCTCTTGGTGTGCATGTGTGTGTGCACGCGCGCGCGCGTGTGTGTGTGTGTGTGTGTGTGTGTGAATGTCGAACTTTGCGTATGGAAGAACAAGAGAGGATGAGGAAAACATATTTAATCCAGGAAATGGACACAGCTCTTTTTTGGCCACATTGTGAACAGGGGTGTTTAAGTCAATGCAGTTAATCATAGGCTGCTTTTAGGTTTTATTGTTGCTACAGCAACCCACAGAGCACCCAGTAATGGGCTGCCATACCCATTTCTCAGTGTTTCTGTCCCATTGTTGTCTCTCAGCAGACCTTGTGTACTGCCCCTCCCCCGGGGGTAACAGACTGCTACTTAGTTTCAGTGCAGGATCCCGGGCCCAAGAAGATGTTCTCTCCATCTCCCAGGAGTAGATAATTGTTGCTTCCATCCTTCTCACCCCCAAAAGCACATCTTTGCCTAGATCCAGTGATAGCAGAGTTTCTAACATTTTTATTAGTGGCTTAAATCTTTTGCTTCCTAGGAAAGAAGGATCTGAAAAGTAGGGGGGCAGGGGGTGGGTTCCTCTCATCTTCTGGCCTACCCCTAATCTTTCTTGCAAGTACACAAGACCGATGGATGGTGTGTGCAAAGAATTCCGCAGAGTGAGTGCAAGCTGCTTCAGTCTGCACCCCCAAGATTCTGAAGGAGCAGGCCAGCCCACATCCAACTTTGAAATAATTTTAGCTCTTTTCTTTCCCCTGCTTAGCTAGGCTCCCTCTTCCTCTGTTGTTCTGTCAAAGGAAAAACGGTCCATGTGTCTACACTCTTTCTGGCGGAGGATTGTCATCCTTGGTAGTTGAGCTCACCTTGTTGCCTTGTGGCTGCAGCTCTCTGATTGGCTCCAGAAAAGCATGGCTTTCTACATTATCCAGCTTTTTCTCACTCGCTGGAGCACCGTTTTTATATAGCATTATACATGTTAACCAGAGATGGGACTTCATTATGATGTAAAAGCTCGTGGAAGCATCTTCATTCAATATGTTCATGAGTATTGCCACACTTATTTTATTTTATTGTTTTAAGGTTCTTTTTTAGATTTTATTTTATTTTATTATTCATTTTTAGACAGAGGGGAAGGAAGGAGAAAGAGAGGGAGAAAAACATCAATGTGTGGTTGCCTCTCGTGTGCCCCATGCTGGGGACCTGGCCCGTAATCCAGGCATGTGCCCCGACTAGGAATCGAACTGGTGACCCTTTGGTTCACAGGCTGGTACTCAATCTACTAAGCCATACCAGCCAGGGTGCCACCCTTATTTTAGATGGAAACACTGGATGTGTTTATTTCTATGTGAGAAAAACTGGTTTGGAAAAGTGATACTTCAGCAACTGACTTAGAACAAGCATTTATTGGGTACCACTGGAAAACACTGGGATAAAAAGTTGAAACGAACACTGTCCCTTGTCTTTTGAAACTTTTTAACTGAGAGAAGACATATGAAAGCATAGATACGCATGTATTCAATGCTTTATTTACCTCTTTCTGTTTTCATTGCTAACCAATATCACATAAATGAACTAATAAATAGTTAGAAACTACTTGTGAACTGTTCGCTAACTCAGTACACATCACAAAAGACAATTTCAAATGCATTTGGGATATTCGGGATCCATTTGTAAAGCCTCATTTGTGAGGTTGAAACTAAGATGTTGCATATTTTCAAAGTTATGTTCAAAGGTGGAGGTGAGGACCTGGTCTTCTAGCCTTGTGAAGTGTGTGTGTGTGTGTGTGTGTGTGTGTGTGTGTGTGATGCAGAGTGGCAGAGTCGGAGGCAGTAGGAGGGACAAAAGGATGACAAGGATGACTAGAGGTGTGTGGTGTTGACAAATGGCTCTTTCTCAAGAGCAGAGTCACCGGGGAACCCCCAAATGAATTCCAAGTTTGAAGCTGAAACATGGAGGAAGGGCCCCGTCATTTCCTATCTGCTTGAAATAAGTTAAATTACACTTTTGTGATCGATGGAAGTCCGTTTACATTTTTTTTGAACCAAAATGCCTCCAACAACATAGAAGAGAGAATGCGGTTTCCCTGTGGGCTGGGGATGGAAGTCAAAATAGCCTTAGGAAGGCTGACATGTTTTCTTCGTTTAATCATTTCACATAACATTAAGGGAAAATGTTCATTCCTCCAAATTCTAGGCAAATTCACCTATCCACAGTAATGGAATTCATACGCCATCATATCCCTTCAAGGATATTCATGCCAAAGTTTGAACACCTCAAAGCAGGGGGTTTGAAACATCCGTCTCACACCTGAGCAGGGGGCCGAGGTGGAAAGCCCCGCAGGCGAGCGGGCAGCGTGCCAGGTGTCCCGATGCCAAGGTCTAAACCAAACAAACAGACAGCACAGCGGACCGAGAATCTTAAACAGCATAGGTCAGAAATACAAGTAGACATTCATTGGTTTCCTTTCTTCTTGAGTTTAAAATGAGGGTGATTATTTCCATTTCCATCAGTTGCAGGAAAACTTGGGACCTTCTCTGCCCCAGCACACACTTATTTGTTCATCTTTTTCATTTCTCCATGATGCTGCCCGTGAGGTTGTTGGAGATCTGCCCTTAATGCAAAGTGATGAGCTGTACCCTAAAATTAACCAAGAAAATAAAGTTAAAGTTTCATGCCTATGTTTATATTTGTCCTCTGGGGTAAAGCGCTAGACTGCTGAAACATGTAACTTTGGAGACCCTTCTTATTATATTAGAGACTAAAGTCAAATGTAGGATGTATAGTTTTTAAGAGAAACCTTAAGCAAGATAATAAGATATATTGATTGAAATTTTGAAATGTCACTGCGCTTGGAGTTTTGCATTTAAAATTTGGTGGTCTACCAAAGTTGAAGGGAGACCTTCTTTAAATACATATGTCATGATAGTGTCATTTCATCGAGTATGCCACTTTGCAAATGTGGTCACATTATTAATGTGTCCATTTTATTGAGGATAGTAAATCAAAATGGTTTCTGCACGTAGTGGCTTCTATAAAACAAGCACATTTAAAAGAAAATCATACCTCTGGTGATAGTATGCCAATTTACTTTTCTATTTTGTTATGTGTGTGTGTGTGTGTGTGCGCACACACATATTTCTATTTTATTTTTATATATTCCTTACTGAGTTTAATATTCATTTTATTTTTTTACCACAATTTCCATCACAGAGACAATCAGTATTCAAAAAAACTCAACAAGCTTAGAACTTTTTCATTGCTAATGATTTTTGTTCTCATTAGGTCTGGGTCTAATGAAACTAAACAGAAAGTTCTGGTTGGATTCCTTGGTCACCCCTATCTGTGTTTGTGAATTCTTATAATTGGCATGGACCGCAAGTTCTTATTATCACTGATAGTAACCCGGAGACAATTCCAATTTGGGTTTAAATAACCCTGTGCAGACAAGGATATCCGAAGAAATCAAAATAGCCTCACGTGTTAATGGTAGATAAATTGCAATTAAATGCTAGAAACGGCTTCAGTTTTGTTCTGTTTCCTGTGTAATTTCTGGTTGAGTCTTTTCCCCTTGAGTCTGCAGATAGAGCAGTACAACCTTCCGAGAGGAAGCAGATCATCTTCCCACGTGACTGTGAGATGGGAAAAGTATACGAAACAGAATGGATTTCGCGGTTTCACTGCAGACTCTATTACTTTAGTGTTATATTCATCAGGACGCTTGATTACAAGTAACATACCAAGTTTGAACTAGCTTTGTCAAATGTGGAGGTGAATCTAAAGGGGAAATTTAATCGAAGGATGGGAAGGTTTCTCAAGGGAGGCAAAGAGAGCCTCCAGTGGCGCCCCAAGAAAATGCTGGAAGCAGGCAATTGAAAGCTCTCAGGGTTCTGCCACCTCTCCTTCCCTCTGCTGCATCTCTTGTATCACACACGGGCTCCCCTGTCCCTGCAATGGCAGCATACGACTGCCAATGTCTCCTTATACTTACTCCGTATACTTACACCACAGTCGAAGCATTCAGGAAGAGCCTGACTCAATTCTCAGTACCAAGTCTGAATTCTTGTGAGGGTGTGTGTGTGTGTGTGTGTGTGTGTGTGTGAGAGAGAGAGAGAGAGAGAGATTATATACAATGTTTTTGAGAAGTAATTTGAAAACATGTACCAAGAATGATGGACATGGCTATTCACCTAGATCCATTAACCTAATTTGTGAAAATCTTTGCTAAGGTAATAACTCCAAATTTGGGTCAAAGATGTGTCTATGTAGATGTTAATTAGAGCATTATTTTCATAGCAAGATTTGATCAATCATCTTTCCAGTTTTCCCCACAAAAAGGCAGAATGGTAGTTTTCATGGGCCCATGTGATGCATTTAGCTATTTAAATTGTTGGTTTTTTGAGATTTTTTATTTATTTATTTTTAGAGAGAGAGGAAGGGAGGAAGAAAGAGAGGGAGAGAAATATCAGTATGTGGTTGCTCTCGTGCCCCCTACTGGGGACCTGGCCCACAACCCAGGTGTGTGCCCCGATTGGGAATGAAACCAGAAACCCCTTGGTTTGCAGGCTGGCGCTCTGTCTACTGAGCCACACCAGCCATGGCTGAATTGTTTTAATAGCAATGGAAAACCCTGGTTATGATTCTAAATGAGGATTGAAGGATATTCTGTTTATGACATAGACTGTGGGTGATAATTTCACAGGTGTATACTTATCTATAAACTCATAAAGTTGTCTAACTTTTTCTTAAATATGTATACTAATTTATGTATTATATATTACAAATATTATATATTTGTATAACACTGTAAATAGTACACTCTTATATCAAGTATTTGTGAAGAAATAAAGCCATGACTAAAAGACTTGCTGACTAGCCCTGGCTGGTATAGCTCAGTGGATTGAGCATGGGCTGGGAACCAAAGTGTCCCAGGTTCGATTCCCAGCCAGGGTACATTCCTGGGTTGCAGGCCATAACCCCCAGCAACCGCACATTGATGTTTCTCTCTCTCTCTCTCCCTCCCACCCTTCTCTCTCTAAAAATAAATAAATAAAATCTTAAAAAAAAAAAGAAACAAGTTTAAAAAACAATTTGAAAAAAAAAAAGACTTGCTGACTAAAAGATCTTGTTATGTCAGCTACAACAGGGGATGAATCTCAAAATAATTGTGCAGAATAAAAGAAATTTAGTCTCATTCAATAATGAAATTGTTATCCCCTTAATTAGGATTGCACCAAGGCCCAAAAGCAGATAGAAAACTATTTATGAAAATTATAGTAGAAATGTTAGTTCTTTTTTTTAAGGATTTTATTTATTTATTTTTAGAGAGGGAAGGGAGGGAGAAAGAGAGAGAGAGAGAGAAACATCAATCAATGTGCGGTTGCTGGGGGCCGTGGCCTGCAACCCAGGCGCGTACCCTGACTGGAAATCGAACCTGCGATGCTTTGGTTTGCAGCCTGCACTCAATCCACTGAGCTATGCCAGCCAGGACTAGTTCTTTCTTTTTTTTTAATTTTTTATTGTTGTTCAATTGCAGTTGTCCCTATTTTCCCCCATTACTCTCCCCTGCCCTACCCACACCCCCACCTCCCACATTTAGTCCTCCCCCCACCCCCCAACCCTGGTTGTCTTTGTTCACATGTCCTTCTTACACCTTTATACAATTCCTTGACTTGGCCCTTCCCCTACTTTCTCCTGATATCCCTCTGCCCTGCCCCCCGCCCCTCTGGTTACTGTCAGCTCTTTATTTCCATGACTCTGGTTCTATTTTGCTCATTTGTGTTTTGTTGATTAGGTTCCACTTATAGGTGAGATCATATGGTATTTGTCTCTCACTGCCTGGCTTATTTCACTGAGCAATCATAGAGCTCTTAATACCCTGTTTTCCTCTAGTTTCTAAAAATTGAATAAGAAACAAATTTAGTTTATAAATTAATTGACCTTGGTATTGCATTAAACATCAGGGTCAGTAATTCCCATCCCTCCCTCTCCCTCTCCCACTCTTCTCTCCCTCTTTAGTCAACTGTATCCTAAAATATCATGTTAACTTTCATCTTTTTTTAAACTTTGACTCCTCAGGTAATTTATCCAGAAAATTAAAAGTACTCTGTTCAGGCTGCTTTTAGGCTTTGAAGACATTTCTTGGTCTGGAAATGTGATTTCCCAGTCTATGAAGATCTGTCCAAATTTCGCGTTTAAATTAGCATACACCTTTTCTCTTTTTATTATTAATTTCCCAGTCAGCAATGCTCTCGTTTTAGCCATTATCAGTTTTTTTTCTACCAGTCTCTGCTGGGAGTTCATTTGCAGTTTCATACTGTACTTTGCAAGTACTGGTTCCCAAGCTGTGAATGCACGGTGTCTGTCTGTGCGGAGAGGAGTGATTTGTTCTTTGTGTGTCATGGCGCCTTTTTATGTGCTGTGAAAATGATCAGTTAAACGATTCCTTCATTGACGTGGGCTGTTTTAACTAAAGAGAAGTGCGCAATAAAGATATGTGGCAAATTAAGCATAAATGTCTGAAACAGTTAACAGGCACATCTTGCTGTCTCAATTGCTGTACTGCATTAAGTCAATACTTAGCATCATGAAATATGACAAAAGAAGCTGTGCTCCTCTCAGAAAGGACTTTGCCACAAAACGAGTTGCAAGAAAAATCGCATTTATGTATACTTAGGCGTAAAAAAGTCAAAAAATAATAAGCGCCTAAACCCAGATGACTGAAGAGTCATTATCTAAGGGAATATGGGGAAAGCCCACTCTTTCTCAGGCTGGTTAAGGAGTGGAGCAGAAGCCTGTATAACTACACTTCATTTCAACCCAGGGACTATGTGCAGATCCATAAAAAGAATGACATATTAGGAAGGGGAGAAAAGAGCAGAACATCCTTAAATAAGCATTGACAAAGCCAAATTGAGGAAGAATAATGCAAGTCAGCCTACTGCTATTAATGTCTGTGTTCGTGAAAAAGAATCAAACATGGATTATTAATGGGAATAAGAGCCAGAGGATATTTTTCAAACCACGAATCCCTTTGGGAATCTACCGAAGACTGCGACTTTCCTTTGTATACGCTCATAAAATTTTGCTCACAATTTTAAGAATTCACCCGTTAGTCTTATTCAAAGTCCTTGGATTTCAGGATAAGAATAACAATGTTTACTTATTTTGGGCCAGAGGATTTTTATGCTCTTTAAAGCTAACGGCTCATTTACTCCTAACAACAATGCTATGAGATATCTATTATTTTTTATAGCTCTTTTACAGATGAGGAAACTTAAGGGAGAAGTTATGTAAGTCACTCAAGGAAACCTACCTGGGAAGTAGCCGGGCTCCCCTTCGAGTCCAGGTCATATGGCTCCGGAGCTATGTGGCTCCTGAGAAAAACGGCAGCTTAAAGAATCAGGTGATAGAATTTTAGGTCTGGAGAAATACATAGAGGTTATCTATTTCACACTCTTATTTGTTGTAAAGTTGAGGAAATTGAGTTCCACACAATGAAACGATTTTTACTGAAGTCCACAGAGCTAGTTAGTAGTAGTGCGGGGGTTCGAGTGGGAACTTGCACTCAAGGCTCGCACCGGTGCTGCGTCGGCACTATTGTTATTATTCAAGGCAAGAAAACTGAGGTGCATTCCTGATGAGTAGCAGTGTCACCACTCTCATTGAGATAGTCTGATTCACAGCTAAAACTGCTAGATTATTATAACTCAGAAGAGCCATTCCTCTACACTCTGTTTAGTAGAAACCACATAATAAAAGTAACCTTAAAGTAGGGGAATGCTAATGTCCTCAATTTCCAAACTGTGGACCATTCGGAGGTTCTACTTTACAATCGTTTAATGTTCTATAATCAGAAAGCAGTATTTACAGTGTGCTACCATTCGTGCAAATCTAAATATAAAAATACAAAATCACACACACATAGATATAAAACTGTTCAAAGTTCATACATTGGTCCTAGGGGAAAGCTATTTACCAATTTTATTTCTTTTATAATAACTAGAATTCAGTATTTGCAGACATAAGATAAAGAAAACGCTAGTTAAGAAAAGTTCTTTTTTTTGACACAGCAAACTCCTTTAAAACCTCCAATTCATGTACAGTTTGCTAAATATGTTGTCATTTGTAAGAATCCAGCTTTTCAATCTTTTATAATTCGAAGTTGTACTTCCCTTTACAGGTTCAACACAACTGTACTCTAGTGCAAACAAAGATGTCAGTTTGGGAACTTTTCACAATTACTCGATTTACATGCTAACTTAAATTCACATCAGTTTAAGTTATTAATCACAATGCAGATCAAACTTCTTTTTTAAAAAAATTTTATTATTTTTAGAGAGGAAAGGGAGGGAGAGAGAGAGAGAGAGAGAGAGAGAGAGAGAGAAACATCAATGTGTGGTTGCTGGAGGTCATGGCCTGCAACCCAGGCATGTACCCTGACTGGGAATCGAACCTGCGACACTTTGCTTCGCAGCCCGAGCTCAATCCACTAAGCTATGCCAGCCAGGACCATCAAACTTCTTCATTGCCCTTGTGCACCTAAGAAAGTATTCTTAGTGTAGTCCTGTCACAGATCTTAGAAAAGAAATAAACACATTTTTCATCCAATGGCATAATAAACTCGAAAAAAAAAGAGAAATCTTTCATTAGGAATCTTGGAAGATGCTGTTGGTAACCACTTATCATCAGCATTAGCAACCTCGAGCTGAATAAAAATTGTGGGACTCTGCTCTGCTCTGCCACTTGGATCATCTATTAGCATTGGCACTTGATTAACTCTCCAAACTGCCTGCTCCTTTGATTAGCTCCCGGGACTTCTTTCGGATTATTAGTAATAATTTTCTGAAATCTGTCCTAAAAGACAGATTCTAATGCTCTTTTTTTTGCTGACTGCAAAATTTCCCCTGTTTATGCTGGAAGATGTTTGGCCTTTATTCTATTTATACTTTTCGGCTTGATCTTGCACAAACACTGGCTTAAGACTTCCTTATTGGGTGAAGAGGGAATGAATGATCGCTCTCAAACTTTATTTCTGTTTGAAGTGCTTTCTGTATTTAGCACAAGGTATAAATGAGCAGTCTCAGGACCAACTATTGCTGTTACAATAATTCACTGAATTTCCTTAGAACGTACTCTCCCCTGAAAGCACCTTGTAGATTGATTTCAGTCTAGGCTAATAACTTGGCTGTCTATAAGAAAAAAAAACACGCTTGCTTTAATGTTGAAATTGTGAATGGCATGGCAAGGAGAAATACCAATATAGAAAAAATAATATATTCTAAATGGAAGACTTTCAGAGCAATGTTTAACACCTCAGTTTAAAGCTATATATCAATGAGATTAAATTTAAGTTCAAACAATTGAATTTTAAATGAAGATACTACATAAAGTCAACTCTCATTGTATTTTATTCTATAGGACACATTTGTTATTTACCTGCTATATTAACTTTATTCTAGGCTGATGCTCTGTAAAAAAAAAAAAAATCTAAATCTCCATGACTTACAACAACATTTATTTCTTATTCCTGTGTCTGCTTCAATCTTTGTATTCTGCTTTGATCTGTGTATTGTAAAGGAGACACGTGTCTCCTTTTGGGGGAACCTTGTCTACTTGAGGCATGATCTTCCACTGGCAAAGGGAAGAAGAACCAATAGGGGTGAAAACACATCACAATTTTTAAGTCCCTAGCTCAGAAGTGAGACAGCGATGACTACTCGTACTTCATGGATCAAGGCAAGTCACACAATGAAGCCCGCATCAATGAGGTGGGAAGTAAAATCCACTTAGGGTGATCCAGGGCAAACGGGGAGAGAGATGAATGAATCATGAGCAAATAATGCAATTTACCAACTGCCCAGAAGTTTTAATGCAATTCAATAGCTATTGACTCTTTCTGTTTTGTCTAAGTCATTGCTTAAGACCACATCTGATGCTTTACAGGATGCCTCACCAAAACAAAACTAGGAGTTTGTTCCTGTGATTATTTCCATTTTACATGACTAGAAAACTGAGGCTTGGTGTTACTTAAGAGACACCTAAGGTTAACTAATACAAGATCAAGTCAAGTAACTTGGCCTAGTACCCATATGGGTTAGTTTGAATTCCTCAGAAAGCTGACTCAAGCAAGCACTGGTGCAGGTAGCTCTTTTGGGAAGTGACTCCCAGAGGCGTGGGGTGGGGGACAGGGGAAATGAGTAGGGAAGGGAGAACAAGCAATAGAGGTGCTGTCATGGGTCATTCTGAGATCCATATCTCTCGTGACCCTTGGGGAGCCTGTCTCTCTTTAACTGAGGATTGCACCTTGGAAGACCTAAATCTGTCACTTTTGGGCTGGCCCTGCAGATGGGCTTACTAAATTCTCCTGGAACTGGGAAAAGCTCTCATACAAAGAAGCAGAGGGATGCACGTGCTTGAGGTTGGAAATCTTCAGCAACCACAGAATTTGTTCATAGTTACAGGTAAACTCAGGCTGGGCCAAGGAAATAAGGCATGAGGCATCAGCTATATCTTCTGTACCATTTTCTTCAACATTTACTCCATCGTGCAAGCTTAACAAATATAGCTCATGATTTAAATATCCCTTTCGAATGCACGCAAAAGGGACTCTGTGTTTTAGCTGTTGTCTGTTTGTAAAGGATCTCCTTGGCACAAACATTTGGAAGTGGCTGTTGCGCGCTTTAGCTGATTGCTTTCCTTTTTATTTGAAAAGAACGATTTTATAATCCGTTAAAATAGGTAAATATATGCCACAGAATGATCCTTTTTTTATTTTTTAGCAGAGAAATGGAATATCTCAGGAATAAAATTGACGTGGTTGACGTATGGAAACAGATATCTAGTTAGCAGTTCTGCCACAGTGCCCAAGTATTTCATTTCACCTCCAAATTACACCAGACGCCACGATCTTATTTTGATTTATTCTGCCACAATCAGTCCATGTCTATTATTTCTAACTAAAATAAGTGATCTTTTTCATGACACACTACTAAAGTGTATTGCAGGTCTGCATGCTAATTAATAGGAACTTATTTTTACCCATAACAAGTATACACCCACATATTCATGTTTAAACAAAATGGTCTGTTTAAAATCACTTTGTAAATTATAACGTACCACAGAAATATTCATTATTCCCGTCATTGCTATGCACAGATTTCATTCTTCTTGGCATGAGGAGGTACAATTTATTCTAATACCCTTTCATATTTTTCCTTTATCTTTCAAATCAAGAAAAGTCTAATTGCTGCTCATTTATAAAAACTATTTAAAAATCTTACTAATTGTTAATCTGACTGCCACCTAGAAACTGTGTCTATTTTACAAGATAATTCAATTGATATAGATGGCTTACAGGAAGCAATGGTATATCCAGGAATAAATGTTTACAGCTTATCTCTCTCTACTTTTCTCCTAAAGTTTTTCAGTATTAACATGTATCATAAGTCTGTCACTTTTCATATTCACGGTTCTGTGCTGTTCTTTTTAGTCCCATGATACAGATGGACAGAATGAGACACAGAGAGGTTAAGCCACTTGCCTATAGTCACAGAGCTAGTGAGAAGTAGAGCTGGAGTTTGAACCCAAGCTGTTTGATGCTGGAGGGAAGGCGCTTAGCCACAGACACATACTGTATCTTATACATATTCTTGATGTCTGAATGGAATCCACGGGGAACGAGAATGAACCATTTGTGCCATCTACCACATGGCACACTGCTTTCCAACTCACCACCAAGGGCCTTTTCGATACACTCTGGCAGTCCTGACTTCTCTTCTATCATGATACTTCTACCTCATCGTTGTGATGCTTCCTTTCATGCTAACTTCTATAACATACATAAAAATATTTCTATGACTCTTGCATTGTATTTTCAATATCAACGATTTTCGTTTATGAATACATAATCATGTGATTATGTAAGCTTCCAGCCACAACTTCAATGTGTTAATATGTCATAGATTCTATGATTAAGTGGCAGGGGATGGGAGAGAACTTTTATCCAGTATGAGCTGACATGGCCGTTCAAATTATTTTCTGGGCTCATCGACTTCCTATAATAACAAGCAGTCGACTCACATGAGAAAGAAGCAACATTTACTGGGGAGGTAAAGAGTCAGACGGGTCACTGTAGCATTTTATTGTACATTGTGTTAGGAGCCATGGCAGTCATGAAAGATGAAGGAAAGGGCAATTTCATCACATTGCAGAATGTAATTTACCCAGAAAAAGCAAGGCAGCTTTTTTTTTTTTGCAAGAAATTATCTCTACTTTTTTAGTCCATGTAGTGATGAAAATAAATACCTCTGTCCCAAGGCCAAATTATGAGAGAAAATATTAAAAAGTGATTTAATACCTGGTGGGTGCTCAATGAATTTTTAAAGAAATGAATTGATGATAAAGACAGGTTCATAATGAACAGAGCAGTCTGAGCTGTATGGTGAAGTGGAGAGAAAAGACATTGGCCTGGGACTCATTAGGGCTCAGATGTAATTGTGGTATTGATTAATCATTTGATTTACTCACCCAACTCTTATTAACTACCTCTTTCTGCTTGAATGTACCACATTGGGTATACAGAAGTTTCAAAGTCATAGTGGTCTTCCCATCTAAGTGTGGTCCTCTATAGGGGTGATGGGTGGCATGCGGACTGCATTATATAAAAGAGTAATGTGTCTGTGTGCATGTGTGTGTACATGCCCCCTATAATAATGATACGGTTTGAAAAATGCTAAAATGGATGGATGTATCAGAAGAATTGCTGAGTTCTCCCAAGGACAGAAGGGTGATTGTGCAAATCTGATATTTGAACCTGATCTTGAAAATGAAAGTTAAGTCACATTTCAGGGACTGCAGGAACAAAGGACTAAAGAGAGGGTGTGGCTTATTCAGAACGACATTTGACTTGGGTGTCTAGGGTGGACCTGGTAGGTGTGTGTACAGAGGGGTCAGGGGATATGTGTGAGTGCCAACAGTCTTGATGGATATTCCATTCACAAAAGCATTTGAGGTCAAATTGTGAAGCTCCTCATATGCCATCCTAAATAATCTGGCTTTAACCTCAGGACAAGCATTTCTCAAACTTGAATAATGACTCCAGAGTTACTTATTTACTTACCAGATGAATGATGATGCCATTAATTGACAGGAGGAGTAGAATACCTGGGTTTATTTGGGAAGATGAATGATATTGTTAAGGTACCTGGAGGACATCTAGGTGGAGGTATTAACCAGAGTCAGCTGTGTCACTGTGCAACTCAGGACATTGATCAAGATGAAAAATATAGATTCAGGTGTCATCAGTATCAGTATATAGTGGTGGTTACAGTGGAGGAGGGAGTCACTTTGCTTAGGGAGGATAAACATTGTAGACCAAGACAAGAAGAGATGAAGAATGGATAGGACCCTGGGAAAATGCCAATATTTCCAGGGTGAATGGCAGATAAGTCAGTGATACAGATTAGGAGCAGGCTTTGTGTCTGAAGGGTAACCAGGATGCAGTGATATTTCAGATCAGAAAGCTGGTGTACACTTTCTAGTAATATCATTCACTCTGGGCGTTTCCGTTACTACATGCCAGTTGACTTGAATCCCTTAAATCTTTACTTTCAACTAAGATCTGTCTCTTGGTTTTTGGGTGCCTACATCCAACTCCCTACTACACATATCCTTCTTCTTGTCTCAAAACACTCCAAACTCATTATTTCCCAGTCCTTCCCATACTGTCCTTATACGTATAGACTCAGACATTCTTCTTCCTGGGATCTCTAGACTCCAGTTTGAGTAGGATCATTGGCTGTACCTCTTCCCAATCCCCTACTTCCACATTTAATGAAAAACTCATTCTTACCAGCAATACCTATTGAATATATCTTGCTTGTATATACCTCTCTCCAGTCCCACTGTGATTCACCAATACAGGCCATCATCACTTCTTACATGGATTCGAGTTTACAACCAGCTAATTGGTCTTCTTTCTAGTCTTAACTCTCCCTGTGTTCTCCATACTGTGAAATTCATTTCTAAAAGAGATACCTCTATGGCCATTGCCCTACTTAAAATTCTGCTGTGGTTTCTCCCTGCCTTCTGGCCAAAGTTTAAGGCTCTTCATCATTTGGCTAATGAGGATTTCTCTGTTTTCTAGAGTCATTTCTGCCACTGTAGTCCCCCTCCTCCTTCTCTAGTACCTTCAAAAGACCATGCTCTTTTCCCCTCATCCTGATAGTTGCACCTGCTCCTGCCGTCTAGAGTTCTCTTCCACCCTGTTTGCCTCTATACTCTTACTAAATTTTCAAAACACGGCTGAGATGTCACTTCATCAAGGGAATCACTGGATTTTCCAAGTTAGTTTCCTTCCTCTATGCTGATGAGAAAACACCCTGCATTTTTCTTTATCAGGAAACTTACCTGTAGATCTACCACCCATTCTTTTTGTACGTGCATTTCTCTCACTACGCTACAAGAACAAAAGGGTAGCAACTTTCTCTTTTACAGAGTTGTATTTCTGCCATCTAGTAAGTAATGTATGTGTTTGTCTCTTAACTTAATAGTCTTAAATAGGAAAGTTTATGTATTAGTTTCTTATTGATGCCATAAAAAGGACCACAAATTTAGCAGCTTCAAATGACACAGATTTATCATGTAACAGTTCTTCAGGTCATGAGCCTGAAATTGGCCCCAGTGGGGTAAAATTAAGGAGCCAGCAAAGCTATTTGCCTTCCGGAAGCTTCAGGGGAGAATCCGTTTCCTTGTCTTTTCCATTTTGTACAGGCTGCCCCCATTGTTTGGCTCATGGCCCTCTTCCTCCATCTCCAACACCAGCAACATTGGGCCCATTCCTTCTCATGCTGCTGTCTCTTTGGATCTCCCTCGTATGCTACCCTCTTCCCCTTGTCGGGACCCTTTTGATTACACTGGACCCCCGGAATAACTCAGAATCATCTCCCTGCCACAGATTAGCTGAGTAGCAAATCTAATTCCACCTGCAACCTTAATTCTCTTTACCATCATGAAGAGTTTTAAAAACAAGTTAAATGTAATCATTTTAAAACAAATAAGTTTTAACACAACTTATTCACAGATTCTAGTGTCGGGGACATGAATGTCTTTGAAGGACCATTATTCTATCTACCACAGGTTAATGGAATTAATGTCTGCAGAGGAGGAAAATGAGAAGAGGTCTGAAGAGGAAATTTTGTCTTTATTAACTTAAACCTCCTGAATTGAACAGTGCTGTGTAACACGTTCTATGCTAAGGGCTGGGAACACACTTGCAATCCAGACAGTCGCTGTCTTGGAAGTGAGAAAGGATACAGGTGTTGTTATTAAGAAAAAAAAAAAGATTGTAGAATGATGAGCAGTGAAAATCACATTACATTGATTGCAGAGTGAGTGGGAAATAAAAAAACATCTTTGCCACTGTTTTTCTCTTCTTTTGTCTCGTAATTTAATTATTTTAGAGCTCCTCATTATAACATGACCACAAATGTCACCTTCGGCCCTAGCGTTCTGTAATCCTATGATCAAAAGCTATTACTCAGATTTAATGGAAAGCATTTTTCATGCCATTTTCCTTTCTGCTCCCCTCTACTTTGCATTGCCATTTTGCAGCATTAATAACATGGTAAATCCATTTTGTAAATAAGTCCCAAATTTGGGGCCTTTCTTTCTAACGCTCTGGGGTAGCACATCGCCTTACCTAATGTTTACCATTCATCTTCCGTGTTTCTCATTTCCTTTCTTCTCATTTTTTGGTGGAAGCGGAAAATGAACTGACCCTAATAGCTCTTCCATATTACCTAATAGTCCTCTTTTTAAGTGAAATAAACTCATAGCCCCTTATATTCCTTTAATGTGCATATTTCTAAACTGTTACCAACTTTACTATTTCTCTCTCTTCCTAAACTTATATTTTCTGGGTCACTTAGGTGAAGAAGATCTTCCATTAACATAGTCACCAGTGCCCAAGTAAATAGTATTCTTCGAAAATGTTTTTCTGGTACAGATTGTGATTAACTGGCCTGTGTCTATTATTCTTGGTGTTCATAGAACTGGTTTGGATTTTTTTTTCATGCTTTTACTCTCATCATCTTAGCTGATAGCGGATAAGGGGCCATCTCATGCAAACTCTCCATGGCCTTACTGCCAGCTGCCTTTGTAATTTCATCCCTTCCCACTCCCTGCTTCCCATTTTAGAGTGCAACAAAATTGATGGCACACAATGAAGACCACGCTCTACGCTCTTTTGGTTTCTTATCTCCCTGCCTTTGCCCTCGCTGGTTCTCCAGGAGGATGCAACATTCCCTTTCCACCTTTTTTCTTTCCTTATTTTTGTTTATCCTCTTTACTCAGCCTAGCCCTCGCCTTCAAGAAAATGTCTTCCACCCTGGCTGGCGTAGCTCAGTGGATTGGGCGTGGGCTGCAAACCAAAGTGTCGCAGGTTCCATTCCCAGTCAGGGTACATGCCTGGGTTGCAGGCCGTGACCCCCAGCAACTGCACATTGATGTTTCTCTCTCTCTCTCTCTCTCTCTCTCTCTCTTTTTCTCCCTCCCTTCCCTCTCTAAAAATAATAAAATCTTAAAAAAAGAAAAGAAAAGAAAATGTCTTCCCTAACATCCTTGTGTCTACATATCCCTTTCTCTGTATTTCTGTGATACCCTTGGAATGAATGTACCCTTGCTTATATAAAACATCTCGTATCCATCTGTAACATATGTATTTTCTACTAAGCTGTGAACTTTGGCAAACACTGAGTCTTGTTCATCTTCAAAGTAACTAGTGTAAGACCAGCACACCCTAAGCATTCCACAAATCATTATTCTATAAATTATTGCATACGTAAGTGCTCTCTTTATATCTTAACAGCTCTGTGCATTGAAATGCAATTAATACCGTCATCCCACAGATACACAGCCTGAGGCCTGGTGATTTTAAGGCCGCAATTCTAAAAAGTTCTGCGCTAAAACTGGAAGCCAGTTCCCCTGATTCAATGTGCTCTGCTTGCCCACTGTCATTTGGGTGCAGTCACTCACTGTGGTGATTCACGAATATGACAATCATCCCACATGTGTAGGGGACTGAGCGTCTCAGGAATATAAAAGTTAGCAACAGGGCCAGAGGTCATTGCACTGAGAAAATATGAAGGGCCAGGTTGACTGAATAAAAATGGCTTTCTTAAGAAGCGTTAATTAATTCTGAAATGAAATAACAGTTTTTATGTCATGGTAGAAACTAATTTTGTATGGCTTTTCCCCATTGAGGGAATAAAATACAACATTGGTCATTTTTTGCAGTTTATGAAGTGGTAGTTCTTCACTCTTTGGTACCTGCAGGGCACGGTTTCCAAGTAAATTTTTCCGAAAGAGACTTTCTTCTTTGCCTCTCACATTAATATACCCAGGCATATTTTATTAGTAAAAGAAAATCAGTTATAAACAAGCCCTAGAGAAAATGAAACAGAATATGTGCTACTTGAAATGACTACACGGGAGTGTATAGATAATCACTTCCTGGTAAAAACAGATTTTAGATTATTTTCTCATTCTCTTTGTTGCTAATTTCACATTAATGACTCTTACTATAGGCTGTGTGTCTATAACAACATACATTGTCTTAAGAGATTAAATAGTCTCTATAGACTCTAACAATTTATAGGTGTATGTTTATGTATATCAAGTTTAGATTAGCTATGGATATATCATTGATCATGTTTAAAAGGATCAACTTTTAAGTAGTTTGAGAAATAACAATGGAAATGGATAGATCTAAATATATAAAATTATAAAAATATTAGCACAATAAAAATGAAGTAATAATTTTAGGACTGTATACATGTAACTGGTCCTTAACTGTTAAGGAGTTGAAATCACATTCAGCCCTTCAAAGGCAACTGCAAGGCTGATGTGGCCCCCAGTGAAAATGAGTTTGACACCCCTGGTTTAAACTGTCAACAAATGAGTCATCTAGCCTCATAAGGAAGGTTCAGTTTTTAATTCTAGATAAATCCATGCGGTTGTGTCTTTGGATTCATGACTCCCTGGGTTGTTCAAAATAGAGGCTCTGAATTCATACTTGTTTTGTACATATGTGAATATAAACAGCTTTTACGACTCTGATTATTTTATGGCATTCCATATTATCTATGCAATTACAATATAAACTGTATAAACTCAGCATGAAAAGCCATGAACTTCGATTCAAATAATCTATATCAGGTTCATCTCTGTCACCTCATAGCTTTATTCCTGCTGACCTTGTGTTCTTTTAACCTATAAAGTAGCAAATTACATGTGGCTTGAAATGATGTATGCAAAATGGTTTTGTGAACAATAAGGCACTACTCCACTCTTTATATTTTATCATAATAAAATGAGTTACACTAATAGTTGCCATGTTCAAGAAAAAGAAATGTTACTATAGCACAATAAAACATTAGTGAGTAATTTATTTTATTTGAAGTGTACTTTTCTTGGATTAAAAGCAGACGAGGTAAGAGATGACATCTAGCGAAGGTGTTTCTATGATCAAGTTCATTTCACACATAATGTCAAGGTTTTTCTCCTGCTTTCAAGGCCTATCTGGCACACTGCTTTTTCTATATTTATATATATATATATATATATATATATATATATATATATATATATTTTTTTCATTTATATATATAAATGAAAACAATAAAAGTATTGCCTTCCTACCTACTTTTCACTTAAAAGCATCTGGAACAAATCTTTCCAAATGTCCTCTTACTCAGCTTTTGGTGAAGATGGTTGCGTATGTTTTATTTATTTTTTTATTTCATCTTTATTGTATTTTCCCATTACCATTTAGTCCCCTTATACCCACCTCCCCTCAGCAATCCCCACACTGTTGTCCATGTCCAGGAGTCCTTTTCCCTTTTACCTCAGTCCCTCCACCTCCTAACTGCCCCCCGCCACTAGCTGTCATCCTGCTCTCCGTCTAGGAGTCTGTGTTTATTTTGCTTGTTAGTCCAGTTTGTCCATTAGATTCCACATATGAGTGAAATCATATGGTATTTGTCTTTCTCTGCCTGGCTTATTTCACTTAGCATAAGGTTCTCCAGGTCCATCCATATCATCGCAAAGGGTAAAACTGTCTTCTTTTTTTACAACCAAGTAGTATTCCATTGTGTAAATGTCCCATAGTTGTTTTATCCACTCGTCTACTAATGGACACTTGAGCCACTTCCACATCTTGGCAATTGTCAGTAATGCTGCTGTGAGCATAGGGGTGCTTTTCCTCTGGCCTGGCCCCTGTAGCTCAGTTGGTTAGGTGTCATCCCGTAAAATGAGAGGTTGCTGGTTCGCTTCCCAGTGAGGGCACAAACCAATTGAACAATGTTTTTCTCCCTCTCTGTCTCCCTCCCTTCCCCTCTCTCTAAGAATAAATAAATAAAATCTTTTTAAAAATAAAAATAAGTAAATACCTCTGAATGAGTGCTTTCAAATGACATTTACTCTCCCATGTCTGATAGATAGGGTATGCATGCACATGCAGGAAAGATTAAGTGGAATTGCAAGAAAGGTCATTATATTATTTATTTTGCAAATGCAACTCAACTCATGGAGAGCACAGTTTTAGTTAATTATATGTGTGTATATACACATACACACACAGCGTTGAGAAATAGATATACAGACTAGTCTTTCTACAGCAAGTCAGTGAAAATGGTTACATTTTGACCATTTGAAACATCCTGTTTATTCTTATTAGATCTGAGAACAATTATTATCTATTTTTATTTATTCACGGTTGTCAACAAAGGAAAGACTTCCATTGTGATTTATCTTATATTGTACAGACAGCACTGATATTTTACTATATACATACATAGCAGCTCATGGAAGTAACATTATTAAATAAGAAGAAAGCATTCTGTGATGCTGGCTAAAATTTTCTCATCCATGAAAAATAAATGTGTTGGGTTTATTTATCCACTGTTACCTCTTATATTGCTTAAGAGTATGTACTTATGGATTCATAATGTATATTAGCCCTGGCTGGTGTTGCTCAGTGGGTTGAGCGTGGGCTTGCGAACCAGAGTGGTCACTGGTTCGATTCCCGGTTGTGGTATGTGCCTCAGTTGCGGGCAGGGTTCCCGGTGGGAGGTGCGTGAGAGGCAGCCACAGAGTGATGTTTCTCTCTCTCTCCTTCTCCCTCCCTTCCCCTCTCTCTAAAAATAAACAAATCAAATCTTTAAAAAATAATGTGTTTGAAAGATAAAAGATAATCTTAGTGAATGGATACATTTGTCATGAGAACAGTAGTTCTTTATATCATCTGCTTTTAGGAAAAGCAATGGAGACTGAAAAATAATATGAGAGAAAATGTTTATTTTATCAGAGTATTTCAGTAAGATTTCTTTTGACCCACATAAATAAAATGTGAAATATCTCCATTTTAAATCTTTCAAAAATGTACTCAGTTATTGAACACTGACTAACATGATTACATTTACAATAATTCAAAGATAGGCTTTGGCTTCAAAAAAGCCATTTTAAGAAATCAAGATTAATGATTTTTCTGTCCATTTGACTCAATACTAATTTCTAATTTAGGAAAGAAAAGATAATTTTTGGAAGTATGAGTTGCGTGAAGCTGTTCCTTAATCATTTTCCCCACTAATCTCATGTTATAAGACGTCCTTGGGGATTTTTTCCCTTGAGTATTTATATGTAATCCGTGAAGAGTATCATTTGCATTTCAATTTGAAATTTCCTGACTTTTGGATGAAAAGAGGCACTAAAATTTTTGGAGTGGAAAGGTCCCCTTCCTTTAAAGCATTCATGAAGTTATTGAGCAAATATTTGCCAAAATGTTCGTCGGTCCAGACAGTGTGTTAATTTCAGGGATGCAAAGATAACCAAACCGCGCTGCCGATTAAGAAACCTCCGCTAGGATGGGAGTGGGCCCATGTTAGAGCATGCAGGCATTGCAAAGGAGGGAAAAGTCATTTCTACATGAATTAGGGGTGAGGGTTAAGAGGAAAGGCTCAGAAATAATTTTTCAGAACCTATGACAGACAGTAGGTTCTTCTGATTATACTATTTACTCACTATGGGGGAATAACTATTTCATTTATTTAGATGAGACTATTTTTTTCTGTAAAGCCTTTATATAACAGTTGAATGAGCATGGAATTGACCATATCAGTTATTTTTCATATTTCATTTTAGTTTTGATATCCAATATCAGCATCACTCATGTTTAGTTTTATTTATCAATGAATTTAATAATATATATAAAACAATACCAGTGTGTAATGAAGTTATTTTGATTATGAAGCATGAATGATATTCAAAATTGTTTCTGAGCACTCAGTCTTTTTTTTTATTTTCCATTGTAGATGAAAGAGAAGATGTTCAAAAGAAAACATTCACAAAATGGATAAATGCACAATTTTCTAAGGTAAGAATATTTTGTTACTTCTGTTTTTAAGATGCAATATAAGTTGGCTGAATATTCAAAATGAACTGTGTACCTATGTAATTGAAATGCCCATATTATTTTTTCAGTGTATCATTTTATATTAGCTATGCAAATCTGGGCATATTACGATGACTTTTAACTAATGAAGGAACAACAGAATATATGGTAAAGAGAAATTATTTAATTTGGCAACATGTACCTTTGGTTGTTCTTGATACGATATCAGTCATCAGAGGATTATTAACCGCAATCTTCCATCTAGTAGCTAGACCATGCCACAGATTAAAAGACGATATAAGGGATTTTTGTTGTTTTGAAATAATATATTTTGTCTTTCTCTGTCTTTACCAAGTTCAAGAAAAACTGATATAACTGCCTTGACTCTGGCCCAATCACTTAGAGCATGTGTCAAATAATTTCAGATGATAAGTTTATACTCTTTTGCTGCAGGCGTCAATCCATCCTCTTAATAATATTTCTTGATTTTACAATGGGAACTCACTCATGATCAATAGCGTGATGCTAGATAATTATATATGTATATAGAGTGAAATATTCTTACCTTGAAAATTAGCATTAAAAGTGCAGTATAAGGAGATTTATGTGAATTTCAAGGTGAGAAAGACTTGTATTTAAGTTTAATAATTCCAGATTTGGGCAGACCAAATGCTCTGTCAGTCAATTTCCTCATCTTTCCATCATGCATGTGTGTATACATACATACGGAGTGCCTCCCTGATAAATCAAATCCAGATAATGGGAATATAATGCTAATAAAATGTGGGCCCTATATTGAAGGCTTTAAGTGGTTATTTTGCATGCTATTGTGAGGATTAAGAGTCACTATATATAAAAATTCCTAGCACAATGCCTGCCACTCAATATACACGAATTACTCATGCATCTGTCTCATTTTGTGAAAGTCTTGATAATGGATCCAAAACAATGCACTGGAAGATGTGATCTAAATAATGGACTCTCTACTGTTACAAAAGGCTTTGGAGTATCATCCATGCTTTGTGGTATTTAACAGCAGACTATTGCCAGGTACCCTGTATTGACAAGAAATTAAGTTGCTGAATTTTAACTAATTGAATTCCATTTGTATTTACTTACTGAATTAATAATTCATTAACTGCTATCGCAGAGCTTTAAACAATAAGCCAAAAACGTATCTTTTTAAAATCTCAAGTTTTTTAACTCAAAAGGGTACAAACAGTGAAAAAGAATAAGTCATAATAATGTAAATGAACAAGAGTAAATGAAAAATAAACTCTGAAACATTTAAGATGGGAATTCACAATTCTCAGAATATTTACCAGATGGGTGTGTATGGTTTAATTTCCATATCTACTGTCCTCTTTAAAATTTTCTCATAATTAGGAATCTTGAAAG
The DNA here is from genome assembly GCF_004126475.2 of Phyllostomus discolor. Taxonomy (NCBI): domain Eukaryota; kingdom Metazoa; phylum Chordata; class Mammalia; order Chiroptera; family Phyllostomidae; genus Phyllostomus; species Phyllostomus discolor. The sequence goes on along the minus strand of NC_050198.1, from coordinate 18,254,674 downwards.
AGGCGATAGAGAGAAGCTTTCAAGGAAATATAGAGACAAATCAGCATTATAAAGAGATTTTTGAAATAATAAACATAACATGATACTCTGAATCTTAGAATTAAATCAATGAGTTACTTTAATAAGATGTGTAACCATGACCAAGACAAACCCAGTGTGAATTCTCATTCCAGAAATCGACATAGATCATCCCTCTCTATACACTGACCTTTTCAAGTGTCATTTACCACAATCCCTGTCCTAATACACAAACCTCAGTTAGATATCTTATCTTCTGTGGATACATTGTTGGCACTGCCTTAGAGCCATTTTTCCCAACCATTGTGAGTGCCTGTATTTTATTAGTAGTAGTATTTTTTTTATCGTCACCCGAGGACTTTTTTTTTCATTGCTTTTACAGAGAGAGAGGTAGGGAGAGAGAGAGAAACATCAATTGATAGCTTTCTCATATGTGCCCCGACTGGGGGTCAAACCCACAGCCTGGTTATGTGCCCTGCCCGGGAATCAAACCCACGACTTTTCAGTCTGCAGGACAGTGCTCCAGCCCACTGAGCCATCCCAGCCAGGACTGAGTGCCCATATTTCTTGAGTACCACATTCCTGAGTGCACTGGCTGCTTTTTCCCAAGTATCCCTCCCTCCAAATTCAACTCCCACTTATTTCATTTATTTTATAAATCTTCTAAGTAAACCAATTAAAATTAGATCAGGAAAGTTACCATTCTTTCAAATATAAAAGTTTCATATTTGGGCATAGCCAAGGTATCAGGAATATAAGTTAATGTTTATAATGACAGAGGAAAAATATTTAGAGATAATTTTTATGTGTGTGTGTGTGTTAATTTTTCATTTAGAGAACTTGAAACAATATATTTTCCATGTTGTCTGATTTTGTCTGGTCAAGACTTTAGGTACATCGCTAAATTATATTTACATACCTTTGAAGATAATGAAAATAAGAGATGGATTCCCTGAAGCCACTTGGTGATACCACGAGATGGACGTAACTGTGACGTGTCATTTGACACGTGCTTGTTGCATCCCTACATGGCATTCAGCAGAAATCTAGGCCTGTAGCAGACACAGAATTAGTTTAAGTTGTATCTCCTGAGCTCTCGGAACCTACATATTTAGAAGATGTTGGATAATTGTTGAACAGAATAGCACTGAGTGGGCTGTGGGTGGTCAGTACCAGGGAAACCTCTATGATTAAAACCCTACAGACCAAAAGATTCTAAAGCAGGGATCTTCAAGTATTTTCATCTCGTGGCACATGTAAACTAATTACTAAAATTCTGCAGCACACCAAAAAATATATCTTTTTTGCCACTCTGACAAAAGTAGATATAATTTTGATTCATTCATACCAGACAACTGTTATGTTGGCTGTTGCAATTTTTTTTTTATTTTGACCATCTAAGGGAAAAGAGGTCAGTGCCCCTGACTAAATAGGCAGGTATTGCATATTTTAAAAATTCTCAGCCCTGGCTGGCATAGCTCAGTGGATTGAGCGTGGGCTGCGAACCAAAGTGTCGCAGGTTCGATTCCCAGCCAGGGTACATGCCTGGGTTGCAGGCTATAACCCCCAGCAACCGCACATTGATGTTTCTCTCTCTCTCTCTCTCTCTCTCTCTCTCTATCTTCCTCCTTTCCCTCTCTAAAAATAAATAAATAAAATCTTCAAAAAAAAAATTCTCACGGCACACCAGTTGAAAATCGCTGCTCGGAAGGGAGGAACATCCAAGAGCAAGACATTCAGACTGAGAAAATGGGAACACACCGAAGGCAGGAATGTGTTTTCTTTGTAACCCCAATGATAATTACTAGAGACTCAATAAACACAATAAGTGTGTTCTGGTCAGTAGTACAGCTAATTAAATATACACCGAGTATAAGAAAAAAAAAAGAACATTTCTGAGTGGAAAAGAATGTGTTGAAAAAGACTCTAACAAGAGAGATGAAGCAATGAAAAATGATCGTCTGTCTATGGGGTAAATGAGACAAAAACAAGCACACACAGCAATGAAAATGAATCTGGGAAGTTAAAATTATTCATCAGTGAGGCATGCATACACATTTACATAGTATTTATAAAGTGCAGAGAGACAGCAAAGTAGTTCCTTGTTCTTTGGCAAAGCTACATAAGGGATATTTTAAGGGAAACACATGATTAAATATAGCCTTATCATTTTGTATCATTTGAAGCCAAATGTACCTTTGTAGTAAATCCAACTGCTTTTCCACTTTGCTGGTATCGCTTTAAAATAGGCCCTGTCTCTTTCTCAAAATAACTCTTCTATTAACCTTCAATGCTAAAATTTCTACTAGAGTGTGATTTATCACACCCGTTCTCTAAAGATAGGCAAACATTATTTACCTCCACATAAGCACAAAACCATTCCTAAGAAAGATTAATTCAAGGTAAATATTCTATCAACATAATTTGTAGATACTTCATAATTCTCGAAAGAATGTACCACAAATATAATTCATGTAATAAGATTCTTGTTCATTCATACAGGTTCATCCACATAAGCTTATTTAAGGCAAGTACACTTTTGAAATCGTGACCAAAAATAATTTTGTCATAAAGTTTGCTTGCTGTTTGTGTTAAAGAAAAAGCAATCTGTGGGGACAAATATTGACTTTACTATGAGAACCATTGAAAGATTTAAACCATCTCCCACTGAATTATGTGATAGTTATGGTCTTATACTGGATTTAGTAGTTATCTTTATTTCCATCCTCTCTCTATAGCCTATCAGGGGTGTCAAAGTCATTTCCACCGGGGGCCACATCAGCCTCATGGTTGCTTTCAAAGGGTCCAATGTAGAGCTCCTTGCCCCTAGTTAAGGAGCAGTTACATGTACACAGTCCGAAAGTTACATTCAGCCCTTTGAAGGCAGCCGTGAGGCTGATGTAGCCCCCGGTGAAAATGAGTTTGACATCCCTGCTCTATACTGTTTTCTGTGATTCTTCCAAAAGCAGTATACTTTATATTTGACTTAAATTAAGTGGAAATGTGTTATTGGTTTTGTCTAAGAACATCACAAGAGCCCCTGACATGATAATAAGTTTACGTGTTCATTGCCATGTCCATACATAAAAACCCAGGACTGGCCCTGGCTGGTGTGGCTCAGTGGGTTCGGTATCATCCCACAAACCAAAAGGTTGCCCATTCGATTGCCAGTTGGGGCACATGCCTGTGTTGTAGGCCAGGTCCCCATTTGGGGGCATGTGAGAGGTAACTGATCAATGTTTCCCTAGCACATCGATATTTCTCTCCTTCTTTTTCTCCCTCCTTTCCCCTCTCTGTAAACATAAATTTTAAAAATCTTTACCAAAAAAGCCAGGATTAACTCAAGATAACAATAACATGAGTTAATTGATATAACATATTGTTAGGTCAGAGTCACTCAAGAAACCAGACGGATGCAGCGAACCAAGAAGAGCAGGGTTTACTAGCGGGGAATAAGAGGGAAAGTAGAGCCAACCTAGGAAGGTTGGGGAGCCAAGCAAGGGAGGTTAAGAGCTCACTCAGTTGTTCTTACACAGGGTTTTTAAGCGCAAAAACCTGCAAAGGGTAGCTGGCTGGGGTGTCAGGGTCTGATTGGCTAGAGCTGGTTGCTGGGTGCCGTTCCTGCTGACCGTTGTTCCTGATACATCATGTCAGGCTCAAGTTAGAGCTGCATCCTGTGATGCCCGATAGGCGGACCCCGGACCCCACTCTCAGCCGGGCATCTGTCTGTCCTGGGTAGGGTCGGCAGGCAGTGTCCCAGGCACGCACTTTCCCAGGCTACAGTTTCCCACGGTACAGTTTTCCCGCCTGGTGATTTTCCATTCCTCCGCGGCCTGCCTAGGCCTGTCACATACCTTTTCCAAGAATTCATTATAATTTACCTTGTAGCCAGCATGATGAGCATGATATAAAGCAAATTAACACTAAAACTGTGAGGCAATAAATCGGGCTTCCTTACAGAGCTCTGTACCCTACAGCCTTAGGGAAAATCATCAGATCAACCCTTGAATTCATTTTGGAAAGAAAGGTAAACATAAAATTCTAATTATTCAAGTCTTGTTTTCCTTGTTTGTCCATGTGTACTTTGTGCGAAAACATACATTAATATTAAGAGTTTTACAAATAGGCATAAACATAAAATTTAGCCATTTTTGATGTTGCTTAATATATTTTCTGAATTGAAGGCATTATATATTTATGTAATTTTCCTCTGACGCCTGCTTCTTTCTTTCTTGAACTTGGTTTTGGCTGTCTTCTTTGGATGGAACAGGGAGAACAGAACATTTAATTGTTTTATAATCGTGCTACACTATGCCAATTTATGCCTTCAGTATGCACACACACTGAGTAAGCATGTAATGATTCAAGTTAATGGAATGATTTCATTATATGAAAGAAAGATCCTAGGACATGGGGTGAAACATTGTTTCAGTCAAGGGCATAATAATACGTATATGCTTTTCTTTTTTTTTAATATTTTATTTATTTATTTTTAGAAAGGGAAGGAGGGGGAGAGAGAGAGAGAAATATCAATGTGTGGTTGCTGGGGGTTATGGCCTGCAACCCAGGAATGTACCCTGGCTGGGAATCGAACCTGGGACACTTTCGCGCTCAATCCACTGAGCTACGCCAGCCAGGGCCTGTATATGCTTTTCTTCTGTGTCAATTCTAAATTAATAGATAGCTCACATATTTATATACAGGGGTTGGCAAAAGTGGGCTTACGGGATACAAATAAGTAATACTAGAATAAATAAATGCTATTGACGAATAAACTCTGTGTTTCGCGTACTCACAACTGTAAACGTACTCACCCCTTCGCGTATTACTACTATACAAGGGACCTGCTTTAACAGAAGTAAATGAGCACGCTATTGTGTCATGGAAGGCTCACCGGAGACGTAAACGGAGCACTGTATGCTCCTGGCTTCCTGTTTCTCACTTCTAATTGGTATCGGGAAGAATTAGATCACTAGAGAGGATAAAAGACAGCGAACCTCGTCTCTGGATGATGATCAGCAGCTCATACAAGGCTTGGGTAACACTTGAATCATTCAGTGTGATTGTTGTAGACCGATGAGTATTGCTACAGGAAATAATAGAAATGCCCATTTCAGAAATAGGGAAAACAGGGAACTTATTTGTCCTGTATGTCCTCATAGTAATAATGCTGTTGAGAGTTATATTTTTATGAGATGTCGCTCCAATGGCCTCGTGAGGTAAATATTTGAGATGAGCTACGAGAGCTTGCTCCAGGTAAATGGGAGAGATAAAGCTGGAAGCCAGCACACTGGACTCTAAAACCCATGCTATTTCTGTCTCTGTTACTGTCATGACTATGCCGCCTACCAAATGCTGCTTTTTTCTTGGGACACGTGTCACAAAACTGATAACTTTTATAAGTGGAGAGGGAATTTGAGGATATTAAAAACTTGCAAATAGAAGGTATTTAATGCTTGCAGTACAGATAGAGGCTTGAACCTACCTTTTAATGGTTAGTAACCCCACAACTCGACCGTTGTTGAGAAAGATTTTGAATCAAATGTTTCTGTGTGATTCCCAAAACAATAAATGTTAATACTGCTACGTGCTGCTAGGTTTTGGTGAGTGAAGTACTCTAGTTTTCAGGATCATCATGTAAATTATGTATATTTTATTTTAGTTTTTATTTCTACTTACTATACACAAATTATTGTGTGTTCAAGAAATGTTTAATTGAATTTGGGGGGGTGACATTGGATAATATAATTATACAGGTTTCAGGTGTACAATTCTATAACATAGCACCTGTATATTGCATTGTGTGTTCACCACCCCAGGTTAAGTCTCCCTCCATCACCATTTATCCCTCCTATACCCTCTCCTACCTGCCGACACCTCCCTTTCCCTCCCTTTCCCTTTGTGTTAAAGATGTAACACAACATGGTAATCACCGCACTGTCGTCTGTAAGTTGTCGTTGTTTTGGCAGAGGGTTTTTTGTTCTCTTTTTGCTTAATCCCTCCACCTTTTTCACACGTAGAGAACCAACTGACAGCTGTCAGAAGGTAGGGGTTTTGTGGGGCCGGATGAAAGAGAGAGATGTTAAATAGTTATTTAAATACTTGAATGAAAAATGCAAAGTATTGCTTTATTGACATGTGGTCTCCTGAAAATCCACACGAGATGTTCAAATGCCTTCTAGAACGATGTGTCTGGGTTTGCAAGCGAGATCATTCTGTTAATGGTTTAATCCACTGAGAACCATTCCCTGGAATGTCTTCCCGAATCTAATCTCTGCAAACTACCCAAGTAACAAAGGATGTCATTCAGTTAGTGAAAGGAAAATTGGATTGTGATAGGCCTCACCGTCCTCAATGAAAGACAGATAATTTCTTGTTTGTATTTCAGTCTTTCTTAAAAAACGCGTTATTCTTGGTCAACCCACTGTTACGGAGCTCTTAATAATTCTAGCTAGTTTTCGAAGTTCCATATGTTTTGCTTGTTAGACTACTATGTTCTGAAATATGAGAAAATTGGAATTGTTGATTACTATGCCTTCATAATATGGAGTAGTCTCAGTGGCAAGCTATTTAGCTGGCAAATGTAAATATTTACCAATTAGCATGATTGTTGTTAGAAAGAAAAATTCTCTGTAGATGATAGGCAAATGCATTAGTTATCTGATTTATTCTGTCTCTGGGCCCTATGTAACTCTCAAGCAAAACATATTAAACCCATTGACTTTAGGGATTTATTTTCATTTTGGGAAGAAGTGTTGGTATTCCGGTACCATGAGGTATATGGTTGCTGAAATAACCTTTCAACGTTTCACAAATATCTACTGAGTGACAATTCTGTGGCAGGTCTAGCATTGTACACTGATACGGGCATAATACGACGTGGTTTTTCCTCTCTGGGAGCTTATCATCTCACGGAGGAAACAGTTATATAACAAATAATTAAAAGAAAACATGACCTTTCATCAAAGTGCCATGGAAAGGAACATAGAAGGAAGCATGACTAAATACTTTGCAGAGGGGGGCAGCTTTTGAAAGGAGGGGCCACTTCAGATGAGGTTGTCCACGCAAAGACAATTTAAAGAGACATGAACGCAATGGGAATTGCACGTGGAAACATGGAGGGATTGAAGAAGGTCAGTCTTGCAGGTGGGGAGTGCCGAGGAGATCTGTCTGAGATCTCGGGCAGTGAGAGGGGGCACACCAGCTACATTGCTGTTGGGTGGGTGGGACCAACAATGAAATATTGCTTTAATCGTGTTACTGTTGAACTTCTGGCCAGAAAATATGAAGTTTCAAAACAATAGGCAGCGATGGAGTAATTAGACTACCCTATAACCACTAATCCTCCACGCAAAATTGATTCTGAAGCCTGCACTATACATTTAAGGAATAGACATGTGGATCTAAAATGAAAATGCCAAGTGGCTTACATTTTTTGGTAGAGTTGTTTGGTATCTCACATACTTGTCAGCACACTGCAGCAGGCTCAACTAGAGGAATTGTTAAACAGAAGGGTAGGACCCACAGCCAGTGTCTGATTTCGTGGTTCTAGGGAGACCCCAAGATTTATAGATCCAATCCAAGGTTGGATTTATAATAAGTTTCTAGTTGGAACATGTTTCTATTATTTATTTATTTTTCGAGAGCAGGGAAGGGAGGGAGAGAGAAACATCATTATGTGATTGCCTCTCAAGCGCTCCCTACTGGGGACCTGGCCCACAACCCAGGCAGGTTGCCCTGACTGGGAATCAAACCAGTGATCCTTTGGTTTACAGACCGGCGATCAATCCACTGAGCCACACCAGCCAGGGCTGTTTCTGTTATTAAAAGGACCTGCAATTATTATGTCAGGCAGTGAATACTATGAATATTCTGTCTGTGCTATAAGTCCCTATCCTTCATAATCAATCATTTATATATAAGGAAACATGCTTTGACAGACATACCCATAGTCTGCATTCACTAACATTATTTATTGAGCACCTATTACATGCCAGGTGTTCTAGGTTTTTGAACATGACAATAAAGAGTCATGTTGATGCTGCTGACCCAGGGTCAAGGCTTTGGGAACCACAGCCACAGAATGTCAGTGATTTAATCAGGCCTGTAGTAGGAAAGGTGTGAGAGAAACTCATCTAGGAATTTGGTGACCCCTCAATGAGGAATGGTCTTTCACATTTTCCAGCTCAGAATCACTATGCTTGATTAAAGTTGGGTTCCACCTTGGGTTATCTAGACTCCATAATACAACTGGGCTGGCAGTGAAAGATTTAAAACCTACCACTATATGGTTTTAGGTATCTATTATATGTCTTATCATGGTCTTAGGTTACAAGTCTTAAAAATATATATCTGACTGGAACAGAAATCTAAAATCTTCCTCACGTTTCCAGTGGATATACACTGTCTTTAAGTTTCTCTTTTGTTCATTAGTTTGCTTCTGCAGAAGAATTTCATTGTAGTAGCATTCTGAAGGCCTCCCTCTGTGCTCTGCTTAATGGGTTATGTTTTGGACCTTACCAAGGTTCCTTTGGCCTTCTAGAATTCCCTGTCACATTATGATCACGATAGGGAGCACACAAAGAGTTAAGGTCGCTTCAGACAGTAATCTGTTGACATAGGTTCAGCAGTAGAAGCCTCTCTTGTAACGCAGCTCTAGGCAGATTTTTAAAGTTCTTAGACCACAAAGCATAGAGTTTGGTTCTAAAAAGTCCTTCACTTAACCTTCTCCCACTTTAAGCCTTAATTTCACTATATCAATTCTATGTGCACGGAGAAGAAACAATAAAAGTAGACAAATGCTGATCAATAATAAGCAATCACTTTCGGTCTTGTGCAGATTCATGGCCCGCTGATCGATGGGGGCCTGCAGACCCCTTAATTAGAAATGTGACTGAAATCACCCCTTGGTTTCACGTTAGCTGGTATTTAGTAAGAACAAATGAAAATTACAGATGAGCATGCTCAATATTTCCTTCTTTGAGGTAGGTCGCCTGGTCCCCAGAAAACCCACTCTTCTCAACAACACACACAACCTATGGATGGTATTTTTTATAGGAAGTGGTCCTATTATTAAAGTTACCTGCAACTATCCTGTCAGAGGCTAAATACTTTGAATGTTATGTGTACACATTAAGTTTCTAATCTCCAGAAACAATCATGTATATTTAAGGAAATGTGCCGGGATAAAAATACACCTCAGGTCCACGTTCACTAACTTATTTATCGTGTACCTATTACTTGTCAGCTGCTCCAAGTTTTTGAATGTGGCAGCGAAGAGAAAACGTCCCTTTAAACATAGGGCCCTATGAAACGGATGAGCTAAACTAAGGGAGAGAACATGTAGCAAACTACATGACATTCTCTGTCTTTATCTGTCAACTTGTTGATTTACTTTCTCTGCAAGTAGAGTATAGAATTTCAGATAGTGATGGGTGCTAAGAGGAAATATAAAAACAAGGGAAGGGAAGAATACAAATAGGGTGTGTTGCTATTTTATATAGTAGATCCTGGGAAGACCTCTCTGAAGAGATGCCCTGGCTGGTGTGGCTCAGTCGATTGAGTGTCGGCCTGTGAACTGAAGGGTCGCTGGTTCGATTCCTGGCCAGGGCACAAGCCTGGGTTGTGAGCCATGTCCCTGGTCAGGGGCATATGAGAGGCAACCAATCAATGATTCTCTCACACATCAATGTTTTTCTTCCTCTCTTCCACTTTCCCTCTACATAAATAAAATCTAAAAAAAAAAATCTAAGAAAAGGAAAAGAAATCTGAAGAAAGGAAGAAAATGGATCATGCAGGTGTCTTGGAGAAGAAATTTCTGGGCAGGAGGAAGAACACATACAAAGGTCCTGAGGACGGCATGTATGTTCGGGGGACAACATGCTGGCTGGGGTGACTGGAACTGGTATGAACTTCCCGTGAAGTGGTATTAGGGAAACAAATCCGGTAGGGCCGTACTGACTGTGACAGAGCCTTTGGCTTCTCCATGTCGGCAGATTAGGAGATGGAGAGGTTTGAGCGGTAGCTGGAAGCAGTATAAATTACACTGTAGGATGTAAAGGTAAGAGAGAGGTGAGGGAGAGATCACGTAGTAATCCAAGGTGGGTGGGGGGTGGGGTGTATGGGTGTCTAGGACTAGCTTGGCAGCCATGGACCTGGAGAGAAATGGTCATACTTTGAATATATTTTGAAAGTAGAGAGAACAGGATGTGTTGATGGACTAGAGATGGAGACTGAGAAAATGGAGCAATCCATTTCAGCCTGGAAATAAGCAAGGATGGGAAGGGATGGCCGTTTCCTGGTATAAGTCTATCAAAGGAGAGGGTTTGGTGGGAAAGTACAGGTCAGTTTCACATGAGAAGTCATGAAACAAATTTTAGTTTTCGCATGTTTGCACGGGAAGAAGTTTTTAGTTTCAGCTCCTGAAATTAACCTCAAGGCTAAAAATCCATCTAAATCTTTAGGGGGAAAAAATGAAAATTATAAAGTACTTCTGTTACTGATTGTGTGTGTGAATGTGTGTGTCTATCAATCACATTTGTATCAGTGTTAACTTGGTCTTTGCCTCTCCTATGATCTAGGGTGGGTGGCCATACATCAGTGGGCATGGGCTTGATTTACTATAACTTCCTTCTTCATAGTAATCACTATATAGGGCCAATGTTAACAGCATTGTAAGTATTGTTTACATACATTTTATGTCTATCCACTGAGCTCCTTGAGGGTCCAAACCTTGGCTCAATCATGACTGTGTACGTAGCCTATGGTATATGCCCTGGTGTACATATATTATTGAATGAGTGGAATGAAGGGAAATAGGGAAGAAACAGAGAAGGAACCTGCAAACAAAGTCATTCACATTGGCCATTATCTCAGTCCTTTCTTCTGTCATCACTTTCTCTTTCATCTGCTTTCATGTCCTCAAACATCACCCCCACCCAGGGCCTAACACTGGGCTTGAACCTCAGGAAGCCCCCAGGAAATGATTGTTGAGTATACAACTTCCAAATGATTTCTCGCAGTGATTTGTAACACTGCGTTCGAGATCCCACATTTCCTTGAACCTATCCACCAAGTCATGGCAAAGTCTGGATAGGCCAGGATGCTATACCCGGACATGACTTGGTTGGATAGATGGAAACAACAAGCTTTGGTTAATGACTGGGAAAGGGGGACAAGGAATGAATCTGATGGGAGCAAGGGACTGTCGTAGAACACTATGCACAGTGGTATCGAAACTGAGAGAGACATGTTTGGGAAATGTTTAGTACTGTGGTTTTAGATATTGAAATATTTGGCTGAATGTGGTTATGAGGTATTCAGGAAATCAGTATGAGGGCAAACACTGGAATCAGAAGGTTGCATTTTAGTTCCCAGTTTGGTACTTAATGTGTATAAACTTGAGTAAATTACTAAACTTTCTGAGCCTCTACTTCCCCATCAAATATTTATTTAAAAGATTAAAAGATGTTCTGCATGCGCAGCACATAGAATTATATCTGGCCTATGGAAAACATTTCATTAGAATTGGTTATTATTTATAGTGTTGTAAGATGAGAGGAACTGAATGCCTTTGAGCCAGAATGGTTGAGGCTGGTGGTGTCTGACAGGCTCTTATTTTGCTGAGTGGAGTGTGAGAGCTGACAGACTTTGGTTACATAATGTTTTGTTCAGTGTAGTATGGGAATTGAGTAGATTTAACGAGCAATGTATAGAAAACAAAGATCAGGTGTGAAAACACGGCTTTATGATTCAGTTTGTTAGTGTTGATGACTAGAGAAAGAGATAGGGCACCTCTGGTAGAGCTGAATGGAGCATTGCATAGCAAAATATTTACAGTGTAAGTCAAAACAACAGACAAAAAAGGACAGAGGGCATCAAGAAGAAGGTGTGCTTCTCATTGCAAGAGGTTCCAGGAGTTAAAGTTAAGATAAGAACTCAAGCCTGTTGTTATCACCCCTGTTAGAACTTGTTTTTGGACCCTGGTGTGCAGCTGCTCTCCAGAGACCTCCCCCTGCTTCCCTTCTGTGTTTACCCCTACTCTTCCAGGTCCTGTGTTGTCAGCTTTCTCGGTTTCCTCTCGTGGTTGTAGCAGAGTGGCAGCTTCCTGAGAAATGGCTCATGGGAAGTCACTTTTGAAGATATTATGTCAAAATATTTCATATTCTACTATATCTTTGTGATCATTGATTACATCCTCATGATCTTGTTTCAGAAAATGCAGTCATGTCTCTTGCTTTCTGTGGATTTTCTTTATAATTCCATAATTCTTTTGCTTCTTGCATTGTTCCTGTTCTCCTTCTTTCTAGTTTGTTTTATTTGGGGAAACTCTTTCACTTTTTATGTCATTGTTCAAATTACCTAGTGGTCTTAACTTTTTGTTTACATTTAAGTATGCATAATTAACATTTGATAAAGCTCAACACAACTTGCCTGATAAAAATGGGTAATAAAAAAATGCAAATCATCGGCTACTTTGGCTAACATGTTACAGTATGTATATATAGTTTCGTCCAATGTCAGCACGTTTTACTAAATGAAGACACATTCAATACATTCTGGCTAGAGAGGAAAAGTGTAAGAATTCTCCCACTGTCTTGACTGCTACTTAACATTGTATTGGAAGTGTCAACCATCGCAATCAGACAAGATAAACTGATTCAAGGGAAAACAGTTCAAAGAAGAGGTAACAACATCCCAATTTCCAGGTGGGATTGTTTAACTAACAAGTCACAAACAATGGCATTGACAAATACCAATACAAACAATAAAATAATTTAGTAAAGTGGCAGAATATAGAATTAACATGCAAAATCAATAGACTCCATGTATATAAGTGATAATGAGCTAGAAGATATCATTGATCAGATGTACCCATTTACAACCCAAAAATCAAGGGGCAAAATTTTAAAACCTACATTGAAAACTTTCCTGAAAAACACAAAAGTCAAAAGAAAAGACCTACCTGATTCCTGAAGAGCATGAGTTAACATCATAAAAGTATCGTAATGTTTTTAAGTTAATACAGAAATTAAATGGCTTCCCAATATAAATAACATTTTCTTCTGGAGTTAGGCAAGCTGGTTCTAAAGTTTATACAGAAAAGTAAAGGAAAAAATGAGAAATAAATACTAATAAAAGGATAAGAGAGTAAAGAAAATGTATAAAATCACAATTTAAAATATGAGGGTTTTAAAAACTCTATAATGTTAAATTTGCATTGAAAATTCCAATAAAAACTAACAATTTATTAAATGTATTTCCTAAGAATATATGTCCTGTCAACTGGGAACGCTTAGTAGGATGCGATTTGCACATGAACAAGCCATTGTGGGACACCAGCTGTGTATCCTAGAATTCAACTCAGTTCTGACGCTGTCGGCCCAGGGACAGCATCAGATCCTGTAACCGTGCAGAATGGGATTTGGCTGCCTGGTGCTCTTATATATGACACAATGATTTGCATTGAAGAAAACAGGTTTGTATTAACAGGGTTCTAATTTGAGGAGACAGGGGGCTGAGAGTACTCCTGCTCTGAGCCCCTCTCTTCCACAAGACACGGAACTTTCCCTTGTTCTACAAAAGACTGCAACCCAAAAAGATGCCCAGAAGTTCCCCATTTCCTCATCTGTCCTCTAAGCCTGTGACAAAAACATATCTCCATCCTCTCTGGAATGTGTGCTCCTGGGTTTGAGTCACCATCCTCTCACCGCAGCTCTCTCTTTCAGGATCTGGGGTGTGTTGTTCTCAGCTTCTGTGTAGCAGTTCAGGACCCATGTGCCATGCTGCACTGGATCATAGTGTCCCAGAGGCTGGAGCTCATGGAGGCATGCATGCCGACGTGGGACCCAGCCTCCAGGAGCAGGCTTCCAACCATGTGGGATCTAAGCCTCTGGTGGGTCCTGCATCTATTTGGTGTGTCCCATGAGCATTCCAATCCATGCAGGGAGCAGGGCCAGAGGCTGAGAGCATCCAAATGCCAAAAGCCCAGAGAGACAGCTTGCACCAAGCTCCAAAGCAAGAGAGTCCTGAACCCCATAGACCAAGAGCAAGAGCCTCTTTGCACCTTTGCATTGTAAAGGGCTCTTCCACAATCCCATGTGTGTAGGAAGCCAGTGGGAGAGTCCGGCTTTTCCTGTGCTGCATCAGTATCCACCATTTTCATCAGCTCTCCAGTGTTTTTTGACCCTCCTCGGCTGCCATCTTTAGTCAGGGCAAAAGTTTCCCAGCCACACACAGTTGCACACACATCTGTTCATCCAGGGTGGGGCAGAGTTCAAAGAAACATTTTACTTACTAGATCACTGGTTGAATTATAAAAGGATATAATTCAGGAATAGCTGGATGGAACAGAGGCATAGGGCAAGGTGTGGGGTGCCCTCTCTAAGCGCACCAGTCTCCCAAATCTCGTGTTCACTAACTTGGAAGCTTTACACATTCAGTCCTATTGGTTTTCTATGGAAGTTTCATTATATAGGCACAATTGTTTAAGTTACCAGCCATTGGTGATTATAGTCCCTAGTCCCCTCCCCCAGATCTGGAGTGGGGATGGAAGTTTCACCCCTCTATTCATCATCCGTTTCCTGGCAACCAGTCCCCACCCTGAGGTTACCTAAAGGCTTTCTAGAAGTCACCTCATTAACATTAAAAAGATATCTTTATTGCTTTTATCACTTAAAATTCCAAGGGCTTTAGGAGGCTGGGCCAGAAACAGAAGACTGTTAGAAGACTGTTACTGGACTAAAGGGATCCTTTGCCTGCACACATCAAAGCCCAATGAACCACAAACAGGAGTTTGCAGCAAATCAAGTCAAGGTTGTTTAAGGAATCGGAGCCTAGCCCGGAGACACAGGTGATCTGGCGCGCTAAAACCTAGCTCCCCAAAGGCCCACACGGACACATTATATAAGGGAAAAATTATTAATCCGGATAGCTAAGGGTGCTGTGATTGGTTGGGCCCAGTTTAAGGAGTAGTTGATCATTGTATCAGGTCCTGAGGTCAAGCATCTGTTCTGTTTCCCTAGGGTGTGGTCAGTAGGTTCTTTCTGCTTTCATGGACGTGGGGCTAAAACTCAGCTGTAGCTAAGATGTTCTCTGTAGTTTGACTGGAAGCTCTGTTTCTGTGGTCAACAGACCTGGGGTTTTCTTCCTAAGACAGTTTGATACTGACCAGAACTTGATATCCAAAGGACATAAGGATTAAGGGACTACAGGACGGAGTAGGTGTGGGGGGTGTGCAAAGGTGGAATGATCTAGCCTCCAGGTGGCAAACACAAGGCCCTTGGGCTGAATCCGGCCCTCCGCCTTGTTTCAAGCCTTGTTTCTGCCTGGCTGCAGCAGCACCGAGCTCCTTGCCTCTAGTTAAGGAGTAGTTACATTCATCCAATCCTACAATTACATTCAACCCTTTGAAGGCAACCATGAGGCTGATGTGGCCCCTGGTGAAAATGAGTTTGACACCCCTGCCTAGTGGAAAGGAGGCAAGGGGGTCATGCTGCTGTTAGACTGGACAAGGCTCATATAGATTAAGGAAAAAGTCACATTAAAGAAACGAAGCTCCTGTGCAGTTATAAGACCAAATATAGATTTCTTGTTATAAATCAAACTGTTAACAGTAGAACTTGGAAGATCATTATTAAATATTATTCCACATTAAAAGGAACCACACAGCTCAGTAGAACGCCAGCTTCCTGATCCCGGGAAGGTCAAGCAGTTAGTGAGTCTCAGACTTCCGCTTCGGCCGTAAAGCAAGGAAGTCCTTCCCCAAATTTGTTAACATCTTGATTGCTAACATCTCTTTATGCTTATAACTTTATGATTTTTTGAAAGATTTTTTTTCTCTCATTTTATAGGCGGGCTTCTGATAAATTTTTAAAAGCATCTTTATAGTCATGTGTTTTTCTGCTTCTGAAGGAAAATGTATACATTTAGTGACAATGAATATTGGCTTAGGTTTTTGCTCTAATGATCTGTCCAGGAATCTGGAGCATTGTTTATCACCGAAAAAAATGGTAATGTTTGGTTTCTATATGCAAGTTTTCAAGTAAAATTGACTTTAGCATCTACTGCTTAAGAATAAAGGCAACACAGAATGTTTTTTACTACTGATTTTATTATCGTAATTGACTTTTAAAGAATGAAATACACGTTTGAAATGTCAGTGATATTCCCTTGATATTTAGGTATGGCTCACTGTGTAGCATACACATGTATTATAAAATAAGCAGTTCAAATGAATATTGCTTCTGATAACATTCTAAATGAGCGAGGTAAGTAGAGCATTATGGTCCTAGACATTGGAAGTTATTCACGCCTATGACTTAAGTCATTTTGATTTAGCCTCTAAAGAACAAATGTGTCATCTAAGTCATAAACCACTAATTTGGATTAAAAACAATTTAAACATCATTAAGAATATTGCCTAATAACCTAAGATCCTAAATGATTACATTATAGGAATATTACATTTAGTGTATTTTCTATTTCATCTTAGTTATAAGTTAGCTAATCAACAGTCTCAAATTATAAAACAAATAGTGCTAACTTACAAAAAAAAAGTGCTTTCATCCATTCTCTCAAATACATAAGATCACAAAGATTTTATTCTTCGCAAGTAACATTTGCTGTGTGTTGTGTTTGGTTGATGAGGACAAAGATTTTCCTATGTTGTTCAGTTTCAGGATTTCTGATGACAGAGGTCTATGAAAATTTTTTTCCCGGGTGTTTTTGAGGAAAAAAGTCACACAGATATAATGGTCTAACTATGCTGGGCTAGTCATTTGCCTATTACACTTTTACTTTTCATGTCGAAAAAAAAATCAATGGATTAGAAATGTACATGGCTAAGTGCTGGAATGAACTCTGTCATGTTCAAAGTATTTTATTACACTTCTTGGTGTGAAAAGAACTGAAAGATGAATGAGTAGGCAATGTTTTTTTCAATGATGAAGAGGATTTGGGGGTCAAACAATAGGAATATTATTTTTGATCTTTTATAATTTTACAGCACACTTTTTATAGTACATTTTAGTCTAGAAGAACAATGTTGAGCCCCAGCCGGTATGGCACAGTTGGTTGGAACATCGTCTCATATACTGAAAGGTTGAAGATTCAATTTCCAGTCAGGCAAGGCGCATGCCTAGGTTGCGAGTTCGATCCCCAGTTGGAGAGCCTACGATAAGCGACCAATTGATGTTTCTCTCTCACATAGATGTTTCTCTCTCTCCCTTCCTCTCTCTCTAAAAGCAATGAAAAACATCCTTGGGTGAGGATTCAAAACTGAGTTTGTTAAAGAATAATGTTGATATATCTCTTTTGAAAAGGATATAAAGAATGGAGACTTAAAAAGAGAAATTAAAAGATGTAGGGAAGAAAGAGACTTTCCTCCACCCTCAAGCTTCCTTCAGCTGGTCTAACATTTAAATCCACATGACACAGGTTAGCAAGACAAAAATGACCAAATTTAATACATATTTACATGTGGGAACCCTACATACCCGAGATGATCAAAGACTTCACATGCATGAGAGGTTCAAAGAGAGAAACGGAAAATGAGGTATGTATGACATTCTGAGCCGAGGATGAGGAAGGGCACCCTGGGGCTTCAGAGGGGAGGAAGGACATCACCGGGCAATAAGAGGGGAGATGTTCGGTAGTTAGAAGTTTGCCCTGTCCTATAGACAGGGCAAAGAGGGTTAACTCTGATAAACACTTATTATGGATGAGGCCTCTAATTCAAATTCTGCTAGGTAATTAAGGGAGGGACAGAAGTTTCTCTTGAGACCATTGGGTCTTGGCTGCCTTTAGCTAAAAAAAATTCCACGTACCACAGAGGTTCATCTTGGGGTGATTCATGCTGAACCCCTAAGGTGTTGAGGAAACTCTTTTAAAGATTTATATTTATTTATTTATAGAGAGAGGGGAAGGGTGAGAGGAAGAGAGGGAGAAAAACATGGATGTGTGAGAGAAACATCGATTGGTTGACTCTCACACGCCCCCAACTGGGGACCTGGCCCACAACCCAGGCATGTGCCCTGACTGGGAATCAAACCAGCAACCTTTTGGTTTGCGGGTTGGCATCCAACCCACTTAGTCACACCAGCCAGGGTGAAGAAACTCTTTTAAATTAAGTAAGGTAGGAAGGAGAACAATATCAAGAAAAAAAGTTTTATGAGACAACTCAGAATTGGAGTGTTTAGCCAAATTAGAAAAGAAACTAAGGAATGCCTTTCTCATATTCGGTATTGAAACACTTTGCTTTTATTTTGCTTACATTCATTTATAATTAGCTGTACTTTTAAAATCAGATGACTTTACATATATGCAGAATTCACATTATGTCAGAAAGAACTGGTTGAACACGAGGAGAACAGAGTAACGTACATGGGTGGAAGTTGCAAAGGAGCCATCTGTGTGTGTTCGACAAAAGAAAAAAAACAGTAATGAGAATTCTGAATGTCTGAACTCCTTGAATAATAATGGAAGTAGGAGGATGGTTTATAAGTAACATTCAGTATTTGCATTTTTCTGTAACGCGTCCCTATAAGTCAACCTTAAAGTGCTCTTAAAGATGAGTGTCCCTGTTTCAGAACGATCACTGCAGGCACAGAAGCCCTGGCTCATTCACAGGCATTGTCAAAATGCCACAGCCTTGAAGACCAAGGAATAAGACACAGGCTTTTCTTAATGTTTTGTAACTCTGTGTCCTCTTCTTTCTTCCTAATAGACAGGCCCCAGGCTCTGTGGCTCTTAAAACACCGTTCAGAATGTCACATTATAGTCAATTCTCAACGGTATCCTAGCAGATTCTTTGCACACGCACACACAAAAATCTCGTCGTAAAATTTAGTTCCTGTATCATGTGACCTCCTCCCTCTTGTTATCATGGAGTCGGATGGCCCCATAGTCTATTTTATCAGTAAGGGATTATTAGAAGAGAAACTGGTCCTTAGTAGAGTCACAATAAGTTCTGTTGCGTAATTACTAAATGCAAGAGTAACTGGTGGATTTATTCAAGAAGAGAGATACAGAAATCTAAGAAAGTTTGGCAACATTGTTTAGTAAAAAGTATAATGCAAACCACTTATATAATTTAAGTATTTCCTGCAGTCCCATTTCTTTTTTAATTTAATCTTTTTATTGTATTTTTTTTTCCATTACCAATTAGTCCCCTTATATCCCCTCCCCTCTGCCATTATAACACTTGTAGTCCCATTTAAAAAGTAAAACAAAATAGACAGGGGAGGTTAAGAATACTACAGGAAATGGAGAAGCCGAAGAACTTATGCGTATGACCCATGGACATGAACTAAGGGGGGATGCTGGTGGGAGGGGGGTGCAAGGTGGAGGGGAGTAAATGGGAGAAAAAAATGGGACAACTGTAATAGCCTAATCAATAAAATATAATAAAAAAGTAAAAAAGAGACAAGCAAAGTTGTTTTAATAATATATATTAATTCGATGTATCTGAATATTATCTCTTCAAGGTATAATAATTAATTATTAAAAAGATATTTTACAGTATTTTTGTGCTACCTCTTTTAAATCATTATATATTTTACACTTGTAGCATATGTCAATCAGGACTCACCACATATCAAATGCTCAATAGTGACACGTGGCTAGTGGCTACCATATTGAATAGCCTGGCTGCAGAGGGATATTGAAATAACCCAAGCTGGTCATGAAGGGACTTGGCTTCCTTCCACCAACATCCTGTGGACCAAACCCATTTACATGGTTCAACCTAAGTACAAGGGAGGCTGGAAAGTGTAACTAAAGAGGAATCTTCAAGAGACTGTTGGCCAGAAAACCTAAGAAATTCTTTTCACTATTTATACTGGAGAACAAGTATATACACCCTCGCAATTAGGGGAAATTGAAGTAAGTAATGGGACAAAGGACTCAGGGACTTGGACAACAGTGTGGTGATTGCTGGGGGGAGGCGGGTGTAAGGGGACTCAATGGTAATGGGGAAAAATACAATAAAGATTACATGTAAAAAATGGATATGTAAAAAGTATTTTAGAAACTTTATTGTTTTTCTGAACATCTCAATAATTAATAAAATACTTAGACAATAAATAAAACAGCAAGGATATATATAGCATTTATATGAATGTATGTATATATATGTAAATTTAACTATATGGGGTGAAAAACTAAAGATTTCCACTTAGACTAGGAATTTTTTTAAAATATGCATACAACTAGATGTAGTAATCTTATAATATTGAAAGTTCTAAATAAATAAAATATTTCTAATATTGGAGAATATTTTTATTTAATTATCTTCAAACCACATACAGTAGAAAAGGGGAAGCACAAATTAAGTAAGTAGAAATATTTAAACTGTATTTTGGTTCTTAAATATTTCATATTTCTGCTCCATATAACTAATTTACTAATGACAATTGTAATTTTAGGATAAGACTCCCTTATTGTCCTTTACAAATGCTAAATGAATAATTCTCATTTCCTCATTAAATATGAATACTTTAGAAATTGGTATTTCCCTCAATAGATTTACATTTTATTTATTTAATTTCATTATCTTTATTTGTTTATTTTTAGATACAGGGGAAGGGAGGGAGAGACAGAGAAACATCAATGTGTATTTGCCTCTGGTGTACTCCCTACTGGGGACCTGGCCCACAACCTAGTCATGTACCCTGACTGGGAATCAAACCAGTGACCCTTTGGTTCACAGGCCAGTGCTCAATCCACAGAGCCACACCAGCCAGGGCTACATTTTAAAGAGCTGACAGAATGTATATGTCTATGTCGAGTCATCACAATGTACACTTTCAATATCTTATAATTTTATTTGTCAATTCAACCTCAGTAAACTTGAAAAGAGAGAAAGCATTTAGCTTAAATTTGCTTTCTTTTAAATATCACAATTATTTTGATAAATATAATTTACAAGGTAATTAACGAGTTCAGAATAAAATATTTGTACTTTTGAAAGGGTTATATGGAGTTTTTTTAGTTGTTTACTCAATATTGGCACTGTGTTGACATACATAACCATTTTTAAGGAAAATCCACAGTCTTCAAGAGACTGTTGGCCAGAAAACCTAAGAAATTCTTTTCACTATTTGTAAAGCAGACAGTTTAGGTAACCTTAAAGTCACTAAAATCTAAACAAGGTCAGTCCAAATTGGGTAAGTTTAAGAAAAACCTTTATAATAGCTATTTGTTCATGCTAATTAGACTCATCAGGTAATTTTTCATGTGTCTGTTGAATAAACATTCAATAAATAAGTTGGCTGGGCAATCTAAACTATTCTCATTCATGGTACTTCCCAAAATGGAGTTTAATACCTTAGGTAACACTAAAACTTTCACAACATGTTAAAATGTTTATTAAATTACTTTTTTGAGCATAACAAGATTCACAAATACTTCATTGTTTTAAAATTGTGAGTAATTACCTTCCACTTTGAACAACTTTTTCTCATCATTTTATCCCAAGATTTCTGAGAGCTTAGAAAGCTTGTATTTGGTGGCACCACTTAAAATATGATTTACATTCCTCGTCATTATTTAATCTTTGAAATGATACTTTATCATTGCTTAAATCAGTATGGGTACATTGAACAAGTTTTGAGAGCCACTCCGTGGGACCAAGTCATTAGCCTATAATTTTACAGTGGATGAAGTGCTGTGTTTTCATTACTTCAAAAAAAAAAAAACACTATAATGACCTTGCAATTGACTCTTACATTTAACATTTTTATCTCAGCTGTTCCACCATTAAATATAACTATTTTCATTGACCACATGAAAAGCCAGAAAATCGCTGGGTCACAGTTTAATTTAATTTAAATCTAACAAAGATAGCCCTAATTAGCAAGTTACCAAATCAAAGACCAGAGTTAAGTTACACTCAAAACTTCGTTGATTTGGGAGTAATTAGCCTTAAATTCTAAAACATTCTTCTGGGGATGCTAAAGATCATTTAAGAGTTGTATTATATGGTATCTCATATTTTTCAAGGGTTGAATGATTTACAAAGTTGAAGCTTTTACTAAACCACAGCCTGCTCTGTTGTTGTATGTACTTTCTGAGTTTTTATGAGTAGATTTTTTTTTTAACTTGGGCTGCCTTGCGGTATAGTATCACAAACTCTATCAGTGGCAGTAGAAGGCTAGTGCCCCATAAAAGTTTTGAGTGTTATATGAAAAAGTCACAAGATATGAACGCCTTGCCTTCCAACACCCGAAATGGCCACCTTGTTTCAAATGGATAAGGCGGCAGGCATGACAGAGGCAGCCGATTCCTGACAGTGACATTTCCAGAGCAGAGGAATTTGTATTAGAAAAATGGACAAAGAGGGCTCGCGGCCCAAAACTGTTTGTGCTGTGAAAAATGTGCCTGTTAGCAAAGACCCATAACTAGGAATTTTAGAGAAAGTTCATAAGTGCATTTTGAAAAACACAGTGCTTTCCATAGAATCTGAGTTCAAAACAAAGAAAAACCTATTCACAGTATTTAAAAACAAAACAACAAAAAAAACTATTCACATGCAAGCTCAATACTAAGCTTAAAAACTAAAGTCAAAGATCACAGGATAGACATGTAATACTAGTAACTATCACTTATTGTCAGGCATTATTATAATGGATTTACATGACTTATCGCATTTATGTCTTAAAGCAACATTTTAAGATAGGCGCTATTAGAATTCCCATTTTGTGTATGAGAAAAACAAAGCAGAGAATACATAACTTGTGCAAAGGTAAACAGTGACAAAATTAGGATACTATGCAAGGTTTTCAGGGCTGCAGAGTTCATATTATTAAATAATCAATTATTTCTCTAAGTCACGGGCTTTCACCCTTTTTGTATTTGCTGCCCACCGCCCAAATTAAGAGAATAAGTCAGAGCCCATGATGCTTGATTATCTATTATACTGCCCTCCCTTCTCTCTCTCTCTCTCTCTCTCTGTCTCTCTCTCTCTCTCTCTCACACACACACACACACACACACAGACAAAACTGAAAAAAGCTTTATGATCCTTACCATATGTGTCTGCACTCTAACACTTTTTATTCCATTCTATTTGATTTTGTAAAAATGAAAAGCTGGCATGACATACAAATGGATTTCACAAGCCAATAATGTCTTGACCTGGAGCTGGAAAAGCACCTCTCTAGATGCTTTGCCCAAACAACCGATTCGCCAAGTCCGAAATTTAGGCTTCTTGACTTGGAACCTGGAGCTCTTTCATCTTGGTTTTATAACCATTTCAGTTCAAGATTTGTTTGTTTGCTCGTTTTTCTCAATATTAGATAGACATCAGAATATTTGCAGGTGAAACGGGTGTGTTGCCCCCTCTGCAATGCGTGCGTCCAGAACTCAGAGAAACAAATCCATCTCCGTAAAACCCATTGCGCTTCTTCTTTACAGAAATGCAATATACAATACAGACAGTGTTTAAGGAGAAGAAAATTAAAAATAAAAGGTAGTACATTTAGTATACATAGTGCTTTGTTAGATTATCATTCAGGAATTCTCACTTCTGAAAACTTGGAAAAGGCAATATTTTTTGAACAACCAGAGCTGGGATATTTTCTTCCTAATGGGATCACATATGTGAATTGGTCTTTAGAAATGACCAAAGGGAAGTGTTGTACAATCAAAATGATTTATTTTTTATCTTTTTAAAGATTTTATTTATTTATTTTTAGAGAGGGAAGGGAGGAGAAAGAGAGAGAGAGAGAGAGAAACATCAATGTGCGGTTGCTGGGGGCCGTGGCCTGCAACCCAGGCATGTGCCCTGACTGGGAATCGAACCTGCGATGCTTTGGTTCGCAGCCTGAGCTCAATCCACTGAGCTACGCCAGCCAGGGCTCAATCAAAATGATTTAAAGTAAACATGTAAATTTAAAAAAAAAGATTTTATTTATTTTTAGACAGAGGGGAAGGGAGGGAGAAAGAGGGAGAGAAACATCAATGCATGGTCGCCTGTCACACATCCCGCACCAGGGACCCAGCCTGCAACCCAGGCATGTGCCCTGACCAGCAACTAAACCAGTGATCCCCTGGTTCACAGGCCAGCACTCAGTCCACTGAGCCACACCAGCCAGGTCTAAACATGTTATACTTGCAATGTCATAAACTCACCCATCACCTCTACAAGTTTACTCTCCCTCTTTTTTTTAGAACAACATTTAACAAGAGATCTAACCTCATAACACTTTTTTAAACATACAGCACAGTAGTGTTAACTGTATACACTATACCACTGTACAGTAGATCTGTGGGACTTACTCACCATGCATAAGTGAAACTGCCCACTTGAGCCAATCCATTGCTGCCTAGGTTACAGAAGCTTAAATAAATTAGGTTTCTAACAGAATGCAGATCTATACCGAATAGGTATTACTATGGAAAAAAGATCTTTACTAGATGGAATCACCTCAAAATGTGTGATTGTTTCCCCCAAGTGATTAAGTTTGCATTTTCCTTTAATGTAAGTAAATATATTTAACAGTAAAAATTGATTTTGAACTTCAATGGCACAATGAAATGTAAACCATATACTGGCATACTAGTCTTGCAAACATTCCAAGAAGAAAAAAAATGAAAAGCACTCTCAATAAGCAATTGTAAGCTGTGAAATGGTAAATTAAAGCAGAGGATTAAGCTGTTTTCTTAGTTAATTTTGATGAACAAAAAAATCTCTGCTTTTGCATAAATGGCAAAGTAATTCCATTTGATATGGAGAATAATTTTGGTCACAATTATCTTAAATTTCTGAGTTCCTCACACTCACGGAAATGAAGCAAGAATCTGTGATGTATTTCAGTCAAGTAACATTTTGATTTGGGTTTTTAGGTAGCAATGAGATTGCGTTCATGTACGTGTATGCTTGTGTGCATGGAACCTTGTATGCATGATGTATATACCAGAGAAACGTATACATTTATTAGTGATTAATGTGTCAACTTGTGCTTGTCCCATTCAGTAGCCACTAGACACATATGGTGAGATACATTTAAATCAGTGAAATTAGAATACGCGGTTCCTCTGTTGCTGTAGCCATATCTTTACAATGGCCGTCCTCACTGACAGTGCGGGTGTAGGGCATTCAAAGCATCACAGAAACGTCTAATGGCCAGTGCTGGTCTAGCTCTTTGAAACATTGCAAACTGGAATCATGAAACAGTATTTGTAATCATTTAGCATATCTTGCTTATGTGCTAAAATATCAACTTGCACTTCAATGTCTAGAGAAAATGAGTACACTTTTGAATTTGATGGAGATCCTTGATATTTTTTCTAAGTAAAAACATGCGATTTAAACTAAAATATTTGACAATACTGCTGTGTGTCATAGCAACAGTTTACAAGGAAAAGCACATTTTAGATAAGATAGAGTAATTTTTTAAAAGAAAAGGACACTAAGAAAAGGTGCACTACATTTGTCCACCTTTACATGTTTCTAATTATGATTACAGTTAGATGAAACATTGATTTTAACAAATTAAGGATGATATCACTGTGATACAAAGTCTACAAAACAGTCTCTAATCATTGGGTTGCCAGATAAGGCACAGGATACTCTGTTCTCACCTCTTCTAGAATGAAGCTTGGCTTGAGAATCAAGGTGTACACGTGTTCTTGTTATGCTTCTGTTACCATTACTGTTGTGGCTGTAAGGAACATGGACATGCAGTTTCTCTTTGCTACATAAAAACTTTATACAAACACGTTTTAGACATTGTTTGCAGCTGGAGTCCCCCTGCATGTGTATGTATGTGCACATGTAACCCTACATGTATGCATGATGTATGTACAAGATAAATATATACATGTATTAGTGATTGATGTGTCAACTTGTGCCCGACTGGCTTGACAGCCTCTCCCTAGGTATGAGTAACGCTAAACTGTATAGGCGGTAGGCATCTATTAAGGAGTACTCAACATGGATCTAAGCTGTAGGATTGGATCACAGATCAGGTGGTTGTAATTAGGAATCACCTCATGTGAAATGAATGTTTTGGCCCTGCTTGGTGTAGCTCAGTGGATTGAGTGCCAACCTGTGAACCAAAGGGTTGTCAGTTCGGTTCCCAGTCAGGGCACATGGCTGGGTTGCAGGCCAGGTCCCCAGTAGGGGGCGCTCAAGAGGCAACCACACATTGATGTTCCTCTCCCTCTTTCTTCCTCCCTTGCCCTTTCTCTAAAAATAACTAAATACAATAATTTAAAAAATCAACCATTAAATGTATAAATAAGTGGGACAACAAATCGACATTTGTCTCTATCCTTCTTTCTCTCTAAAATCAATCAATAAAAAATTTTTTTAAAAAGAATATTTTGGGAGAAACCTCTATGTAATGATGTTTATAATGATAGTGTATTACATAGTATCTGAACATTTAAAACAAATACTTAATAACTTTTCCTTAATTACCCTCATTATTTTGGATTGACATTTTCAGGTGATGGCTAACTCCTCTCCTGCTTTGAAGGGAAAGGGACGTGAGGAAAACAACGGGGTCATTTCCAGATTAATCTGTAATACTATTTTATTAATGAGTGACAAATTCCACTGTGCTCTGTTGATAAGGGGGTTTCTTAGAATCTGTTAGGTATTTTCTTTTCTCTTTTTTTCAGAGTAAAACGATTTTTAGTTTGTTTGGTTTTTGTTTGTTTTTTCACAGAGTAGGTGCATTACATCTAGGCATGTGAGAATGGTCTGTAACGAGACATTTACAATCCCCTAAATGTTTGATTGAAAAGATAACCACTACCTTGAAATCTCGAAGTCTGTCCTATAGGCAAAGAAGAAATCCCCAAACAATTTCCAAGTCAACACTTGGAAATAAACGATAAGATCAGTGCTTTTTATATGGCATTTTGATGATTCCGTGTGTGATAATGAGCTCATCAAACAAGGAGTTAGATTACTCTTTGTAGTAGCATTTCAGTTACCTAGTTAATGTAAAAACAAATATATATTAATTAATGAAATATCTTATTATTTTCATATAGAATTATGAAAGCTCTAGGCTATGAAATAGAATAGCTAAAAATTAGACAACTCTTAAGGATAGAATTAATTAGATTCTGGCCCTACAGCTAAGAAAATGGAGTGAGAATTAGAACAGCACCAAAGATAGGCAAGTAGTCAGAGTGGTAAAATGCAACTAATTAATGCTAATAAATGAAATTCTAATCAGACACTATTTACATAAAATACTTTTCATCTACAGGCAAAAATCTAAGTAGAAAAACATGACCTCCCAGAACTATAGCAACCATTCCATGGCAGTAAAAATAATATATTCATATAAATTAAAGGACAATTACAGCTCTTGGGGAAAAAATCGAGATCTCATGGTAAAGACATGCCATGTTCTCTAAAATTCAAATGTTTTATAAAGTAATTTATCCAACAAGATGCTTTGTCTTCATTCTTTTTTGTGAAGGTCAAACAGGTTAGTGATTAGCTGCAGGAATTAGGTTTCTCTTTTTAAATTTGAAACAATTGTGACATTTTCTGGAGGCCATATAGTTAGCACTGTTGTGATGGAAGCGATTCTTCCCCCATCCCTTTCCTTGGATGTTAATCTTAGTGGGCCTTCAGGTTGCTACATGATTTTGACATTGGAATTCCAAAGCCGAAAGTGGCTGCTGATTCCTAGACCAAAACAGAATAGTGGTGTCCGATGAGAGGTTCTTCACGGTGTTTTGTCACATTTCATTGTGATTTTTACTTTTTGCTGTGTTTGACATATGTTCTGAACTGGGGGGCTATAAAGTTTTTATTGCTGTAAGTTTGAAATGA
Source organism: Phyllostomus discolor (assembly GCF_004126475.2). Lineage (NCBI taxonomy): Eukaryota > Metazoa > Chordata > Mammalia > Chiroptera > Phyllostomidae > Phyllostomus > Phyllostomus discolor. The sequence goes on along the minus strand of NC_050198.1, from coordinate 18,226,857 downwards.
CCACATTACTCATGAGCTGGCGAGTCACAAGTGGGTTTTTAGCTTCTTTCAAAGCTGTTGAAATAAAACTTTACAGCACCCTATCCTGGTATATGTTGTTTTATGCTACAACACATTTGGCTCTGCTTTACTCTTTTTTTCCATTCCTCTTCATTATTTTCTCTTTGAATTACAGCAGAATCTGCATTAAAGTTTCCTTAATATATTACAGTTGGATTGAAGCTGCATTTTATGGGTACCCTTCTGCATTTTTTATGCAGATTGCCTTTGACCTTTAACGACCATCCTTGTTTCCTTTGTAATTTTAGGGAATCCATTTAAACAGAGTTCATTGTGAAAGTTATTGCTGTTGGAACACTGATTTTATTGCCGAAGTTAGTTTTTGGTTTTCAAGCAGACCACAGCTATGGGTCAAGATGAAATACTATAGATGAACATTTGTTTTCTTTCACAGAAGTAATTAAAATTCTTAATGCACACACAGTTGCAATGCACGATTTGTGTGGCGCACGCATTGCAGAAAAACATGAGCCTTTCTTCTTATATGTTATGCAATGTAGGCATATTTATGTCCTCTATAAGGACATCGATATCTCATGCTGAAGGTATCCAAACTATAAAGTGGTTGTAGAATTAGGTTATCCCAGGACGAATCTATGAGCAACGTGACTGTCCCCCGCAGCCTGCATGGGAGATGTGGTCAGAATGCATCCAGTAGGGAGCTATTAGTTTTAAGTTCAGGAAGCAAGCTGACTCTTTTGTCAAAAACACTGTTGTTGTTGTTGTTTTTTCAACTTAGGGTATAAATATGGTAAAGACATTTCCAAGAAATGTTCTAGACTTCTTTGCAAAGGTCTCCAGACTTTCTTCCCTTCCTCAAATCTTGAACTGGTGATACTGAAGGTTCTATTTTGGTGATTGTTAGAAAGTCAATCATTTTAGGGAGGAAAGTCAGAAATGTGTGCATGACAGACTCAGATTCGAGAAGGAATTTGGGCCCTGGCTGGTGTGGATCAGTGGGTTGAGCACCGGCCTGCAAGTAAAAAGGTCACTGTGGGAGGCCACTCTGCGTGGCGTGGGCCCAGCTCCCACTGGGAGATGCACAGGACCCACGCCCATGGATAGGTTTTCCCGTGGGGAATCAGGCCTGCAATGTACCTAGGCCGCTATGAGTCTTGCTTTTTGCTAAAACCCCCTCACCCTGAATTGAGGACATTTATTGCAAAGTAACTTCCTAAAAACCATGCTAAACCTTCTAAGGATGAGTGTAACCGGTTCAACTACTTTTGCCTTTTCATTTGCAAATATCCCTCTTCTGTGATGTGATTACCAGCATCCTCTCCTTTGTTTCCTGTATAAGGTAACCACCTAAAGCGAGCCTGTGCATAGTTAATGAGGACCTTCTTGTAATGTGCCCAGTCAGCCAATAAAAGCTCATTAGATCTAGGGCCAACGATTTTGCTCCCCTTGAGAGAAAAGTCATGCTGTCCCTCTTCTTCTACAGGACTTGGTAGTCCATGTGAATTTGTCTCATATTTCATCCATAACGAGCCGGGGTCTGCGTCAGGTCACCAGTTTGATCCCTAGTCCGTGCACATGCCTGGGTTGTGGGCCAGGTCCCTGGTTGGGGACATGAGATAGGCAACCAATAAATGTTTCTCTAGCACACTGATGTTTCTCTTCCTTTCTTTCTCCCATTCCCTTTCTCTAAACAAATAAAATAAGATCTTTTTTTTTTTAAGAAAGAATTTGGGTTGCTCTCATGTTACTTTTAACTCATAAGTAATTAATACTGAGAAGGACTCCCGTCCCTATTTGTGCATTCATTTTTTTTCTTACCACAAACAGTCTGAACAGAACAGAAGTCTCTCTGGTTCATGTGATTCCACTCCACACATGTAAGCATACCCATGCACACAGTCTACATGCAAAGGAGAAAACACTGATATTAACTGGCTTTAAATTTTTGTTATAAGGAATAACATGTGATTTTGAGGTGTTCTGTGAATAAATTATGTCTCTGCTGTGGCTGATACACGCGGGAGCTATTCATACAGTTTAGGGAGGGGACACTATCTTCTGGACACTCCTGCCTCCATGTTATGGTTTATGGTTCAAAGGATCCATGTAAGCGTGGTGAGAGAAAGAAATGACTGCTTTATCCCAGAGAAGTGGAGCAGAGGTTTTGTTCACCCGTGACTTCAGGGAGCACGTGAGGGCCTCCGCAAATAGGGTAGAATCAAGTTGATTGTAAAGGCCTTCGTTTCATGCTACATGAAAAGGAGAAAAGAATTTTATCCTTTAAGTAAAACATGGCACGGATATGATGGAGGGAGCAATTGTCGTGGGTTAATATGGAATGAAATCAAGTAAATAGAACTAGGCATACTTTCGCTTGGGGAGGAATCACCAGAAATGCAAGTCTCCAACAGTGTACTGAGTCGGCCTGTGTTTTATCTGGCTACCGTGCTTGGCGTGTGGGCCGTCTGGCTCCTGAATGCCAATAATGTTTGCACACTCACACATCAGGCAGAACTGGTGCAGGGCCTACTAGCAAGCACCAGCCAGTTAGGTGGCATGCCAAGACCACAAAGCACTCAAGTGGGAATGCCAAGCGTGGAGCTTCGACTCAATCTGACAAAGACATGGGCATTGGAGGGACCTTACAATTCGTCTGACTGTACCGTGGATGTCAACATTGTATTAGATTAAGGCGTGTGCCATGGCAGGTCAGAGAAGGCTTCCTTTATTTGGTTGGTTTTGCCTGTGTCATTCAAATGGAGCAAAACGGTAAAAAAAAAAAAAGATCTTGAGCCTTAGGTTCTGTGCCTTTTGGTCACGGAATGATCACGGACCTGAAATTGTCACGCATTCCGGACTAATAGACAGAAAGACATCAGAAGCAGCTTTGCGCATCCTGCTCCCAGATTTATATTTACTCAGTTTTGACAGGAGCACTAGACATTTCAGAAACCTCTACCTAATAATCTTTACAGATAGAAGGGAGAGTTGCCATAAAATGCATTCCCATTTCCTGTGTCTTTTCAAGCAGTTCACTGAAACTGAAAGAGATGAACACACTTTACAAGAAATGTAAGCAAACTTTGAGTCCACTGGAATAACAAGGAAGATATTATTATTTTTTTACTTGGCAGCCTGATCATTGAGCCCTTTGAACTATGGCTACCAGGCTTTTCTTTTTGAAACTCTGTTCACTGATATTGATCACAGGTTTTCAATTGTTTGTTTCAATTCTGGTGATACAAATAAGGTGAAAAAAGTATATACAGGATTAATTATTCTCTCTCTCTCTCTCTCTCTCACTCACACACACACACACACACACACACACACACACACACACCTGGATTCTTTGATGCCCTAAGGACTAAGGCAAAACATCCCTCTATCTGAGTTGCTTTAAAATTTGAATTGGGTTTATAATCAGGTATAATGTGTAGTGTGTGTACAACTTGATCTGGCTATTAGTCTAATTAATCCTCACCTAGAGAGCTCTTTAAAATGATGCTATGATTTTTCTTTGAAAATTATTTCTTACCCCCGAAATTCCTGAAGTCACTTAAAGAAGTAATAGTCTTTTATGTATAAGACCTATTTACCTAAAATTCCAAGTAACTAATTCTTGCTAAATAGAAATGTCTAATTACAGTTACCTCTGGATAAGTTTTAAAAAACAGTGTTGATTGGTCTAACTTGGTACAAATATTAAGAGTATAATAATACAGGTTTAACTAACTGGGTATAATAATAGAATTGATAATAGCAGTGACATAAATGCTCCTGTTTGATCAGTGCTTGTGTTTGGCACCATGATGAAGATATCACATCTCTGATTTCTCTTTTTCCCTTATCATGAAAGTCCCCTACCATTATCTCCATTTTACAACAGGGAAACTGAAGCATGGAGAGGTAAAGCCAAAATTTATAAAGGCTATAATATATATAATAGTTATTCCAGACTTTCTTTTTTTAATTATTTGCTAAAGAAAAGGTAGATGTTCCTTGGACATATTTTTGTACTTATATATAACAATATTATTTCTACATTTTTAACAACCTCAATGAGGAAAAACCAATAAATGATCCTTTGGGGGGAGAAGGTCGTTCTGTAGTCAGGCCCACACATGAAGCATTCAACCTCTGTAGGTTTCAACAGTTGATTGGAAGGAGATATTTTTCCTGCGTTGGTATCTGCCTACTGTGGTTTTCCTGCATGACTGGCTGAAGCTTGTCTCTCTGGCCTGTCCTATTATCTTTATAATTATATTCCTCAACTTGAATCAAAAGAATGCTATAGAAATTGTGAATTTTCCTGACATTTTCCAAAGATCTTAGAAATTTCTTAAGGTTCTTCAGGAATAAACTTTGAATTCTAAATAGGTTTTTCTCTTACAAATGGACCCATGTGTTCTGGTAAATATGTAGGAGAGAGTATCATCATTTATGGCAATAAAATGAAGTAAACTATCCTAAATTATTAATTGTAGCAATGAGTACTTCTAATTGTTTGCACTTATAATCAAAATTTGATTGAGTTTTAGAGTATATTGTAAATAGTAAAACATATCTTATGTTTAAAATGTTAGGAAAAACTGTCTTGGTTTTTATTTTTGGGGGGGAGCATCGTAATAGTATATATTGCAGTCACACTATGTAAGGCCCTAAAATTATCCAAATTAAAATATCTATGTTTTTTATAACTGTGCATGTATGTGTACTATTTTAAAAAATCAACTGAATAAACTTACATCTTTCATTGATTGATTGATTTGAGAGCGAGAGGAAAGGAGAGAGAGAAACATTGATTTGTTGTTCCACTTATTTATGCATCCATTGGTTGCTTGGCCAGGGCCTCAACTGAGTAAATGTGAAGATCGCATTGGCTTTATTCAATGATTCATGAATCGGGCAGCTTCCATGTAGCAAATAGAAATGAGTTCCACAGAGCTGTAGAAAATGAAAGATTTTGAAAGCTGGAAAGAGGGCAGAAAAAGGAAATTATTAGCAAACAATACATTGTTGCAGACAAGTTCAGCCTCCTAAGGGGGCTGACCGGGTAATTCCAGGCTGGCTGCTTTCGGGTGACATTCCCAAGGAGAGGTTGACAGTGCAGTTACGTAAGTAATTAAGTATTGGTTTGCTGAAGTGAGGCTTAGCGCAAGTGACTCCATTTTGGCCCTGTTGTTTCTTTTTAACAATGCGTATAGCAGCATATGAACATATGCATTTTATATAGCCACGTGCACACTGTAAGGATATTTTTTATGGAGATTCAGAGCTTAGGATTTCTTTATCAGCATGAGATAGGGACTGCTAAAGCATGAAAATGAAATTAAGCACACTTCCTTCGTTCACTTATCACTAGTTTTCAGAATGAGTTGCCTTATGGGTACCTTTTGAATCATGTTACACATGTCTTTTTTTTTTTCCAGTCAGTGAAAGGGGAAGTTTATTGAGGCCCCTGGTTCATGGGGTTCAGGCAGAAGGCTGCCCTGTGGCCCAAGGAGTTGGTGGAGGGGCCTTATCTAACCTTCTTCTTGGGGCGCAGGTTGTTGGCCACATTTTTTTCTTGCGGAAATTGACAGCACAGTGGTGCAGGGCGGAGAGGGGTAACAACACTTAAGGCAGATCATATTGGGACGTTGGAAGATTGAAAAATTAAGTGATAGTTCCAATGTTTTCAGTGCAAGACCCAAAGCCATGCTATTAAAAAACTAGTAAAGGGAAGGGGAAGGATATTCCTTTATTCACAGCGTTGATTACACAGGCAGTACACTGCATAAATGCTAGCAAATGAGGGTGATGTAAGTAATGCTTAAAAGGTTTCCAGTGAGAAGCAGCCCCTTATGTTAAAGGAGATTTAAAGTGCTACCGCCTTTACTCATAAATTCCAATAAAAATGATTTGTGTTTTATGAGTAATAATAATAGTTAATATTTATGGAAGTGCTTACCATATGCCTGGCACTGAACTCAGGGCTTCATATATTTTAGCACCTAACCACCCTAAGTAATGGGTACTATTATTACCTCAATTTTTATCGGTAGGGAAATGAAAGCGCAGAGGTTAAATAACTTGCCCACAATTACACTCGCCCACTTCTTTTTTTTTTTAAATCCCACCTCCCTTAAGAACACATCACCAGTTTTAGGTGGGTGTTGTCGTGAACTATTTGTATGAACTATAGTTCAGAATCATCTTTTCCAATAATCTGAATTTTAGCTGGCAACAAAGGGGTACTTCCAGTTTAAAAAAAAAAAGGGCAGAGCCGTAGATAGAAAAGATGCCTTGAAGATCAGCTCGTGTCCATAATGCACGCCGTCTATTTAAATAACTTAGTAAATGTCTGATGTTGTCTCAGAAAGTCCTGCTGAATCTGGGGGAGGAATGAGCCCATTGGGGTGGGCTTCTAATAACGTTAGTTGGGCTTCGCGGTGCTGGGTCTGGGTCACCTTCTGCTGTTGGGTGAGGGAATGGAAGTCACCCAGCTGCTGCTCCTGTCCCCACGTCCCAAACCTCTGGCACCTTCTTAAGAGCTTTCGGTTAGTTTTGGTTGCTTCTTGCATCATTACCAGCAATTATCGCTATGTTGGTGGGTAGTAAAGGGAATCAGGGGGTCTAAGGCATCATATCCTAACAGAAGTACCCACATCGACTTTTTCATGAGAGAAGTGTTCTTTTAAAAGTGTGCCTATTGTAAGTTTTTTCAGTCATTTTCCTCCTGCTATGTCGTTTGAAAAGTTTTATGTGCAGATATAATGAAATGAGTGTTTAATTGAACCAATACTTACTGAGCTCCTCCAATGCGCTAGTCACAATGCGAGGTTGGTCGATCTGCTCATGCTTCTGCTGATTTCCACTAGATATGCTCATGGGATTGGGGGAATTCCCACTTATATTCAGGTATCTCTAAAAGGTGATGTTTTCATCAGTTGGCTACTTTAATTTTAAAACCAGTTGTTATTAGTGCTAGATGATGGTTATTGCATTAGTGTTAAGATAATATGTATTATAGAAAAATAATGGACAGTTTGTATTTCCTGTGAGAGGGAATAACGTTTCTATTTACTATGAATAATTGTAATTAAAGAGTAAGCAGCATAGCAGTCTGCTTTTTTCTTCATGACATTTAAAAATTATTTATCCTTTATAACTGCTTTAGCTTTGCTAATGGTAGGCTAAATGCACTAAGATTTGTCATATTGGTACCAGAGAACGTCTCAGAAATTATTAAATGATTCCTTTTCTTCATTTTGTTTTGTTTTGTTTGTTGCTTTGAGGGACATGTATTGAAGAAATTATTTCTCTCCACTCACACACACATACACACACATATGGACACTACTATATTTAGGTATTATTTACAACTGATATGTTTTGGAGTAATTGAGGTATTAATTTTATAGGTTACTGCGGCATTTTATAGCTCTTAGTGAATAGTATGGGATTTTGAAACATCCTTTCTCTCTAATAATAGAAAGAATCCATTATATTCATTTTATTTAGAAAGTGTTCACGAAAATGTCATGTAAGTAGAGTGTGAAATTTTGTTCTGCCCTTGCCGTAAATGTGGGGAGAATGAATATTAAGAAAGTTGTTGTCAATACAGATTTCTAGTACACTGCTGTTTAGCTGGATATTGAGTATCAGAGAGAGGATATTTCAGAATACCTAGACCTCATTGCAAGACCAGCAAGCATTCTAGTTAGGATGAACCACAGAAACTCAGACCTTCCCCAAACACATTCAGATAATCATGCTAACCTGGCTTGAGCAAAAAGATTGAATGATCATCAGTCAATTTTAATACCCGAGTTGAAGGGGAGGAGCCAAATAACATGGACAGTACACGAAAAATGACAGAGAGGGGGACTTATGCTGAGAAACGTAAGTTGCAATTAGCAAATCATAGAGTATGTTGAAAATCAGACAGGATCTTTTAATGTACGTGCAATTAAGTGTGTAGACTCTCCTTGCCTCTTGCCTCAAATATCCAATTGTGAAGGGAACTGGAGTAGTGTGATACCACTGCCCTTGTGTGCTCTCCTTTCATGTAGTTCTGTTAAGAAAGCGGGAACAAACTAATTGTGAGTTTCACAGGAGGAACTGAGCATGTGTGGCTCCGCGCCTTTTACTTGGCCGCTCTGCCTCTCCGTGATGTGAATTGGATAAGGGTGATCGACACAGCAAAAGGTCTGCTGCTATTTAATGCTCCTCGCAGACGTCACTAGGCAAATGACTACCAAGCACACATCGAGAGAAGGCTTAGGCCATGCTCACTGATAGCAGGCTTATCATTAATAAAGAAGATATTTTCGTCTGCATCTGTCTGATTCCTGTGTGTATGGCTTATTTGATGATAAACTTAGGTGGGCAAAATAGGTTTGTTACTAATCCTCTCCAACCCCATGTATAAAGACACAGTCAATTTCTTTTTTTAAAAAAAGATTTCATTTATTTATTTTTAGAGAGGGGAAGGGAGGGAGAAAGAGAGAGAGAAAAACACCAGTGTTTGGTTGCCTCTCATGTGGCCCCCACTGGGGACCTGGCCTGCAACCCAGGCATGTGCCCTGACTGGGAATCAAACCTGCGATGCTTTGGTTTGCAGCCCATGTTCAGTCCACTGAGCTATGCCAGCCAGGGCTAAGACATAGTCAATTTCTAAGCATGGAAATGAGGTGGAAAAAATAACAATTAGGAAAAATTATTTGCTTGTACTATGACAGATGACTGAAGAGTAGGCTAGAGATGAGGATGAAGGAAATCGGGTCGCAGGCTGCTTCAGTAAGCCTGGTGGTAGAGACTAAACTAGATGATGATTAGGAATGCAAGCCATTTTATGTGAGTTCCAGTGATACTCATTGGCGAATATAAGTGTATATTTCTCTATCCTATTGTACTTTATACTTCCACCCTTCACCCCCTGCACTCCATTTTCAATATGGCAAGAAAAATAAGTGTTTTTACATGATTCATTGGACTGCTGCTTATAACTTTTTAATAGTTGTCCATTGCTGTCAAGTTCATGTTGAAATACTTAACATGCACTGCGGAGCCCCACCCTTTACTGGTCTTTCCTCTTTGAGTTTCTACCCCTTGCCACATCCCTCTCCCAATTCCAGTGCTACTGATCTTTTGAGGCACTGGACCTTTCTCAGTCTCCCTTTCATCCTGCAAGGCAAAGCTTAATGTTTCTTCATCGGGGAGCTTTCTAAAAGATGCCAGCCAGTCCTCAGCGCCGATATGGGCTCACTTCTCCTGTTACACATCCTCCGAGCATTCGGTACTTGCTGCAGAGCACCCAGAGTACCCGAAGCACACTATTTGTCAGCTGAAGGCGTGAGACTTCTAGCACGCTTCTCATTACTCCGGGCGTTTGTAGTTGCGGGTGCTCTCCCGATACAGGTGCCACCAATATCTTTCAGTATTCCCACAAATCTCCTGGTCTTCTGCTTGCTCTCGTTCTTGCTTACCATGCTGATTATTTCATTCTTTTCACATCTGAATACCTTCTGTCCCTTCAAGGGAATTTCAGATAAAAGGGAAAGAGTATAAGTACCCAAATCATTGCCATGAACCAAAAAAAAAAAGTGGTTTATATATAATTGATTAGGTAATCATACTAAATTTTTAGAACCCAGTGTAAAAAAAATGCTTTGGCAGCACCACTGGGTCATGTTAAACAAACTAGGTTTCAGGGACATGGATAAATTAAGCTTTAGCTGCTCTCCAGAGTAACGGTAAGCCTAGAAAATAAATGGCTGGTACATCCATCCTCTGATTCGGGTTCACAGGTAGTTTCTTTGGTAAAGCAAACTATGTCAAGGGAAATGAGATGAGGAGATTTTTGTCGCAAAGTTATAGGGGAGATAAAAGAAGAAGTCCCTGCTTGAAAAGAGTTGGAACCCCCATCCTGGTAATTGTCATTTCGCACAAAATTAAGAAGATACGAAATTATAAATGTTTTGTTTAGCTTAGTTGCATTTGTCTACTCTAACATTTCTGTCTATAAAACTAATTTGCTAAATGTAGTCTAGGGGAGGAAGAAACTTTCCTTTACCCTCCTAGGTTCTTTCATCTCATCTAATAATTACATCTACAAGAGACAGATTAGGTTACCGAGAGAAAGTAACCAGACTTCATTACAAATGTAGGTATGGGAACCCCAAATGCATGTGACGTTCAGAGACACATCAAATGAGATCTGTATGACATCCAAGCTAAGGCTAAGGTGAGGCCCCTTAGGGCTTCAGAGGGGTGAAAGGTCATTCTCAGGATGCTAAGAAGAGCAAATATTTAGTAATGAAGTTTTCCCTGCCCTATGGACAGGTCATAAAGCGTTATTTCTTGTAACAACTACTATTACGGGCAAAGCCCCCAATTTTTTCATTAAGAGAGACCCAGAAAAGTTTATCTTGTGCCTGTAGGGTTTGATTGTCTTCAGCTCAAAGTAATCCACCTGCCAAAGGAGCACATATTGGGAGGCTTGTTCTGAACCCTTACTAGGGTACTTCTAGTAAGTACTTCTAGTACTTCTAGTAAGACACCGAGCAAGACTCTCTCCATAATACTGTGTCCAAAACACCAACTCTCTTGGCCGTAGTACCATCAGTTCTTCACGGGCCACGTCATTGCAGACTATCAGGGGAATGCACGGGAGCCATGTCATTGCAGACTATCAGGGGAATGCACGGGAGCCACGTCATTGCAGACTATCAGGGGATTGCACGGGGGCACCCACAGTGGGAACATTTTGAAGCAAAGGAAATGAAATGGTCTCTAACACCTTATAAAAACGTGTGCAAAAAGTTGGCTGTTTTATGGACATAACATGCATTTCTTACTCCCTTGGAACTTCCTAAGATACAGGCAGAAATGGAAGTGGAAAATATTTCATAAAAGATTTGAAAAGATAAGGCATTTCTCTTGCAGGACGTTGCGAAACAAGGCAGCTGTAGAGTGGGGTGGGGGTGGGGCACCTCCCTTCCTGCCCCTGAGCAGAGAGAGCTGGCTGAAAGGTTCTTCAAAGATAATTGTGCTTCTGCAGCTTTTCTCTGTATAATAGACTCTCCCTGCCCTGTAGCAGCCTGCCCTGTATGGGAGCACTATGGGATTTGACCCTTTGAAGTCTGTTCTTTTAAAAGAGTTTGTCCTGTTTGTCCAGGTTTTCCCCAGTAAAGGTCAACTAGAACTAGTAATAGTTTTGTCAATGTTTTCATACCTTGGGACAGAATTCCTTATTTGCCCAGTATTTCTCTCTAGTTTTATACTTCACACTTTGAGGCTTAAAAAAAAAAGTGTTTTTTTTTTTCCTGTATTTGCACCAGCTGTGATTATGCATTTTTCCTGTGGCTTTTTAGACTTAACTTTCAAAAATACAAGTGAATGAAGCAGCTACATATTTACCCATTATTGTGCTTAGTGGAATTGGAACTAATCAGCTGTTCTGTATTTTGTCCTATTGGTATTCTGTTCCTGCATCTCCCTCCACACTGATATACACGTGCCTTTATATTGATCTATTTTCAAATTTCTCTGGTTGGAGTCTGTCTTGCATTTGGTTTCCAATTATGAAGGAAAGCCCTGCAGTGGTCTAGCGCTAAGCCATTGCTGATCTATCTTCTTTAGGACCAAGTTGGCCGAAGTCCCAGAACAGAAACCTGAAAGCATAGGAACATTTAAATATAAAAACTATCCTTCCATCGCTTGGACATACCACCTTACTCTCTGAATATGTATATATTATCCCTTTTAAAAACTCTCTTTCCCGCCCAGGCTGGTGTGACTCAGTGGATTGAGCACTGGCCTGAGAACCAAAGGGTTGTCAGTTCGATTCCCAGTCAGGGCACATGCCTGGGTTTTGGGCAGGTCCCCGGCAGGGGGCGTGCAAGAGGCAGCCACACATTGAGGTTTCTCTTCCTCTCTTTCTCCTTCCCTTCCCCTCTGTCTAAAAATAAATAAATAAATAACATCTTAAAAGATAAAAGTAAAATCTTTCTTTCCATATATCTTGTACAGGTTTCAACCCTGTAAGATTGAAGACGTTTCTTTATAAAAAATATTTTATAACACTTCCACTACGGTCCTCAAAGAACAATTTCCAATACTGTAACTCATCTATGTATAATTTCAAAATAAGGATGAATGAATTAAAGGACAGTGGTTAATTATAAAATAATATATATCATAATCATCAAAAATTCATTATTTAATATAAAAATAAGTGGGCTATATAATGCTGTAGATAAATACAAAATCCATGCCTGAAAAGTACCAGGAATAGACAACTATAAGTGTTGACTAATGCAGTTTTGTGGTATTAAAACTTAAATGCTATGAATAGAAGTGCTAGTGGTAATGGTATTTTCCTATATCATTAACAACTTTTGGTAAAGTTCTGAAGAAAAACAAAGGTATCATTTTTCCTTTTGGTTTGATCCTTATTGGCATTTGGTGAAGGGACACTAATTTTCCTCCTATCTGTATAAGTTCTTTTGGCTAGACTAATAAGCAAATTAATGTAAGACAGAGCAACAGGAGAAAAATGACTATATTCATTGCGTATCTACGTACAGGAGCTCCTGAAGAATATGGGACCTGGGACAGGTCTGGTAGTGGAGGCTTATCTGCCATCTTGAGCTAAGGGGAGGTATGTTGGGGGCAGTGTAGTTCGGGGACTTAAAGGAGAGGAAAGCTATTCACAGGATGATGGAAAAGCAAGCATTTGGGAAACAAATGTTTGCTGGTCCATCTTTAACAATGGGACCCAGAGAGGACCCTGATCCAATGGGCCTTGCTAGGGTCCTCCCTGACTCATACTGACTCCTATTAAACTACAGTTATCTATAATGACAGGTCCCTACGGAGCAGGTCCTCCAACTAAATTCTTTTAGGCAGTTAGGGGAAAGGCCAAAGGTTCTTCTGAGCCTTTTGTTTGTTAAAAACTACCAGCTTAAAATAAACAGTATCCCAGAAAAGCATATTTTGGGGTGGCAAACTGACTTTCCTAAGTATGATAGTTACTCTTTTGGAAATGTAAAAAAACAAAAAACAAAAAACAAAAAAACAACCCAAAACAAAACAATGAAACTTTACATTTATATGTAAAATGGAGCTAAATTCTAAGCTCACATAAGTATAAACAGTTTGTTACCTATTTTACAAAAGCTGTGCAGACACGAAACAATGATTTGTTTTGCTGGACTGTTCTTCACGTTACCAGATGCTTAGTATCTTTGGTGTACTTCCACCCTTCATACAAATGCGAAAAGTGTTTTCACGTACTTCCCAAATGTACTCTAGAGGGTGGTAGCTCACCAGTGGAGAAGAACTACAGATGGGGATTAACTTGTAGATGCAAGTAAGAGAGACTAGAACAAGCTGTTTAATCAAATAGAGGATTCGAAATTTTCATTTGACGAATTCTGAAGGAAGGCAGTATGAGGAAAGAAAGTTGGCATTATGGTGTCATTAACATCCCAGACCCCTTCTGTCTTTTTGCTCTTTCAGTCAGAATGTGCTACTCTTGCTCTCACGCTTGTCCACTCCTGTTTGCAAAATGATGGTGTCAGTACCTCTAGCCTGATACCTACATTCCAGGGAATGAAGACACACAAGGAAGTGTAGGGGAGGGAAAATAGTATTCCCTCTACCCTACCTGGGTTCTTGGTTGAGGCCCCTGTAATAAAAGACGGAGTAACATGGCCTGGCTGGTATGACTCAGTGGATTGAGCACCCACCTGCAAATCAAAGGGTCACAGGTTCGATTCCCAGTCAGGGCACATGCCTGGGTTGTGGGCCACGTCCCCGGTAGGGGGTGCGCAAGAGACAACCACACATTGATGTTCCTCTCCTTCTCTTTCTCCCTCCTCTAAAAATAAATAAATAAATCTTTTTTTTTAAAGAAAGAAATTAAAAAACAAAAGGACTGAGAAACAGGAGAAAAGCAAACAAAATGAATAACATGTATACCTCAGGTATACATGAGAGAGACTCAGGAAAACTGAATAACTCCCCCAAATGGCCCAAACCACCAACTTAAATACCATCTCAAGGTAAAGAGAAAAGCAAAAGGTATTGAGGAGAGGGAGCCAGTTGTAGGAATCAGGAAAAGCATAGTAAATAAGGGTCAGGTTGTTACACAGATTTAAATCAGTTGCCTTCTCCATTGATAAGAGTTTCTGGAGATTTAATCCTCCTCTTCTTCCTGGAAAAGAATGGAAAGCACCTTGACAAATGGAGATTTCCCTTATAGATATAAATGTCTCTTTCAGAAGGATAACTTCTACTTATGTTATGATTCTTCTATGTATGTTCTTTCTTAAAAATAATCAGGTCCAGAAAAGCCTTATGTCAAAGAGGCTTATTTGGGGGTGACATATTCTGTTCCCCTTCAGAAGCAAGAATAAGAAAGAGGCGGCTTATCTCAATGAAGCTGGTGAAAATGGGAAGGAAGGAAAGAAGGAAGGAAGGAAGGAAGGAAGGAAGGAAGGAAGGAAGGGAGGGAGGGAGGGAGGGAGGGAGGGAGGGAGGGAGGGAGGGAGGAAGGGGCACAAAGGAAGGAAGGAAATAAAACTTTTCCAGAAATCCCTAGAAGTCTTCCTCTCCCATGTTACAAGGCCACTGCTGGCTGGCAGAGAGGCTAGAATGTGGTTTGTTTTAGCTAGACACATTGCTACATCTAAACAAAATCAGAATTCTGAAGTTTGTTGAAAAGAAAGAAGAACAGAATGCTCATTGGAGAAGCACCTACTATTATCTGCCCCCTCTGTGATTAGGAAGAAAGTGCCCCAAAAAATAAATATTTCAAGAACTTTGTAAGCAGATTTGCCATTGATTCCAGAATGTTCTAGATGAGATTTTTCATCTGTGGTGTAAATTTTAAAAAAAATTTTAATGATGGCTCTTGAAAGGAATGACATATTGATCTAATATTCTATCTTCCATCTATCGTATCTGATGGAGATGAATGTATTATCCTATTTACCAAAGAAAATCATTAGTACATCATAACATTTTGCCAGAAACTGACATAAAATGAAGAGAAATTGTTATCTCAAAAAAACAAGACCAGGCTAAGATAAAAGGAAGGAATTCCGTTTTAAGCATACGTTATGACCAAGTAGATCTATTTTACATCCTTCTTTCTGGTACCAAAGGATGAGGCAGACAAAAGCTTACCATCTGCACATTAAAACCTGTTGAATCACTGGGGATTTGGAAGTGCCTCTTCTGTTTGTTTGCTTGTTTTTGAGCCTCAAATTAAAAAAAAAAAGACTCAGGATATGGAAGCGGGGTGGATTCTAACACTAAAATGAAACAAAAGCAAATCAACCCAGAGCGCACTGCTTCCCGCAAGCCGCGGCACAACGAAATGAGCTGTGAATTTTTTGAGAAGACTTCAGGGAGAAAAAAAAAATATATGTGTTTCTTCAAAAATGAGATATTCCAGGAACTTTTTAATAACAGCTTAATGGAGTTATAATTCACATACCATAAAATTCAGCCTTTTAAAATGTACAATTCAACGGTTTTTAGTATATGTGTAGAGCCAGGCAACGCTCACCACCATCTAATTTTAGTATATTTTTATCATCCACCAAAAGAGACTTCATGCCCAGGAAATATAGTCACTCCCCATTCATCTTCCTGCTAGCCTCTGGCAACTGCTAGTCTACATTCTGTTTCTATGAATTTGCCTTTTGTGGGCATTTAATATAAATGGAATCAGACCATGTGTGGCCTTTAATGTCTGGCTTCTTTCACTTAGCATAAAGCCTTTAAGGTCTACTCAACTGTACAGTGTATCAGTACTTCATTACTTTTAATTGCTGAATAAATTCTGTTGTGTGGCTGTACCAAACCCTGTGTATGCTTTCATCAGCAGATGCACACTTGGGTTTTTTCCACTTTTTGGTTCTAGGAGACTCTTTGTACGTCACGACCAGCCGTATGTATCTTTATCCCATGATGAGAATAAAAATCGTCCTTCTTCCAGTGGATGTGACTTTTTGGACAAAAATCAAGATGTGGGTTGTATTTTTCTGTTGTTGTTAAGAAAACATTTTGGGGTCTGCATGTTTTCAATTGTTTAGAATAATAGAGGCACGTTAAAAGCGTGTTCTACTAACTTCTGTTGTGCACCAAATCACCCCAGTTTTGAACAGTGTGAAACAAATATTTTATTATGTACATGGATACTGTGGGCCAGAAATCCAGATAAGACCTGGCGGGGGCAGTTTGTCTCTTCTCTGTGATGTGTAAAATCTCAGATGTGAAGACTCAGAAGCTAAGTTTGACTCAATAGCTAGGGACTAGAATTCTGAAGGCCTACACACGACCTTGCTGTACTGTTTGGTTTCCTGTGAGTATGGCGGCCTCAGAGCCGTCAGACCTCTTATGTGGGAGCTCAGAGCTTCAAGCAGTCATTGTTCCAACAACAAGATAGGAGCTGCGTGGTCTTTTTCATGACGCAGCCTTGGAAGTCACAGAGCATCACTTTTGCCATCCTCCGTCTGTCAGAGCAGTTGTAAGCTCACCCAGAATCAAGGCGAAAGAACATAAACCCCACCTCTTAATAGTAAGAGTGTCAAAGAGTTTTGGAGCCCTGTTTTAAAGCTGTCACGCCATAAAGGATACATTTTATGATGGGTACAGTTTTTTTACGTCTTCAAAGTATATACTTTAGAAATGATTAAATCTAAAACAGGAGAGTATGCAGTTGCATTCACTTATCATCTTGCTGCAGAAGGTATATACAATGAGGTCTGTCGGGAAAAAGTCCAGCCATTGTTAATATAATGAGAATGGTTTGCATGACATTGATGTAACCTGGCAGCCAAGGAGAGTGGACTGGAATGCGCATGTGTGAACCAATGACGACTTCACTGTACTAGCCAGTGGGGGCAGTAGAAGCCATGAGTGAGCATGTGTACTATGTAGCTGTCACATTCAACATGTGTGAGTAGACCAACAAATCTGCATCAAATTTTGTGTGAAGCTTGAACATTCCTCTGTGGAAATTATTCAGATAAGTCAGAAGGGCCACAGCTATGGGCAACTGGTGACTGTCAGCTTCATCACAACAACGTGCCCATGCATCATGTCAAGTGCAGAGTTTTTTGGCAAAACATCAAATCACCCAGGTGACTCAGCCCCACTACAGCCCAGATTTGGTGCCCTGTGACTTCCGGCTTTTCCCAAAACTAAAATCACCTTTGAAGGGGAAGAGATTTCAGACCATCGTTGAGATTCAGGAAAATATGATGGGGCAGCTGATGGTGATTGGGAGAACTGTGTGAGGTCCCAAGGTGCCTACTTTGAAGGGGACTGAGATGTCATTGTCCTCATTGTGATACATATAATGTTTCTTCTATCTTCTTCATTAAATGTCTGTATTTTTCATATCACAGGGTGGGATACCTTCTGGACAGACCTCGTATACATTAGATTCAGTAAGACACAATAAAAATAACCAGAAACCTAACTAAATTAGTGGTGAGAAGATTTTCACAGAAATTTGACTCAGAGTTACTGAATTTGAGCCAAAAGTTATGGTACCAAGATTCATGGAAACTCATACAAAAGATGAAATATACAGTATATACCTTTCATTTACTAATAGTGAAAAATCTATCCAATCTTCACAAGGGTGAACTCTGGCCTTCCACAGTATTCTATATGGATTTTATAATGTACGTGGTTGATTATTTAAGAGGCATGGATAATAATAGAACACTCAGCAACAATTGTAAAGCAGTTACTATGTCCAGGTATCATCCTTATCTCCTTACATATTTAGGCATTTCATTCTCACAGGAACCCTATTAAGTAGATACGATCATTATTCAAATTTTACATATGAGGAAACTAAGGTAAGTGCTGCTAAGGAACTTACCCAGGATTATAAAACTCTAACTGAGCAGACCAGGGCTCAGCCACATGACGCCTTGACACATGACTCAACAGTTAGTGTTGAAGGAAACAGGTTTTTATGAACAGGGTTCAGCCTCAGTTGGGGGTGCTGAAAGCACTCCTGCTCAGAGCCCTGTTCTCCCACGAGACCCAGCACTTCCCCTACTCTCCACCATGTTAAAATCAAAACCATGCCCTGAAGTTTCCCATGTCCTTATGTGTTCTTAAGCCGGCTGCACAAACAGGTCTCCATCCCCTCTGGAAGGTATACTTGTGGGTTTCAGAGTCGCCATGCTCTCACAGCAGCTCTCTCCTTCAGGATCCGGGGTCCTCAGTTTCCATGGAATGGTTTAGGAAAACATGTGCCATGTTTCACTGGATTATGGTGGAGTCCAGGGGACACACGTCCCAAGAGAATGGCTTTTCTGTACGTCCTTTAGAGGAGCTGAAATCTGCACCTCAGCATTCCCAGTCCTAGTTCAGCTCCAAGCATGTCCCATGAATCTGTGCGTGGTTAGGCAGGTCCCCACACAGCTCCATCAGTGCTGCTGGGTCCCCGCACAGCTCTATCAGCTCTCTCCTCACACCCTTTCTGACCATATGGCTGCTTCCTCTCTCCTAGCCAACATGGCTTCTTCCTCTCCAAACCGCATGGCATCTCTTTACACACCAGACCTCATGGCAGACTAGACCCCTTCTCTTTCTCTTCTTTCCCTTATTTTAAATACGTGGCCCAGAACTTCCTATATGACCTCATATCCTGCCCTTCCTATAATGCGTCACTTTTGCCAGTTCTCCCATATCTTTTACCTTTCTTTGGCTGCCATCTTTAGTCAGGGCAAGAGTTTCTCATGATGCACAGATGGATATCCGGGGTGGACATCCACCTCCCCTAACCATGTCACAAGTTACTCTACACTCTTAAAGTCACATATACCTTCTGCCCTGCACCTCAGCCCTCTCCATTCAAGAAAGGCACAACTATTACTTTGCCACTGTTATGCAAAGTATCTCAAATGCCCTATCATCCATGTCCACCTTCCTCCAACCAAAAGTTGGGGGATTTTCTCCTACTTTCAGGGGACCTCTGCTCTGCATTGCATTACATGACTAATAAGTGTTAAGAGTCAGGATTCGAACTTAGGCAATCAGGCTTCCTCTATGCCTAAACTCTTATGCTATGTTGCCTCTGAGCAGTTTTTTAGCAATCTCAATAACAATGTTTATAAGCAAGGCATAAAAGTTCTTCATAGCTTTTGAGTATGCTCATCCTTTGATTAAAAGCCAAGGTTATAAATGTATTTTTTCTAAATGGGTATGTATCTATAGAAAATGATAGTAATTCAGGCTCTTGAAGGTATCATCCTAGCTCTTATTCCTTTTGGTGCCATACTTCTCTGTAGATAATGCCTAAATCTGTCACGTTGCCTGCGTAGCTAGTACTTATGTCTTCATTCCATGAAATCTGCTTACCTCCTCTGAACCTGTATGCCTAATCAAGTGGTTTTATTTCCAACTCAAGGCTCCATGGATTTTTGATACATTTAATATGGTAAATAAACTTGACTACCACTTTTTTTTTCAGTTAAATAGTTACTATGTCATATATGATATAATATCACACACATACTGTTGAAGGGCAAAATTCAACTGAGCAAATTTGAAGATCTAATTGGCTTTATTAAGCAATTCATGAATCAAATGGGATTCCATCTAGCACCTAGAAAGTCTCTCTGAGGCGTTGTACAGAATGGAGGGCTTTTAGAGGAAGCCAAGTGGGGCAATGGAACTATTAACAGAAGAAAAGAAAGGGTTATTTTTAGATCAGGTCATCCTCTTTTGGAGAGAAGGGGACATCAAAAGTTTATATTATGCAGATGGCTTCCTGTTTCTCTAGGGGCTGGAGAGGGCCCAAAGTGACAAATTACCTTTCTGGTGCTTGATCAGAAAATTCCAGACTTGTTGATTAAGATTATACTTCTAGGAAAGGTTGAAACCGTAATTAGGTCAGGTATTAAATCTAGGTTTGCTATCATGGGCTTTAGCACAAGTGACGCCATTTTGGGTCTGAGGCTTTCTCTTTAGCAGCGCACACACACTACACATTCTCTGATCTCGTGAGTCTTGAACTACTATAGGCATAGGACCCAGAAGATTAGAATACAAATAAGAATAAGTTGTGATTTTAAAAGGGTACAAAAACATACTATATATTTTTCAGTGTATTGCATTATTTGTAGGCATTTATGATATTTTGAAAATTGGTAATATTAATAGTGAGTGATAAAGAAAAAGAAGTTTTTTTCCCTAAGTTCATAGCTTAAGTAATTAGAAAAGTCTCATTTAAACGAAATTTGTGAAATAATAGAAAATACGTTTAGGAATAGAAGAAGTATTTTTAAATACTTACAAATTGATATTAAAAAGTCGAATCTACAGATACATTAGCAAAAGAGATGAATGGGAAATTAAAACTAAAAGAAACACAAGTGTCTAATATAGTCATAATTCAGGAATTGAAAATGAAGACATTGCTCACCTATCAGACTGACAAAGGTAAAATGTTTATGAATGTACACAGGAGGCAAGAGTGTGAGGAACAAAGCCATCACAGACTGGAGTAGCACAAGTAAGCCCAGGCATTTGAGATCAACTTGGTATTATCTTTCAAAATTAAAAGTTCAAATGTGCTTTCTTTTTGTTTTGTTTTTAAAGGTTTTATTTATTTATTTTTAGAGAGAAGATAGGACAAAGAGAGGGAGAGAAACATCAATGTGTGGTTGCCTCTCTCATGCGTCCCCTGCTGGGGACCTGTGGGGCAACCCAGGCATGTGCCCTCAGTGGGACTTGAACCAGCAACCCTTTGGTTCGCAGGCCAGTGCTCAATCCACTGAGTTACCCCAGCCAGGGTAAAGTACAAGCATTTTACCATAGTAGTTCTACTTCAGATACTGTGTGCTTCGTTTTTGATTGCACAAGGGAAAGAGTATAGATATATATATGGATTTTTTGCTGTAGCTGGGTAATAGGAAAATAGATGAGTAGATAGTTAATTTAAATGGACATAGCTACATGGTAGTCCTTACAAGGAACCTTAATACTACATTTTTTTATGGCACAATTTTTATACAAACAGACATTGAAATATCATTATGTAGTTTTAATTGTTCATTATATGTGTGTAAATGGCTCTGAATAAAACACTATAAATAGATAAATGTGTTTGTACAAAGGAGCTTAGAGCATGCCTATTTGGTATCATAACACTATTATACAGTTTTATATATAGGAAACAGAATTTGGTGGTGGTTGAATTTTCACCTCTGCATGGAGTAGAGTAACAGGTAGAAATATTCTTTTCTTTTTTAAATTTTCATGTCCTATTTCACTTTAAGAATTGATTAACCATATATATATGTATATATACAGACCAATATTGACACATATATATACCCACATATAGTTACATCTATATATAAATTTTTATTATTTAAACATAGAGGGAAAAGACAAGTTATTTTTCATTGTTTTGCTCTTTATAAAATGGCTATACTATGTAGTGACTATGTTATGCAAGGTAAAAAGTTCTTTTCAAAGCACTTGCTCACTCATTTATTTATGCATTTACTTATTTATGTTTGTAGCAGATGAAAGACTTAAAAATAACCTTTACAGTGATATCTTGGGGGATTCTCCTGCTGCGAGGCTACTCCCCTCAGCACTGACTCTTCCAGCTGAAGCAATTTGATCCTCTCAAAACTCAAAATGAGAGTGAGAACTTTCTTTTCTCCCTTATTTCCTCTCACTAAAAATAGCCATTCCATTTTTTAGAACAACTGGAAGGCAAGTGAAAACTTTCAGGGGTGCTAAATCACTGTCATAAAAAAATAAATAAATCCGTGAAAAAATCGGAACCACCTCGGGTAAAGCCATTTACATCTAGCTAGCAAAAGCAGATTCTGAAGAAAATGGTGAACGTGATCATCCGTTGCATGCACTCACTTATTCATTCATAGCAGGGAGGAGAGAGGAGAGGGAAAGTCTCCAATGTCTTTGGCTTGGGAGACCGGTGGATAGCGGCACCAGTTGCTGAATATGCACTGCCTTGCACTGCCTGGGGGTATTTGGTTCAGCAAACATCCAGCCCAGCCAAGCCCTGAGGACTACATGGATGTTGTTAAAACCCAAACTGCCTGTAGAGTTGTAAGCCTGCGTAATAATAGGTTGCATTGGCTGGAGTATCCTAATTTTGCTCGCTTATTTAGCCTCTCCATGTGCATCTGCGAGACCTTGGCCACTCTTCAGTGTTTCCCACTCCAGCCTGCGTCGTTGTCCTTGTCTGTATGTCACTCAAGCACTCTCAAGTTTGGACTGCTGCTCGCCTCCCCTAGTTCTGTATTGAGTGCTTTTCCCAGGGCCTTTCACGCCTTTATCAGCTATACCCTGGACTCTCTACTGGAGGGAGATACTTGCCCAAACAGTTGCTGCGATTCAATGCTATTCCCTGAGCCACCGTTCACCTCCTCAGGGCTGCTGTTTTGGTGTTTTGCTTGGTGTTTTCGATGTGCATAAAACCGCAGCTACTAAACATATCCATCGAACGGCAAGGGGGAACTTCCCGTGCTCAGCGTTATATTCTGTTCTAGGGTGCCCGAGTAAAGTTGCTGGGCCCCAGAGAATGTTTTAATAGAAGCAGTCCTTCCAGTGACACGGACACCTTGCCTCCTGGGGAACACATGTGACACCAAAGTGGCGAAATTGGTTATGGGTTCAGGTAACAGCAATCAGGGTGTACCTGGGACTTTTCTAACACTTAGTTCGAGTTATTATTTGGCTTCTTGTGTCCCTATCGGCAAGCTAAATTTTCTCTTAGAACAATAGACGTTTGTCCCAGAAACTGTGCCTTGTGTAGCTCCTCAAATGTCATTGGACATGAACGTTCATGTGCGGTCTGGTAATGGAGAGTTCTCCATGACTAATTGCTTTTTACCAGGAAATCCTTAGATCCCCCATGTGATTTAGACACGAATAAATACTGAAAGGCAAGGCTGTCACCTGATTCCTGCACTCACCGGATGTAGCTGAACCTTTGCTTTGTACAAACCAGAATCTAACACACCCCGACTCTTTTGTTTTAAGTATTATTTAATGTCCGTTTCGTTAGAGAGGTATACATGATTGTTGTTTATGTTCATGTGTTTTCCAGAGTGTTGGCCAATTTTATTCTACTGACTTTCTCATTACTTCATTGACTATCGTAAACAAACACATCTAAAAAACTGTCTCTTGGGGCCAAGTTGAAACCGTAATGATCAAAGAGTGTGCTGACCTTGAAGCCAAGATGAGGAAAAAGGGAAGGGCGTAAGACATCTTTGTTCCGAGCGGAACTTGTATTTTGCCATTCATGCGTTACCGGTACACTTGGGCCAGTTTTTAAAATGGATTATAATGGAGAATTTCAAACATACAGAAAAATAGTATAACAAATACCACCTACCCTTCATTCAACCTCAATAATTATAATCATTACCATCTGCTTTCCTCAGTCTACCCACCCACTCTCTAGCTCTGACTGTTTGGAAGCAAATCCCGGAAATTATATTATTTCCTCTCTAAACATTTCAGCTTTGTTTGTAAAAGAAACTTCCATTAAAACATAACAACAATGCCACTGTCATACCCCCAAAAGTAATAGCTTCTTAATATCACAAACTATACGGTACTTATGTTTCTCAGATTGTACTGTAGGACTCCACTAATTTTTAAGTAATTCATTTGAACCGAATAAGACTGTACATTGACATTTTCAACATAAAATTTTTATAGTTAGAATTCGCCGGCTGGACTCAAGTTTAGAGGATCCCAATTTTGTTGGCAGAATCCAAAGCATCCTAGTCAGGAGCCCATTGAATGTATGACTTCTTCGCTCCATCAGGTCTGATCAGGGTGCTGGCCTTGGCCACATACATGTCACAGAGCTTCTTCACAACCTGCTTGATCTGGTGCTTGTTGGCCTTGACATCCACAGTGAACCCCAGTGTGCTGTTGTCTTCTGTCTTCTTCACGCCTGACCCGGTGGTCAGGGGGAACCTGATGATGGATTAGTGGTGTCAAGCTTGTTTCTCCAGGGGGTGCTCTTCCAAGGGTATTTAGGCTGCCGTTGGAGCCCAGTGTCCTGGGCTTCCGGAAGGTGGGTGGTAGGTGGGTCTTCTTTTCCCTGTGGCTGTGCCCGCCTTTCAGCACTGCGTTCTTTGTCTTCAAAGCCTTTGCCTTGGCCTTGGCTTTGGGAGGGGTAGGGGCTTCCTTCTTCTCTTTGGGTACCATCTTTGTGAAAAGGCTACATTGACATTTTTTAATGAAATTATTAAATCTAGTTTAAGTTTAGATTTCTACTAAAAGCTTCTCTTCTCTCTCTCTTTTTCCTTGTTTTTTTTGAGAAACAGGAACTTTTAGCTAGATTTTGTTGACTATATTCTCATGGTATTGTTCAAAATGTTTCTCTGTCCCTTGTGGTTTCTATAAATTAGCCTGCTCTTACTCAAGTGCTTGGTGGTTTGTGTTATTGTTGTGCTTGGTGGTTTGTGTTATTGTTGTCATTTGTTTGCTTTGAAAGTTGACTTGATAATGTTGTGTACTTTCATCAAAAAGTACATAATGTTTGGTTTCCTTTTATGATGAGAGATAGTAGCAAACATGGATGATCATAGTCTCGATTAATTATTTCATTATGGATTATATTCCTTCTTCATTGATTAGCTGGAATATTTCTATAAAGAGAATTCTTTTGCCCTGACTGGTGTAGCTCAGTGGATTGATCACTGACCTGCAAACCAAAGGGTTGCCAGTTCGATTCCCAGTCATCCAAAGGTTATCAGTGGTGGTTTTTATTGATTTATTTTTGCTCTTTGTTTGATTTGGTATCCCTATGAATGTATGGGTTTAAATGCATTTAAATATAATTGATATATTTCAACCCTTTTTTCTTATTATCCTTATTGATTCCCACATTTGTTTCATCTGTATTCAATAGAAGCCTCTTCACATTGGCTCCTGAGTCCTTTTGGTATAACACTAATGAATTTTGATAGGCCACATGCAACTTTGATTGTATACAACCAATGGGTATTGCTCACATGCGAGTATAACTTTTTTTTCTGGATTATTTACATATTGAAGCCATTTACTTAGTGAGTGATGTTTACTAAGGACTAAGAAGGCAGTGAAGCCGCAGATATTTCTCACTTCTATATTTGGACTGACACAATCAGAATAGTAGTTACTGAGAATTGATTATGTGGTTAACAAAGTGCTGTGTGCAAAGAAAGAAAAGATAGGAGATTATCTCTGCCTGCTGTGGCTCAGTGGATTGAGTGCTGGCCTGCGAACCGAAGGGTCCCTGGTTCCATTCCCAGTCAGGGCACATGCCTGGGTTGCAGGCTAGATCCCCAGTAGGGGGCACTTGAGAGGCAACCACGCATTGATGTTTTTCTCTCTCTCTTTCTCCCTCCCTTCCCCTCTCTCTAAAAATAAATAAATAAAATATTTCTTAAAAAACGAGAGGAAATTAGTCCCCATCCTAAAGCTAAACAAATATCCAATAAAATCAGACTTCGCTTATAAAAAGTTTTGGTGTCCATAAATGTCATCATCAATGTTTTCACAACTATTGAACACTCAGACATAAAGACCATCTATTATATAATTTATTGTTTTCCTTATTTATACCCCCTTCCCATCATTTCCAAATTCTTGTATAATGTCATTGATTTGTGTGTTTGTATGTGACCTCTCTTCCCTTTAGACACAGTTTTATCATGAAATATAGACTACTCTGTGGACATTTATGCATCAATGTGCATGTGGAATGTGTCTTTATGTGTGTATGCATGGATATATGAATTCGGTCCCGTAGAGAGGTATGGCTGTCTTTGGTCTTCTAGGTTATGCATATTAACACAAGTTCTGGGCCTTGTGACTCTTCTTGCAGGTGGAAGGCATTTTCAGATGTGACCCTGACCCTTGAAGGATGGGTCACACCTCAGGTCACCACTGTTTCCTTCTAGTGTACCCCTACTGACACTAGTATCCTTCCAAGTGTAGTATAGAAGTTTCAGTGGTTGTAATGCATTGTGTCCTCTGCCGCTATTTTTCCATGCTAACTCAACCATAATGGAACGGATGTCCTGGCTTGTACTGGTGTGACATTCCCTTCAAGCATGTGAGGCACAGGAAGGCAATTCCACTATTATTAAGCCAAATCAGTTACATCCGCCCAACAACGCTGTGAAACATATTTTGCATTAATAAAACAGTCACTTTACAAATACTTCAGCCCTCATATACAAGTTGATGTGCATGTAAAAACCATATTAATCTACTGTATTTCTTCTTAATACTGTTTTTCTGCAAAGAGCCAATCTCCAATTCCCGCAGTGTTAAGACATTTTACTTGATAGTTGTCAGAGTGCGGTGCTTCTCAAACTTCGGCAACACACAGGCCAGCTTCAGAGGAATAAAAAATTCCCGTTGTCAGCCAATGCTGACAAATTAACTTTCATAAAAGTCATTTATATAAACACATGTATAAAACCAAAGGCACACCACACATTTTGTGGATAAAGGACTTATAAATCTATAACACCGAATAGTGTTTCCAAATTGAATAAAAAACAAATACAAAAAAAGGAATAATATTCAAGTGTACAACCTTAGCGAGACAGCCAATGTTATTTTGGATAAATTAAATGGCCTCTTGAAATGCAATTATAGTACAAGCTGCAGTGGTTCAAGTGCTTTTATTTACAACATACCTTCTTGTTCTATATATGTGGTGCAGTCTCGATTATTTAACTGCTTTTCTCTACTAAAACCTTTGCAAAATACCCATGTGCACAGTATCACCACGTTCTTACCATCGTATAGTCCTGAGCTCTTGTGCCATCTGCCTACACGAGTCACCAAGGTATAATATGCCATGCTGTGTTCTCCATCCCCCACTCAAAGGCACAAGGTATTAACGTTTAAAGCCTGCAGTTTCAGTGTCAAAAAATGACATTCAATTAAAAGTATCCCTACAAACAAGAAGGCATGCCCTTAGAACCAGGAAAAGAATTTAACATGAATACAGTGTCCACAGAACGAGGAGGAGTTTGTTCATGCTGTTCTTCGAAGACACCAAATGGTAACTGGCATGCTTTTACAACCAAGGAAATCCACACTCAGACATACATGGATGTGGGCGTGACAGAGCAGGACCGTACTTGTTTAAGGGTGTTCACTCAAATCATTCAAACAAAGCTTATAACGGCCTTCAGTGATCTCAGAGATGGAGTCAGTATGTATAGTGTTTCCTTTTTGTTAAAAAGGAAAAGCAATGGTATTTTCTTTATAATACACTTATTAAAATATACAGAAAATTATCAAGAAAGTATTAATTGAAAGCAGTTATTATGCCTGTGGAATTGTGGTATTAAATAATTACTTAATTATATGGTATTAAATAATTACTTAATTATAATTTCATTCAATACCTTACAAAGATTTATTGAGTTTCTATAACACAAGCATTGTCCTAAAGTATTTACCATATAAGAATTATCTAATGTATTTATCATGACTGCATTTTAAACTGCAAACAAACTGTGTAATGAATGTTTTAAAAAGAGAAGTAGGAATAGCATGTTGAAGTTAAATAGAACCAAGCATACCATGAAAACTTTATTCAATGGGTATTATATGCCAATCGCTATTCCATTCTTCATATAAAGTCATTTATTTCCTTCAGTGAAAAAAAAGAATGGAAAGAAATGAGTATCTGTCTATATAGACAAAATAAAGCAATCAAACCATAACGCAGTAACGACAAAAACTAAAAACCAAACCAAGTCAAAACAACTGCAAGAAAACACCCTTATGCCTTTACGGCATTTTCTCAGAATGACACGCAATTATGTATTTTCTTCTTCCATGTTATGTAGATCCCGGCATTTCTATAGTTAATGCATAATTTTATGAGAAAAAAGTTGAACAGTGCTATCCCACAAATACCTGGAGCCCAGTCATGTAGTACATCTGGTGTTTAAATGATATACAGATGGTCCGGAGTTACAGTAGTTTAACTGACAATTTTTTCAACTTGTCAATGGTGCAAAAGCGATAAACATTCAATAGAAACAATGCTTTGAATTTCGAGTTTTCCTCTTTTCCCAGGCTGGTGGCATGCAGTACAATACTCTTGCGGTCCTGTGGCGGTTTTGCCACCTCAGTAATGTAAGGTTTTGCCACCTGAGCTAATCCAAGTGTTCGGAGCACAGTTAAGGCAGGCCAGGCTAAGCTATGATTAGTATTCAGGGGGAGAAAAAGTTTTCATCTACCATTCTAGGTTCTTCAAGCTGGCCTAATAGTCAAATTGACCTGAAACAGATGAGCAGGAGAAAAAACAAAATCAAGCTTAATAACATGCATACCTCCTGTATATATGGTAGAGATACAGGAAAATTGTGTAACTTTGCAAAATGGCAGAAGCCACCGCCTTCAGCTAAAGACAAAAGGAGACGTTGTAGGGGTGGAGAGTCAGTTATGGGAGGTGACCAGGAAAAGCACAGTGGACAAGGGTAAGGTTGTCATGCAAATTTAAATCTCTGCCTTTTCCATTGATAGTGAAGGCTGGCCTGGTGCAGTGCCTAGAGGCCCCTTACCAGAGATTTCCCTTAGGATGTAAATGTCTTTGCCAAAGGTCATTTCTACTTGGTGTTCATAGCTTCTCTCCGATCTGCTGTTTCTTAAAAATAACCAGGCTAAAATAACAAATGTTCCCAAAGAGGCGTATTTTGGGGGACAAACCCTCTCCCTGACAGGAGGTTAAGTGTATTAAATGCATATTTGACTTACAATGTTTTGAGCTTACGATAGATTTGTAGGACATAGCCCCATCTTAAATGGAGGGGCATCTGTGTTTTTTCTTACAGACATTGCGATAATATGATTGTGTTTCCCTTCTTGGTATGTTCACTGATGTCTGTACACATGATTTCATCTACATGGCGTAACGCTTTGGAGACCACACACTAGACAGGTACATGTAGACCAGAAACATTCGGTTGTGTCTCTCATGGTCACGCTCCCGTCTCTGACTGAGATCTTTAGTGAGCACATAATAGGAGTTTTCAAATATACTGATGTAACCCTACAGGTGAAACTGTCAAAAACAGTCTATTCAGTGACACAAATGTAAGAGATTTGCATGGAGTGACAGGGCCAAAGGTTTGGTTAAAAGATTTTAGAAAGAAGACTGCCAACATGGAGGAGAGGAAATTGAGCCATAACCCCATTACTTCCAATGTGATCTATCTAGTCAGTACTCTCTGACCCTTGGTCTGTGGGAAAGGCACGTAGCACGGGAGCGGGATCGGAACAATCTGGAAATTATCAAAGTGTTTTCTAAATCGGGGGCCTTTTACAGTTCATCAGGAAATACAAACAAAAGAGTTTCTTTCTCAGCCTCTTTACCATTCTGGAAATGGTCTGTTCTGTTAGCATTTAAGAGGAATCACTAATGGAATGCAATATGGACTGGAGAATGGCATTCTTAAGATAATAAATAGCACAAGCAAGGAAGGAAAACCACATCACTGCCTGCTAGCAGTAGACATGTGGCCCATCCTACTGTTTCTATAGAATCACCAGAGAGCTGACGTCTTGCCATTGTTCTGACAACATTATTTCCAGCCCTTAGCTAGCCAGCACTGCTGTAAGAGGACAAAACTGGTCTGGCTATTGTGTGAAA
This sequence comes from Phyllostomus discolor, assembly GCF_004126475.2. Classification (NCBI taxonomy): domain Eukaryota; kingdom Metazoa; phylum Chordata; class Mammalia; order Chiroptera; family Phyllostomidae; genus Phyllostomus; species Phyllostomus discolor. Next base: position 18,197,138 of record NC_050198.1, on the reverse strand, counting down.
CAGTACTTGTTATAAACCAACCACGTGCCAGAAAGGGAAGGGAAATAGATGAATCGGTTATGGCTGGCCTCTGGAGAGAGAATTCCCGTTCTGAAACAACAGGACTTCGACACACTGGTTAACACTGATGTGACCTAACTGATTGGGCAACCAAACGATGTGTAACAAAACTGGGAATCAGCGAGAGGGTTACCTAGATCTAGTTACTTAGAGTTGGGTTGTGAGGCCAAATTGCCACATTCAAATCACGTGCCTTTTACTTTAGGTCCTACATAGTTTCAGGCAAGTCATGCACCTTCTCTGTGCCTCAGTCTACTCATCTAAGTAGAAGAGGATCTTAAAGGTATGGACCTTGCCCTGGCTAGTGTGGTTCAGTTAATTGGGCATCATCTTGCAAACCGAAAGGTTGAGGAGGGTTTGATCACTGGTCAAGGCACATGCTTATGTTATGGGTTTGGTCCCTGGTCTGGGTACATATAAGAGGCAACCGATCAATGTTTCTCTCCCTCTCTTTCTTCCTCTTTTCCCTTGACTCTCTCTCTCTCTCAAAAAAGAAAAAATATGAACCTCGTAGGACTGTTTTGAAGATTGAATGAGCAAATGACTTTGAACTGTGTCTGGCACATTACTCTAGTTATCACCTCAGTAATGCACTTTCTCTACTTAAAAAAACTTAAATTTCATTAAATGAATGTATTGTACTGGCATATTAAGAGCACTGTAGAGTTCATGAATTGTGCTGCCTTTTGACATAGTAAAAGCGAACTTACCCATCTCCTCCCAAAGAAAACTCCTATATAACTGTTTTTAAAAAGTTTTGTCAACTTATAATATCTTCAAATAGTGTATGCTCAATAGCAGGTTTGTAATAATGTGGATTGCAGTCATAATAATATAAATTCTAGTTTCAAAGAGGTCTTCGTGTTTTTTAATTTTTTAAAAGATTTTATTTATTTATTTTTAGAGAGGGAAGGGAGGGAGATAGAGAGAGAGAAACATCAATATGTGGTTGCTGGGGGTCATAGCTTGCAACCCAGGCATGTATCCTGACTGGGAGTTGAACCTGTGACACTTTGGTTTGCAGCCCGCGCTCAATCCACTGAGCTACGCTAGCCAGGGCTTTTTAAATTTAAAAAAAAATTTTTTTTCAAAGAGATTTTCTAAGTAACATATAGAAGTTAAGTGAATATGGCAATGAGTTAACTAAGATTCCTCCTCTGTTTGGAAATGAACTACCTTGAGGTGGAATTCATGTGTTACAAACGTGAAAGAAAGAAGGAAATTAGGAAATGCCTTTTGTAGCCCTATCCTTAATAGATATTAATTGAATACATGGATGTTTCCCTTAAAGGACTATAATCTTACTTGAGATTATTTGAGGGGTCAAAATATACCTTTTCTGCCCTGGCTGGTGTGGATCAGTGGATTGAGTGTCAGCCTGTGAACCAAAGGGTCTCCGGTTCGATTCCCAGTTAGGGCACATGCCTGGGTTTTGGGCTAGGTCCCCAGTAGGGGGCGTGTGAGAGGCAACCACACATTGATGTTTCTCTCTCTTTCTCCGTCCCTTCCTCTCTGTCTAAAACTATAAATAAATAAATAAATATCTTTTCTCAGGAGACAATATCACCACAAAGTTTGCAGGTACAATAAACAGAAGGATCCCCATCCAGGTAATGGACAGTTCTCAGGTAGCTCAAACCATGAGAGGAATTTATGTTAGGATATTAACATCTCAGTTACAATTAAATTGGCGGGAGTCCAAGCACTGTCTGGGGACCCAGAGATTTTCAATACAGATAAGGTTTTCCTGAGAATTTTTAAAAAATGAAATTTGAAATAGTGATTGATAAGCCCTGAGTTTATTGGAGAAAGAATTTGCCTTTATTCTTGCCCTTTGGTTTCCTTGAAGCCCTCTTCTATATTTTGATTTATCTCTAACAAACTTGGTTACCTGAAGTATAATATAAATCAGAGAAGTGCATAAGCCATCTGGATAACCACCACTTAGATCAAGAAATAGAAAATTAATATATTTGATTTGCATGGCAATCCCCTCTTACACACTGAAAATCTAAGTTTCTATAGACATTCATGTAATTACATATTTGGTTTATCCTAGGATATATAATGGTTCCAAGATAACACTTCTTGAATTATTTTTATAAAACTAGTAATTAGCGATTAGTAGTGATTCTTGCATTTATGTTATTGTGTGTTTGTAGACACGGGCTACCCCCTCCGATGATCGGGCTCCTCTCAATTACCTGTCTGCAAACAGCCTTTCTCTGCAGCTGTGCGGTTCTCATCCCACCTGGAGCCTCTGCACCAGCAGAGGTTGTCTGCTGAAGTTTTTTCTACTGTGGCAAATCAGTTATCTTTCTGAACTGCTTGTACCCAGCCTTGGCTGCCGATGTGGATCTTTCTTTTGTTCCTCATTTTAGCCTGTGCTCTGGCTCTAAAAATGGCTTCTCCCTGGCTCTCTGCTTTCATTTCTTTCCTGCTCTGTTCCTAGGCCCTTAAATCACAGTATCTGCCAGGGTTACAGATGAAAGAATCATGAGACTATTACCATAGGTGATAGTCTTCATTTGGAACCAGTGCTTAATAGAGCTGGCTTTGGGATCAAACACACCGAGGCTTATGGGTACAAGCCTGACCGTGAACTATGCCTCACTTTTCTACCTGCTGATGTCAGAAGTTTTCAATACACAGTAGCCATTGTAATATTTCTTTTATGTAAACGCTCCACAGAGATGTTGACTATTTCTACTTTGTTGGATGTTCTTTATCAAGTGTCTGACACTGAAATATTTGCTTAATGGGTCAAGATACAATTGAAAAGGGAAAACAGAATCTCTTAAAGTATCATTCCCTTCTCCCCCCCACCAAAAAAAAAGTAATAAATATATGCCGAAAGAGTTAGGACACACTGGTTCAAAAACATGGAAGACAGGAGTTTGCAGTGGTTCTCATTCATGATAGGATGCAAAACAGGAACAAAAGAAATACAGTACGGTCACAGAAATGATGCCCAACCCTCTCTTTGTGGACACTAAAAGTGTGTTTATCAGACCATTCTGTGCTGTTGCATTCTGGGAAATGTAGTTTAAACGAGAGGTTGAAAAACTGGAGTCTGTCTAGAAAGTACTTGATGATTTAACCATGTATTAGCTGCCCTTAACTCTTCAGAGAGCTATTCAGTGGGAAAGGGATGAAGCATATTATCATTAAGGTATGTAGAAAGGAAAAGGAGACAGGCATCCAATTAAAAAACAACAACTACACGGTAGCAGTTAAATATGGCTTAAGACAGAAAAGCTCCATTTGGAAGCAGTGAGCTCTCTTTCACCGGGCTTTGGGATAGAGGCTTAACATCTATTTAAGGAATGCTATGGAGAGGTTTGGGGCACATAGTAAGTACTGGGGATTATGAGGGCTTTTTACATTATTCTCATTTGAGGCTTAGGGTTTCCTAGGAGTGTTTTGGGGGGCACCTCCACAGTGACGAGGGAACCTGAATGTCTCCCCCCATCATCAGAGTTCACTCTTCGCATCGGGCTTCTGTGTCCCAGTCCATTTGAAGAAGCAGTTTCCTTTCAACCCAGAGGGCCTTGGTTTCTCTGTCCTTCTCCTAGGTCCTTGGAACAAGGTTATCGGTGTTTTTCATGCAGGTTGACTGGGTGGGGATGAAGGGATCTTGTTGTACAGAACATGGTTCTTTCTCATGAATCTGCAAAGACCTTCAACTCCAGAAATACTGGGTCAGCCAAAAAGTTTGGTTTATCCCATACAATGGCTCTCGTAGTGCTTAGTTGTCTCTAACTTCACTCGAAACAATTTTTTTAGGTTGTACTATGGCAGCTGTCATGTCAATGTGCATTTTTAAAAACTTACCAAAATTGGTGAATTTTTGCACAGCCATTCTAATATTGAAGATGGAAGAAAATGCATATTTTCAGAATATTATGCTTTATTATTTCAAGAAAGGTAAAAATGCAACTGAAATGCAAAAAAGGATTTGTGCAGTGTATGGAGAAGGTGCTGTGACTGATCGAATGTGTCAAAAGTGGTTTGTGACATTTCTTGGTACTACTGACATTTTGGCCAAATCATTTTTTTGCTGTGGGGCTGTCTCATGCATTGGAAGATGTTTAACAGCACCCCTGGCCTCTACCCACTAGAAGCCAATAGCGGGAGATAGCTGACATGCTCAGAATATCCAAATCAATCAAGTTATTGGTGAAAATGAAGCATGTGTCTTTTATTTTACGGAAAAAAAACCCTAAATGGACTTTTTGGCAAATCTGGTATTTTTCTCAGTATATTTCTTAACATAGTTAAGTTATGTTAAGCTTCGTCCATTTCTCGTTTGTTGGCACGGTCAAGTTCTCCAGTACAAAATGGAGAAGGGATGATAAATGGGTAGGCATGCTAACATGCCTTGGTCTACAGCAGACAGTGAGAAGCAGATGGGACCGTCTGAGGAGCGCGTTGACAAGAGTCGCTGTGGCCAACTGGTGCCGCACCTGTTAACCTGAAAGGGACTTAATGTAGGGGAACAGCTACTCTTTCCATATTTCTCATCACAAAAAAAGATGTTTTATTACAAGCGTGGTAACTTCTCCTTGGCAATAAGTTCAGCTTACTGCCACTTGCTCGTTTCCACATGTGCTTTTTCTGGTAATAACGTGTCATCTTTGAAGAGCCCATTTAATTCGATCATGTGAAATAGCCCGTCGAGGCATCATAAATTGTTTTTCTTAAATTCTGTCCCAGTGCATCGGGTTTAATGATCTGTGGTGAATATTGCTCTATTGATTTGCTTTTGTTTTTGATTTTTTTGTTTTCTCGTTTTCTCCAGCTCTTTGTGAGTGGTGGCCAGCGCTGTCTTCCTTACTGTTCTGAACTACTTAAAATCCTTGATCTTAACAAGGGTAGTGAATTCTGTTTATATACACCAAATAATAATCTTTTATATCTAACTTATATTAAATACTTATGTCAAAATTTGTAGTCTTGCACTTACACCGCTGTTGTAGAGAGATGGGGACAGCCTCTCAGCACTCCAAAGGAAGTATGCGACTTGCTTGGTAACCTTTGCTGAATGTACGCAAAATACAGAAATGGATGGTGTGGCCTCTTATGCATCTGTTATATCTTTTATAATGTTCACTTTGCCTCACGTATTATTTCACTTGCACCCGTTGGAGTAGTAGGAGACATAATTTCATCGTTTGCACATAGAAATGACTTTTTTAGTCAGAAAGAGGGTGTCACACCTTAAGTGAAATTTGAATTTGAATTTGAATTTGAATTTGGAGGCCTTACTACTGTCATAATGTGAACTTCAACGGAAGGCAAAAAAGAATCAGCACTCATTCCTTATGTGATGCGAGAGATACGATTTACGACCTGCCAAGTAAAGTAGGTGAATTCACTTACAAAACTTCACTTTTCAACTCCAGCTTCTAAAGTTGGGATAACGGGAGGCAAATTGATTTCCAATATATGGAGCATGGAGCCGTGGGGAAATGTATCATGGGCTGCGAAAGATATTCCAGCCTCCTGTGAGACTGAGACTTTTCCAATCAACGTGTGATAAGATGGATCTGCACTTTATCTCCGACGCCGGAAACATGTGGCGGCTTGTGATTGCTCTGAAGTGAGCTAAAGAAGCAGGACAAATGCTGTCATTCAGAAGTGGTTGGAGAGGTACCCCTTCTTCATTTAGGGAATATAGTTCATTTTACGTCAACCGTTAAGCAGCTTGGGGAAACGTTTTATCATAACGCATCTTGAAGTTCCTACTTAAGGCTATTCTACATGAATATTTGAAAAGAGGAGGTGTAAAATATAAAAGCGCAAGGGGCCCCCCAGGGTTTAGTATCTTTATTTGCGTTAAGGTTTCTCATAAATAATTCTGTTTGGGGATATAGGCTTAAAAGGCAACAGCTTTGGCTTCTGGTGTATATGTAATAAATGTGACTCCTTTTTAATATCAAAGTTCGCCTTAGGGTAGGAAGGGCGTTTATTTTAAAGAAATACAAAAATAACATGCGTGAAATATTTCAGGTGCCTCAGTTCATGGCAAATTAGTTATCAAGTCTCTCTCCTTTTTCTCGGATTGTATGACGAATGCCTTAGGAGAAAGTTAAACTCACCAAAGTGTGTTGCTGAGAAGCCGGGCTGGGAGAGGTCTCAGAAAGGGGCAGAAACTATGGGAGGAATTTTTCTGCTGTCAAGTAATTCATCTTAACAGATGAAAAGCTGATTTTCAATCAGTTTAAGGTAATGGAAGATGTCAGAATTCCTGGGTTTTTGTGTTCAATTGCCCGCTTAACCTGCTGGAGAACGCCTTAGGAATACCAAGTGAATCCTAGGTAGAGTGACATTCAAGTGTACTTGTTTTCGTCAATATTGATATTCTTCTCTTAAAATCACAGGTCTAGAAAAGCGTGTCCTTAGAAGCAGTCTGTTAGGGTCAGAAAAAATAAATACCCGTGTCAAGTACGAAGTCAGATTGCCTCACCAAGATTTCTGGAGCTCCTGGGCGGCAGAAATGTGGCCAGAAGGAATGCTATTGGTTAAAGGGCTTGCCCACCCCTGTATATGGTCTGAAGAAAGGTGGGGTATATTCAGAAGCTGCAGATGTTGAAATCCTCACCGTGGTTTCATGCCACAGCCTGTCAGCTGACTGTTGCCAACGATATAGGAAATCTTTTGCACAAAAGGACTGAGCCTCTCTGGACCAATGATTTTCTCAGTTTATGATGTGTGTGATGATTTTGTTAAGTGGAATATAGTCAGGGGTGGGAGCTTGCTAATCCCAGAAGGTAACTTTCAGGAGTTCAATCAGCCAAGTAGCATCCGCAAATTGGATAGTATTCAGCGGACAACAGCAAACTCAATAGTCTGTCCACTCTCCTTGGATTCCCAGGACCGAGTTTATAGTGCATAGTTCATAAAAGGCTCGGCAAATGATTACTGAATGGTGGATCAAGGACAGAGGGTGGCGATGACTAGGTCTCTGGGATTTCAAGATACTTTTCTGTCCTTCTGCATGCATTTAAAAGGGGACTTTGTTTTCTGTCACGTCTGATCTTAGTCAAATACAACAGATCATTCTAAATGAACAGGAAGTACAGTGAATGATCATTCGGAAGATGTAAGGCCAAATCGTTTAAACATTCTTAAGTTCTCACTGACAAAACGGGCGGATAATACTTGCTTTTTCTTCTTACGGTGAGTCCCGAAGTGTGCTGTCTAAAAATACTTCGCCACACAATATGTGGCCATACTGAGTACGGTCTCTGGTGTCTTCCTCCCTTTGCACAGTGCAAACGTGGTGATTTTCCTGAACATACAGGGCAGCGCAATAGATAAATGCATGAGCCTGCTTTGAATTTCATGTTTGGTACTTACTAGCTCCATAAAGATGACTTCATCACTCATCTGTACCATGGTGTTAATAGAATACTTGCTTCTATGAGAATTAAATAACTAATGCCAGCACAGTGCCTAGAGTAATATCTGGCTTTTTATAAGTGCTCAACAAATCCCAGCTGTTGTAATTGCTGTTATTATTATTATTATTGCATATGTATTTGTGCATCTTACATAAACCCATGGGTGATCACAATGGTCTGCAAAATGACATCTAACTTGACTGCCTTCTGGTCCTAGCTTCAGCCTTCACCCCTCCTCACGGTTCCTCTTACACTCTGACAAGACCAGCCCATCAGGAATCCCTCCCATGGACCACCCACCCTATTTTATACCTCTTCCCCTTTGCATGGGCAGTTTACCCTGCCTAGAATGCCTTCCTGTTGCCCCCCAAAACTCCTGCGATCCCTGGAAACTTCCACATGTATGGTCTGTCTTCACCTTAGGGAAATGCGGGAAGGCTGGCTGGCTGGCTGGCTGGCTGAGCACTAGGAGTGATTTCTGCGTGATGCTCCACGGCAAGCCAACGCCATAGCATCTACTATCAGTCACATCTCCCCTAGTAGACGCTCTTAGGGCTGTTGGATAAGGTGACCTCCTTGTTGCATACAATGCTAAGACTTTCTTTCAGGGGCAAATTCAACAGAGGTGGGTTGTTTGCTCTCAAACTGGCTGTTGCACTGGCCTTTTTGGGGGGAAGCTCTTCAGAAATCAGTGGAAACTAATACAAATTCACCTGACTCTGTTAAAAATAGCTGGTAGGCATCAGTGGTTTCAGAAAATGCTTCTCCTTCTCTAATGACTATGTCACACACCTAAAACAAATATAAAATAAAATAAAAACTTTTTTAAAAGGAAAGAAAATGCTGCTGCTTTGGGAGAAGGTAACACAATGATGGCCAAAAAGGGGGATGAAGCTCTGTTCAAACCTCAGAGACAAAGGAGAAATCTTTACTAATTTTTACATGCGTTATAAAGGAAAGAACGAAGGTTCTTGGGTAGTTTGATGTTTCCCAGTAATTCTAGCATTGAAGCAAGCTTGGGTGCTGCCAGGTTTTCGGTGGGAATCACAAACACCTCTCTCTCTTTCTCTCTCTGTGTCATTTGTACCACTGAACGATTTAATTGAAGGAATGATGGTGCATCACACCTTCAAAATTATTGTTTTACTTCACATATCCATTACGTGTAAGTTCCACAGTAAGGCAATAGATCGGTGCATTTAAAGTTCCATTTAGTTCTATTTAGTTTGTTAAGTGAAGATGCTGTAGAAGGATTTGATATTTAAACCACAAACACTTCCTTAAAATGGTTTATGTGATAGATACAAAGGAAGTTGTGGTTTAATGGAAAAGGCCTGTTTTTAAATTGTTAAATATTGAGGTAAAGCTTTTGATCAGTTATTTCAAAATCATGAGATTTTGCCCTGGCTGGTGTGGCTCAGTGGATTGAGCACCGGCCTACTAACCAGAGGGTCGTGGGTTGGATTCCCAGTTAGGACAGATGTCTGGGTTTCGGGTCAGGTTCCCAGTAGGGGGCACACAAGAGGCAACCACACATTGATGTTTCTCTCCCTCTTTCCCCCTCCCTTTCTCTAAAAATAAATACAATAAAATGTTTTAAAAAATAATGAGATTACGCCCTGGCTGGCGTAGCTCAGTGGATTGAGCATGGGCTGGGAACCAAAGTGTCCCAGGTTCAATTCCCAGTCAGGGCACATGCCTGGGTTGCAGGCCACGGTCCCCAGCAACCGTACATTGATATCTCTCTCTCTCTCTCTCTCCCCCCTTCCTTCCCTCCCTCCCTAAAAATAAAATAAATAAAATCTTTTAAAAAAATGAGATTTTGAGCAACTTCTTATATTTTAATTTTGTCACTCTAAAATTCAAATCATTATAACTGGCCACCAAGGTTGTTTTGATCCATGATATAATGTTAAAGAGCTTTGGAAAATGTTAAATGCTGCATACACATTATTGTTGTGTTTAACTTTGTTCCAAATAGACTTTGGGAAAAATTGTACAGTGATAGACAGCACAGTCCCAAAGTTCCCATCCCTTATCAGTCATCTGTTATAGTTTTACCTTGGTGAAGTTAAGTATTTTTGCCTCACCTGTTCAGAGCAAAAGATTCTACTTAGCCTTCCTTAGAGTCTAGGCATGTGGAATTGCCAAATACTCCTTTTAGCCACTGAAATGTTTGCTGCCAGTGCATTTAATAGAAGCAACCAGATATAATTAGCAGGTAGAAAGAAAAAAGAGGATGAACATGTAGAAATAAGCCGCTCTCTTCCAGATTTCATGCTCACTTAATTGGGTGATCCAAGCCAAATCTCTTCCATAATGCCCAAGTGAAAGAAATGTCAGTTCTCTTTATTGTTTCTAAATCAAATTGATTATGCTACTAAAGCCCTGCTTACCAGGGCAGGCAAAAATACAAGCTGTTATGTTTTTTTTTTTTAAAGGATTTTATTTATTTATTGTAGACAAAGGGAAAGGGAAGGAGAAAGAGAGGGAGAAAAACATCAATGTGTGGTTGCCTCTCGCGCGCCCCCTACTGGGGACCTGGCGTGTTATGTTTTGAACTGTCCAATGCCTTCTCTGGAGTTTCCCAACAATTGGGTGGCATCTGGCAAACAGGGAGAGAATTATGGCCTTTAATCCAAACATTGTCTAGGCAATTTGATTCCTTCAATGGGGAAACTACTCTCTCCTTCTCTATTTAATGAAGATAGAGGGGTCCTTTCCCATTGGCTATTCCCAAGGCCATGAAGGATATTAACTATCAATACACTCTCGCTTTTTCGCTCTCTGCGAATTTTGAGTGAGGTCCCGTGGTTTCCTTAATGTGACAACTATAATAGAAAAAGTTCTGAAAGAGCTATGAGTATAAAACAATAACCAAGCATTTATATGTTTGTGCAACCAGATGTAGGATACAGTTCCTAACTGGTAAATTCAGGGAGAACCATTACATTGCACATTTTCTTGAATCAGTTAACACCTGAAACAGTTTAGGAATCTGTTTTGACTCTAAAACAACTTCCTGGAGAAGCTGCTTTTTCTCCCCTCCCTCCATGTCTTTCTGCATTTCTCTGCTCCTCCTCATTAACCCAGTACCTGCAGTAGAGGCCTGAGCAAAATGTTTTATCGTTGGAATTACAACGTTTCAGTAGTTCACATCATCTTAATTTTCTCATTTCCCAAGGCATTTTGAAATGTTATGATAACATGAAAAATGTATGACTTTCCCCAATGAAAAGTTAATTAATAATTGCTTTTATTCTTTGATGAGCAGCTTCATGGCTGAATTATTACTAGGTGCTGTTTTGCGGGGTTTTTCTTAGGTAGACAGTTAAATAATGCTAAATTAGATCACCTTTGGGCTAATTAGACCATTTCTTCGGCCACCTAGGTACAGACTATTTTCATTTTTTGTTGATTCTTATTTAATTTATGATTCCATAAAAAATTAAGTACAATTTGGATTACTGTCATTAAGTGTCACTAAGAAGGAAACTGGCTTCAGATGATGTCATGAAGCCACTTTTAAAACAGAGATGTCTATTTTTATGAAAGAAAAGTGAGGAGGAAAAAAATGAATGAATAGGACCTCACCTTTGAGGGTTTTTTTTATTTTTGAGTTAGGCTGTAGGCCAGATCTGTAATTGCTCACGTATATGCTTTCTACAATTTGCTCAAGGAAATCTGGTTGAATTTTCCAAAAGGCAATTAAAGGTTCACAACTGAAAAATTACTCTCCTTTGTAAGTATTGGTGAGTATAATGGTTTCCCAGCATGGGGGATAGGCTGAACAATATAGTGAGAGATGCAACTCCAGGCAAAATTAAACTTATGTTTTCCAAAGATACTGGGATTAGCTTGTTTACCAATTTGTAACTAATTTGCTTAAGCAGCTGCATTTGCGGAATCTATAAACCTTACATTTCAAGCTTAGAAACTTCCTTTCCTGCAACATTCGAACAAGTCCAGTGGTCCTCTAACTTTGCTGCTAATTGGAATCTCATGAGAGCCTTTAAAACTTAAAGGCGCCTGGGTCCCACCTTGGAAGATTCTGATTTAATTAGATCAGGAGGAAACCTGGTCGTTGAGATGTTTTATAACTTCCCAGCTATTTGTGATGGGCAGAAAAGGTTGCAAAACCAGTGAGCTTGTAAACAACACATAAATACCACTTCCCATTCAGCAGCCAGTAAACTCAGAGAATATTTAGGTAGAAGAATAAGCAAAGAAAAAAAAAACAGTGTCAACAAAATAGGCACTTGATAAGCATATATTTACAGTAACACATCACTGAACATGATTAAAAAACTTAGTATGCCAATTTTTTGTTACAAAATGCCTAGAAGAATTAATTATAATATAGTAAAATTACCGAGCCATTTGAAACCAATAGGAAAAGTCAATTAGTAGATCATAAAGCATAGATAATATAGAAAGTGGCGTTCAATTCATATGGTAAATATGCCTTGCCTTTGTAACAAGGAGGAAAAGTAGTGTTATTTTCTTAAACGATTTTAAAAGTGGACTATTTAGAAAGTAGTGAAATAAGAAAACATGCATTAAAACTTCCAGGATAAGAACAAAGCTGTAACCAAAGAAAATGTATAGCCTTAAGTGCATTTATATTTGAGATAAAAGGGAAAATAAGAAACCTAAACATTTGAATTTATAAGAAATAAAAAAGCAGTAAAAGAAATCTCTTAAGACAGGCTTTCAAATATACAAGGAAGAATTATCATTAGTTTAAAAAATTCACCCTGGCTGGTGTAGCTCAGTGGATTGAGCTTGGGCTGGGAACCAAAGTGTCCCAGGTTCGATTCCCAGCCAGGGTACATGCCTGGGTTGCAGGCCATAACCCCCAGCAACCGCACATTGATGTTTCTCTCCCTCTCTCTCTATCTCCCTCCCTTCCCTCTCTAAAAATAAATAAATAAAATCTTTAAAAAAAAAAATTCAAAACCACAACAATAGTTTTAAAACAACTGTATGCATATTCTAAAGCTTGCAATGCCTTGATTATGAAATTTAAAAAAAAACAGCACGGAGATTGAAAGCTATACGCCATTTTCAGGAATATAAATGTCAGAATCCTACAAAATAAAGCAAATTACACCAACAGACAAAAATACCATTCTTAAATTAGATTTAGCTCAGGAAAACAGATTGCTTAATATAAGAGATTCTATTTATCTCCTTCATTGTACATAAAAATCAGAAGAAAAAAATATATTTTCTACAAATTATGAAAAGTATTGGTAGAATAATTTGTCCCTGATTTAAGACTGGAAACAAACAAAAATACCTTTAACAATGTAAGACTAGATGACAGTTGATAACATGACAAATAATGTGTACCAAAGCAACAAATCAATGTTGAAGTATTGGTAGTATCATTAAAACCAGAAATACAACAAGAACACCCATAAATGCTTTTTTTAGTACTATTCTGCATATTCTATCCAATGAAATATGCCAAACGAAAGAAATGAGAAGTACTGGAAAAGACAATTAAAATATTCCTATTAGGTGTTATATAGATCAACATGAATTCACAACATTGACAACTATTTAACCATATGAGTGGTTAAAAAAAACCCCTGGAAATAATTAGATATTAATTTAATGCAAGCTCACCTACGTGCTGGTAACTCATCAGGGTGTCCAACCTTTTGGCATCTCTGGGCCACACTGAAAGAAGAAGAGTTGTCTTGGGCTACACATTAAATACATTGCAATACTTAATCACAGGAAAAATTTCATAACATTTTAAGTGAATTTACGATTTTGTGTTGGGCCGCATTCACGGCCATCCTGGGCCACATGCGGTGCGTGGGCCGTGGGTTGGACACCCGTAATAGACAATCTATTAGAAATCAAAGCTCTCATTTTCCATAGTAGCTTCATAATGTAAATTTCTTTAGCATGGTATTTAGAGATATATAAAACCTTACTAATATTAATGAAAGGATATTTGAATCCATAGAAATATATATATATATATATATATATATATATATATATATATATATATATATCTTAATGAGAAGATCAATATTTTGGACATATAATCCCCCAAATTAACCAAAATAGCATAGAAAAACACCAAAATTAAATTGGGGAAGGGGCTGGGAGGGCTTTGGATGTGACAAAAATTACTCTTAAGCTCATGCAACAGCAATATAAATGAGACTTCATTAGAGAATGTTGAAAAGCTGAAATGAAAGATTTCATTTGCCTAGCTCAACATGAAACTGTAAAATAAAAATCCAACTAAAAGAACATACAAACAGATTAGTGAAAGAAAAAAGCACCAAAATACTATACTTAAGTGTATGTAATAAAAATGACATTTTAAATCAGTGGGTAAGGATGGATTATTAAGGAAGTGGCTGTGGTAATCATATAAAAAGTCCAAACTCTGGTTCACATAATGTAGTAGATTAAATTTCAGCTCGATAAAATATTTAAATATAATGACCTTAAGAAGCCCAAAGAACAGAGGAACAGTAAGTAAATATTTTTCTGATGAGAGGATGGAAAATACTTCTCTAGGAGTGATAAGAACATCAAAAAGTAAATGGAAAATACACATAGAATTTTTTTAAAATCTGTACATAAAAAAACAATAAACTGAAATTGAATCTTACAAATCAATTAAGGAAAGGAAATGCAGTGCCTAATCTTTAAAATATATGGAGGAAAGAATTGATAAAAAATCCAAAGGCTTGTGAGAAAATATTCAACCTTACTTATACTCAAATAAATGAAAATAAAAATAACTTGTCTTTTTTATCTTGTACACTGACAGCAGACTGAATTGATATATTTCAGGAGAGCAATTATGTAACATCCATCAGAATCCTGAACACTGCACATCCATTTGACTGAGCAATTGAATTTCTAGAGAATTATCCAAAGGAATACTTAAGACTATGTGCAAAGATTGAATTATACAAATATTTATTATTTTTATAGTGAAAAATGAAGTCACACAAATGAAGTCACACAGTAGAAGACTTTTTAAAAATAATTTAAATTGATTTTAGAGAGAGAGGAAGGGGGGAGAGAAAGAGACAGAGGGAGAGAGAGAGAAACATCCATGTGAAAGAGAAACATCGATTGGTTCCCTCCGATATGTGCCCCTGACCAGGGACTGAACCAACAAGGTGACGGGGAATCGAACCTGCAACCTTTTGGTGCACAGGACAATGTTCCAACCAACTGAGCCATACCAGGCAGAGCTAGGAGATTTTTTTTTTAATTATGGTACATCTGCAAAGAAGATAAATTTAAAGTTTTAGAAGCAATTGCATTGCTATTAAAGGTATTTGAAATACGTAAGCACAGAAAAAGGACTATAACATGCAGTATGCATACTTATAGTATGATCTCATTTATATATGAGTGTATACCGAAATATAAATCAGTAGTATCTCTCAGAAGTTGATTTATACATAAATTTAATTGTCATTTTTTAATCAGGATTTTCAAAAATGTATACAGTCAATACTAATAAATGTGAAGTCATTTGAAGCAATGTCTTTAATTTAATCAAATACCATCTACAGATATGTTAACCTCAAAACAAAAGGCCGAAGTCAGAGGCAACAGGGATTTATTTGTGATCCAAAATAATAGCTCTTTGGGAAGCGCTGATTCAGGCAGAAACCCAAATAGTGTTTTGATTAGGAGGCGGAGGCAAGGGGTATTTATGAGAAAGAGAAGGGGGAAAATGACATGAATTGAAGGAATTGCTATGGATGCACATAAGCTAACATAGTGAGGCTAATTCTCAACAATGTCTTTCATTTTCAGTCCAGTAATCAAAATGTCCGCTTTCCTATTAACTTTGCAGACAGCTGTTTGGTATACAATGTTGCTATAGGCTTATTCCAAAGGTTATTTTGCCCAGCCTTAACATTCCAAAGATTTGAGAGTAATGCCACAGCGCAGTTCCTCTGGGGTGGCAGCTTCGACTTGATTTGGAAGTGGCTCCGTTTTTATTATTTTTCACACATGATTAAAGTACTCTTTATTTCCCAGGCTCTTTTATTTAAACATACTGTGTCCCTCTCCCGCTTGTGCCTCCTCAGAGGCAGATATTTTGAGACATTTTATTTTTTCGTGCTCACCTTTTTCAAACCTTTAATAACATGTCCATATCTCTAATCTTTGGTTTTCTCTTTTTTTTTCATTATCTATAGTCTTTCTCCCATGAGTAATGAAAAAAAAAGCTAACTTGTTTTCATCACACTCCACATCTTCTATCGATTACTTTCTCATTTCACGTGTAATCCATAAATCTTTATTTTTCTCTTCTTTAAACTGTCAACGCCATCTTTAAATTCCTCACATGGTAAGTGGAGGTTTTAATGGCTTTACATGTGCCTTTATTTCTACTGACTTTATTCTCCCAATTCTCTAAAATCTATTTTAATTTTAAATTGAGTTGAAATTTCTCTTTGAGCTATAACTATAATTAGGTCTCTTGTTTTAAAAAAAAAGATTTTATTTATTTATTTTCAGAGAGAGGGGAAAGGAGGAAGAGAGGGAGAGGAACATTGATGTGCAAGAGAAACATCAGTGTGTGGTTGCCTCTCGCACGCCCCCTACTGGGCACCTGGCCCACAACCCAGGCATGTGCCTTCATTAGGAATTGAACCAGAGACCTTTCAGTTCACAGGCTGGCGCTCAATCTACTGAACCACACCAGCCAGAGCTAATTAAGTCTCTTGAGTTTTGTCAAAGATTCATTCTAAAAATTGAAAGCATACACAGCGTGCATGTTACTATGGCACAATAAATATAGTTTACTGTCAAGCCGACTAGGTTATTGGGCTTACATTTCCTTTCCTACAGTTTCAATGACAGGTTCACTCTGCTACTTGAAAGAGACTGTCCCGGTCTTCAGGTTCATGTGGATTTTCTTTGCTTTGCTCCACTAACCTCTCAAGTTCAAATAACAATACAGATGTTTCTGAGTCTTCAGAGTCTTTAGCTCCCACATCTCGTTTTCTCTTTCTCTCCCTCTTTCTCTCCCCACTCCCCATATCTTTGTCTACTTGTCCTTCTCTCTGGTGCTTGTGGGCTCCCGCACACCTCTCAGGAGGTAGCAGAAGAGAGAAGACCCTACTAAATGGACAGTGAGGGGGGGAAACTTCTTTGGGAAGACTCACACTTTAACATTATCTTATCATACTCCTTTTGAAAGAATTTTTGGTTCTGTAGTTTGGGGGTTGGGTATTGATTGATTGCTAACCATCTTATTAAAAAACATGTAATGACTTGGCCTTTTAAGAGCACTTTTAGTTTCACAGCAAAATTAAGGGGAAGGTACAGAGAGTCCTGTATCGCCTCTGCCCCACACATACATAACCTCTGTCATTTTCCACGTTCCCCCCCTCAAAGGGGCGCACTTGTTATAATCAATGAACCTACACTGACACATCATAACCACTCCAAGTGCACTGTTTCCATTAGGGTTCACTCTTGGTGGTGTCCCCTCTGTAGGCTTGGACGCATGTATAATGAAGTGTGTCTATCATTATAGTATCATGCAGAGTATCCTCACTGCCCTGAAAATCTGTGCTGTGCCTATTTATTCCTCTGCTACTATACCTCCATAGTTTTGTTTTGTTTTGTTTTAAGAAGTTTTTTTAAAAAATATTTTTATTCAGTTATTTTTAGAGAGAAAGGGAAGGAGAGAGGGAGAGAAATATCAATGTGTGGTTGGTTCTCACTTCCCCCTACTGGGGACCTGGTCTGCAACCCAGGCTTGTGCCCTGACTGGGAATCGAACCAGGAACCCTTTGGTTCATGGGCCCGTGCTCAATCCACTGAGTCACACCAGCCAGGGCCATAGTTTTGTTTTTACCAGAATGCCGTATAGTTGAAATCATACTGTACGTCGCCTTTTCACATTGCCTTCTTTCACTTAGTAATATACATTTAAGTTTCCTCTGTGTTTTTTCCATGGCCGGGTAGCTCATTTATTTTTGGCGCTGAATAATATTCCATTGTCAGGATGTACCTGAGTTTATTTATCTATTTACCTACTGAGGGGCATGTTGGTTGCTTCCAAGTGTTGGCAGTTATAAATAAAGCTACTATAAACATCCCCATGGAGGCTTTTGTGTGGACATACGTTTTCACCTCCTTTGGGTAAGTGCTAAGGAGCACGATTGGCCGACCCCATGGTAAGAGTGCCACCAAACTGTCTTCTGCAGGGGCTGCGCCGTTTCGCATTTCCACGTGCAGTGAATGAGAGTTCCTGTCGCTCCACATCCTCACAACATTGGGTGTCGTCAGTGCTCCAGATTTTGAAACACTCAGCTTTTAATACTATCTAAGCTCATCCTGTTCCCTTGGGGGGCGATTTTTTGTTGTTTTGTAGTCTTTGTTTTTCTTCTTTTCTGGTGTGCCACAGAGTAGGGAAGATGAAAGAGAGCCAGTCACCTTGTTGGGAATCTGAAGTCCAAGTCAGAGAAAACATCGGGAGGAAGTCTTTCAAAAGAGAGATGATTTGATTTGATTCTATCAGCTATGTGGTGCCTCAGTGTCGACTCCTTGCTGTTCCCGTTGGGTCCTCAGTATATGTGCACCACGGTGTGAAAGACTGAGTCAGACATGTGGATAGTTACTAGGCAATTGTTTTCTGTGTATACAAGAGAAACCAATAATAGATCATCTTCATCTGACAAAGATAACAGAAGTTATGTAGCAGAAAGAAAAAAGGGAAGGAAAAACTCGAAGACATTTGGAAAGGATGAGGAAATTACCATATTTTTCAGATTATAAGAGTTCACGTTTTCCCCCCAAAATTTGGGAGGAAAAGGGGGGTATGTCTTATAGTCTGAATGTAGCTTACCTGGGTCACTGTCCTGGGATGGGGGTGGCGGTGGAGCAGCGTCACAGGTTATGAAATATTTGACCACATTTTTTTGCTTCAGAATGTTCTTTCCTATTTTCCTCCTCTAAAACCTAGGTGCTCCTTATGGTCTGAAAATTGCTACGGTATTTCCTTTTCCTCAGCAAAGGTGCTTATCAGCTGACAGCAAGCAAAGGGGCCAGTGTCAGTGTGTACTGACCAAAGATTACCAGGACACACCCCCCGCCACCCCTGCCAACACACACAGGCATACACTGAAAACAAAGGGACCTCATGGCTTCCTTTAGCTGGCGGCACCAAGTAAGAATGCTCTCCAAGGGAACCATGGGGCCATTTCAGTAAGAGAGAGTGAGGATGGGGGTGCACAGGATTTAGGCATCTGCCCAGGGATTCTAAAGAGGGTTTTTGGAAGTAGAAGTAAGTCCTGCATTGCATGCTGTCCAGAGGTAGAGGCAATACTTACTGTATTGGGCGTGATGATTTTTCTTTGAGAGATGGGAGGGGTTAAGAAAAGGCTAGGACTGTCATTGGCAAAGGAGCTAAACTGAGTTCTGTTAGTCGGTGGGGATGGACTGTTGGTTGAATGATTTTCTTTGCTGGGACTTGACCTTGCCCCTGCGTACTTCCAGACATGGTCCGAGTGGCCGTCTGTGAACATTATTTAGTTCCCACGAACGCTATTTCTGTTCGGTTGGGAACATCACAACCCAGCCGCCAGCAGGGCTGTTCTTCACTTTCCCAGTCCCTCCTTTTGGCCAGGGGACACTAAGGGCAGTCCACAGAACACGGGTCTGTGGGGTCCAGGGCTATGCCAGTCGGAGAGTTCTGCCCTTGAACAGCTGGATTGATCATCAAGGCGGCAACCCTTTTGGTGGCTCAAGGATGCCCCAGGAGATCATGGCAGTGTACTCAGATGTGTCCAGGACCGGCCTTTCCTCCTTTGTGCATCTGCCAGTGTTCTCTGATAGTGCTAATATTTCAGTTACGCCCTGTCCCTGTTCCCGTTTTTCTGCACAGCTGCGAAGGCAGGGTCTTAGCTTCAGTTCACTCCAAATACACATCCCGAGCGGACGGCGCTGTACAGGTAGTTCACTGTAGAAAGTTCTCCCTTTTAGCAAGGGTGGCTCAACTGTCCCCAAGTGCCCACCCAAGGGCCTGCAGAAGATCCACCTCAAATAGTCCACATGAGACCCAGAGGACAGGAGCCTTTGTCCACCGGAGCATCTCCCACAGCCAAGGGTCACTCCTGAGCATTCAGCCACTTTCCCTTCCAGGTGTGGGGATTTGCCGGAGTGGCTGCATGGCCCCTGTTGGTATCTCTTCCCCCAGCAGATGTTAAGCATTTCGCCAGTAACTGAGGAATAAATGGTGGGGGGAAGTGCTTCTGGCATGTTGCCCCTGTGTGTTTTCAAGGACTTACAGGACAACCATGTTAGCAGGACTAGGTTGTGTCATCTGGATACAGCAAAAATCTTTATACCCGACAAGACTTGCGTGACTTTTCCTGGATGCCCCTCGCATCTTAGACCTTCTATTAGTAACTTCAACATTTTAAGAGTGAGCTCCAAACCTCGTAGCCTTTCCTGCAATGGTTATGTATATCAAAGACAGACGGGTCTATGATCGCACAAGGTGCCGCTCCTGGCATCGTTGTGCAGGATTTCTGTCCTGTGGCCCAAACTCTGAGGGAGGGGGCTGAGCCAGAGTTCTGACTGGCTTTCTGAGGCTATGAAACCCTGGCATCCTTTCTGCCATTGTGGGTAAAGACCCTGAGCAAGTGCATCTCTCGATAGACCAAAAGCACACTCAGCCGAAGGATAAGAATCACAGAGAAAAGAGAGTGTAACCAGAAAAGACACCAGCGTTCGGGCTGCCTGTCACTACCAAATCCAATAAGCAATGACAGTGATGGAATCTTTTAGGGGTGCTTTATTCAGATGGCTGACGATCCGAGAAGATGGCAGGTTCATACCCTAACAAACCATCTTGCTCTTTCTTTCCTGGCCAGATCTTTTATAAGGGGGTGGGGGAGGGCAAACAAGGTGTCAGCGAAAGCCTTTGAAATTCAACAGTTGCCTCCAAGGGGGAAGGGTAGTTGCTTGCTTCTTCCTGGTGCAGGGGTCTCCAGATGAGGTAATCCCCAGTCAGTGCCCCAGGAGGTCAACTGCTTAAAATTTAGGCCCCAGGATGGGCCTTATCTGTAGTTGCTGAAACAAAAACTTAACATACACATTACTTGCTAGATTTATGACTATTTACCTTAAGTTAAATTTTCCCAAGTCTTAAACCCCTATCAAGAGGTGAGCTTGATCTTGCTCCTATGCCATTGAATTAGCTGCGCGCATCCCAGGGAGTTCCATGAGAATAGTAAACCTCAATTTTTAGCAGTGTAACTCCAGCAAAAGTCTGCACAGTAAAGCCTGAGTATTCTGCAGGTTAAGAAAGCCCAGCCCTTAGGGCCCCAGGTACAATGATCGAAACCGGTCATTACATCATGGCCAGACCAGTTTTCCCATTGTTCCAAATACTATTGTTTGTGGACAATTTCCTTTCACTTCAGATTCTTGCCTAATTCTTCATCCTGTTGCAATGTGATCATCCAATACTCATTTTGGAGAAGGAAACACATTTCTAAGTGAAACACTTTTGAAGAGCTGATTAAGCAGAGAGCGTGGGGTTTCTCTAATTTATTGTGTAATGATTAATACAATTGTCAGGGAAGTACCTTTTCAAAGTCAGAAAAACTATACGTGAATTTTTTTTTGTGGAAACTAAAAGTTTTTGGCCAGACGGAAGTTGATATCTCAGTAATTAAAGTGAAAGAAGTACAGCATAAAACACATATGTTGCTCCCCGTATGATATTTACATAAATGATGTCATAGTCAATAAAAGCTCAGCGCAACTCTTTTCAAGTCAAAGGAATAGTTGGAGATACGGGTTCTAGGCTTGGGTCTTCTGGTTACCAGCTGAGCTGCCTTAGGCAAATCAACAACAGGTGTCCACATCCGCCATCAAATAGGAGTCCATTTATAGCAAGATCATGGAAATCAGATCAAGAAACACAAGAAAGGTAATAGCCAAGAAGCTTTATTTGAACAGGAGAATATCAGTGTGAATGGGTCACTGAAGAGGTCAGATAGTGTCTGGCTGGTTTGACCTACCACCGCTTCAACCTAGCCTCCTCTACAGCTCAAGGGACTCTCTAGTCCGGTGTAATTTACGGTCTTCTTAGCAAAAACGGCACTCAGAAGGAGTTGCCAGTGAGTAACACTAGCTAAGACTTTGCGGTCTTTCACGTTCAGAGAGAAACCAGCAGTCAGCTCCAAACTACATCTCATTTATAGATTTAAAATAGATTCTACACGTGGTCCACTGTTCTTACTGAATCCCATTTCATCCCTTACTACGAAGCTTTATCCTTTCTTGGTTTCTCCCTGGAATTGTCATGAAGAGTTTTTTTTTTTT
The DNA here is from genome assembly GCF_004126475.2 of Phyllostomus discolor. Taxonomy (NCBI): domain Eukaryota; kingdom Metazoa; phylum Chordata; class Mammalia; order Chiroptera; family Phyllostomidae; genus Phyllostomus; species Phyllostomus discolor. The sequence continues at coordinate 18,175,317 of NC_050198.1, read as the reverse complement.
AGATGTTATTTAATGTCGTTCTAAGCTAAAAAAAAAACTTTAAACATTGAGCGTGAACTTTACTGTTCAGTATTGTTCAATGCCATTTTTAGATGGGAAGAGCAGAGTGTTTAACTCCTATGCACAATCACTGAAATTATACAATTCATATTTCATACCTCATTCATGCATATGGATTTTGTTCTTACCAGAAAAAGGGAAATGCCGCAAAAAACTAACTCGACTGTTTTTATTTCACTTTTTCATTTGTGCACATTTTATTGGCGCTCTTTACTTTTGGCTTACTGATGAGTAAGGAGGGACAAAAAAGAAAGAAAGGGAAATAAAATTTTGTTGTTTGTTTTTTTTCCCCTTTCTTTTTTTTTAAAAGATTTTATTTATTTCCAGAGATGGGGGAGGAGAAAGAGAGGGAGAGAAACATCCATGTGTGGTTGCCTCTTGAGCATCTCCTACTGGGGACCTGGCCTGTGGCCCAGGCATGTGCCCTGACTGGAGATCGAACCGGTGACCCTTGGCTTCGCAGCCCATGCTCAATCCACTGAGCTACACCAGCCAGGGCTCCCTCTCCTTCTGTGTCATCATTTTCAGTGTAAGTGGCTGCCTAGTGTGAGTAAGGAACACAATTAAGAAAGGATATGGTAGAGATTTTTGGTCACTAGTGTTTCTTAAAATGCCATTGCATTCTTTCTGCCTCCAGTGCAAGCTTTGGGTCACGTGGAAAAGCATGACCTTTCATGACTGTCTATGCCCCTGCTTATTACACACTTATCTTGTACTGGCTTGGCGTCTCACTGAACTCCTGTGCATTGTGGTTCTACAAGAATCTTATGCTTATGGGATATTGCAAAGGACAGATATGAATGGAGCAGCGAGGAATGGCGGATGCATACATCACATTCATCTGCTTTGCTCAAGTGCATGCTCCATTGCCTCACACAACTTCACGTATTCAAAGATATAATGATTACTGTTTTCAGAATGACAAAAGAATTGCACTGAGGCAAGAGTGGAGCTCTTCTGAATGTAGGGTCCCTATGTGAACCCACAGGTTGCATGCTCATGAAGCCAGCTGTTTGGAAGTATCAAAATTTTCTGTGGAATCCTGTGATAACAAAAAGGAAATGACTTTTCTAGACCTTGTCAGAACCCTTCCTATGCCTATATGCTTCAGAGTCTCCAAAAGTAATAGAAAACTAAGCGCTTGTGATCTTCAAGAGTGGGAAGAATTGGGAGAATGTCAGGTGGGTCATCTTATTCCACACTGGAATTCTTGACTTGGCCACTGTGCACTCCATCAATGACCAAAGACTCATTCATACTAATCAAACGCCCCAAAGATCTGTGGGTGTGTCAGCCAAGTGTCAATGTGGTAAGACAACAAAAAATAGACTGCCTACTGGGTCAAGTTTGCGTACTGCATATCAGTAGTTACCTACCCCCAACACACACACACCCACACACATTGAGCCATCTGATCAGGAAGCTAAATTATAATTGGAAGGTTTATTTAGCACACAACTGAACCAGAGGGAAAGAAATGTTAAGGAAGTGGCAGAGGTGTTATCAACACAGATGCCTGTAAGTGAACTGGCTATTTCTACTTGTGATTGTAAATACATACACACATTTTCCCCCACAACCCATCTCCTCTTTGTGCTGGTCACGTGTGAACTCTCGTTTCTCTGCTCTTTAATAACCATGTGCTTCTTATGGAGTATTTTTAAAGTTGTCAGTATTTTCAGATTTTGCCAGAAGTTACATGGTCTACTCTTAAGTGGGGTAAATTGCTTAACCAATCATTTCGAATTGTTTTTCTGTAATTTCTTTTGGTATGCCTCAAAGAATCGAACCTTTTAGGAAGTATATTATCATTTGATCTATGGATTGTTCAGTAGCTAGATGCTACATATAGAAAGATTTTCTAGTTTTGAATATAATACACTTGGGTTGACTGAGAGAGAACAAACAAAAAATAAATTATGCCTACCCATTTTTCAAAGAGTCAAGTACGATATAAAATTTAAAAAACCAGCCTTAATGATTATTTAAACTCTCATGTAATTGACTAATTTTACAGTAACTGGGGTTGGTAGCAGCTAAAACCTGTTACATTCCTAATGATGCCTAATGAGCTGTGGGAAATGAATAGGTGGATACAGTCCAGTTGATAGAAAATAGTTGTTTGTTACTGACTTGTCTGAGAGGAAATGAACACTTTCATTTATCAGGGACAGAGTATAAACTGTTCTTCACTGAAGCATTTCTAAAAGCTCTATGCTCCTTTGAATACTGATAAGGACTCTGAAATTTGAGGTAAATTATGCAAGTTATCTGGCCTATCACAGATTATTTTATGAACTGCTGATATCTTTTATTCCTTATAGAATTATGATTTTTCCAAGGCCTCCAACCCAATAAATTCTGTAACCTCTATTTCATATAAAATTATCAGCAAAGTAGTACATAATTTCCTTTAAAAAGTTTAAATTAGTAAGAAAATTAGAACTAGTTTGAGCTTCTTAGGAGTGCTTCTTAAAGACACCCGCAAACCAGTAGATCTGAAACTTGGCTACACATTGGAGCTCTTTTTAAAATATATGTTATTGGTTATACTGTTACACTTGTCCCAGTTTTTCCCCATTTGCCCTTCCATCTGGTACTCCCATTCCCTCCAACAAACCCCACCCTTAGTTCATGTCCATGGGTCATGCATGTAAGTTCTTTGGCTACTGCATTTCCTATACTGTTCTTAAAATCCCCCTGTATATTTTGTACCTACCAATTTGTACTTATTAATTAATCCCTTTACCTTTCCCCTCATTCTTTCCCTTCCCCCTCCCAACTGTTAACCCTCCAAGTGATCTCCATATCTATGATTCTGTTTCTCTTCTGCTTGTTGGCTTAGTTTGTTTTTTAGATTCAATTGTTGATAGTTATGAATGTATTGCCATTTTAATGTTCATGGTTTTGATCTTCTTCTTTTTCTTAAATAATACCCTTTAATATTTCATATAATAATGGCCTTTCTAAAAGCACAAAGGTTGGTGATGGTGAACGCCTTTAACTTGACCTTATCTGGGAAGCACTTTATCTGCCCTTCCATTCTAAATGATAGTTTTGCTGCATAGAGTACTCTTGGTTGTAGGTCCTTGTTTTTCATGCCTTTGAATACTTCTTGCCAACCTCTTCTTGCCTGCAAAGTTTCTTTTGAGAAATCAGCTGACAGTCTTATGGGTACTTTTTAGTAGGTAACTAGCTTCTTTTCTCTTGCTGCTTTTAAGATTCTTTCTTTGTATTTAATTATGATGTGTCTTGGTGTGGTCCTCTTTGTGTCCATCTTGATTAGGACTCTCTGTGCTTCCTGGACTTGTATGTCCATTTCCTTCACCAAATTAGGAAAGTTTTGTTTCATTATTTTTTCAAATAAGTTTTCGATTTCTTGCTCTTTTTCTTCTCCTTCTGGCATGCCTATGATTCAGATGTTGGTACATTTGAAGATATCCCAGAGGCTCCTTAGCCTATCCTTATTTTGGGGAGTTCTTTTTCCTTCTTGTTGTTCTGATTGAATGTTCTTTTTTTCCTTATGTTCCAAATCATTGATTTGATTCTTGTCTTCATCCCCTCCACTGTTGGTTCTCAGTAAATTTTTCTTGATTTCACTTAGTGTAACCTTCATTTCTGCCTGGGTCTTTTAAGTATCCAGTTAGTTCCTTGAGCATCCTGATAACCAGTGTTTTGAACTCTGCATCTGATAGATTGCTTATCTCCATTTCGTTTAGTTCTTTTTCTGGGGTTTTATTCTATTCTTTCATTTGAGACATACTTCTTTGTCTCCTCAGTTTGGCAGCCTCCCTGTGTTTGTTTCTGTGTACTAGGTAGAGCTGCTTTGACTCCTTGTCTTAGTAGTGTGGCCTAATATAGAAAAGTGCCCTGGTAAGTTGGGTGGGGTGGAGCCTTAGGTAGTGCCAGGGCAGGGTAACCCGTGTTGTAGCTCTATGGCTCTGTGTGGGTGAGAGCTCAGAGAGGGGACAATGCTACCATCTGGCCTCAGGAGTTTTGCCTGGAATGAACCTATCTCACAGCACTTACCCTGATGCCAGTCACTTCAATTTTTCCCTGTATGCCATTGGTGCCCTTCCAGCTGCTGCCCTGGTGCTGAAGCCCAGAGGGAGTCAGTCTGCGTAGGTCCTAAGTCCATTGCAGGCCTTTTAAGAGGAGACTCCTGAGAATCCCACAGTTTCTTCCACTGCCCCAACTGCCACTGGTTTTTATAGACAGAGGTTATGGGGACTTATGTTCCTGGTATTGGAACCCTGGGCTGGGTGGTCTGGTGTGGGGCCAGGATCCCTTGTTCCTGAGGTATCCCTCCCAATTTTTATCCACCACATGTTCTGTATCTCTGTGCCTCTCTGCACATATCTGCATCTCCACCCCACCTACTAGTCTGGATAATTGTGGCTTAATTCCTTGGTTGTTGGACTTCCATACAGCTCAATTTTCTGATGATTCTGGGTGATATTTGCTGTGTAGTCTAGTTGTAATTTTTCCTGTGGTTGTGCAAGGAAGTAAACTAGGTGCACCTACACCTCTGTCTTGACTGGAAGTTGGATCTCTTAATGATGGCCCAGGTCCTATTTCCAGAGATTCTGATTTAAGGGGTCTGTGGTTCCAGCATCCAGATTTTCAGAGTTCCCCAAATGATTCTAATAGCATCCAAGATTGAGAAACACTGTAACATGAAAGGGTTTCAGAGGCCACAGAAAAGCAACTCCACTACTTTTCCCAATTTCTTTAAATAGTTATCATAACCCCCAAACTCAAAATATCAATAGTCCTAGAGGTGGTGGGAAGAAATCAGTACAACATCTTCGTGTTCAGATATGGGTTGTGTAAATGGGTCTGTAAAAGAGCAATGTGGCTGACTTCCTCCATCCATCCATCCATCCACCTATCCATCCATCCATCCACCCATTCAGTGGCTCCCTCTAGGCACCAGAAATGGTGCTTAAAGCATATTTACTTTTGCAAATCCCTAAGTAGTATTGGCTACGTCCAGGCTTTAGCAAAAAAAAGATTATATAAAAGAAAAACCAATACAACACAGTAGATTAACTGAAGGGAACAGAAGTTTTGTGTCATGTGTGAAATATTTGTTCTGACCTTTCTCATCCACTCTCCATTCTTTCCCACCCTAGTTTGTGCCCTTTAAGAACTGCATCAAAGAGTTCTTTTGACCCCTGGTTTCCATTTTGAGAGACTGGGAAGGAGGTCAGTGGGTAGGAAAAGAATGCAGTATTTGTTTTCCTGGCTCTTGTAGGATCTCCATGGATCAGCTATGACCCTCTACTGAGGAATCTGTTTGACAGCTCTTCTCTTGCATCTCCAGTGGCTCTGGCTCTAACCCTGACCTTTTCCTTGACTCATTAGGTTGAAGGTCAACTGTGGGGTTGAAAATCAACCCTTGTTGCTTTTCCTAATGCTGCCCACATCTCTGTTGATCACCCCTTTGTTAACTCTTCTCTGAAACCCTTTGGTTGAGAAACCTATTCCTTTCCTTCCAGGATGCTGTTGAAGTTGTTTTGGGAAAATTTGCACACATTACTCTCTCATGAAGTCAATATGCACATTAGCATATTAGCTCATCTGAGAATAACCATTTCTCCTTGTTATTATCAAATTTCACATTTTTAACAATTTAAAATTTTTTGTGTGCCGTGCCTAAACACCTGATGGTTATAGAACTCATTTTTGCAAACCCTTGCAGAGCTACATTATGGGGAAGTAGGAGACTTAAATTTATCATACACAAAAATGTCTCAGATACAAGTACCACAAATGATTCCTTCAAATATGGCCTTCTCCTACCAAAGAAAATTGGGATTAGGTGCAAGTCTTCTAGGTTACATTTCAGGATTCTGCTGTCATAAAGATAATTATGGCACCAAAACTATTTGGGGAGGAGTACCCCCAGCTTCTCCCTGCCTACACTGTGGGCCACAGTCTCTTACCTTACCCAGTTATCTGGCAGACTCATACAGTGGCGGACTACTTTTTTGGGAAATTGTAAGTCAGGAAAGAAAAGAGTCAGCAGAAATGAGGAAGATAAGAGGACTATGGATTAGAAGTGGAGTTGAATATTTCTGGGAAGCTTTGGAGAAAAGGTTGCAGGCATAGTGATCACTCGTGCTGAGTGAAAATGAGAGGGGGAAATTAAAGAAATGTTCTGTTCCCCTTTCTAAGAGGATTAAGAAACTCAAGTGGAGGTGTGAAGTAGAACCTGTAGATGCTGGTTTCGATTGTTTTTGACAATACCAAGAACAGAATGATATGAATTTCAGGAGCTTAATGAGGTTTCACTACTTCCTTTTTCTTGTCTATTATTACCTCCTTTTTCCACGCCCACCCCCATTCCATAGTGATTATTTGTATTTAGTGCTGTCCAGGAAAATAATTTTTCCTTCTATTCTTCTAGGATCTTTGGTTGGTCTCATAACCAAATTAACATGTGGCAGATGAACAGGAGAAAAAAATAATTATGTACATGCAGGAACCCCTGAGGAATCTGAGGCCCAAGGGCAAGTGAAGCCGTTGAGATTTAACATGCTGTCTTGAGCTAAGGAGAGAAGGTCAGGGGCCTGGGACTTCAAAGGGGAGGAAGACAGTTTACAGGAAGATGGGAAGAACACGTGTTTGGTAAACAAATGTGTGCCATGCGCAGTAGAGACTATAGGACACGAGAGGACTATGAAGAAGCAGGCCTTGCTAAGCGCCCGCCAGTCTACCACACCTCGCCCATATTCTTTGTAGTTTTGTCTGATATCTCTCCTCCTTCCATAGACCCTCTATCTACATTCCTGCAGGCAGTTAAGGGGAAGGTAAAAAGGAAAACTTCCTGACTCTTCTGTGTGTTAAAAAGAATCAGCCTCTGGCTGGCAGAGCTCAATGGATTAAGCACAGACTGCGAACCAAAGTGTCGCAGGTTTGATTCCCAGTCAGGGCACATGCCTGGGTTGCAGGCCATGACCCCCAGCAACTGCACATTGATGTTTCTCTCTCTCTCTCTCTTTCTCCCTCCCTTCCCTCTCTAAAAATAAATAAATAAAATCTTAAAAAAAGAAGAGAACACAAGCTTTAGAATCAATAAAAAAAAAAAAAAAGAATCAGCCTAAAATAATCCCCATGCCAAAGAGGATGGGGTGGCAAATTTTGCTCACCTGCAATGAGATTGATGAGCTACCCAATATAGGCAGGAAGTAATGGGAAGCTGAGATGATAGTGATCCACTCATAGCTGTTCATTGATGGAGAATTTCACAACAAAAGAGATAAAAAGGCCTAACATGAAATAATAGTGGTTGTCTTGAGTGGGGAAACAATTTAAAAAAATTTTTTGTACTCTCCTATTCTTTCCAAACCTTCTTTAATGAGTATGTGTGCCTTCCATGTTCAGAAAAAAATATAAGGTTCCAGCTGGTGTGCCGCAGTGGATTGAGCACTGGCCTGTGAACCAAAGAGTCGCCAGTTCAATTCCCCGTCAGGGCACATGCCTGGGTTGTGGGCCAGGTCCCCAGTAGGGGGCGCTTGAGAGGCAACCACACATTGATGTTTTTCTCCCTCTTTTGCCCTCTCTCTAAAAATAAATAAATAAAATATTTAAATATATATATAGTTAAAATTTAAGTTAAAAATGAATTTATACTGGGCCTTATAGGGGTCCAAGACATTCATAACTGCTCTCTTTATAATATTAAATAATTGTGTTACGGTCATACCTTGGAACAATATATAGCAGTATAAACTAATGAACTACAGCCATATGTAAGAATCATAATTTCATAATGTAAACTAATAAAAAACACTTTCATTACATGTAGCTGGCAACTAGTTTCTTAAAGGTCTAGTGTGGCAATTGCTGGCGGGAGGGGGCTATAAGGGGGCTATAAATGGTAAAGGGAAAAAATACAATGAAGATGAAACCAATGCATAAATAAATAAAATCTTTCCAAAAAAGCCCAGATAGTAAATATTTTCGGTTTGAAGGCCACATGGTATCTATTGTGAATACCTAACTGTGTTGTAGTGCCACACCAGCCGTATGAAATATGTGAGCAGATGCTTGCAGATGAGTCTAATAAAGCTTCTGAACAAACCGTCACCGGGTCCATGAACTGCACTGTGCTGACACCTGTACTAGACAGCACTCCACAAAGCTCAAAAACAGGGAGACCTAATCAAAATATTCTTTAGGCATGCATATGGAGGGGAGAAAAATATTTTTCCTTCTACCTTTCTAGGTTCTTGGCAGAGTCCCCCCTGTAATAAAAGACATTAGCAGAAGAAAAACAAATGGAAGTTTAATCACCTGTATACCTCCTATGTACCTGGGAGAGACCCAGGAAAACTGCTCAGCTCTGGAGATGGCCCAAGCCACTTATTTGCTGTATTTTACCGTGTATAATGCACACTTTTTTTTTTGCCCAAATTTTTGAGGGAAAAATAAGGATGCATGTTATACATGGGTAGTACCTGAAATACTTGTATTTTGTTCTCGTGCTTTGTAATTATTCATTACATAAAATTTCCTTGTACCATACCATGTTCAAAAATAAATGCTAAAATTTCTTTATAATACAAAAACCAAAGTATCTAAATATAAATCAGTTTAAAGAACTGAATTAAAACATTAAAACGTAAGATTTTTTTCCTTGAAAGTTTGGATTGAAAATGTGGGTGCCATTATACATGGAAAAATACAGTAAATGCCATCTCCTGCTTAAGACCAAAGATGGTGTTGGGAGTGGAGGGTGGTTATGGGAGAAGGCTAGGAAGAGCACAGTAAAGAGTGTATGGTTGTTATACAGCGTGCTTGCTTTCTCCACTGATAAGAGTTTCTGGAAATGTAGAGTCATCCTTTTCTTCCAGGTACAGAGAAGGAGATTTTTCCTTACAAATGGAGATTTCCCTTATAAACATACAGGCCCCTTCACAAAAGGGTCACTTCTCTGTTTACGGGGATTCTTCTGTGTCTGCAGCCTCTCAAAAATAATCAGCCCAAAATAATCAGTATTCCAAAGAAGCATCTTTTGCTCCTGTTCATATACATGTGTGATAAATCTCAAGGCCAATAACAATCAAACAAAAAGGGAGCTAACCCTGGATAAGTGGGGGAGTACAGCACAGGCAAAAAAAAAAAAAAAGGGTAAATGTACAAGCCCTCTTTTGGGTTCAGGTATACATTATAGTTGATAGCTCAGTTCTTTGGACAGGCATGTGATCATTATATTTTGATGCCTCGTAACTTACCTAAATATTATTTTTGATATATGATGTTTGGGTATATTTCTGTATATCAAATGTCATATTATAAAATGCAGTCGATAATATTGTAATAACTATGTATGGTGCCAGGGGGGTACCGGAAATATCAAGGGATCACTTTGTAAAGTATATGATTGTCTAACCACTATGGTATGCACCTGAAAGTATACAAAATATTATTGAATGTCAACTGTAATTGAAACAAAATTTAAAATGAAAACAAAACAAAAAATATATTCCAAGAAGGGAAAGAATGAATAAAGATTGGGAAAAAATCAGAGGCAAGCACAGGATTTCAGGGATTGCATAGCATGCCTTCTTTGACATCTTAGAAACCTGGGGTTTACTGCTGTTTCCAAAACCGATGTCTCATTTGAAATCATTTATAATGTACTTGTAAATGCTTCTCGTTATTGGACTGAAACTCTCAACCCGCTGTTTTGGTGATGGTTCCTAGCATTCATTGATTCCCTATTATGCTTTGTAATGTCCTTAAGTCTTGAGGCATCAGCTCACATTAAATTTGTATTGTGACAAGTATTATCTCATTGATCAAAGCCTTTAGATAGCAACAAACTCAGTCACACAGCCTTCCACAGAAGTAATCAGAAAGGAAGCTCAGTGCCCTGACTGGTGTGGCTTTGGTTCAAAGTGCTGGCCTGCGAAACAAAGGGTCGCCGGTTCGATTCCCAGTCAGGGCACATGCCTGGGTTGCAAGCCAGGTTCCCCAGTATGGGGTCGCGAGAGAGGCAACCATGCATTGATGTTTCTGTCCCTCTCTTTCTCCTTCCTTACCCTCTGTCTAAAAATAAATAAATAAAATCTTAAAAAAGAAAAAGAAAGGAAGGAGGGAAGCTGAGTAACACAGTAGTAAACTAGGTTGAGCAACACTATAGTCATGCTCCTGGGACAAAGACCCGAATCCTGACTCATCACCCTGTGTTCTGGTGGTGTGCCCACATCCGCTCTGCAATCTTCCTTCCCACGCTGATGTGTACCTCTGTCCTTAGAACCAGGGAGGGTATTTATCGCGTAATGGGTTTTCCGGCCACGTGTCCCATTTGAGCTGCTTTGAGCATCGAGATCACCCCCTCGACACTGCATCTCTGATGGTTCCCCATTCAACAGCAGTCATTTCATCTCAGAACACTTTTCTTCACAGTCAACAGTTTTTCCTTTGTGTAATTAAGTCCCCTTTTTTCCTGGGTAGATCCATTTGCGCCAGAACTCTTCTGCTGCCTTGAAGCTAGCACCATTCAGTTATTTTTAGCGTTATCTCTTCCCTTTCACCAGTACAGAGCTAAACTGCACGTATTTTGTTCCCTCAGCTTTACTCAGATTAAGATCTCCTAGCTCCTTAGTCATTCATTTTAGCAGTTGCATTGAATTTCTTCCAGTTCATTTAAATCCACCAGTTCAGTTTATTATGCCTGGAATAAACAAAGCACCATTTCCTCAAGGCTGATCCCCAACCCCAACCAATGGTACATGTAAGGTTTATATACCTCTGTGAGTCTTCCGGTTTGCTCCCGTGGTGGGTGGGCTCTGAGCCAAAAATGTAAATTCCATAAAGTTTATCTTAACGTCCCAGTCTCTGCTTCCGGTTCCCTTTCTTTAGGGCAGTATCCCCTTTATGTGTGTAATTATTTAGCACCTTTTTGGTTTTAATTGTTTAGAAATATACGTTCCTATCAAACATGAAAAAGATCTATGGTCATTTTTTTTCTTGCATTAAAACACATTTTTATCTTCCCATAGTTACCTCCAATTAAATGAAGAGTAAGCATTGCCTTTCAAAGGAATTTTAGCCACCTAAGTTTGATTAAGGTGAATTTTTTTTTTTTGTATCCCGGAGATGGTTTTAGAGTAGTCAGAAGGCTGCCTCAGAAGAGATTATAGCTGTTCTCTATCCCCGCAATCAATCTGATTCCCTTGAAGGAAGAACCGAGGGTGCAAATCCCCAGCTCCAGCTGGTGGAGATCTCTTTGCTCAGAAGATTTACATGTAAATTTGCATCCTATTTGGGATCACTGATTTCTTTCAGCTGTAGCCACAGTGCTGGGAGCTAGACCTATTCTCTGACCAGCCAGCCCAGCCCCGAGAGTTCTTGGGCTTCCTCTCCCCTCATTCAAATGTCACAACAGCATGGAACATTGGCCAGAGCTCGCTGCTTTTCTCTCCTAGGAGCACCAATATGTAGTTGCGTTTCTTTCCATATATCTCCTGACTCTCTTTTCTTTGCCCCTGTGAGATGGATTCAAATACTGAATATTGTCCCCTTATTTCGACCTATATTGCCAATACCTTGGAGGCCAAGTATGGACTACATTGCTTATTCTCCCTGTTGCAGTTTGTATCCCACATGTGGGAAATAGACTGATGAATTATAAATAAGATTAGAACTTGCCCTGAAACAAACATCTACCCAGTCTATTAGAGAAGGGCAGGGGACTATATATAATGTGGCACACATCATCACTTTATAATGGATGCTTGTTATTTATTGGACAAGTTTTCAAATGAAAATCCTGTGCACATGCACCTGTCCCAAAAGGGCAGCATTTGTTTTATGAGGTCATTTTTTCACGCATGCCCAGAAGGTTGCTTATTATTTGTATTTGTCAGCAGATAGTTGATCTGTAGCATAGTGTGTGTGCGCACACGAGGACATGTGCATGCATGTGCACTAAACATGTCTTTTTAAAAAATACTTACCAATTTTCTTTCTTTTGAAAGATTTTATTTATTTACTTCTAGAGAGAGAATGGAAGGAGAAAGAGAGAGAGAGAAACATCAATGTGCGGTTGCTGGGGGTCGTGGCCTGCAGCCCAGGCATGTGCCCTGAGTGGGAATCGAACCTGTGATGCTTTGGTTCGCAGCCCGCGCTCAATCCACTGAGCTACGCCAGCCAGGGCAACATATGTCTTTATAATTAAGATAATGCATTCTATCTCGGTCATGCTTTGCAAGTTGAATTCGGCCATGCATATTTCTTAAGAGCATTTCAAGATTTAAATATGAAATACATAAAAATTCCTTCTTTCCTCTCTGAAAGCCTGGTAGGTCTAGAAACTAGGCCCTCATTTTAGCTAGGCAACAGTCACCTGGTTCCTAATAGTGGCTTCCCCATTTAGATAAGCAAGCACAAGCTAATTGATCATAGCTATCACTGGACCCCTTTCCCCTACATACTTTATCTGCCTGGATACTATAGATATTTAACTTTGAAACCTGAATATGCAATGAAGCTTTATGATATGCTATAAGTCGATATAAATAATTTCAACATACCTATGTGAACAAAAATAATTTCCTTTTTAGCTAAGTTTTTTAAAAGATTTTATTTATATATTTTTAGAGAGAGAAGAGAGGGAGAGAAGGAAAGAAACATCAGTGTGTGGTTGCCTCTCATGTGCCCCCACTGGGGACCTGGCCCACAACCCAGGCATGTGCCCTGATCAGGAACTGAACAAGAAACATTTCAATTTGCAGCCTGGTGCTTCATCCACTGAGCCACACCAGCCAGGGCCAAATGTAATTTCTTAATTTGTTAGTTGTTCTATGGTATATTCAGTTACCTGGCATTTGGTGTGCATTCACATGTATTTTCAGTACTCCTACATGCATTAGCATTTAATCATATGACAAAGTTACTTTATAGCATGTGAGTACATGTGTATGCCTATACATACATCTATACACACGTACACACATACTTACACATTTATACTTTTAATTCTCTCAATGATCTTAACAGTAAAGATACTTTCATTCTTTTGATTTATACCTCAGCATGAACTTGAGCAAAAGGTTCTGCAATTCAGAATAATGTAGTTTTTGCATTTTCATTTATGTATAATATGCATTAGCTAAATTATCTACATATTGATATAAGCATGCATTGTCTATACAATACAATAATAAAAAATAATTCACTTATCAGCCCTGGCTGGTGTGGCTCAGTGGAGTGAGTATTAGCCTGCAAACCAAAGGGTCACTGGTTCAATTCCTGGCCTGGGCACATGCCTGGATTGCAGGCCAGGTCCCCAGTAGGGGGTATGTGAGGGGCAGCTGGTCAATGTTTTTCTCACACGTTTCTCTCCCTCTCTTTCTCCCTCCATTCCCCTCTCTCTGAAAATAAATAAATAAAATCCCTTACAAAAATTCAGTAGTCAACAATAAGCATGCACCCTCCCTCTAGCAAATACAGAACACATTTTCTCTCTTGGCCCTTATGACTGTGTAAGGGAGGAAAAATAATTTTTCTTTATGCTTCTAGGTTCTTGGCTGAGGCATCCCTCTCTAAAAGGCAGATTAACAAGAGGAAAACAAATAAGTTTAATAACGTGTACATGTCCAACATACATTAGAGAGAACCAGGAAAACGAAGGCTCTCCCCTAAATGGCCCAAACCATCACCTTAAATACTATTCTCTAGCCAAAGACAGAAGAAAATATTGGGGAGGGAAGCCAGTTATGGGAGGTGTCCAGGCAAAGGCCAGTGAACCAGAGTAAGGTTGTTACGTAGATATAAGCCTTTGCCTTCTCCGTTGCTGAGAGTTTCTAGATATAAGGTCTCCCTACTCTTCTGAGTACCAAGAGGAAGACACTCTTACAAGTGGAGATTTTCCTTTTAAACATCTCTTCCAAAAGAACAACTTCTACCTGATTTTCCAAGCTCCTTCTCTGCCTGTCATTTCTTAAAAATAACAAGCTCAAAATAGTTCTTATGCCAAAGAGGGATAGTTTGGGTTAGTACAACATGTTCTGTTCCCTTTCAACCGACTGCCGTAATTTTAGAGTTTCCCTTATTAGGACTTGATTTCTACTCTAAAGTCAGCATATTTATGTTCAGGCAGGTTATTCATAAAACAGACTGCAAAGGTAGGCAACAAATGCAGTTTCCTGTAAAACACAGGCTTTCCCCATTCATTGAACATACCTATACTAATTATGTATTAGATACATGGATTTGGGTTAGGTATAGGTGCTAGAAAAATGGAGAAATAAAGTTGCTAATGTGTTAACATTCTAGCGTGGGTCCGTAGTGGGTAAACTAATATAGCAAGTTGCATAATAATAGTAAAGATGTATCTTAAGTGGTATAGAAGCAAAAGGAAGCGATATTTGAAATGCATCTAAAAGAAGCGTAACCGAACAAAATGGAGGTTCAGCTGCTCAGTGCCACAAAAACCCAACTCGTGAGACAGGTGCTGGTGCAAAAGGAAAGATGTTTTAGTCAGGTGCCACATGACCTGGCAGAATGGTGGACTCTAGTCTCAATGACCATCTCCTCTTTCTGTTCAAATCTGCCTTTCTTCCAAGGATACGGAAGGGAGAGATTTTTTTTCTATCCAATTGTCTTGCCAGCTTTTGATGCACTTGGGACCCTATCCATTCATCTTTCTGGCTTTAGGGGCCCTCAGTGTAAGAACCTCCCCCTGCCCCCACTGCCACCCTTGCCAAAGAGGGAGACTCCCCAGCACTCTTACTGTTTATATTAACAGAAGTATGTACTAGATGGAGAATTGAGGGTATGAAGGATTAAGGGTTGCATTCCAGCATGGAGGGACCTGCAATACAAAAACTGAGAGGAATACTATTATGTGGTGTGTTAGAAAAGCAGTGGGTAGTTAAGTTTCTAAAATGGTCATACTTGGGGAAGTGCTGAAAATGGGGCTAAAAAAAGCAGATTAGGTTATGATTAGTTTTGCGATGACATTTAAAAGCATCTTAAGCAGCTGGGAAATAATGTCTACAAAATTTCAGTTATAGAAGTAATGAAAGTTGCCCTGGCTGGTGTGGCTTATTGGACTGAGCATCAACCTATGAACCAAAGGTTCCCTGGTTTGATTCCCAGTCAGGGCCCATGCCTGGGTTGCAGGCCAGTTCAGGTCTCCAGTAGGGGGCGCACCAGAGGCAACCACATGTTGTTTCTCTTCCTCTCTTTCTCCCTCCCTTCCCCTCTGTCTAAAATAAATAAATGTTTAAAAAAAAGTAATAAAAGCTTCTCCTATCCCAGGTCATTTGTGCAAGTTGCTACTTCTCTAAGTAGACTAATAGACATAATAATAACACAGTATCATACATTTCTAGAACACATTTTGGTTTTCATATTACTTCCAAGTGTGTGATGGATTTTGATAGCCTCAGTAACCCTGATCAGTTGGTTGAACTTGGTGCAGTAGTATCAATTTGTAGTACAAGAAACAGAGAAGTCAGAGGCACCGTGAGAGAAAGCAGCTGGACTCACGCTGTAGCTGCTGTATCACCCTGCATATTCTTCATCAAATCAACGATCGCAGAGCTGAAGGGGAGCTCAGCGGCATTCGGCTTCGCCGCGCTGCACACCAGCTATACACACAGGCAATCAATATGGTTTGGACACAGCTGATATAATTTGGCGGCGCTCTAATTGAATTTTTCCCCTTCTTAATATCATTACACCTACAGAACATCTCCAATTAAGTGTCCCCCCATCAGTCTCAAAATTAAATATCCCAAATGGAACTCATTATCTACTCCCACATATACCAGCTCCTCGTGACTGTTTTCCCTTTCTATTATAGGCACCACTGCTTCCACGCTCATAAACCGGAAATCCCTCGAGTCATTTCTCTTTTGTCCCTTCTCCATTCCTAAATCCACTCAGTCACTCAATACTATTGACTGCTCTCCGAAATTATTTCTATGCAGAACTTCCTTTACTTTATGGGTAAATGTTTGGGAATGCATTTAAACAAATCAGGGAATCAGTGAACAAAAGAACAAAGGCAGAAAGAAACAAATGAACAGTCACCATTCTCATTTTCCTTTTTACCTCTAATGTGACAACCTAGAGGTCGCAATAAGTGTTAGTAGTTTGAGTGTTTGGCGGCAGCTGCCTCCCTGCAACTCACATAAATGAATCTGGGATGAGGTATTCTCTCCAAGTCTCTTAAAGGAAAATGTCTCATATTCAAAGCCAGTCTCCATTGTTTTATTTTGAAGAACATAATACTGTTTAGAAGATATATCGTTGCATATTTTTTTTACATCGTTGCATATTTTAGATCCATATAAGGTCACCCAATGGGACTGATTTAAAAAATGAAGGCAAACAGTGAATACATTTTCAGTTATTCCTAGGGATATGACTTCATCTTTTTACTTGGTAGGTGCCATTGTTAGTTAGTATTTTAGGATCACATGTACTTACAAACTCAAGTAGTATAAAACAGTACTCTCTACCTAAATATTGTTGGGGAGAAAAAAAACTCCCTTTTACCCTTCTAAATGCTTAGGGTTGGCCTAAGAATTAAATCGACATGAGACAGATTAACAGGAGAAAAATCAAGCAAAAGTATAATAACATGTATAGGTTCCATACACGTGGGAGAGACCCAGGAAAACTGAGTCATTTGCCAAAATGGCAAAAGCCAGTACCTTAAACACCATCCTCAGCCCAAGACAAAAAAAAAAAAAATGCTGGAGATGGGAAGTCCATTATTGATGAGGGTAACAGGAAAAGCACAGTAAACAAGGGTAAGATTGTTATGCAAATTTAAGTCATTGTGTTCTAAGTTGAAGAAGAGTTTCTAGAGCTAAGGCACCCTCCTCTTCTGGTACAGACACCCTTACAAATGGAGATTTCCTTTGTACATGTAAGTATTTCTCACAAAAGGGTAACTTCTACTTGTTGTTTTGTTTCAGATCCTTTCCCAAGTCTGCTCTTTCTTATAAACTAACCAATTTAAAATAATCCTTATACCAAAGAGAGATGTTTTGGGGTGGCAAATATGGCTCCCCTACAAATTCAACTAAGTTCTGACATTATCTACCCAGACACAGCATCCGATTGCACAGCATAGATGTTCAGTCCCATGAGACCGCTCGCTTCAGAGGGCAATCCCAAGTCCAGGTCATTTCCTGTACTTTAAACTCACTGGTTCTAAATCAGCTATTCCCAAGAGCGTACCTTGGGTTCAATTCATTTGTTAGAGCAGCACACAGAACGGAGATCACCACTTTACGAAATCACCACTTTTTTAAATAACAGGAACAGCTAGATGGGAGAAATGCACGGAGTAAGGTCTAGGGAAAGGGTACAG
This sequence comes from Phyllostomus discolor, assembly GCF_004126475.2. NCBI lineage: Eukaryota > Metazoa > Chordata > Mammalia > Chiroptera > Phyllostomidae > Phyllostomus > Phyllostomus discolor. The sequence goes on along the minus strand of NC_050198.1, from coordinate 18,157,910 downwards.
AGCTTCCATCCCGGCTCCAGACATGCTACTCTCCCTGCTTTCACCAACCTGGAACTCTGGGACTCCCCTGCTTTGGGGGTTTTATGCAGACTTGACCCCCTAGGCCTAGGTGATGAAGCCACTGGCCATTGGTTACTGAATTCCTTCTGTAGACCCCTCCCTGGAGGTCAGCGGATGAGACTGAAGGTTCCAACCCTCTAACCACTTTGTTGGTTCCCCTGGCAACCGGGCCCCCATCCTTAGGTGATTTAGGGGCTTTCCAAAGTCACCTCATTACTATAACAAAGACCCTTTTTATATCCCTCACAGGAAATTCCAATGGTTTTAGGAACTGTGTACCAAAAATGGCGACAAAGACCTGCTATGTAGTTCTTATTATAAATCACAATATCACACATGGAACGGGTGGTTTTATATTTGAGCATCCACAATCCACTTTACAAAGGGGCAGGAGACCATGTCTCTCATTTCTAAGCCTAGTAATCTTGTCTCTGCACCACGCTGCCTTGCATACCATATTTAGTCTCCTTATTAGGGACATGAAGGCTCCAGAAGGATATAAGAACAAAATTTTAGGAAGATTAATATAGCAGCCAAGGATTGACGAGAGTTAGTGATTAAACCCTAAAGCTGCTTCAGGGAATTTATAAGCTAATTGGCAAATCAATCTAAAAACTTACAACGTTTTTTATTTGTCACCAAAGTAAACAGGTTCATTTGCCTGTGTGCATCCAGGCCCATTGAAACCGGAGTAAGAGTTTGCAGCCAAGAAATAAAGGTTGATTTTGAAGGAAATGAAGCCATACACAGAGTCACAGGTGGACATCTGACTCCCTGATGGCTTCTAGGACCTGCGTCATATAAGTAACTAAGGGAGTTAGGTTTGGGGCTAGGGTCATGGTCTTTATTTTAGTTGCTATGGTATACAATAATTGGGTGTATCCCACTCAAAAATGTTTACCGTATTTGCTGTGTACAATGCACACTTCTTTTGGCCCGAATTTGTGAGGGAAAAATAAGAGTGCACATCATACATGGGTAGTACTAATTCCGTACCTGTGCAAATTTTTTAAATTCTTTTATTTATTCTTATGAGTTAAAAGTATAACTCCGGGAAGCAATAATGATATCCATATGCAAAGTAGTATCCTGGAATACAATAACTGGTTTTGTTCCTACATGTAAATAAATAAAAAATGGAATTAAAAAATTAAAATGAAAGATTTTTTTCCTGAGTATTTAGGCCAAAATCATGGGTGCACATTATACACAGCAAAATACAGGGTAATTGATGTTCTTAAAGCCTTTCTGCAAAAGCCTACTATATATTTTAAGTTACTCTGTCTTTCAACAATAGCATTAGATTAGCGAAAGTTTCATGTAGTTTAGTTACTGGATTCAAGGTATGGTTCAGTTGCTCAGGGAGCCCCAAAGTGAAAAACTTCTGAAAGTGCATGAATTCCTCCTACCCACTGATGCAAGGGTGTCAAACTCATTTTCACCTGGGGCCACATCAGCCTCGCGGTTGCCTTCAAAGAGTCAAACGTAACTTTAGGGCTGTGTACATGTAACTACTCCTTAACAGTGAAGCGAGAGCTTGGCGCTGCCACCAGGTAGAAACACGGTGCTGGGCCGGATACAACAAGGTGGAGGGCTAGATTCAGCCCGCGGGCCTTGTGTTTGCCACCTGTGCAGACTGATGCATCTAAAACATTCAGATTTTATTTGCTAAATCAGGGGTTCTATCCCTTAAAATTTCTTAGAAGATATTATCAGAATGAAAGGACTCAAAAGACCAGTTTTCTAGAGGACAGCACTGTGGTTTAAAATTTAAAAGTATTTGCAGTGTAACATTGGTATCTGCAGATGAGGTCACCCCAGTTGCAAGAAGGCGCATTCTTAGAACTGCATAGGCTATGCATAGCATGCCAAAATAACTTGTAACTCTAATCAGTTTATTTTCTTTAAAAAAATAATTATTTTAAGTTTATTTTGAAAAGCCTACTTAGTCATTGGCAAATTTTGGACGATGACATTGACAATTGTGTTCCTGGAATCTCTAAATATTGCCCAATCTGCCAGCCTTGGAACTACCATTTACCTTTTCTGCAGCCTTCGAAATGAAATCCATGTTTGTTCGTGTTAAATATTCAGGTTATGTTCAATACTTCATCCTAATGCTGTACTTTATAAACACATTTAGATGCTTAAAATTTACACACGTTACAGTAACGTTCTTTATTTTGGGATAGGAGGATTCTCCTGCTGACATGCATTTTGCAGTATTTCAGTCTGTATAGTAATGGATTCGGGCTGTTATTCATGTCACAGCCAATCTCCAATTTCGCACACACATTCCATTGCCAAACCTTTCATATCCACTCGTCAAGAGTTGCAGTGTAACCTGTGTTTCTGGAAAAAAAAAAAGATTTTATTTGTTTTATTTTCTTAAAGATTTTATTTATTTATTTTTAGAGAGAAGGGAAGGGAGAAACACAGGAAGAGAAGCGTCAATGTGTGGCTGCCTCTCTCACGCCCCCTACTGGAGACCTAGCCTGGCCCACAACCCAGGCACATGCCCTGACTGGGAATCGAACCAGCGACCCTTTGGTTCACAGGGGGCTGCTCAATCCACTGAGCCATACCAGCCAGGGCACAATCAGTTTCTTAAAACACAAAATTAATCACTACCCTCATATAGGACTTAAACTTGAAATATAGCCTATGGTCTGAAATATGCTGTAATCCACTAAACTAACTCAGGTAAAACTAGTAGACAAACATTTTTATATTCTAATCCGTTAGTTCATGAAATCAAGACTCACACCCATAGGCTTATGAGAAATCTTTGAATCCAGATGTCAGAGAGATTCATTGTTTTTCAATAGCAGTAAAATCTTCTGTAGGCAAAAAAAAGGAAGCAATTCGTTGGTGATTTCTGTATTTGTAGCTTGACATTTCCTTTATTTTCTCATGCCAGCATACTCAAAGTTGATATTTGCTTAAGATTACTTGGATACCTAGACAGGTATTTAAATTTGGTTGTTTTTATGTGCCTATGAATTTGCCACTAATTTTTTGAACGCTTCCCTTTCTAAAGTTAGCAATGATAATCTATCTGACCTTTAATATGTTTCTGCTTTGGATATTTTTTTTCCAATTAAAAGTTAAAGTCTTATTTTACAATGAGACATAGCTGTATTTATTTTTAAATTAAGGAAATGAAACAAGTCCTGCAGACCCTATGAAGTAATTATTTTTAAATGTAGCATATCCATTTGATAAAAAAAAAACACCTACCCTTTTACGTCACTATGACTGTGAAAAGTTTGGAAGTTTTTAGAAAATTAATGACTGTTAATAAATGTATCCATGCAGGATCAAAGGCAATTATTATTAACCTCAATAGCAAATCATAGACACTTGCTTTTACTTCATCCTAGCTTCAGCCCTGTAATAGGATGTATATCATTACATCTGACATTTTGGTCACTTAAAATTATTATTATTATTGGTAGTAGTAGTCTTTTGTATGTGTAGAAAAGGCATTCCGTAGCCATCATGGTAAGGCCCTGTTTCCAGTGGTATAGCTGGTTATGACAAAAAAAAAATGTAGCAATTAATGTCTGGAAGTAAGAAACATTGGAACCTATGCTTTCTGCAAGTGGAACTTCAGCCAAACTAGAGTGAAAAATGGGAAAGTCATATTTGTTTTATATGCAAATTATATAGAAGTAAAACTATTTTGCTTTTGCAATTTAATTATGGGGAATTCCTTTTTAAATTGCTCAGTTGGCTAGCAACATTATTGAGACTGATACAATTTAAGATTTGGATGCCAATACTACAATTATTTTACTGACAGTAATAAATCTAGAGCAGAATCAGAAATGCTTCCTTCCTCTACTGTTCACTGTCAAGTATGGGGATAGTTCTACATATTCTTTTTTGTTAAGGAGTTTATTTTTAGAGAGGGGGCTAGGGAGGGAGAAAGAAAGGGAGAGAAAGATCCATGTGTGGTTGCCTCCTGAGCGCCCCCTACTGGGAACAAGGCAGGCAACCCAGGCATGTGCCCTGACTGGGAATTGAACTGGCAACCTTTTGGTTCACAGGCAGGCACTCAATCCACTGAGCCACACCAGCCAGGGTAGTCTACATGGTCTATCAAGACTCTTTTAAAGATATACTTAAAAGCACAATCATTAAAAAACCATTCATATGTGTAGGTTTGGAAAAAATCATTTTCCTTCCACCCTTCTGCGTTCTTCTGGTTACTCTAATAATCAAATTTACAAAATTCTGAATCTTTTCCCTGTGCTTTTCAACCTTCTTTGTAACTTCTGCCACTATGTGCACGCTGACAAGGTGAGACCCAAAAGAAACAGCACATTCTCTCTCTAAATTCTTTTAGGCACTTAGGGGGACGGTCAGAGGTTTTTCCTGCATCTTTTGTTGCTTAAAAATAACCAACTTAAAATCATCAATGTCCCAAAGATGCATATTTCAGAGTGGCAAAAACTCTGCTCTCCCTCATGGATAGCCTGCCAACGTGAGAATGAACTTTTGCTCGTTCGCTTGTTTGTTTCTTAGTGTTTAAGAGCACAACTGTTCATATTATTTTGAAAGTATACATTAAAGGAATTTTGGCAGTCAACGGGCCAAAGGGAAATGAAATAGGAAAACGGTTAAAAAGCAATCCATAGCCAGGCTTTTGAATTTTATCCCTTAATGCCTTTCAAGTTTCAACCTCTTTGGGAAGGCTTTAGCTCTCTCTACCCTTTATTCTGTTTCTGTATGCCCGATGAGGCATCTACCAGAACCTTCATAGCTGTAATGATGGAGTAGCTTCTTTCCAACTTGATTGTACCATAGTCCCTGCTTCTCCCCGGGAGATACAATACATCCCGGGAACTTCCGTGAATGCCTGAAACTACAGGTAGTACCAAACCCTATTTATACTACATTTTTTTCTGTGCATATATACCTATGATAAAGTCTACATTATAAATTAGGACAGTAAGTAATTTATAACAATAACTAATAATAAAATAGAACAATTATATACTGTAATAGTTATGTGAACGTGGTCCCTCATTGCAGGGGATCCCTTACTAAAGTTATCCTATAGGCTCAGTACTTTCTGCACCAACATCATCTGTCACACATTTTCTGTTCATGTCGTCCACCCGCAGATTTAATGCCTCTTCCAACCTAATTAAGCACTTTTATTATGCACCACAGCTATACCTTTTGTACTTTGAGGTGCTGTAGCAAAAGTAGCATGAATTTCTTTTTCCTTCTTTATGATGTCATGGGTAGAAGATTTGTTCTTCCTGTAAATATCAGCAACCGCAGCACATGATTTTTCTCTTTCTTTACTAAGTTAAGAACTTTCACCTTTTCACTTGAAAAAAAAAAAAAGCACTTTGTAGCTTATCTTTGCCATATCTGAATTGAAGCTGGCATTGCTCTTGAGCTTTGGGGCCATTGTTCAGCACAATAAAGGTGGCTTGAACAGGAGCGCTGGGGTACCACAGCAAGTGATCCGATAACCAAGAAGAGGACTAGGTAATTAATGAGCAGGGAGTGTACAGACCCTGGATATGCTGCACAAAGGGATGACTCACATCCAGGTCAGGAGGGGGCAGCCAGGGGCCAGATTTCATCACGCTGCTCAGAACAGTGGTCAATTTAGAACTTATGAATTGTGTGTCTCTGGGATTTGCCATTGAATTGTTTCTGGACCACGATTGCCTACAGGTAAAACTGAAATCGTGGAAAGTAAAACTGTGAATAAGGGCAGGCTACGGCACAGATTTAGTGAAGGTCAAACTGTCTTATTGATGCTTTGATCCCTCATGTACTCTCTGTGTAGGGTACATAGTCTAGGAGTTTCACAGGTATCTCTATAAAGTATGCATTTAACGGATGAAGGATGGATAGATATAAAGATGGATGGGTGGATGGAGGTGTTTATAATCCTTTCCATGTAAACTATTTTTTCAAGACAAAGTGCCCTTAAAGCTCTTATTGTCTAACTAGTTGCACATAGTACCATTTCAAAAAAGTTACAAAGAGGATATACAATTAAACTTATTTCTCCCAAGCTGGCACCCAACCACCTAGTTATCCTCCTTTACTCTTACTTGAGGGAAGTGATATCATCAGTTTCTTTTAAAAATATATTTTATTTATTTGTTTTTAGAGAGAGGGGGAGGGAGGGAGAAAGAGAGGGAGAGAAACATCAATGTGTAGTTGTCTCTTGCATGCCCCTTACTGGGGGCCCGACCTGGCCTGCAACCCAGGCATGTGCCCTGACTGGGAATCGAACCAGCAACCCTTTGCTTCACAGTCCGCGCTCAGTCCACTGACCCACGCCAGCCAGGACTCACCAGTTTCTTATGTATCCTTCTAGAGATACACTATGCACGTGTGTGTGTGTACATGCAAAAACACACTGGTGCATGCACACACATCAACTCATGTCTATCAACAACGTATGGGAGTATCTGTATTCTCAGACTATCAACAACAGAGTATATCAGAGTATATTGTCAAACATTTTGATCTTTGTCTCCCCGATTGGTGAAAAATCATGTCTTTAGTTTGCATTTATCAAATAATGAGTGAGAGTCACTCATTTTTATTGCTTTTTCATGAAGTCTGTTCATCTGTTGCAAATTTTAGAAGTCCTTCGAAGAGTGTTTTAGAGGCAATTGATTGATGACAACTAGTCTCCTTATTTTTTTTATCAGAAGTGGTATAATCCAGCATATTCCAACCTGCTAATTCATTTAATTTAGCACTTCCGCTCATTGTTGCATTGTCTCAAAAGATAAACTATGCTGTCAAGGAAGACAGTTTCAATATTCTTGACCATATCGACATGTCCTTTAGTCTATAAAGACAGATCTAAAGAGACGTTCCAAAAACAGTGGGAGACTCTTTTCAACCTCAGGAACCTTGTGCAGACTGGTCCCTGGGGCAAAAAGAAAAATTAAAACAAACACACACAAAAAAACCCCACTTGCTATTATTTTGCACGATGGAATCTCTACACTTTAAATCTCAGTTTAATTGCACTTCCTCAGACACCTTGCTTGATTATTTCATCGAGAATAACCCCCTTCACTCTTATTTTAGGTGTTCTGTATCTTAACATCATGCTTATATCTTCCATAACTTTTATCATATTTGGTAGTTATATTATTTTATCATTTATTTGTTATTCCCCACTATAAGCCAGAAGGTCCATGAGAGCAGTCTCAGTGTCTGTCTTTGTCTACTGCCTTATCTCCACTGCCTGATGCATGATGTGGGAATAAAATAAATAGGCAACAAATATTTGTAGGAGAATAAGTTCTGGTGTGTTTGTCGAAAATTCAGTTGTTACTCTTTTGAACCATACCAAATATACACTTCCATTGGGTTGAATTTAATTCAATTGAGTTTTTACTATGTGCAAGCCAAGTGAGAAAGGGAGGGAGTGAGGGAGAAAGGGAGAGACAAATAACATAGACTCTTCCAGGAGCTTATGGTTTTCACCCCTACACTTATTCATCATTTACTGCAAATGGATTTCAGAAAGAAACTGTAAGGTCAGCCCTGGCTGGGTAGCTCCATTGGTGGGAGCATCGTCCCAATACGCCAAGGTTGCAGGCTCAATTCCCCATCAGGGCACACACAAGAATCAACCAGTGAATGCATAAATAAGTGGAACAACAAATCAGTGTTCTCCCTCACTCTCTCCTCAAATCAATAAAAAACAAAAAACAATTTAAAAATAAAAGGAACTGTAAGCTCAGACATCAGCCTTGCTCTGAGACAAATGCAACGCGAGTACTTTGAAGTTCAGATATAATTGATGGATAAATGCAAAGCTAAGATCAATGTATTAACAATGAATTTAAACTTCATTTTTCTAATAACTCTTAGGGAGGTAAAAATTTTTTTAAAAAATTTGTACATAACGCTTGGGCTTTACTCTCTATCTCTTAATTAAAATCTAACAGAGTATGTATTTCCACAGACCGTATATTACAGCAGCCACCTGGGTAGGGTCATGATAACAATCTTCTTAAGGGGGCTTTTATCTGCCTAGTCTGTCTCATTGCGGACAGAGTTTGATGTCTAAAGTTAAATTACTTGCGATCTAAGAATAACTTCAATACATAAAATATCAAGCTTCAACCTTTCTTTTTGTGCATGCAGCGATTTCATCTTTCAGCCATTAATCACCAGTCCTCTTCCCAAGGAGCAAATCTAGGTTTCCCTCTTCAGAGAGATTTGATGCACCCTTTGAATCATGAGCTGCAGTTGAGTATTTCGAAAGCCTTCTGAGGGAAAGAGTATATGGGGTTAGGTTTCTCCAGAGAAAGGGATTATTCCAATCAACGTAAAGTGTAATTAATAAATGCTTATTCACTCAGGAATAGCATACAGTAAGGGTGATTGCTAAAGCATCGAGTAAGCCGCAAGGAAAGAGTATCTCAAGAGGCAGCCCAAGGAGGAGATGGGAAGAAAGCCCGGATTAGCCTCCCTGAGAGGGAAAAGATGACAGGCTTTTAGGAGCTAGGGGGAACGGGTATGCAGAAGCATTGATGGAGCAAGTTTTCATGGGAGGACCTGAGAGCTTGGCCATTTTTCGTAAGGGGCTTCAGCACGAGATCTTCCTGCACAATGGACCCTTCACGTCTGAAAAGATTGTGATGTTCAAGTTCCGGTCACATCCCAATCCTTTGGTCCTGGGGGAGAAGGGGTGAAACTTTGATCCTGGGTGCAGCTGGAGGTCAAAATTCTCTCCTTTGCCCATGCTTGGGCTGCATGACTTGCAGTTTTGATGTGTCGTTTCCGAAAAGCAGCTCACTATATAGTTAGAAAGCGGATAAGGCCATTTTGTGTAGGTTCTGTGGTTCCATCCTGATCCTAGAACTTGATTGTAGGACGCTATCTCCGGGATCTCTTTCCCATTACCATCACCACTGCCTTACCTCAACTACGATTGTTTGGCATGTCTTCTTAATTCTATTTGGCTCCTTAATTGTGGTCTTTCTAAACCAATCCTTCCGTACACTGCTCTCAGAATTACCCCATTGCCCCAGATTTTAACTCCATAGTTAGGCCTACAGGGTTCTCTGTTTTGTCATTTTCCTACTTTTACCTCTTCATTTCTTCCATTCCATGTCTAGTGTACTTTAAAGCAGTCTCCTTACCCTGACTGGTGTGCCTCAGTAGATTGAGAAGCTCAGTAGGTTTGGCCTGTGAACCAAAGGGTCACTCATTCAATTCCCCAGTAGGGGGCACACGAAAGGCAACCACACACTGATGTTTCTCTCTCTCTCTTTCTCCCTCCCTTTCCCTCTGTCTAAAAATAAATAAGTAAAATCTTTAAAAAATAAAATAAAGCAGTTTCCTTAGACCTTGGATGATACTGCCTACTACCTCAACCCAATAAGCTTTTAAAAATTTTATTTATTTATTTTTAAAGAGGGAAGGGAGGGAGATAGAGAGAGAGAGAAACATCAATGTGTGGTTGCTGGGGGTTATGGCCTGCACCCCAGGCATGTACCCTGGCTGGGAATCGAACCTGCGGCACTTCGGTTCACAGCCCACATTGAATCCACTGAGCTACACCAGCCAGGTCAACCTGATAAGTTTTTAATCATCCTTTGAGGTACAAACAAAATCTGATCTCTTGGGTGATACATTTCACTAATTCTCTGAGGTAGAATTAGTCTCCCTCTCTCCTGTGATGCCCCTGTACCACTCTCTAGTAAACTGTATCATAGCAGGTATCATATTGCATGGTAATTATTTTTCCAAATGCTCTTCTCCTCAATCCAATCATGAGACCTGGAGGGCTAGGTCCTTGCATTATTATGTATACCCTGTGTTAGGAATGCATGAAACTTCTCTAAGAGACTTCAAATGAATTATGATACATTACTTGTTTTTAATAGGCTTCCTTTTTCGAGTAGCTTTAGGTACGCAGCAAAACTGAATGGAAAGTAAATGCAGAGATTTGCCACATATCCTTTATCCTAACACATGCGTAGCCTCTCCCGTGATCAGCGTCGTGCACCAGAGTGGCACATATGTTACCCTTAATGAACCTACTTTGACACATCATTAGTACCCAGAAGCCATGGTTTCTATTAGGGTTCACCCTTGGTGTTTGCGATATATTCTTAATGCTGTAAAGATAGTATTTTACTTGTCTTTAAGAATACATATTGAAATTTTCTAGATGTTTTCATGCAAATTTAGATGAATGGCCTCCAATTTCAAGAGTCTATTTTATCTTTAATGGACTCTTGCATTTTCCATGTAATAGAATTCTTTCCTATACAGTGATATGCATAATATAGACCTTTACAATAGATAGTAAGGATGGGGGCTGTGTGTGTCCAATAGAGAAAGCCCAGCATACATACTTTACCTCAGAAATACAAAAAATAGATTAAACATTTTGGGTTTTTTAAAGATTTTATTTATTTATTTTGAGAGAGAGGGGAAGAGAGGGAGAGATAGAGGGAAATATTAATGTGTGGTTGCCTCTTGTGCGCCCCCCACCCCCGCTGGGGACCTAGCTCACAACCTAAGCATGTGCCCTGACTGGGAGTTGAACCAGCGACTCCCTGCTTCGCAGTCCAGCACCCAATCCACGAAACCACACTAGCCAGGGCAAGCATTTTCTTAATTAGCCTTCAACACCGTAGGTGGAACCGCATTTTAATGTGGCTAGTGATTACTTGGAATTTGGATTTGGATGGCATGCAGTTCTCCTAAAGTCTTTAATCTCCTACCAAGGACTGATCCAGAAGTAAATCTTTTTTTTTTTTTATTTTTTTTTTAACTGCCGGTGGAATTTTCTATAATCTTTGTCTGGGGTCTGATGATGATATCTGTAGAGCAGCTTCATTTCTCCGAGTTATTCAGAAAGCTCTCATAAGCTCCTTTCTCTCCCAGCAGGACAAATCCTAGAGTGACAGGACATAATAGGAGTGTCCCTCAGCAGGAAATGACAAAGGGAACTGCCCCTAGCGCTCCCACAAAGCCAGGTGGCCTTTCTGGAAATGAGGAGAATTTATTCAGCAAGCTCCTGTGTAAGCCAGGAAAGTCACCAGATAAAAACCATTGAACAAGGATAACACACCAAATGTTTATATTATAAAGGGTGAACTGTAGCCAGAAGATGCAGTTCAGCTTTCCTCCCCTCCCCTCCCCCACAGGTGACAATATGGAGTTAGAGAGAAAGGGTAAAAGAGGGCGTTTGGGGGACTCACAATTTTGTCACTGACTAGCAGTTGAAAAAGCACAGCTGTAGGAAAGGTTCTCATTTGATTTTCCATGTTTGATAGTGATTTTTTTTGTTTGTGAATTTGCATGTGGTATGTGGTAAAGTTGGTTGCAGAATATCTAAGATATAAACAGACAAACAGATCTTTTTAACTTTTTTAACTCCGGTTGACATATTTGCTAAATTGACCTTCTAGATGCTTGTAACAAAATAAAGGTCACGTGTGCTAACGTGCTTTGCTTGGGCATAGATAAAGATATTTCACTTTTTTAACCTTCAAGCTAATTGTATCTTTAACATATATCAGCACTAATATCAGATCTTAAATTTTTTTAAATTTATTTTTAGAGAGAGGGGAAAGAAGGGAGAAAACAGAGGGAGAGAAATAGCAATGTGTGGTTGCCTCTCAGGTGGCTCCCATTGGGGACCCAGCCCACAACCCAGGCACGTGCCCTAATTGGGAATCGAATCGGTGACCCTTTGGTTCACAGCCTGCGCTCAAGCCACTGAGCTACACCAGCCAGAGCCAGGTCTTAAATTTTTAATATATTTCAATAAGAAATATAAAATAATAAATTATATAGAGAGACAAAATATTGACATTTGAAATATTTTTTACTCATTTATGTTAGCAGCTACTAATCTGAGATAAAGTAAACGTAATGAGGTTTAATGGGATGCACCGTGGGTTAAATTGGCTAGAATTGAGTTTGATTTATATTTTCACTCCCTCCTGAACTTTGGAATCAAGTGGTACATTATGAAATTGTATATATTACTTTTGTTTGTCATTCTCTTTCTAATAACATAGCTGACTCAATTTAGAATAGGTAATATTTCTAGTTACCTTTCCTCAGAGAATAGACATCTGTTCAAATGCATTTCCCCATTTTAATCGTGTTAATGGGAATAATAGAAAATATAGCACAGAGTTCAGCATATTTTATTTCAATGACAACACTGGTTGTTGACTGCGAGGGATATTTTCCCAATGCAATGAGAGTAGACGTTTTCATCGTTGTAATATTTCATTTTATTTCATGTGGCCCTCTAAAAAAGGCAAAATGCACTTTCACCTCTATTATGAAAATTAGAAACAGAAGTAAATGCTTTTATTATTGTGCTTATTAATGAGACTATGTTCATGTTGATATGGCACTTTCCAGGTGATGAATCATTTTCACATATTTCAGTTGATTTGCTCAGAAGAGCTACCACCGCCTCTCAGAATAGGCCAAGCATAAGAGGATGAAAAAAATAACACAAGGGGCACTTCAACTACGTTCCCTTGGACCAGGGGTGTCAAGCTCACTTTCACCGGGGGCCACATCAGCCTCGCGGTTGCCTTCAAAGGGCCAAATGTAATTTTAGGACTGTGTACATGTAACTGCTCCTTAACTGTTAAGGAGTTCAAATTACATTTGGCCCTTTGAAGGCAACCGCGAGGCTGATGTGGCCCCCCCCCCCCCCCGTGAAAGTGAGCTTGACACCCCTGCTTTAGACCACATAATACTTCAATCTCTGAGGTCCAACTTTCTTTTGGAAAAAAAAAATGAGAATATTAGTACTGACTATATGAGGTGATTGGGAGGACTCAGTGAGGAACTGTTTTAAAGGCCCGGCACAATAATTCCATTTCCCTTCTTAATGAAAAGGCGAAAGAGTTATACGACCTGAAGAGAAACCAGAGTATGCATTTCCCTTTTTAAATGTATGAACTGAAGAGAAGGGACTTCGATGGTGAGCTAGGAGAGAAGGGTAGTGTAGCCCCCACTTACTGTTGGTCAGCCTCCACGCCAAGCCACCGGAGGTAAAGCTACAACCTATGAACACGGAAAAATCCACATTCACGCCTTGGCTGGCATAGCTCAGTGGATTGAGCGTGGGCTGCGAACCAAAGTGTCCCAGGTTCGATTCCCAGCCAGGGTACATTCCTGGGTTGCAGGCCATAACCCCCAGCAACCGCACATTGATGTTTCTCTCTCTCTCTCTCTCTCTCTCTCTCCCTCTCTCCCCCTTCCCTCCCTAAAAATAAATAAATAAAAATCTTTAAAAAAAAAAAAGGAAGAAAAATTCACATTCAAGACAAGGGCTGTGTTTTTCTCCCTCCCCTTCTGCTCATAGCAAGATGGTCACCTCCAAACCAGGGCTCAAAAGAGGATAAGGCAAGTGAGATACTTGAGTTCAGTATGACTTGTAAAGGGGTATCTAAAATTTCAGTCATTAAGATAATATTTTAGTTCAATGTTTTCAAAATCCAGATGAATGCAGAACAGTTCATGGTGAGGCAAATGTCGACCTTGTCGCTAAATACATATCTGACCTTGCGCGTGAGCCCCTCATGCATGACCCACGCCTCATTCTGATCGCCACCTGGCCGTTCAATGCAGAGACTAGGATGTTGGCTATAAGCACTGATGTTTATTCATGAACATGAAGTGCTCCTAAACACTCCTCCTTCATTCCATTTGCCAGTGTTCCCCAACCTGCAATAATACATAGAGCTTAAATTTATCATTCCCTGATTTTGAAAACAGATCTTATCAGATACGTACGCTTCGACAATATTTCTTGGAATTTTAGTCTTCCAGTTAAGTGTGGGATTCTACAGCCTGGCGTTGAGTTCTTTCTCTACTAATTACTGGATGTCTGACCTTGGGCAAGTTGCTTAGGTTCTCTGAGCCTCCATTTTCACAAATGGGAATAGTAGCCACGGGGCTATTGTGAAAATGCTTAATTGGGTGCATGGCACTTTGTTTTTATATTTAAAAGTTATTACAATGATACTTGGCACTTTCTTTCACAAAATATCGTATTTCTACAATTTCATCTTGAGGTTTTTGTGTAGCAATAGCTCCCTTATTTGCACTACTGTATAGGTATTTAATTATTCATTCTCCTGCCAGAGGGCTTTTGGATTGCTTGCAGATTTTTTTGCTTGTTTGTTTATTTTGTTGTTTTAAACACTCTTGTACTTGTTTCCTGGTACCAATAGACAGTTTTTTTAAAAGATCCTTATTTATTTAATTTTTTTAGAGAAGGCGAGGGAGAGAGAGAGAAAGGGAGAGAAACATCAAAGTGTGGTTGCCTCTCACGTGCCCCCAACTGTGGACCTGACGCATAACCCAGGCATGTGCCCTGACTGGGAATTGAACTGGTGGCTCTTTGGTTCATCATGTGGCATTCCATTTACTGCGTCACACCAGCCAGGGCCCAATAGAGTCGATTTTTCATGCCACAAATGGATACCTCAAGATTTGACCATGCTATGCAATGGTATACAAAGTCTATACCCATCAATTTCAATACTTGTATCTTGGTTAGTCAGCACCATCTGTTACTGATTATTATGAGGGTCAAGTGCCGGGGCTGGTCCCTCCAGAATCTTTTTCTATGAGTCCCTCAGTGATCTTACTCTCAGAGTCTGGCCTGTACTCAGCTAACTGCTTTTTTTTTTATTTCTAGGACTTTATGGCTTGTTTTAAAGTCTTTCCACTCTGAATCCTTGCCTGTTCCCCCTGACAGTGGTTGTATCCCTCTGTATCTCTAACCCGAGGGTCCAGCAGCTCACTTTGCTCAGGCAGGACATCTATCCCTGTACTCTGTCGTCTGTGTTTTGATAATGGCACTTGATGGGCGTTTTGTCATCCTGTTTGGAAGAAAGCCTCTCGTTCTGGCTGCAGTTTGTCATAGTCTACGTTTGGGTTTCCTGAAAAGCCAAGTCTGAGACAAGGATTAGAGAGCAAGGAGTTCATTGGGTGGCTGGCTGATCAGAGGTAGGACACGTGGGAGAACAGGGGAAGTGAGGGGAAAGGAAACAAACCACACTGAGCTCCCGAGTTGGCTACCACTGTGCGCAGTGTTCGCTCGGTTCAATGGAGCCCCCTGAAGAATGCTGGCGAACACACTTAATGGTTGTCCCACTGACGGACATGAGGCTGGAGACTCTGTCTGTCATCCCTTGATCGAGGGCTGCCTGAGGACATCGTCTGTGGAGGCTGAATGAGTTTCCATGACTTTGGAGAAAGTCTTGAGGCAGAAACGCTGAGAGATACAGTGGGTCCTCACCTGGTGAGCCTTTAGCATGCCTGGGAATGCCCTTTACCGCGCTGGCCAAAGTTGGCCAGCAGAATGGGGCGCATGGCATCTGCGGCATAGTTCAAACTGGATTTCCCAATAATATATTGCCACCGTATTTTTTGACAATGTGTCCCAAGAGGGTACAATGTAGTTCTGGCTCATCGCTGTACAATCCTTTACACCTAGAATCATGTGGCTTATTTTTTTTAGGTAGTCTTTTAGTATCTGAAAGCCCTGTAGCCTATTTTCTTTGATACAAATGCTGACTAATCATCCAAATCCATTTCATTGTGTTTATTTCTTAAAATTTGGTTTTATTAGGGTGGCATTGGTTCACAACGCCATGACAGGTTTCAAGTGCACAAATCCACAAAACATCACCTGCACACTTCATCGAGTGTCCATGGCCCAAAGCAGTGTCTCTTCCCATCCCCATGTATCCCCCCTTTGCCCTCGCCCCCCTCCCCCCCACCCCCTTTTCCCTCTGGCCATCACCACACTGTCGTGTGTGTGTCTATGTGTGTATATTTTGTATGCAAGTTCATTTGAAATTCAGCTTGGTGTTACTCACATAGCAAAGCCCTCAGCAAATACTTCGTAAAGAATAGACTTTGAAATGCCTTTCTGTATTCTGGTGACACATATTAGCTATAATAGAGCCTTCAGCAGGAAGACTGTTTCCTCAACGTGGCAAAGTGACTGACAATAATGTATAAAGCCAGAAGCTTCAAGGAACACGTTGCCAGAGGTCACTTTTCATGATAAGCTACCCCCACTCCCTCCCCACTGAATCAGCCTCTGGTCTGCTATGATTATTAAACGATTTTTTTTTTCAGTGCCAAAACCACCCCCTGCAAACAGAGAGGGGAAGAATTTCCAGAGACAAGAGCCACTTTCCTTTGAGTGGCTAGTTACTGTATTAAATTAATCATTCAAACATGCGTCTGTCTTACATGTTTTTATTATATAGGGATAAAAGAACAGTTATATGATTTAAATAATAAAAATAAACAACTTTTTAATTCCAAATATCCTCAGTAATTGTCACCACTTCCCAACTCTTAATAGGGATAATCACTCTCCTAATTGTTTGTGCATTATAGTCTTGCAATATATGTATAGATTTCTAAATAATACATTGTGTTGTTCGGCACGCTTCTGAACTTCATATAATTGGAATCACTGTGCATCTAAGTCTTGTGTGACTGCTGTTTCCAATCGGCATTACGTTGCCAAGATTCATCCATGTCAGTGAACAGAGCTGTAGTTCATTCATTTTCACTGTCATTTTCTATTGGAGGCATAAACCACCATTTATTTATACATTCTGCAGTTGATAGATAATTGAGTTGTTTCCAGTTTTATCTCCTTCCCTATTATAAACAGTGCTCTTTGTAGCCACTGAGGAGTGGGGGTTGCTGGCTCACAGGGTTCATTTTTGTGCCTTTGAATATACTCCTTATTCCTTTGCCTACTCCACTGGGTATCTCCGGGACATTGAGGCGTGTGGGCTGAGTTCCAGGCTTCCATGACACCCGGCCTCCTGCGCTGTTTGGCCGATGGCAGAGGTTGGGAGGGTTGGAGGAGACCCCAGGGTCCTTCCCTCCCTCCCTTTGTGCCTCAGGCAGTATCTTTGGCAGCAGCTGTCTAGGCTTTAGTGGATCCAGCTCCAGCCAGATAGGCCTCCTGGGACTCCCACTTCCACTGAATGAACTCATGACCTTGTCAGGCAGGAAAAATAATTTTCTCTCTACCCTTCTATGTTCTTGGCTGAGATCCCTCTATTATGAAAAGACAGATAAACAGAAGAAAAACAATCAGAAGTTTAATAAGTTGTGTCTGTCCTGTATGCTTGGGAGAGACTCAGAAAAATGAAGCCACTCTTCTGAAATGGCCCAAGACATCACCTTAAATACCATCTCCAGCTACAGACAAAAAAAGATGTTGGAGACGGGGAGTCAGTAATGGGAGGGTATCAGGCAAAGCAGAGTAGACAAGGGTAAGGTTGTCATGCAAATTTAAGCTATTACCTTCTCCATGCATCGGTAAGTTCCTGGGTTGGAAACATCAATACAGTTAAAATGTCCATATTACCCAAAGCAGTATGCAGGTTAATGCAATGCCCATCAAAATCCCAGTGATATCTTATTAATGACATAGAACAAAAAAATCAGATATATGCAGAACCACAAAAGATCCGAAATAGCCAAAGCAATCCTGAGAAAAAAGATCAAAGCCCGAGGTATCACGTTACCTGACTCCAAATTATACTACAGAGCAACGGTAATCAAAACAGCAAGGTATTGGAAGCAAAACAGACACACAGACGGAGAGAAGAGAATTGATAGCCAAGAAATAAAATTACATGTATATGCACAAATATTTTGGCAAAGGATCTAAAAGCACACAAAGTAAAAAGAAACCTCTTCAGTAAATGGTGCTGGGAAAGTTGGAAAGTCACATGCAAAAGAATGAAACTAGAATACAGTTTGCCCCCTTGTACAAAAATTAATTCAAAATGGATCAAAGACCTAAATATAGAATATGAAACAATAAACTGTATAGAAGAAAACATAGGTACTAAGTTTATGGACCTCGATCTTACAGAAGATTTTCTGATTTTTTTTCTTTTTTGTTCAACCCCCTTGACCCCCTACCCAGCACCCACCCCTAACAGCTGTCAGCCTGCTCTCTACCTATGAGCCTGTCACTCTTTTTGTTTGTTAGTTCATTTAGTTCATTAGATTCTACATACGAGTGAAATCACATGGTATTTGTCTAGCTGACTGGCTCATTTCACTTCACATAATGTTCGCCAGGTCCATCCATGCCGGCACAAAGGATAAGATCCCCTTTTTATTTACGGCCAAGGAGTAGTCCATGCACGTGTCATGCGTACCAAATGTGGCAGAGATAAGTTTACAGTTGTTAGTCTGGAAAATAATACAATAATTGATCAAAAATAATGCAAGAATATGCTCTGTTTCACATACTCACAGCTGTAAACCTACTTTCCCCTCTCTTATGTGTGTTTTTGTCTCTGTGCAAAGGATGAGACCAAAACACAGGTTAGGTACAAGGCATGGAGTGTTATAAACCAAAATTCCAATGAAAGAAAGACGTGGGTGTGGAGCAGCGCTCACTGAATAAGAGAGGAAGGGCAAGCAAAAGACTTGCAGAAATCTGTAAAATGTCCGGCTTTGTTAAAAATAGTAGAAATGTTTTGGAATATTTTACACTATTTTCCAGTTTTCTGCCTTTTCCTTTACTACTGTAAAATACATGATTTAGATTTTGAACTTCGAGCGTCTGGCCAAGCTTTTCTACTTATTGAATTCCATTTCTTATTCAATGTGCTTTCCTTGTTGCTTAGATAGTAGAAATTTTGTGGTCAAATTGCTGCAGAAATGACATGAATTAAGTATGTTGCAGGATAACATGGCAAGAAAGTTGCATAAAAGACCAGGCTGAGACTTGGGAGAAAATGTCTGTTGTCCTTCACAAATTTGCCTCTCTGCTGTTAGGTGATAAAACACTCCTCATTAGTCCCAAGGAAATGATAGCTAGATTATGGTCTCCTTCATGGAATGACTACAGATTGTTTATTCTGTGGTTTCCCTGATACATATTGAGTTTTCACTACATCGAAATCCCTGGAGTTTGATTAGAAGGTTGATTGTCTGGTAGGGTTTCCTATAAGGTATTCTCGCAGCAGTAAACAGTTCTTTTTTTTTCTTTTTAACATTTTGATTATTTATTTTTAGAGAGGAAGGAAGGGAAGGAGAAAGAGAGGGAGAGAATCATCAATCGCTGGCATTCCACATGCCATCAGTGGGGAGTTGGCTCACAATACAGGCATGTGCCCTGACCAGGAATCGAACTGGCAACCTTTTGGTCCATGGGGCGACACCCAAACCCCTGAGCCACACCAGTCAGGGCAGTAAGCAGTGCTTAATGGTCAAACGATCCTATCTACATATACTTAGTTATACTCAAGGTACCCCTTTTCTGTGCATATAGGCAAGACTGTACATACTTTTTAGAAAGAGTCAAAACCCTATTTGGAACAAAAACAACACAGTTGCCACTGGAGTCATCTTCAATTAACTAGCCAGACTCCCAATCAAAAGATGATTTCAGCTGTAATTAACCCATTAACCTAATGAGATGCAAAAATGTCTGCAACCAAAGATTTCCTGAGCACTCTCACTCACGTAGCAAGTGCCAGCCTGATGAGTTTTGTCGAATATTCACATGCCATGCCAGTACAGCCTGCATTTGCAGATGTCACCTAACTAACACGGGTTCATGTGATCGGCGTGGCTCAGAATTAATAAAATACCAGCTATCTCTGGGGCTTTCTTCATGTGAATCTGGAAGATTCTTTGTTATGTTTGAGCTCTTACTCTCCGAGATTCAGATGTCAAAGTATTTTTAGACTGGTTCTGCGAGGCATCTTTATTTCGTAATTATACTCGCGTTGATTGACAGCACACGTGTTCGACGGAAATAGTGCCATATTGAAGTGAGCCTGGTGAGTGCGGGAGAGAGGCTGCTTAGATCGAAACTCTCCTGAGGGGAAAGCAAGAAGTCAAAGGGATTTTAAGTTCACTGACATGAAGGTACACAATCTCTCATAAAATGCTAGAGGGGTGTTTTTGCTCTCAGACTTTGAACATTTCTATGGTGGAAGAGATTAAAATATGGAGAATTGTGATCGTATTTTTTGGTTTTGGATGGGGGAGGTTGATGGTTGAACATGGCTATTTTATTATTTGCTTATCTCTTTTTTTAAAAATTATTTTTATTTTTCAATTACAGTTGACATTCAGTATTAAGTTAATTCAGGTGTACAGCACAGTGAGACTTATATAACTCATGGAGTAATCCCCCCAATAAGTCTAGTGCTCCTCCGACCTCATACATAGTTATTATATGAATATTATTCACTATATTCCCTCTGCTGTACTTTATATCCCTGTGGCTGTTTTGGAACGGAATTGTGATAGTGTTTGATGATGATATTAATGTCATGTAATAGAACAAAGTATACAATATGTTAAAACTTAAAAAGAAGCTTTATTACTGAGTAAAACCTACATTATACATTTTTGGCATGTTTCATCTTGCAAAGGATCATGGATGATTTGTACCTACAGGGCCGTTTTCTCAGCAAGTTAATAGCAAGTATATGAGGTAGAAAGGACTTTGGACCAAGGTGAGGCAGGAGGAATGTGATGCGATGTCTAATGTATATGTAGACAGGTGAGCTGGGGGGTCTCTCCAAGTAGGCGTCCAAGGTTAGGTGTATCAGCATTTACAACCGCGATAAATAAACGAGGAGTTTGTCAGTTCTTTCATTTCAGTAGTTTTATGAAGCCTAGGTTTATTTTTCTAAAAGCAGTTAGAAAAGTCAAACCAAGCTACGTAGTGTTGAAGTTTTCAGATCTTCAAACACTGTGCATTAATAAGTATTCAAAAATATTTTGACATTAAACGTTATGATGTTACTGTTTGCAAAGTTGGAATTTAATTGAATGTTCAAACATTCTCCTTACTAGACTAAAAATCCCCTCGGTGATCTTGTCAAACAATCCCTTTAGGGTCAGCTATCCATGTCAGAATTGTGACCAATGTATTCAGTCTAGATATTTTTTTTTTTCAAAAAAGTTTTACCAGAATTATGATGATTTTGAAGGGGGAATGTTATGGTGAGTTGTAATCAATTCTCCCTTGTTGATGGTTCATTCCGATTAAACACCTGGACTTCTCATTTCTTCAAAGAAATGTATGTCCCTGAAGAAGCGGTACAACACTCAGTACAATCTGCGGTGGGTAGTGAAGGGAAGGCGATTGTGAGAAAAGGAGAAAACTGGATTATAAAAATGCCTGTTAGTCAAGATTTCAGGCCAAAGTAAGAGGAAATGTGTTGAGAAAATCAAACAACTTTCATATGAAGCCTTACATTTGCAAAGAAGAAGTTATATAAATACCACCACAGTTCGGCAAATTAAAATCTAAAACGAAGCATTTGGAAGTGGTTTTGCAAATAAGAGTTTCCTCTAGATGTTTCACAAAATAAATAGAACATCGCAGTGAGGAAATTATTCCAGTCGTGGGAAAGTTGAGTGCAAGTTTCATTATAAGGTCCAGTAACACTCAGTGGGGTTCTTGCTCATAAATTTAAACTGGCGTGCTTTCTCCCCCCCCGAAGTTTAGAGGACATCACAGTCATTCAAGAAATGCATGGAATAAATGATTTTTTAAAATGTTCTGGAAAATTAGTGCCTTAGTTTCAGTTACATATGTATAAAATAACTGAACCTATATTTGGTATATACAGGGGTCCAGCACGTTGCAAAATCTTTATAACAAAATCGTGAGCATGTCATTCTGTAACATAATAACATCACACTCAAGCCCACCCCAGGACATTTTAGATGAAATGTTCAAATTAACACGATAAATTATCACACCCATGTCATTACCCTGCCAACCTCACTCAAACAGGCATTACTTCTGCCAGACCCTGTACAATGTTATTCTGATAAATAGTTCCCCAACACAGTGCTTATATAGAACCCAGTTGGCTTGGCAGATTGATTGGACCTAACCTGAGAACTGGTATGGTCCCCCTCAACCTCTCTGCTTCCATGCACCCCAACGCTCTTCTTCCCGGAGTAACAAAATAGCATCTTTGTGGCTCTCCCTTATCCAGCCTCTCCACCCACCCCTTCTGTCGTCTGGATCCCAGCACTGGAAGCAACTTTTTAAAAAAGGTCAATGAAATCATCTCACCTCTTCATTAAAACTCTTCTCACTTGACCAAGAGTAAACCCCAAATCTTTTACCTTGACCTACACCAATGAACTGTGCTTCTCTTTCCTATTTCAACTCAGCTTTGTTCTCCTAGCTTTAAGACGTAGTAGCTCCCTCTCAGCTCTTGAATGGAATAAACTCTTGACCCCCTTTGGCGTCTGCCTATTTACCATTTTCTCTGACTAGAATGCTCTTTTCCCCAGCTTCCGTTTTTTTTGGAGCAATCAGACATTTATTCATTACTCATTCATTCATTTGCGCATTTATTCACTCAATAATTCAGTGATTTTCAATTGCCTCCCCTGAGGGGACATAATGCAGTGTGAAAAGATATTAGTAGTTGTCACAACTGAGGAGGGGGTGGGGTTGCTGCTGGTATATAGTGAGTAGAAGCCAGGGATGCTGCTAAATACACTACAATGTATCGGAGAGCCCATCGTAACAAAGTAGTACCTGGCGGAAAATGTCAATAGTGCCAAGATTCAGAATCCCAGACAGTAATTCAACACCTCCTCTAGGCACCAAGAGTATGGTGGTGCAGCAAATGAATATGCCTGAACCTTTCATCAACCAATACATTAGGGGAAAGACAGTCAATAAACTGGCTAACAGACAACTAGATATATACTTTTACATAATGCTGAGCGCTGTCCAGCCAATTGGGACAGGAGAGCGATCGATACAATTTACTGTGCCACAGGGGGTGTTGATGCTCAGACCAGAGGAAAGACAGACACAGACGTAGCTAATAGTAAATACTTATTGAACATCAACAGTAGAACATGGCATTTTCCTTAACCATGTTCTTTTATTGTAACCGAGAAAGCTTCAAATTCTGTTTAGCACCTTTTCTTCACAGATTCTGTGCCAAGGGAACGACGAGTCTAGCATTTGTCTCCTGTGAGCAATTAAATCCTCAGCAAGTTGGTGAATTCCCAACTTTCTGTGCCTCCTGTTCATTTTCATGAAATTATCTGAAAAAAAAAATAGAGAGAGCTCCTAACTTGGTGAAAAAGCAAAATGTTGTATCTCTAATTAGTAACACAATTTGTCATTTTATATCATGGTAATATAGAATATATAATACTTTATTATGTATTTGTTTACTTTTATTGTTGTTCAAGTACAGTGGTCTCCATTCCCCCCCCCACCCCAGCCATCCCCACCTCCCACCCCTGATCCCACCCCCGCCCTTGGTTTTGTCCATGTGTCCTTTGTAGTTGTTCCTAAAAACCCTTCCCCCTTTTCCTCCCCCCATTATCTCCTCCCACCTCCCCTCTGGTTACTGTCAGCTTGTTCTTTATCTTAATGTCTCTGGTAATATTTTGCTCACTGGTCTGTTTTTTTCACTAGATTCCTCTTATAGGTGAGATCATATGGTATTTGTCTTTCACCACCTGGCTTAGTTCACTTAGCATAATGCTCTCCAGTTCCATCCATGCTGTTGCAAAGGGTAGGAGCTCCTTCTTTCTTTCTGCTGCATTTAACATGTTTATTTAAATCTATTTTAAATCATACTGTTTCTCTGTGGAAGGTCCCATGGTCCCAGTAATGTTTTCAGTAATAAATGAGTATGTTAAATAACAACAGGTATACAACATGATTTTAAAGCTACCAAAAACTGGGTTCTCTTTCTTTTGTTTTTCTTACTTTTTAAACCTTGTGACCACCACCATATGATGCTTAGTCATTTAAATTTTACAGCTTTAATATGTTATTTTTTTAAACTCTTTTTTTAAGATTTAATTTATTTATTTTTAGAGAGGGAAGGGAGGGAGAAAGAGAGAGAGAGAGAGAAACATCAATGTGCAGTTGCTGGGGGCCGTGGCCTGCAACCCAGGTATGTAGCCTGACTGGGAATCGAACCTGAGACACTTTGGTTCGCAGCCCGTGCTCAATCCACTGAGCTATGCCAGCCAGGGCTAAACTCTTTTTTAATGTCAACTGCTACTTAATTGCTAATGCCCAGCAAGTTGGTGTCCACAGCTTTACCTACTCATAACATTCTAGTCATTTGCATTTGAATATCCCATTGGCTCCTGACCCCACTTGTCCAGAACTAAACTTATCATCGTCTCTATTGCACCTCTTTTTACAATACCGCTCTTGGGGTGGATAAGAACTAATTGAGAACCAATACTTAGTGGGCACAAAAACAAACAAACAAACTTGGACCAGTGACTCGAAGGTCCCGACAATATGTGCTTTTTGACCTGAGTGCTGGTTAAATAGGTGTAGTGAGTCTGTGAAAATTCAGTGTGCAGTTCACTCATGACTTGTACAATTTTATGTGCATATGTCATATTTCAGTAAAAAGTATATAGAAATTTTAGAAGTCAGACTTCTTCTCACGCATTCAGCACAAGTAATGTGACAGCAAAAGTTTTATAATGGCTATTAGTTGTTGAGTGCTTGCTGTATCTCTGATATGATCAACTATTTACTCAGTCTGCCGCTCAAACATCTCTGCGGTGGAGGCATTGTTATTATTTCCATTTCACATGGGAGGAAACAGAGACTTAGGCTAGATTCCTTGTCTAAGATCACCCAGCAATAAAATGGCAAAAGCAGAATTTGAATCCAAACCAATATTTGAAAGCACAATAGTTTTACCTGTGTCATGTGCTCCATCTCCATAAAAAATGGAACATTCTATTTCTTAACTATCCTTACTTCTTGTCTTTAGTAAAGCTTTTTAGACCTTCATTGATTATAGTGGTAATATTTTTTTTAATTTTATTTTTTTAAAGAATTTTATTTATTTATTTTTAGAGACAGGGGGAGAGAGGGAGAAGGAGAGGGAGGGAAACATCAATGTGTGGTTGCCTCTCGTGCGCCCCCTACTGGGGACCTGGCTCACAACCCAGATATGTGCCCTGACAGGGAATTGAACTGGTGACCTTTTGATTTGAAAGCCAGAACTCAGTCCACTGAGCCACACCAGCCAGGGCTATAGTGGTAATTAGTGGTAATATTTTAAGAAACCTTGTACACTTTAGCCTACCTTGATGTCAGTCTAAACACAACCAGGGTTAGTACTCTTTTTACGGCGTAAAACTGTACGTGTATTTTATTTAAAATCTGTTACTGCAGTTGTTCACAAACATGGTTACATATTAGAATTATAAGGCCCCAACCAAGGTCAGTAGATCACAATCTGGAAATAGGGACCTGGGGGTGAGGAGTTTTAAAATGCTCCCTGGGCAGCCAGGTTTGGAAACCAGTGCTTTAAAGGCTTACTCTAGTTGTTCTGCTAGAAATAAAGTCCTTGTTTGGCCCCTGTCTCCCTCACAAAAGGCCCCTGTGTCCTCTCTCTTGTATCCTCTGCTCTAAGTCCCTTCTTCCCCAACTTTACCCCCCACCCCCCACCAGTTCTTAGCCACCCCCAGCAATGCATACTTCATTCTGATAACAAAAGTCTTCGTTTTCCCCCAGACTATAATTTTTTTCAATGTTTCTATCATCTTTATACAGGCCTGTCCTTTTCCCTGAGTACTGTTCTCTCACTTCTCGATTTAACTAAACTCTTAAGCATCTTTCAAACAGCAGGCCTGGCCTCCCCTTCTCAGCGATATTGCTCTAACTTCTATTTGTTTAGTTGTTTAGGTATTCACTATTGATTTATTTCTTCTTTTATGAGTTGATACATGCACATGGTAAAGAATGCATAAGCTATAAATGGATACATGTTAATAAGTTTCACTGTTACTTCAAGTCCCCAGTTCAGCCTCCCGGAGGTGATGAATACTTCTAGATTTTTAATGTGTCATTCCAGAAATAAACAATGCTTATACAAATATACATGCGTATGAATATATATTTGTATATACTTTTGTACACATGGTAACATATACATACACTCTTCAGCTGCCTGCTTTTTACTTCACAATATAATTTATCCTTTCTTATCTCAACATACGGAACTTGATCAATATACTTAGTATTTGCATAGTATTCTGTGATTATGGATATGTGGTAATTTATTCAATGAGATCCTAACCTATGGCATTTAAGTTGTTTTCTACTTTTGTTATTACAAGGAATACTTAGTTATAAAGAACATTACAGTACAGAGAGTGTACTATTTTGTATTAGCAACTTCAATTCTGGAAGTGGAATGCTTTTGGCAGACTCTGTGAACATTTTAAAATTTGATAGAATGGGGTATATTGATCTTAAAACCATTGTTCTCATTTATTTGTTTTAGAAATGCTTCCTCTTTACTCACATAATTCTCTGTACATACCACTCTTGTAGAAATTACCATATTTGACTGCGAACATTTCCTTCATTCATTCATGCATCCATTCACTCATTCATTTATCACATCCTTCATCTATTTAAAAGCTATTTAAGAAGAATTTGCCCTGGCTGGTATGACTCAGTGGAGTGAGTGCCAGCCTGTGAACCAAACGGTTGCTGGTTCGGTTCTCAGTCAGGGCACATGCCAGGTTTGCGGACCAGATCCCCAGTGGGGGACATGTGAAAGGCAACCACACATTGATGTTTCTCTCCCTCGCTTTGCCTCTCCTTCCCCCTCTCTCTAAAAATATAAATAAAATCTTTTAAAAACTATTTATTAAGAATTTTCCCTGGCTGGTGTGGATCAGTGGACTGAGTGCCAGCCTGCAAATCAGAGAGTCACCAGTTCAATTCCCAGTCAGGGCACATGCCTGGGTTGCGGGCCAGGTCCCCAGTAGGGGGCGCATGAGAGGCATCCACACATTGATGTTTCTTTCCCTCTCTTCCTCCGTCCCTTCTCCTCTCTCTAAAAATAAATAAGTGAAATCTTAAAGAAAAAGAATTGACTATAATAAGTACTGCCCTCTAAGCTCTAGAAATGGGCTGATTAAACAATATTAACAGCGTTCTGAACCCTCGACAAACAAGTTAACCTAGTGAGGGACGGGAAAGTATTGTGGAGGTGGTGGGGCAGGGACAGCTAACCCTATCATGGACTATTGGCACAGTACCAATAGGAGGTGTTTTGAAGCTTATGAGAGTTATCAAGGCAAGAGGTTCTAGGAACACTTGCAAAGGTCAGTGACAACAGAGGACATCATGCAATTTGAGAACCCGAGAGTGATCAGTGTGGCTATACAGTAGGTGGTTTATTGTGGGTGGAGATGAGGGATGCTCCTGTGGGAACAGAGAGATCAGCAGGCCGGGAAGGTCTTCTAGGGCTTGCTTTAAAGAGTAGGGATTAAGCCCTAGCTGGCATAGCTCAGTGGATTGAGCACGGGCTGGGAACCAAAGTGTCCCAGGTTCGATTCCCAGCTAGGGTACATTCCTCGGTTGCAGGCCATGACCCCCAGCAACCGCACATTGATGTTTCTCTCTCTCTCTCTCTCTCTCTCTCTCTCTCTCTCCCCCCCCCCCTCCCTCCCTAAAAATAAATAAATAAAATCTTAAAAAAAAAAGAGTAGGGATTATGTTGCGGCCAGTGGGGTGGGACCCGGCCAGTGGGGTGGGACCCGTAGTGGCTCTAATCAGTGTGTTAATACAATAATACATACCTTCTACAAGATAAATCTGTTCTGGAGAGACAACAGAGGAGATTAGAAGCTTTTAATTCACAGGGAGACATTCTGATAGGAGTCAGACAAAGAGAGAGGGGCCCGACTAGAGACAGAGTTAGGGGATGAAGTGAAGAAAACCAGGTCAGTGGTACTAAATGTAGGGTCAAAGGGGAGGAGAGAATTGGGATGAAGTCAGGTTTCCTACTTGGGTAGCCTGATAGATGTGCTAGTACTTCGCCTCCTTCCTCATTTGAGCATGAGCTCCCCGAGGCAGAGAACTGTTTTATTTTTCCTTCCTGCCCACAAGCATGTGCCTGTCTCATAGACTTCAGATAACTAAATGCATGAATGAATAAGTTGCACTCTTATAGGAGAGGTGGACCATATTAGAAAAGGTTCTTATTTGGATATACCTCCAGCGATGAGTAGGTATTTAACTAACAGTACTATTTTTTATTTTTCTCCCGAAGATGTAATATCAGGTGTTATTCTTTTTTCTCAGTTGCTGAGGAAAATTATGTATGTAGTGCCTAGAGGAGCACACTCATGGTGAGCTCAGTATCCATGGCTACTTAGCATGCCGTTTCATAGTGTTATTATTCTTTCATCAGATCTTTCAATGTGAATTCAGTTTTGGTCTAAATGTTGGCTATGAATGCTCTTATTTTAAAAGGTTAACCTGTTCTCAGTGACATTTTTTTTGCACTTAATTCTAATGGAAGTTCTTTATTTCCTTGTTTTTAATTTAGGAAATATTTTGTGGTACAGAGACACCATAACAATGTATAAGTTCAAGTTGTTTTCCTATAGCAAACATGCTTTACCTTTTTTCTCTTTCTCCAGTATATACTGCTTCTTCAAATGTATGCCTAGGGGCTGACAAGTAACTTTTTCTCTTTCTTTGAAAATCTGACCTTGATATATTTCTGCCATTCTGGTCCGCGCCCCCTCCCAACCCCAGCCCAGAAATGAGAGGTTTTTCTTTGCCTCTCTCATGAATATTAATGATGGCTTAGTACTTGGCCCGTAAGGCCATTTAATGAGTTCCCTGTTTTATAGTAACTCAGGTTAGTGCTTTGGGGTTCTCCAAGGATGGAGATAGAGTAAAGCATCTAAACATTTATATTCAGGGAAATGTATGTTGTCCACTTCTGACTGAGAGAATATTTATGTTTAGTTATCAGTGCCTAGGACATTGTTTATATGCGGTAACTTCTTGCTTAAACTGAATTATCACTGATTATGTCAAAATTTGGTGTCTCTCTCAAACTCATATAAATATTTTCCCTCTAACGTACCTTCCTCCCTGCTGGAAGTTTATAAACACTTTTGTACATTTTAAATTTTTGTCTATTTCGGTATTTGCAAGATATCTTATGTGAAAATTGATTCTATGTCAGCAAAGAAAATATTAGTGTGTGTGTGTGCGTGTGTACGTGAAGCTTGCTAAGGAAGAATTTATTTTGGTTATGGTTCTTTGTTGTGGTATTATTACACTGTAATAATTTATGTGGTATCCCTAATTGTTTTATAAATTCCTACTTAATAATATATTGTTACAAAATTGCTACAAAGGTTGATCAAATGCAATAACATTTCTTTATAATGAAAATATTCATACATTGTCATTTCCTTTTTCTTTTTTCAAAGATTTTATTTATTTATTTTTAGAGAGAGGGAAAGGGATGGAGAAAGAGAGGGAGAGAAACATCAATGTGTGGTTGCCTCTCATGTGCCCCTACTGGGGACCTGGCCCACAACCCAGGCAAGTACCCTGACTGGGAATCGAACCAGCAACCCACGTTCAATCCACTGAGCTACACCAGCCAGGGCTCTATTGTCGTTTCTTACTGAAGAGCTCACTTAACACTTCTTTTGTGTGGTCACACATCAAGAGCTAAATAGCTGCTTTTCTAGGAAAATTTACTGGGAAAGTATAAAATAAGTAGAAGTAGATGAACTGATACTATAAATATCTTAATAAACCATTCTCCACACCTGGCCCCTTTCCTCTATCCATTGGGTTCAGACCCTCTATACTGATGTCTAAGCTTATTTTTCTATACAATTGTGATTTTAGCATTTCCTGTGATGTCATCAGTAGTGGTACCAATAGGGGGTAAATTTTATGAAAAACTTTAAAAATGGCTCACGGCACATTAAGACAAACCAGGTTTTGAAATAGCTACTCATAATGCTGATATTAACACAGGACCGTGGAATGTGAATTTTTGATGACTGTCGTCTCATTCGGTCAGTTTCAAAGGCAAGATTAAAAGAGTATTTCAAAACAGTGGCTACACTTGAAAGTTGTAGTTAAGACTGTCTCCTCAGAGTTCTAAATAATGGAATGTCTGGCAGAACTTGTAGTTTAAGAAGGAGTGCATTTGAAGAAATGTCTTTGTCAAAATTTAATGCAGATAGTTGACAAGTTTCAACATTTTCAAGAAAGACATGTAGTCTCCTCAAACTATATACTGGTTCACCTTTGAAAGTACTTTTCCTTTCAAAGTTAATTGTAGCAAGAAGAGAAATGATTTTTGACCTTGATATAAATGTTCACCAGTATAAGTGCTATTTATGACATTTTTGGAATATGTATTTTTCTATCAATTAAACAAATAAATGTTAATTTAGTATTTAATTCCAACTTAATTATACTAAAATATATAGTAAGAATTTATTCTTTCATAAAATTTAAAACCGTTGCTTTACTTTTTCTCAAAACACAACACCTCTGAGTATATTTTGGATTTTTTTTAACATAATAAACATTCATCATTTCATCTTACCAAAGGAGCAGCGCTGACTAACTTACATTTCAGATATCTTTATGCAATGAGCATTTTCACATTTTGGGATTATGGGAAGAATATTTAAACATCCCTAATATTTTAAATTAAAATGTCATTTATCATTTTAACACCAGTTTTAATAAGATATCTTTACTTTTGGTTGTTTTGACTTCCTCTGTGTGAGACATTTTGGCCTGGGAATGCGGGGATTCATTCAAAGTAAATATAGATGTAAATTTCCCCTTTCTTTCATTTCTAACATGAAATTCATGTAGGTAAGGCATATAGAACACTAATGACGCCAGCTGTTCCTTATGATGCCTTTGCTTATGGGATAGACTATTACCAACACTCCCTCTGGAGGCTCTCCACGTGACGCTTCCCAAATAGATGACCGTTTCCCCTCCCAAAGCTTCATTTCTGCATTTACTATTTACATTCTTGCCTATAGAGTTTTACCAGCTATGTATGCATTGTCAGTGAGTTTTTTCTTCTATTTTTATGTTCTTAATTGAATACTTAGGAACCGCCTATGTTATCTCAACTTAAGGAACTTTAAGCAACTTGAGGAGGTAGGGCGTTTATACCTAAAAACTTAAATACAATGCAGAGTCGCTTTTGATTAATGTTAAATCATAGAAGCTTGAGGTTGTAAGGGGTCGTAGAGATCCCATATCCCAACGGTTTCCAAACTGTTTTTTCTTTAGCAATACAATCTCTTTAAACAAAGACTAACTTAAGGAAGTTGCACACATACAATTAGAGATGCCCAATTAAAGTACAGGGTTCCTAGAACTCAGTTTCCAGTTGACTAAAAGGTCAAAATCCTTATTTTATGTATGATGTAACTGGGTCACACAGAGTTTAAGTGACTCGCTCATATGTACTCATTTATGGCAGAGCCAATTCAGGAATCCAGAACATTCCGCTGCAGAATTGACCATAAAAACCTTTTCTGTGATATTATACTAGATAAAAAGGAAACCAAAATGAAATGATATAAATAAAATCAAGCAGTGGCTGGATTAGGAATCCAAAACTAAAATGCAGATGTAAACCTGAGAGGTCATGAAATGAAGGAAACATGCAGATCTAAATGTATGTGGATAGTGTATGAATCACTGGTTTAAAAGGGGAAACTTCTATTCAGTTTAATCCAGTAGTGGCCATGCCAGATTTGAGAGCTATTTTTGGCCAGATACTCCATTTCTCCAGAGGACTTCAGAGCGTGGATTTTTATGTGAAATCTCCTGTACTACATATTTACCTTATAAGGGTTTTTGTTGTTTTGTTTTTGTGTTTTGTCAATTGATGCATTCCAAGCACCTGGAAAGGTACCTGGCATGCAGTAGGCGATCAATATTTATTTGATGACTAGTTTGAAATGGCTCCTCTAACTGAAACTTCAGAATAAGAAATGAAAAAAAACACACAAAATAATTCCTTTTATGACTACAACAAAAAAAGAATACAATATTTAGGAATAAACTTAACAAAGGACTGTAACAAATCTGAACAATTCCCACAAAATGTATCTTGGGATCTGAATTTGCTCAATGACTTCCAGTTCAAACCTTTTGTCCTTTTGTTTCAGATATTAGAAGTGACTTTCTACTTGGGTAGCGTGAGGCTGGGAGCCCAGAACTTCCCCAAGTTGGCCAGAACCACAGGCTGCCTTCTCAGACTCCCACACCTTACCTTCATCTCTTCCTGTGTGTAGCAATAGGGAAGGGAGTGTGTCCCTGTAGCAACACAAACATCTTGTGGATACACGCGCCTTGACACAGATTACTTTTTTTTTTAAAAAAAGTCCACAAAGAGGTTTAAATTTAGAGCCAAAGCAGAAACATATGACAGTTATTCGTCAAAGTAATTTTATTCCTCATTTCTTGGGGGGAAAATCCCTTAAAAATAAAATGGCAATTCTAAATGTGAGATTTGTGATTATATTTAACATAGGTATGCTTTATTGCCTGGTAGCTCCTGTATTTCAGAAGAAGAATACTCTGAGGTTCTCAGTATGTTTTAATTTACTGTTTAAAGTGGAGAAAAGTTCAGAGGGGAAGACTAATTAGAAAATGGTCACCGCCCTGGCTGGTGTGGTCCGTGGATTGAGCGTGGGCTACAAATTAAAGGGTCACCAGTTCAATTCCCAGTCAGGGCACATATCTGAGTTGTGGGGGCCAGATCCCCAGTAGGAGGTACGCGAGAGGCAACCACACATTGATGTTCCTCTCCCTTTCTCTCTCCCTCCCTTGTCTTCTCTAAAAATAAATAAATAAAATATTAAAAAAAAAGAAAAATGGTCACCTACTAATCTATTTAACTAAGCCCATCAACATATTCATGCTTTTTTAAATATTATGAACACACACTTTATATTGATTGCAGACAGCAAAGAAAACATGACTTGGTTTGAAAAAAGAGGAAAAACGAAGAGAAAACCCATCTAAGCCTTGGGGTATATCAAGCTCTCTAACTTGAAATATACACCAGCACTTGGCAAATGCTTTGAATTTGCTAGAGGGTGGTTATTGGTAGCTGGTATTGCTCCATCTGGTTTACCATGAAAGCTGGTAAATCAGATGGAACAATAAAAGGAATACTTTTGATTAGCCAAGTACGAAGGATTCCAGAAGTTAGGACCCTCCAACATACAACTGGGTTCTTTTTTTTTTTTTAAGATTTTATTTATTTATTTTTAGAGAGGGAAGGAAGGGAGGGAGAGAGAGAGAGAAGGAGAGAGAGAGAGAAAGAGAGAGAGAGAGAGAGAAACATCAATGTGCAGTTGCACACTGGGGGTTATGGCCTGCAACCCAGGAATGTACCCTGGCTGGGAATCAAACCTGGGACACTTTGGTTCCCAGCCCGCGCTCAATCCACTGAGCTATGCCAGCCAGGGCTAACTGTGTTCTTTTTGGAAAGAAATATGTTTT
Organism: Phyllostomus discolor; assembly: GCF_004126475.2. Lineage (NCBI taxonomy): Eukaryota > Metazoa > Chordata > Mammalia > Chiroptera > Phyllostomidae > Phyllostomus > Phyllostomus discolor. Next base: position 18,124,462 of record NC_050198.1, on the reverse strand, counting down.
TCTCCCATTCACTTTATCTGATGATAGTGAAAATCACTGGTTTTCACTGTATCTCTCCCTTCTCTTCTCCCATTATTTCCCCTTACCTTTATTCTTCTTTTTATCCCCTATTATCTGATTATATCTGAGATGTTTTCTAAAAAGTTTGAAATTGTAGTCACCATTAGTATTTTTCATACTGATTTCAGAAATCTTCTGCGAAACTGGAGTTTAATCAAAGCCTTGTTATGAACTTTTAAAACAGAAACCAGAGCACAACAACTATTTTAAGGGCATATTTAATATGTAAAATAAAAACACATAAAACACTCAGTCATTCATGTTAAAAAAAATGTTTGCTTCTGTAATCCCTGTTGGAGAAGATAAAAAACGTACTTACGCAATGCAAAAAACCCTCCAAAGGAAAAGCTATAAACGTTTTATCCTGAATATTTGCTCCTTCTCTTGCTTCTACATGTTTAACATTTTATCACACAACAATTCAAGTTCTGTGCTCCAGAATGTTCTTGAACCTGAAAAATATTTTCACTTACATCTGTAGAATATCCATCTCCTGCTAATGCATTTAATAGGGCAAAGACACTTTCCTTAGTGCGGCATAAGTGGTTTATTTTGTCATTGTACAGTGGGAGATGTTCAGTTCTTCCAAACTTTCACTTGGCTAACCTTGACAAATAAGTCTTCATTTAACGCCCTGTCTTGCGCCTGTCTTGCAGTCAAGTGCATTATCTTGATTACTGGAGTGTTAAGTGAAACCCATTCTTCTTCTCCCACTGCTTTAAAAATAGCTCTATTGCTGACTCCTTCCACGGGGTTTCTTTTAGGACCCTGGGTTTTTTTCTAATCTATAGCCCAGCCCTCAAAGCCATGTGGCCTCTTGCTGTTTCCTTCTCATTATCCCTGCAGTTTCAATTATATATGCGGCTTGGCTTTATTTTAAAACAGTTGTGCATTAATAATGAGCCCTGAAGTCACTCGGGGTGGCTAGTGTCAATAGCGAGCCTACACAGAGCTATTTTTATCCATAGCGCAGTTTACTGCTTGTAGGTTGAAAGGTGCTAAAGCGAAACCTGCCTCCTATTAGACCCTTGGGATGTAATCAACAGTGGGGTGAGCACAGCATAGCAATTAAGAGGGTTAGAGCAGGCTGCAGCGGGTTCTGGTGAGGAGTAGGGAGTTCACGTAGTTTTGAACTCTTCAGAGGAGAAGCATCAGGGCACAGCGCATGTCATTCCTTTGCTACCACAATGTATACATAAAGGCCCATGTTATGGCATCTGCCCCGAGGCTTTGCTCTTACATTTCATTTTCATATAAGTCATTAAAGCCACTATTGTTCATTTAAACCTTGGCAAGGTACTAGGTGAGCCTTTCCTTCACACCGTGCTTTATCTCACGGACGGTTATAACAATTCTAAGAGAAGAAGACTAGCATTTCCATTTCAAGCCATCTCAGCACCTTTAGTAGCTCCTTGCCCACAGGCAAACGTACAGTCATCCCTCACATCCATGGGGCACCCGTTCCGAGACCCCCCCCCCCGCCCAGTGGCTGCCTGAAACCGCGGATAGTTTCAAACCTTATACTTACTGTGCCCTTTCCCATACATACATACGTACTTATGATAAAATTTAACTTATAAGTTAGGCATAGTAAGAGATTACCAATGGTAAATAATAATCAAATAGAACAATGTAGTGTAATAAAAGTGATATGAATGTGGTCTCTCTTAAAATAGCTTAATGTGCTTACACTTACCTTTTCACTTACAAGAGGCACTTTACACCTTTGCCCAGCATCACTACCCTTGCACTCTGGGGCCAGGGTTAAGGGAAACCAAGGGCCACTGGAACACTGGCACTGTGATGATGCCCTGACACTCCGTCTCGTAATCCAGATGGCTATGGAGTGACTCACACACAGGAACCCTCTGAGCATGGGGAGTCTGAACAAAGGGGTGGTTCACATCCCAGGCAGGATGGCACCTGACAGGGCGAGATTTCATGACGCCACTCATGAATGGTGAGCGTTTCAAACGTGTGAGTTGTTTCTTTCTGGAATTTTCCATTTCATCTTTTTGCACCGTGGTTGACCGTGGGCATCCAACTGCGGAAAGCAAAACCACGGGTAAAGAGGGGCCACTTTATAAGTCTCTCACCAGAAGTTCCTCTGGCCTACAGATAGGAATCTTTCCAGTTCTGCTTTTAAATATTTACTTAGAATCTTCTTGCTATGCCCCATTGCCCCCACAATTTATTTTATTGCCCTACGCCACAGGTGGCAAACACAAGGCCCACGGGCTGAACCCGGCCCTCCACCTTGTTTCATCCAGCCCGACACCTTGTTTCTACCCAGTGGCAGTCCTGAGCTCTTCCTTAACTGTCAAGGAGTAGTTACCTTTATACAGTCCTAAAGTTATATTCGGCCCTTTGCAGGCACCCGCCAGGCTGATGTGGCCCCCGGTGAAAATGAGTTTGACACCCCTGCCTTCCAGCCAGCTGGATTCGGCCTCTCTGACTGTGGAACACTATGTCTCATTGGATCAGGAATGTCTGAATGCCTATTGCCCAGAATACTCTCACAAAATTGTTTTTTTACAAGCCAAAGCCATGATTCCGTCCAAATCTGAAGTCCCAAACTTTAGGCTTAGATTAGGATAGCTCCCATACTTCACACTGATGTGAGGGAAGATTGGATTTATTTGTATTTATTTGTTTATTTTAGAGAGAGGGATAGGAAGGGAGAAGGAGAAGGAGAGAAACATCAATGTGTGGTTGCCTGTCACATGCCCCCCACCGGGGACCTGGCCCGAAACCCAGGCATGTGCCCTGATTGGGAATTGAACTGGTGACCCTTTGGTCTGCAGGCCAGTACTCAATCCACTGAGTCACACCAGCCAGTGGGGAAGATGGATTTTTTTTTTTAGAACAATTACAACTTTTTTATAGTCACAGAGAAGTTAGTTATGCTGAATTGAAACAGGAGTATCAAGTGAAACAGAATACTCCTGTTTCAATACTCTGGTTCAGCCCTCAATCTTTGTCATGATATTATATAACTAAACCAACTACACTGGCATTTTCATGTGCTTATAAAACCAAAGAAAATATTACTGGATAAAAATACATTTTATAGTCCTTTATTTGTTGTGAGGGACCGAATGCTTGTGTCCTCATAAAATTCCTACATCAAAGCCCTAGCCCTCAATGTGATGGTGTTTGGAGATGAGGCTCTTGGGAGTTAAGTTAGATGAGTTCATGTGGGTAGGGCCCTCATGATGAGATTAGTGCCCTTGTAAGAAGAGACACCAGAGAACTTACTCTCTCCTTCTCTGCCGTATGAGGACACAGCAAAAGGGGGCCTTCTGCAGGCCAGAAAAAACTCTCACCAGAACCTGACCATGCAGGTGGCCTGATCTCGGACTCGCAGCCCCCAGAGCTGTGAGGAACTCAATTTCTGTTGTCAGAGCCACCCAGTCTATGGTGTTTTGTTAGGACAGGTAGAGTGGGCTAAGGCACTGGTATGGTCCCTAGAGCTGGGATAGATTTTGTGAAAACAAACAGGCAGGAACGATGATAATTGCGAAACCTGTGAGGCACATAATTATGATATCACAAACAGGTTTATCTCGTTTGGTCAGTGCTTACCACAATATTGTGAAGTAAAAACCCTTCCAGCCAGCCTTTTTTTTAAAAAAAAAATATTTTGTTATTTTTATTTCTTTAAACATTTTATTTATCCATTTCTAGACAGAGAGGAGAAGGGAGGGAGAAAGAGAGGGAGAGAGACATTAGTGTGTGGTTGCCTCTCGAGTGCCCCCTCCGGGGGACCTGGCCTGCAACCCAGGCATGTGCCCTGACTGGGAATCGAACCGGCGACCCTTTGGTTTGCAGTCCAATGCTCAGTCCACTGAGCCACACCAGCCAGGGCCAGCCAGACTTTATTCTCGTGTTCAGGCAGGACTGACTGACCTAAGTTGGGTGGCGGGACTTGGTGGCTATGCTGCTCATTGCAGGTCTGCTGGGCTTGGCTTCAAGGTGCAGGCTGAGTTTGTATTTGTTCAATGTGTCACACACTGAGGCCTAAGCTGAAGTGGCACTGGCCACCCAGCACATGTTCTTCTCAAGGAGGAATCACCGGATCACAAGGTAGCAAGTCCACATTGCAAAGTTCTGCTGGTGTCACGTGTATTAATATCCCATCGGCTAATGGGGACCATTTTTCCCACTGTAGACCAGGTCTTTCATTTTGTTTTCTAGGAGTGAAAAATGGGACCAGTAAATCAATTGATTGAAGTAGCAAAAGGAGGGGATTTTTTATTTGCCCAAAGAATTCAGTTGCAGTGCATCTGATGCTTTTCTTTGTGGCTATGGAAAAAAAAAACACCTAAAATGTATTTTGTTTTTCCAACGTAATCATGATAATGGCTCAAAAAAAAATATTTAGGAGTGTCCACATCTCACTACTTTACTTAATAACCCTACCATTTGCCATAATAAATGTAATCACCTCTGAATGCTTTTAAGGTCTTTGACAGTGATAAAAATGACTGAAGAGGATGATTATTTACATATCACACACATCATGAAAATATATGTTCATGACCACACCCATAGGAGATCGGTGACAGTATTCTCCAAATCTTGCAGGGGAGGAAATGGGACAAGAGTAAATGGGTAACATACATGGTGGGGAAGACACAGCTGATGACCGCGGTATAGTCTGGCTCTGAATATGGCCTTCCACGTTACAAGGAACAGACAAAAAACCAGCCTGTTACAAGGACGCATAGAGATATAAGGAAGGTCAGGGAACTGTCCACACAGCTGAAGAAGCAAACATAAAAGGGACTATAACATCACTGAAGAGAATTGCAGAGTCTAATTTCCGCAATAATGGGACCATTGAAGTGGACACAATGCAGCATTTGATTTACCATTATAGGTGCTGTGGCACCCTTCTTAATAATTAACTACTTTGAGTCCCTGCTTCTCTTACCTCTGCTCCCTAGTGATAGATGCTCTTCACTCTCATATCAAGTTCGCAAGAGAAATTGTCCAATAAAGGTGGCCAGTCGCCATCCTGTATGGGAGAATCTAGTTCCTAATTCTCCCCATGCCTTTAAGCTGGCGCTCCTCTTTGATGCTCATACTTAAATGATCGTTGTGGCCAGGGGCCTGGGATGTGCTGATTATCTAGGCCCAAACTGGAAACAATGATAATGAACACACGGAGTGTAGGAGAAGAATGTTTTCCAAATTACACTTGCTACAAATCTCCTCAGGTGATGTTACTGTGCAGCCAGGCTGAAAACTGACGTGAAACAGGAATAGGGGGTACTTTTGTCAGTACTAGGGAGAAGTGTCTGAGTGTTATGAGTTTAGCTCTGGCTGGTGTGGCTCAGTGGATGGAGCACCGGCCTACGAACCAAAGGGTCACCAGTTCGATTCCCAGTCAGGGCACATGCCTGGGTTGCAGGCCAGGTCCTCCAGGAGGGCGTGCACAAGAGGCAACCACACATTGATATTTCTCTCCTTCTCTTTCTCCCTCCCTTCCCTTCTCTAAAAATAAATAAATAAAATCTAAAAAGAATCTGGTGAGTTCTCATGACCGATGGAGGCTATGAAACTGGAGCAGAGTGTGCGGGGTTGAGTGGTAGGCGGAGAGGCCAGGCCATGTGCAAACTGTAGGTCAAGGTTCGACCTGTGTGTTCTGTGACCCCGCCCCTGGAGAATCTCTCCGCTCTTTGGAAAGGCACTTGACATCTAGCGCCCAATGTGTTTCAGGTTGTCAGCCAGCAAATTTCATAACTGATGGGTCAGGGTTCTGTGGCTTTCATTTCTCTGTCACATGACCATACTCCCCTTGGACATATATAGACATTATCCCCAACACTATGATCCAACTCGAGGGATGGCAAGATCCCAAGTCTCGGGAGAGGAAATTCAGTTACTAGTCTGTGGAAGAGATATTTGGGGAACTCCAAATTAGACTATGGAGGCAGCTCCTACATATGCTGCCAGCCCTGGGAGTTTTCTATTATCTTTAACTATTCGTTAACATACTCATGGTTACCTCACAGAGTGATGCAGGAATTGTAAACTCCCCTCACATACTCGTTTTGTCTTCATTAACAGCCTGAGGTGTTCAGCAGGTTTAGTCCCAATTTTATTGATCAGAGAGCAGCGTTGCAGAGAGACTGTGAATGTTGTGACAGGAAGTGTCGGAGCCGGAGACAGGAGAAGCCCGAAGTTCTCATTCCTGTGCTAGGTTGCTTTATCAGATTGTCGCACCAGCCTTAATTGTTTCCCTTATAATCTCCGATTCCCTTGATACCTATTAATGAGAAAAATAGAAGAGCAAGGCAATTAAATGTAGATCAATTTTTAAATTTACTTGGGCTGAATGTCGCACTGTTGTCAGAAGATATAGGTTCCATTCGAATGATTCTAATGTTGTACCCCTATCTTAATCTATACGGTCTATTTATCTTCTTCGTTCTCTTTCTCTTTTCTAATCTCGCTTTCTCTTTTTTTTTTTGTCTGGAGGGATTTCATAAGAAAAAAAGAGTCTCTGGTTTTCATTAGTTATGTGCTAGATGCAGCAGGGATAAAGGTTGGTCTCAAAATGTGGAAGAATTGTAACTCGTATATCAGCCATGTTTTGGAGCTGTATTCAATATCAGCATTCTCTAATATCTATATAACACGAGCTACATATATAAGTAAAAATGTTCCAGTAGCCACTTTTTTTAACATTATTATTTTTAAAGATTTAATTTATTTATTTTTTAGATTGGGGAAGGGAGGGAGGAGAGAAACATCAATGTGTGTTTGCCTTTCGTGCACCCCCTACTGGGAACCTGGCCTGTGACCCAGGCATGTGCAACCCAGGTCCAGTAGCCACTTTAGAAAGTAAAACAAAAAAAATGAAATTAATTTACTAATTTTCTATTTTACTCAACATGTCAAAAATGATTTTAATGTGTGATGAATACAAAAACATGAATGAGTCGTCTTCAAATTCTTGTGAGCATTTCACAACTTGCAACATATGTGAATTCACATGCCAAATTTTCATGGGTTACACGGAACTACTTACCCTGCCAAACAAATAAAGTTGTGCATCATGGGAAAAACAGTGTACATTGCTTCAGTTTTAACTAAAATAAAAACTAAGAAAAATTACAGTTTCACTCCCTCGGTGATTATAGCCACATTTCAAATGCTCACTCAGCACTCACTGGCCACATTGGGCTACTGCATGGAACAGCATAGTTCCCAGATTATGACAATTACTCTTTGTTTTCTTGACTCCCCCCCCAAAAAATTGGGGGAGTATTCAGCTTTCTTAGCATCATAGCCAAAGCAAGGTGTTATTATTTTTTTCCCAGCACTTGCTTTTGAAATGTTTTTCTCTCGGAGTAAGCTTGAAAGTGCCTAGAATCTTCTTCCAAGACACAGTTCTTCATCGATGCCCACAAACCACAGTTAGACGGAGGAGGGTGTGCCCTTTCCCGCCTAATGGGCTCCACCTGCTTCAAATCTGCACCTGGTTCCAATAGACTTGTCCTTCCCGCTGTCAGGAAAGTTTTGGCCCTTTAATTAATTAATTAGCTTCATTACTCATTCACTTTTTGCATACATATTAAAGACTTTTACTATATTGCACTTTTAAAGAAATTGACTATATAAAATAAAATGAACAATGTAGATATGTTGATAACATATGCCTAGAAAAGTTTTAGTCTTTTTCGAAACTCGGAGTCTGAGGTTAGGTTCATCTCCAAAATTTTATAAGGAGGTCACTATTTTCTTCCTCTGTCAGAACCCTAGGGACTACCCAGACTTCTAACACAGTCCTTAGGGCTCTTTCCAACAGTCTTTTTTTTATATATAATTTTTTAAAGATTTTATTTATTTTTTCTTTAGAGAGGGAAGAGAGGGAGAAAGAGAGAGAGACATCAATGTGTGGTTGCTGGAGGTCATGGCCTGCAACCCAGGCATGTGCCCTGACTGGGAATCGAACCTGCGACACTGGTTCGCAGCTCACGCTCAATCCACTGAGCTATGCCAGCTAGGGTACCAACAGTCTTATTATGGCACACCACTAGTTCAGAAACTCACAGGGGCTTGAATGTGCACGACTCCTTGTTTCTTTCTAGAGTCACAGGCTTTCATCTCAAGATAACTTGCCTCTACTTCTTGTCTATGATTTGCTACTGGTTTGTGTTGCCAGTTGATGTGCTGGATAGGGATTCTTAGAAATCCCTGGATAAGTCCTTACAACGCAGTGGCAATGAATCTCGGTAATTGTGTTTTTCTGTATGTAAACTTAATTTACATAGTCCTTTCTGCCATATTCTGCACATTTAATCAGCTGACTTAGGACTGATGTGCCCCGCTTTTCTCTGGGGTTTCGTCTCAAGTATTTTCTGTTTAAGTATTGGAGGGGGCCGGCATAGTGCTAAGATTTGAAGGAGGCCATCGTTACCAGATGTTATATGCATCTTGATCTTGTAGGGACCTTGTTTCTTGTTTCCAAGCCCTAGGGTCTTTCATATCTGAAGAGAAACAATGGCTGCTACCTTGTCATCCCAGGTCCTCTGACACCTATTGAGTACAGTGTTCTCTGAAGGCACGTGGGAAGTTACTCTACTACATCCTCTGTCCTGCTGAAGCGCATGGGCACGAGGTGGCCATCTCGTGCCCGTCTGCTCAAATACATTGCATATACTCCTCTCCTCGGCCCCGGGGAGCTTTGGAGTCCTGCTGCAGTCCTGGTGGGTGCACTAGAGCAGGGGTGTCAAACTCATTTTCACCAGGGGCCATATCAGCCTCACGGCTGCCTTCAAAGGGCCAAATGTAACTTTAGGACTGTATATATGTAACTGCTCCTTAACAGTGAAGCGAGAGCTCGGTGCTGCCGCCGGGTAGAAACAAGGTGCCGGGTCTGGCCCACGGGCCTTGGGTTTGCCACCTGTGCACTAGGGAATGAGACCAGTTACTTCTGTACTTGGGTTCCTCCAAATTCATCTGTCAATGTTGTCACAGGGGGTAGTGGTATTTCTTTCACTATTTCTGTTTTCTCAGGAGCAGACTCTTGTCTAACATTCTTTTTTTTTTAAGATTTTATTTATTTATTTTTAGAGAGGGAAGGGAGGGAGAAAGAGAGAGAGAGAGAGAAACATCAATGTGCGGTTGCTGGGGGTCATGGCCTGCAACCCAGGCATGTACCCTGGCTGGGAATCGAACCTGCGACACTTTGGTTCGCAGCCCACGCTCAATCCACTGAGCTACGCCAGCCAGGGCTTGTCTAACATTCTTGGTTCTCCTTTACCTTACCTTCTCTATGCAACCTAGACAAATATTATCTAGATTTAGAGATGGGGGAAATGGCTAATATGTTTCGCTTTATTTTACCAATATATTTTTAATGTCTGACTTTAGATTTGGAAAAAAAGAAAAATCAAGGTTTTGACTATATCTATTAGTTTTTAAGTATAGGACTCCCTCCCTGTCATCTGATTAGGAAAAGTGGGGCAAGATTTCAGTATACCAAAAAGTATTTTAGGGGAAAATGTTGGTTACTATCTCAAAATGTTGTCCCACCATACAGAAAGGAAGAGTTGACTTATTTTTACAATCCAAGGGACCCATTCTGAAACACTCTTCAACATTGAAACTTTGTTTGGTGTATGTCTTAGCCTGACATTATTGTTAAACTTTCTTCTGTTTAGAAAAACATTCTTTCACATGCGATTCACTCTCTCTAAAAGTAGCTGAAACATTAAGGGGGGAGGGGAAGAATTGAGAGAATTTGGGTTTCTGTTTAGAAATAATGATTCTCGCCCTGGCTGGCATAGCTCAGTGGATTGAGCACAGGCTGCAAACCAAAGTGTTGCAGGTTCGATTCCCAGTCAGGCCACATACCTGGGTTGCAGGCCACGGCCCCCAGCAACCGCACATTGATGTTTCTCTCTCTTTCTCCCTCCCTTCCCTCTCTACAAATAAATAAATAAAATCTTTAAAAAAAAAAAGAAATAATGATTCTCACCAAGCAATTTCTCCCAAGTGACTGGAAGTTTAAATATTATTTTATTTTATTTAACATCATTTTTTTCACAGTTAGCCAATGAGAAACTTTAACAACTTCTTGGGTAATGTGAACAAGATGAAAGTAAAAAAAAAAAAAAAGCATACAAACAAACTTGAAACTTGGGAGATAATTGGATATTAATATGTAGAATGTATTTTTCCCTGATCTTACACATTCCTGGCAAAAGGTTTAGGCAACAAACCAAACACAAACACTTCTGATAATTCAAAACATATTTTCAAAGTAAACAGAAAGTATGCAAGACCTTTCTCATTTGACTTTCCCTGGTGTATTGTCCAGCACTGAGATTTTTCTACCAAGGGTGTGAAAATGAGTGGGATATTTTCATGTAAAATTTCAAAAGAATCTTGGAAAGGAACTTGTAGCTATAGAGTCTTGTTGACTTGGCAGGAATGTATTTTGCTGTAGGTGAGCTGTCGAAAGAGATCCATGTAAACAGATATATGTGTGCACAATGCCAAAATATCTGTGTTTTCAGAAAAGAATATTTCCCTTTGGTTTGTTGTTTTAAGTTTTTTTTTTCATCTAAATTTGGCACTTGGCTAAGAAGTTAAGTCCTTTTAAGCTCCCACAGAAGAGAGTAATTTTGCAATTACCTTTGTACTTTTGTACATTTAAGATATGTTAAATACACCATTCTTCTTAAATACACTATTCTTCTTAAATACTTTTGTGCTGCAGTTGATTTAGTGAGATTGATTTTTAAGATAAAATTCACATTTGGTGATAATCGGAGGAATCTGTTCATATATTTTTAGCGGAAATGGATAAAGCACTTTTATCTGTGGATTAAATATTAGGGAAGGCCAGAAAGAAGGCTAATGACCAGATGTGAAAAATATTAGTCTGCAACACTGATCATTTCCCTTAATATCTAATCATGTTTACTTGCATTTAGGACAAAATGTGGAAGTTCAATATATAAAATAATTGAATTATAGCATTTTTCCCCTAGTAAAGGTGAAATATGGGGGCTGGCAGAAGTAACACATACTTGAGTGTGGTTGGTGGGGAATAATATGAGTGTAATAATTTATAGTTTAAGCTCTGGCTGGTGTGGCTCAGTGGGTTGAGCACTGGCCTGCAAGGCAAAGGGTTGCTGGTTCGATTCCTAGTCAGGGCACATGCCTGGGTCGCAGGCCAGGTCCCCAGGAGGGGGTGCACAAGAGAGGCAACCACACATTGATGTTTCTCTCCTTCTCTTTTTCCCTCCCTTCCCCTTTCTAAAAACAAATAAATAAAATCTTTAAAAAATTATAGTTTTAATTTGAACATTTCACCTACAATGTCACATGGTGTGCTTGAGTGTGATAGCGTTATATTACAGAATGACATGCTCATGATTTCGTAATAAAAGAGTTTGTAATAAAAAAGATGTGTCATTCAAGCTGGACCCTGTATTAATTTCTTCCATAATGTTTTGATTTCTTACCCATTGAACTAACTTCAGTTGGCAATTTCTCAATGCCGGTTGGATGAGAAAAGTTCACTTACATTCTACAAATACAGGAGAGTAGGGCTGTTGACCTGTGGAAGCCACGTGGGTGCAGGGGAAGGTACTTAAACCTGGGATTTTCTACTTCCCATTAAAAAATGGGCGGTCTATTTTTGATAAACTTTTAAGTGATAAAAGCAAGACATATGTATTATTAAAACTTGGGTGAGAGGAAGCACAAGAATATAAAACAAAAAACCAATCATATTATCACTTCCCAAGGAATGCTATCACTGGTATTTTGGCACATTTAGTCAGGTATCCTTCTATCTGAAATTAAGCATTTTCCTCTTTATCTTTCTTTGGTTTATTTAGCTTGATAATGTTCTATGCATACGTTCTTACCCTTTTTATTTACTATCACACATGTGCTTTGGGGCTCCTGTAGACTCACTCTGAATGGTTACATGATATCCTATTATATGGCCGTGCCAGGATTGACCAAAAAATTCCACTAAGGTTGGCAACTTTGATGATTTTTTACTTCTTTGCTATCCTAAATAAATCAGTTGACCATTTTTTGTGTGTTTTCTTTGGACAGTTTCTAGGACTTGAAACTATAAGATCAAATGATATTTATGTTTTAAAAAATGTCCGCTTATGACAAAGCCCTGGCTGGCGTAGCTCAGTGGATTGAGTGCGGGCTGCGAACCAAAGTGTCGCAGGATCGATTCCCAGTCAGGGTACATGCCTGGGTTGCAGGCCATGACCCCCAGCAACCACACATTGATGTTTCTCTCTCTCTATCTCCCTCCCTTCCCTCTCTAAAAATAAATAAATAAAATCTTAAAAAAAATGTCCGCATATGTACCATGAAAATACTTAGCAAAATTGTTTTACCAATTTGCACTCCCCCCAACAAGATATGAGGACATGTAATTTGACACAGAAAACTGAGTGTGGATAAATATCTATTTATAAACAACTTTGTGTAACTAGAATTTTGCTTTAGTGATATTAGAATTTAAAGATAACAATTTTAGCATGTTTTAAAAGTAATGCTGACTTTGCCTGGCTGGTGTGGCTTGGTTGTTTGGATAGTCATCCTGTGTACCACGAGGTCGCTAGTTCGATTCCTGATCAGGGAACATACCTAGATTGTCGGTTCCATCCTGATTGGGTTGTCTGTTTCATCCGGACTGGGAAGGCAACCGATCCATGCTCCTCTTACACTGATGTTTCTTTCTCTCTGGAGTCAATAGAAATAAAAATAATGCTGACTTCGTCCTGGCTGGTGTAACTCAGTGGATTGAGCACGGGCTGTAAGCCAAAGGGTCGCCACTTCGATTCCCAGTCAGGGCACATGCCTGGGTTGCAGGCCAGGTCCCCTGGTAAGGGCATGTGAGAGGCAACCGCACATTGATATTTCTCTCCTTCTCTTCCCCTCTGTCTAAAACTGAATAAATAAAATCTTAAAAAAATAATGCTGACATCACGAGTTAACAGAATGATAAGGAAATGTTTTTATATTCTAGAAAAGGTGGCATTTGGGATTGAACACATCGTTTATATATGTTCATGTAAATATATAACACATATTTTATATGTAATGTAATATATGCCTATATATAATATGAATCTATGTATATCTATATATCGATATACATTCATTCATGCATTTTTACTGTGTTCATTTTTTACATTCAGTTTCCACTGAATTACATTTCATTTTATTTGTAAACTAAGACATATACAATAAGAATTTGAGTTTTATTGCAGATAATAGGTTCTTGGAGTCTATATTCTGAGAGAGAGAGTTTCCATACTACCTGAAATGAATGTTTTCCTCAAGGGAAACAATTATGGATACTACATAGACATTTAACGTTTTCTAGGAAATATTAGACTATATTACTCTAAACTCTCAATTTTCTTTTCTATATATTGTAGATGCATCAGGAAAGCTGTATGATGTTTGTGTTTTACAATTTCTCAGTTGGAAAAACTTCAACCCATTTTATTTCTAGTTTTTAATTAATAATGTTGACTTTCATGTACATTTTTAAAAGCCGTCTAACTTAATATTGTTTGCCTGAGTTTGGGTAATAACAGGATTAGTTATACCAGCAGTTTATCTATAGAATCATCTGGAAAGGTAATTTGTATATTTTCTTTGCATTTCTATACAATTAGGGAGATTAATATTCATGAAAAGAATGATTGACTGTTGGTTTTCCTGGCTTCTCTTTAAAGACCTCGGCCATGCAGTTATCAGTGGCATGGTTCTGAGATGCAGAATCAGAAAGTTACCTTTCATCCTCTGTAGTAGTCTGAGCATTCTGCATCTAGCCATAGGAAGGAGCCTTAAACCTGGAATCGAAATCAAAGGTTACACCACAGGGGTGCAATATCTCTAATTTGTCTTGGAATGATGCAGTAGCTTCACTTGACTGCTGTGATTAAATGTATTCTGCTTTATTCAGTTAATGAGAATAACACATCTTAACCCGTAGAAGATATCCCCTTTTTATGGCCCTGCGACTCAGAGCAGATTAGCATTGTTATCAGGAAATAATACTCAGTAAATGAATGCATGCGAGTGGCAGCAGGCTAGGATCCCTACAAATCGAGTCACAAGAGAATATTCCTTAACCTTCAGCTTAGGACTTTCCAAAACACAGCAGTTGCTCAAGGGTGCGTACAGGTACAATTAAATATGTACTACGAAACTAAAGGACTAACTGAAATTCACAGGCAACTAAAAGAATCTGTCCTTGCCACTCAGCTGGAGATAAAATTAGTCAACATCCCGAAAAGATGCAAAGCCAATAGTGACAGATACATTACCCCTGATTGCAGGGTTTCACCATCATTTTTGTACTTTTCTGCACTTGTAGTTCTCAGGTGGTGAGTTACATAAAAGAACGGGGTCTTATTGCAATTTTGAAGCTAGTGTTTTCCACAATATTAGGCTGAGGAGAAAACGTATGTGAAATAAGAGTTCTAAGGTATGTTGGTGGAATTTAGAGGGTTTACAGTGGAATGTAGCTCAGTGGATAAGTGACCAAACTACAGTAGGTACTGTGTGGACCGGTCCAGATTCTGGCAACATCACCTGTTTGTTTTAGGACTTTGGGCAAATTACTCAAATTTTCCTTTACACCTCTTATGTTTAAAATGAGCGTTGATAAATATCATCGTCTTCATGATTTTTTTGTGTGTGAATTTTAAATGAGATAATGTATATAAAGTGCCTGGCACATAGTAACAGGTCACTAAAGGTAGCTGCTGACGTGGCTTTAATGATTCAATGTATTTGTTATTAGTTATCCAACCGATGAATCAATTATGTTTTTTGCCCGCCACTCAATTGTCCGTTGACATCTCTGTCTTGTTTTCTGGCCACCTGAGGGGAAATCATCAGATTGGATATGTCTAGAGTTGTCATTGGGACTGCTGTGTTCCCTGAATGGTGTGTCTGCAAAGGTCGAACCATTAAAAAAAGTATCCTCTGCTGAGCCACTTGCCTATGTATCTCCCAGCTCTATCCTGGGTGCAGAATCTTACACTTCATTCCGGCCCTGTTTCTCTTTTCAGGTGTGCCTTACCAAGAACGCAATGCTTTCTTTTATTCCTGACTCCCTGGTTTTACGTAAGAGAATCAGTGTAGCCAGCGAGCAAGGGACACAGGGATGGCCAGGACCCAGAGGATACAAACTCAGATCAGGGGAGATTCCAAGAGAAGAAAGAAATCTAGGCAGGGGCAGGTAGGCAGTTGCTGAGGCAGAAACTCAGAAGGCAATAAATACAGCCTCTAGCCCGTGAGGCAAAATCAGGGATGAAATAAAACAATTGATCAAAGTTAAGTGTTCTGTACCAAGGAGTCCAGTAGCAGATAATAGGAGAACCAGCCGTGACTAGCTACTACATTCAGGATTTTACTCGAGGCTTTGAAAGGCATTGATGAGGCAACAATGGGCTTTGGAACAGTAATGCAAAGGTTACAATTAAGGTATCAAGCTGAGCTTCATTCATCCACCCAGTCATTCAAACAACCTCTGCTGATCACCTTCACAGCGGTGGCCGGCACCGGAAGAACCACAGAGTGCTGGAATTAAAGCAGCGAACAAGACAGACAACATCTCTCCTCTCTTTGTGGAACTTAATTCTAAAGACTTTGGTCAAAGTTCTCAGTCTTAGAAGTAGAAGTACATCAAGCACAGAGAGTGCAGCTGGTTCCTAAATATGAGGGCGAGAGTGGAGTTAAAGCGATGGGTTGCTGGATCAGTAGCAATTTTTCCTTGGCCTCAGCTTATAAAGGGGTGGGGAACTCCGCATTCCTTCTGTTTGGGGCCAATGCGGGTGCCGCAGTAGGAGATAAGTGGGGATGTCAGGGACAGCTTATTGAAGTGGCTTTTGTAGGTAAGGTCAAGGAAAAACAGAGGCAAGAAGGACGGTAGACCACAATAAAAAAAAACTATGTCCCCTTTTATGTCCTTCTTTATTAGATACGCTGGATTTCTCTCAAGTGCCCCTATAGTACATCTACAAAAAAGCGATATTAGAAATATTATGAAGAAGGATAACTTTTTAAATGTATTCGTTTAAAATACAATAGAGGCCATTTTCTAACAACAAATTTAAT
Source organism: Phyllostomus discolor (assembly GCF_004126475.2). Classification (NCBI taxonomy): domain Eukaryota; kingdom Metazoa; phylum Chordata; class Mammalia; order Chiroptera; family Phyllostomidae; genus Phyllostomus; species Phyllostomus discolor. The sequence goes on along the minus strand of NC_050198.1, from coordinate 18,108,265 downwards.
TTGTAGAAAGCTGGTAGCATATAGCTCTAGAGAGGGGTGATTTTCAAAAGGACGTTTCCATAATTAAGGTAAAAATTATTGAAATGGTGCCAGCCGGCGCCAGGGATTATGCTTTAGAAATGCACAAGAAGGAGGCAATTACCGGTGTCCAAATAAGAAATGACAATAATAGAAAATCCATATTTCATGTATTGTAAATTTAATAAATAAGTTTTGAAATTGCCGTTTACTGGCAAAAATTGATTTTTGACATCAAACTTAAAGCGTGGTAAATGTAATGTAATAACAGCTTTCTAAGCAGAAGGATTCTCTCGGATTTACTCAGATCCCCTCAGTTCTCGCACCTGTATGAATGACTGAGATGGTGTAGATGGGTTCACAGTGTAGCAGACTCAGCTAATTTATGTGCTAATTTTAGGACTGCACCATTGTGTTTATTCTCGACAACAAGCGTGTTTATTAAAGCAGCCCTGGCTGGTGTGGCTTGGTGGTTTGAGCACTGGCCTGTGAACCGAACGGTTGCAGGTTCGATTCCCAGTCAGGGCACATGCCCGCGTTGCAGGCCAGGTCCCTGGTTGGGGGCATGCAACAGCCAATGGATCTCTTGCACATAGATGTTTCTCTCCCTCTCTTTCTCCCTCCCTTCCCCTATCTATAGAAATAAATAAATAAAGTCTTTAAAAAAAAGACAGTATAAAGCAGAAAACCTTCAGGTAAGCAAAACACTTTGGAGCTTACATTAGAAGCTGAAAGGTTTTCCTGTCAAGAAAGCTGCATACACACTTGCTTTTTGTTTTTGAGTTCAGCTCACTAGTTCGGATACTTTGGTGTGCAGGAGATGATGGTATAGAATTGAAAATTCAACCATGTATATAATAGTGGATGACCTAGGGATTTTCCAAGCTCATTTTGACTGTATTTCAATTTTACTATTCATACTGACTTTGAAAAATAACTACAGAGCAAGATACCATTCATTCAAATGTCTGTGTTTGGTATAAAAATGTTTTGCTTGATTTTGCCTGGGCTGGTGTGGCTCAGTGGATTGAGCGCCGGACTGTGTGAATCAAAGGGTCACAGGTTCGATTCCCAGTCAGGTTCGATTCCCAGTCAGGTCACACGCTGGTGTTGCAGGCCAGGTACCCAGTAGGGGGCGCAGGAGAGGCAGCCACACATTGATGTTTCTCTCCCTCTCTTTCTCTCTCCCTTCCCCTCTCTTTAAAAAGAAATATATAAAATCTTTAAAAAGAAATGTTTTGCTTGATTCTAATACAACTGAGTCTCATCTACAGAGAGAATACATTTATACATATGGCTGTCCAGATGCTTAAATGTCTCTGTGCTAATAATAGAATTATTAATGTATTCATGTGATGAAAATAGTGAAAAAATAATGCTGGGAAGTAATATAAAATGAGGTGGCATTTAAAGGAATCTGAGAAATTCTTACCCATTAAATTCAGACCCAAAGTTGTTCTATGTTTCCCTTGTGTGAAATACAAGTTTGGGTTTGGAACAGTGTGTCAGTTGGGCTCCGATTAACAGATCGAAGTCACTCCAGTTATATTAACAGAAGAGAATTTAACACAAAAAAATTGTGATTTAAGTATTGGAAAACGGAAAAAAATATCAAGAGAACAGAGGCAGCAACTGCACAAAGTAGCTACCACTCCTGCCACTGAGAAAAGGTTGGAACTATTGAAACTTAGAAGCGTGGATTTTACTGAGCTTGAACTCAGGCATCCAGGGAGGGGGCACTGATTGGCTGGTGCGTGGCATCTTTGAGATAGCAGAAGGGGCCCAATGAGACTGAGGCCCAGACCGCTGGCAGCCAGTAGGTGCTGGTATTTCTATGGTAGGGGTGCAATGAAGCTGTTGGGAGAAAAAAACCCAAATGCAAGCCGGATTCAACAGCTGTTACTAAAAAAGCGTGCTGCCGTAGGCATGAAGAAGCATATCTAAGGTAGTGCTAATGGAAACAGGAAGTCCACAGGAAACCAATAGGAATGAGTGAGCCTTGCCTCCCTCCTCCAGTCTTCCCGTCTCTCCGTTGTGTTCACTGTTGCCAGATCCAAACAGGGAGTCAGACAACAAAATGGAAACATGGTTTGCAGAGTCCCAAGCCTCTGCATTAAAAGCAGAGTATAAGGGGCCAAGCCCTGTCTGGTATGGGTCAGTGGATTGAACACTGGACTGAGAACCGAAGGGTCGTCAGTTCGATTCCCAGTCAGGGCACATGCCTGAGTTGTGGGCCAGGTTCCCAGTGGGGGATACATGAGAGGCAACCACGCATCAATGTTTCTCTCCTTCTTCTCCCTCCTTTCTCCTCTCTCTAAAAATAAATAAATAAAATAGTAAAAAATAAATAAAAAGAGGACAGTGGTTATGAACCTGAGGAAGAAAAATCACTGAATAATTGGCACAAATGGTAATATTTCTCTGCTAAGACATTTGGGGAGGAAAGCAATCATGATACTATGAAATTAGGAATTATTAAGTAACTAGTAATAATTAAAATTTTTTTCACTAAATTCCAAGAATGAAAACATGAATAAGCACTGTGTTTGAGGTAAAGCAGTAGGAAAACACCTCACTTTTCCATTGAGGTGTGATTTTCTTTATACCTCCTTCGCCTTGGCAATTAGTTACTTTGCCCTCTTGTCAGTGTTTGTCACAAATGTCATTTATGACCTAACAAGTAATAACTGGTGCCTTCTATTGAGTATTTGGACATTGTGGAAGTGATATGATACAATATTTAACATTTCTGAGAGTGTGAAATTCATCTTCTCTAGTGAGGATAAGGGATATTTATTTTTACAAGATCACTATTACAAATGTTGAACATCAAATTGTTTCAAAGATAGTATTGTCCTAACATTAAGTATATAACTTAAGCCCTGGCTGGCATAGCTCAGTGGAGTGAGTGTGGGCTGTGAACCAAAGCATCGCAGGTTCGATTCCCAGTCAGGGCACATGCCTGGGTTGCAGGCCACGGCCTCCAGCAACCGCACATTGATGTTTTTCTCTCTTTCTCCCTCCCTTCCCTTTCTAAAAATAAATAAATAAGTAAATTCTTTTAAAAAATGTAAAATGCTTTCTTTAAAAAAAGTATATAACTTATTCACAAATGGAGTCAGACATAGTGACTGTTCTCTCTCACTCTCTCTCAAAAAAAAAAAAAAACCTTCAAAAGGCCTTATTTGGAATATTAACATTAAAATATTCTATAGCCAAGGTAAAGCCAATGAGATAAAATTCCTTTTGCTTCCATTTTATTATTTAGAACTAGCTTCAAAGAAGAAGAGTTTTAGTCAATGTGCAGGGAGCTTAATAAGCTCTTTGAGCTCAAATAGTTCAAAGTAGTAGAGCAACTGTGGCATCCTCCATTCCTAGCTGTACATATTCGACTGTGTGTTGCTGATTTCCTTAATGATTTTGTTACAGGAAAGTGACTAAGTGACTCAGACAGTGTTGCAGTTTGCAAAGTGGAGTTTTATTCGCGCATGTGGACCCAAAGGAGATCATCTCCAAATTCTGGGCTCCGAGCTCAGGCTGGGGCCCGCTTATATTCCTGTTACAAAGGCAGAAGGAGGAGGGGGAAGGAGTCATACAGAAGCGGAAAGCAGGGGTTAGCGTACGACCTTGAGATAACTGCTTATCTGGGAATGGCTGCTGTCTGAGAATGGCTGCTGTTCAGCTACGTCCTGTCACAATTTGACCTTTGTACCAGTTTGTATTCATAAATCATTCATGCTAGGATCTTTAGCTTTTTGGGGAAAAAAAAAACAGTTGCTTAGAATCATCAGATTTCGGGGTTGAAAGGACACTTAGTCTTCTCAATCAAATGTAATTGGGATTGTACCATGTGCCTCGAGATCTTGAGTTAGAAGATGACTCATTTGGATGGAGAAATAGATATGAGATGAAGAGCCACAAGACTATGTAACAAGTACTACCACAGGGGTCTGTACAATGTGCTCTGGGGACAGAGGGAGGGAGGGACCACCTTTGATTGGCTGAGGATGAGTTGGAGGGAGAATTGATATTGACTGTGGCCTTGGAAATAACAAGATTTTGCATACCAACATGGTATGACAGGGCGTTCACATCCAGATCTCTCCAGAAACTTACCCAACACCTGTTATAAGGAGAAAATCTGTGAGAGGCTAAGAATGCTAAGCTGAAAAAGACACGTGTCTGCTTTGTTGGAGCTTTCCGCCTATTGGCTGATAAGGCAAATGCTGGGTAGTGGGAAGGCATGAGTGAGTTGTGATCAGGAACCAGCACGCGGTTTCAGATTACGGTAGTATAGATTTGGGGGGCTTTGGCCATTGACAAGCTTTTGAGGAGAAAACAGGGAAGATAGATTGGGGATAGAATGGGGATGGACACCATATTCTACTCAGTTGAGATGAGTGTGGTTTTTTTTTTTTTTTTTTTTTTTTAGAAATAAGACTCTTTTTCTTTTTTAAAGATTTTATTCATTTATTTTTAGAGAGGGAAGGGAGCGAGAGAGAGAGAGAGAGAGAGAGAGAGAGAGAAACATCAATGTGTGGTTGCTGGGGGCCATGGCCTGCAAGCCAGGCATGTGCCCTGACTGGGAATCGAACCTGCGATGCCTGGTTCACAGCCCATGCTCAATCCACTGAGCTA